>NC_083324.2:94847716-95510216 GCF_963455315.2 Globicephala melas | reverse complement strand
TCTCTAAAAAGGTGGGGAGAGGAAACCTATGTGGGTAAAAATTGCAACCAAAAACAAAATCATTTCAAGTAATATTTTAAGATTTTTATGAGAAAATACATGACAAATGTTAGAGAGAAGGCCAGTAATTAGATTTTTTCTCTTTAGCTAAGGAATTCTGATATTTCATTTTACATCCAGAGTTAAAGTAGAATAAAGTATTCCCTGCATTGTTCTATTTAAAAGGTACGAATAATATCTAGAAGGTTAGTTCACAATCTGATACAGATCCTAAAAATTGCTAAGATGCATGGTATTCTACTCACATGGTAAAACGTATGCTTAAATAACAACAGAAAGTAAATACATTAATTTTCATACTTTCTCAATTTTTAATGTAAGAAGATTAGACTACATTCATTTAAAACTTGGTAAACTTTTAAAACCAGTAGTTTACAACTGCACTAAACGTCCCTACATTTTACTAAGAAAGAGGTTGACGTGTTGTTTTTTTCACAGCCTTCATCTGAGGTAACGGCAGATATTAGTTTTCTTGACATGGTTCAGTAATTTTGGCACCTCACTCCTTTCAGATCGAGTTAAACATGCTTTTAAATAGATGGATGTGGCCTATTACTAGACCTCATTTCCTTACTAAGGACTTCAAATGAAATTAGGTACTTGCTCTCCAATGTTAAAAGGGTCTCAGATATTTTCACAAGTTCACATATTCAAAAAGAAAGCAAAGTCTGATCGTACACACCAGAGATAAAGTCTTTGAGAGGATTACCAAGTGATGGTTTATATTCTGTGACCTCTTTACTAGTAACACATGTTCAAGAGGAAATTGGGAGTGATTTCCGACTTCTCTCCTTTGTCAATTTCCTCACTCTTTTCTCTCCTTTACACATGGGCACCTTCAAGTGGTGTAAATTGCATTTTCCTCCACCGTCTTCTCAATTTAGATTCTCTCTTTCCTGATGAGATTTTATCTCTTTAGCTCATACTAAATAATCCTTCGGTTACATTTTACATCAATTCCTTCATTCATTACCACTTGATAAGTTAGCATACGCATGTGTTATTATTTTTAATAAGTTCACATTAATGTGTTAAGTATCCGTATTGTATCCCAAAAATTAAATTAAAGAAACAAAATTTATTCCCTAGTATCTTCCTGCTTCTCATTGATATCTATTTAGTTCTGAAAAAAGAAAGCAAAATATATAGAAGTCTTAACTAATACTACTATGGATATTCCTCATGGCTTTTTTCCTTCACATTTCTATTTAACTGATATAATATACTCTAACTTTAAAATCAAAATGACCAGTTTCTAGTAACACATTTATAAGTGTGCTTAGTGATAAATCTATTTCTCTTATAGGTCTTTCTCTGAAATTTTGGGAAGGTTCTTCTATCAAATATAAGTATATGACAGAGTGTAGAAGAAAATAAGTAATACTTTGTGATCTGAACAAAGGGGGAAAAAAACTGCCTGAAATTTGTAAGAACTGACAGTGTTTTCGATGATATTTTCCTTTGCATTAAAAAGCAGCAAATAGCTTTTGATGCCGACTCGCTCAACTCGAAAGGAAATCAACGATCGAGTAACAAACGCGCGCCACAGCAACAAAATCATTTCTAACCCGTGACAACCAAAACCTAGGAAGTTTGTAAAAGAATGTGATTTGTCGTCAGGAGGCATCGGGTCCCCGGGTGCAGCGCCCAGCTCTGGCTGCCCTCACAGCCACGGCCGAGGGGCGCGGGCAGCGCGGCTCCAGGCCTGGTGGGCACAGACCAGCAAGAGAGTGAATTCTGCATACTGCACAGCTCATCGCTCAGTTCAGGGCAGTCAGATTGCATCTGGGATCAACCGATTGTGCTTCATGAAACCGTCAGCCCGCATCTGTGTCTGGATGTTTTCTCCCGTCCGGCTGTAAACAAGGCCGGCTCCGGGGTCTTCGCCCTCCTTGACGTGCGCGGAGGACCCCGCAGTCAGACCCGCTCAGCGGCCTCAGAGCCAAAGTTACAGTTCCTTCTTCCAGACAGCGGTTCCAGGGCGTACCGGGGAGTCATGGGAAGAAGCAACTTTGGAATGACAGACTCAGGGTCCCTTTTCAGAGATGCATACCTTAGATTCCTACGTAGCCTGGCGTGGCATGTCTCTTCCACGAAATTAATTTAGGTGTTCCTAACATGAACCACTGTTGTTTTTTTTTCTTCGGCCAACTAGCTCAGTAGCGTCATCATGTTGGGGAGGAGGGGTGGTGGTGACTGTTTTTGTTGTTTCACTGCTCTGGGGCTTTGCTAGGATCAGCCAAAAAAAAAAAAAAAAAAAAAGGCACGGATAGAAATACTGTCAATCTGGTCCACCTCCAGGAACCCAATCATGCCTGAATTGCTGCAAGGAGAGTAATGATGGTAAACTGGAACAGGTATGTTGGCTTCTGTTCTCCCCCACTTCGGCCATCGTGTTGCCTTTACAATAAAGCAAAATACGGTTTGGAAGCAACATCACCTCAATAATAAAAGGTAGGGGGTGTCATTGAAGCCGTCTTCCTTGGCAAGTGGCATAAAGGTAACATTTAGTGTGCACGACATTGAATTCTCCTAGCCAGCTGGTGTGTCCCTGTTAAGACTTTCATTTATTCGGCTTGAGCTGGAACTCTTTTTGTTCTCCCAGTCCATTACTTTGTCGATTTAAGGGATAACAGCCAAAGTGAAACAGCTTGCAATTTGCACCTGTCTGCTCTAAGCATTCCATGTTAGATTACGTGGGGAGCACACTCTTCACTGCTAATGAGAGTAAGACTGGGTAGGGCTGAATGCAACTTTACTGGGAGGGCTTATAGGGTATTATAGTGTTTTTTCTTCTGTAAATGATCTGATAAGGACCTCTGCATTTTCATCTTTTAGAGCTCCCAGAGTAGAAGAATAACACTCAAAAAATATAAAGTTGCATATTCTTTTTTAAAAAATTAAATGTCATTTAACTATGAACTGAATTAATATTCAGCCTGAGTTGCCTCAGATGAGAAAGAAAACAATTCAATGCTAAATGATTTCCAAGTTGTTGTAAGATAAAACACCTATACAGACCTTTAATTTGTAAAACTGGCCATGAAAAAAAAAAAGTAGATAAAAACTTTTTAGATATCTTTCAGAAATAGGACTAGCTTTGGAAAAAAATGTCAAGTGCTTGAAAGTAAACCAAAGTCCTCTGCTTATACTGCCTTTGAAAATTTAAGAACTGAATCGAAAATAAAACTTCAGGTGACTGACTTCCATATCATACATAGATATAGATATATTCATCTAAATCATTATCATGTGAATCACAGATTAAATTTCCAGCAAATGCAAAAATGTCAGCACATGATTCTCTCCAACCTTTTCTAGAAGTTCTGTGCATCCACCTCAGTTTTGATTCCTCTGAGGCATTAAATCAGTGGGCTGTCATCTATTTTTCAAGAATTTAAATTAAGCTCATTGCAATGAAAGAATTTTAGTTATGGCTTATAGCATTTTCCCAAACCTTATGTATTTTTTAAAAAATCATCATAATAATGTTTGAATAATTTGGCCAAACATCCTTGAAGATGATCCAAAATTTAGTAAATTATATTTATATACCTTCTTTAATCAAAGGGCCCAATGCTACATTTGGATTCCACAAATTTCTCACATTGGCGCTTCCTGTTGAAATAATCATGACGGGTTAAATGAAGTTGAGGTGTTCACAGACGTGGTCTCGCTGGTAATTACTCTAGTTTAATATGATTGTTGGCCCGCACCTCGCCTGACAGAGAACCTTCCAACTTGTCAGTGATGGACCCTTTCAGCACAGCTTCAGGAGCTCCGCCAGCCACTGCCGAGTCTGGTTAGGTCAAAGGGTTGAGCCATGTGTAATTCAGAACAGAGGAGGTCCCACGGTCACTCCACAAAAACAATTACGCTACTTATTTCACTCTAGCCCTTGCCCAAAACTCACAGGCCTCACGGTTTCAGTGCAGTCAATGTAATTCTGCCCCTGGGCGATAAGCCACATGAAAATATGTGGTGCTGTGTTTATAAATCTAATCAAAAATAGAACAGTGGACGGGCACAGTGAAGCCCTACTATGGATGACGGGAATCCTTGGAAACTCTGAAGGCACTTTTGTTTAACTTCTAGAGACTCTTTTGCTATTACATTGTCTGCTACACTCGTTAATCATCCTCTTTATTCGTAAGTGCTGCAAAAGAGACTACATTTCTGCTCACTTCTGTACTTTCCCTCCACAGATAATATTATGAAAAATAAAGCTTAAAAGGCTGCTTTTAAAGAAAAAAAATAAAAATCAAAGAAGGGGCTACTGTTTTATCAGTCTTACCTGTCTATCCATGTTCTTGGCTTCTTGCCCTTGGCAATGCACAGATTTAAGTCAAGTTCCTCTAAAAAAGAAAAACAGTTGAAAACTAGAATAAATTGGTCCCATTTTAAGACATATTAAGCAATTTGGAGTAGGAGAGATAGAGCTATGATACTTCTTAATGGTCCCCCAAAATCTCAGTATAAAGTCAATAGAATTTGACTTGGTGCCTTTTTTAAAATTTTTTTTAAACTTTATTGAAGTATAGTTGATTTACAATGTCATGTTAGTTTCCAGTGTACAGCACAGTGATTCAATTATACATATACATATTCCTTTTCAGATTCTTTTCTCTTATAGGTTATTACAAAATATTGAGTATAGTTCGCCATGCTGTACAGATGGTAACTTGTTTTCATTGTTGTTCTTGTTTGCTTAGCTTAGCCTAATAAACTGAGAGCTGGCAAATCGTCACAAGATGTTTTACAAAAGTAATCTGTAGGGAAGGTTCAAACGTCATCTAGACAGCCTATACTTCCCGTGTTTATGCCTAAAATGTGGCCAGGACACACTGCACTGAAGTTTATGATGAAAACTTGCTGTCACATGCTTTTGGTAGCTTTTATATTTCTCTTTTTAAAAATTAGAATCTCGTTCTGCGACTGTCATAGTAGATAATATCTGATAAAGTCAATGGTAGATATGTGTACTTAGGTAGCAAGCAGATTAAATCCTGAGAACATTATCCAGCAAAGATATGGAACACACACACTTCACCAAAGGAAATGTGTTTGTAGCACTCATAAAACTCCTAGAGTCACGCAATAAGTTATCAAATTCAATCTGTAAGCTATTCCATTTGATATTATTTCAATTGATAAAAATACTACACTAGAATACAATCCGGGGCCAGATGATTATAGTAAATGGGAAATGAGTGATAGTCCCAGCATTTGTTAGATTACTGTAAATAGTCACCAAAAGAGCCTTTTAAACTTGGAATTTGCCTTTTGAAATGGTTATCAGTATTTGGCAGTAAAACAAAGTACATCATGTATGAATGATATATATGACATATTTTTTTTTATCCAGAGGTCTCAGTCATAGTTTTAAAAAGTCACTCTACAAAGGGCAAGTGAGCTCTTACATGGCAATCAATGTTGCAAAAGGAAAGATTTCAGTCCTTTTAGTGTTAATTTTAAAACTCTTTTTTTATGTAAGAGCGACATGAAAGATGCAAAGGGTATATCGATTACTTCCTAAAATAAGGGAAATACGTGTAAAATTATTTAAAAGAAAAAACTGACATCAAAATGAGAAAATTTCAGTCAAGTAACAGAAATTGAAGTTCAACTTGCTTGTTTTTTCCATGGCACAGGGACTGAAGAGGAATTCAAAAACATCTATTACTGGGAATGAACGTGAAGTGGAAATCTGTTTTCTTTTGTTTCCTTGAATTTGGTATCAATCTAACAGCTAATATTTGTCTTTAAAATGTTTGTAATTTGTAAAGTTGGTCATGTTTTTCTCATCATAAATTTATGTGGAGACATAGAATTCAAAACATGCAAGCCAAGAAGCACAGGTTGGCTCTATTCACATCAATACAGTGCTCAGGAGACTCCCAAATGAGGCAGACGACTCCTCTCCCTTCACAGAAGGCTGCATTTTAAACGTCTTTCTGCACCAGTATTCAGAATGCAATACTGGTACAGTAAGACTGAGTACAGCTGTGAAATAAGATCACGATCCCTTCATTTTCTCATAGAAAGCATGTAGTTGAATCTAGAAAATACTTTGATAGAACCAAGTGGTGTATCATTTTAAAAGCAGGTGTCACTAGAGAAGTAAAACCGAGTATTCCTTGGTCTCATGAGTAAAAGGTGTGGCAGAAGTTCCCTCCCTGCTTGGAATCTCTGGGAGCTTAGATCAAGTATCATTTGCAATAAGGAATGTCACTCTCCAAGGCTCCATGAGCTGGAATTTGGGGCTTGTAGTCATATGCCTTACAACTGAGAGACAGCCTGCCAAACAGAGGTAATAAAGAATAATCGATGAAAGTGGCTCCATGAGCTGGCTCCATGAGCTGGAATTTGGGGCTTGTAGTCATATGCCTTACAACTGAGAGACAGCCTGCCAAACAGAGGTAATAAAGAATAATCGATGAAAGTGGGGTGTTAAAGTCCCCTACTATGATTGTGTTACTGTCGATTTCCCCTTCTATGGCTGTTAGCATTTGCTTTATGTATTGATGTGCCCCTATGTTGGGTGCATAAATATTTACAATTATCATATCTTCTTCTTGGATTGATCATTATGTACTGTCCTTCCTTGTCTCTTGTAATAGTCTTTATTTTAAAGTCTATTTTGTCTGATATGAGAATTGCTACTCCAGCGTTCTTTTGATTTACATTTGCATGGAATATCTTTTTCCATCCCCTCACTTTCAGTCTGTGTGTGTCGCTGGGTCTGAAGTGGGTCTCTTGTAGACAGCATATATACAGGTCTTGTTTTTGTATCCATTCAGCCAGTCTATGTCTTTTGGCTGGAGCATTTCATCCACTTACCTTTAAGGTAATTATCAATATGTATGTTCCTATTACCATTTTCTTAATTGTTTTGGGTTTGTTACTGTAGGTCTTTTTCTTCTCTTGTGTTTCCTGCCTAGAAAATTTCCTTTAGCATTTGTTGTAAAGCTGGTTTGGTGGTGCTGAACTCTCTTAGCTTTTGCTTGTCTGTAAAGGTTTTAATTTCTCCATCAAATCTGAATGAGATCCTTGCTGGGTAGAGTAATCTTGGTTGTAGGTTTTTCCCTTTCATCACTTTAAATACGTCCTGCCACTCCCATCTGGCTCTCAGAGTTTCTGCTGAAATATCAGCTGTTAACCTTATGGGGATTCCCTTGTGTGTTTTTTGTTGTTTTTCCCGTGCTGCTTTTAATATTTTTTCTTTGTATTTAACTTTTGATAGTTTGCACAACAAAGGAAACCATAAACAAGATGAAAAGACAACCCTCAGAATGGGAGAAAATATTTGCAAATGAAGCAACTGACAAAGGATTAACCTCCAAAATTTACAAGCAGCTCATGCAACTCAATATCAAAAAAACAACCCAATCCAAAAATGGGCAGAAGACCTAAATAGGCATTTCTCCAAAGAAGATATACAGAGAGCCAACAAACACATGAAAGAATGCTCAACATCACTAATCATTAGAGAAAGGCAAATCAAAACTACAATGAGGTATCACCTCACACCAGTCAGAATAGCCATCATCAAAAATCTACAGACAATAAATGCTGGAGAGGGTGTGTTGAAAAGGGAACCTTCTTGCACTGTTGGTGGGAATGTAAATTGATACAGCCACTATGGAGAACATTATGAAGGTTCCTTAAAAAACTACAAATAGAACTATCATATGACCCAGCAATCCCACTACTGGGCGTATACCCTGAGAAAACTGTGAATGAAGAAGAGACCCGTCCCACAATGTTCACTGCAGCACTATTTACAATAGCCAGGACATGGAAGCAACCTAAGTCCATTGATAGATGAATGGATAAAGAAGATGTGGCACATAGATACAATGGAATATTACTCAGCCATAAAAAGAAATGAAATAGAGTTATTTGCAGGGAGGTGGATGGACCTAGAATCTGTCATACAGAGTGAAGTAAGTCAGAAAGAGAAAAACAAATACCGTATGCTAACACATATATATGGAATCTAAATTTTTTTTAAAAATGGTTCTGAAGAACCTCTGGGCAGGACAGGAATAAAGACGCAGATGTAGAGAATGGACTTGAGGATGCGGGGAAGGGGACGGGCAAGCTGGGACGAAGAGAGAGAGTGGCATGGACATATATGCACTACCAAATGTAAAATAGACGGCTAGTGGGAAGTAGCCACATAGCACAGGGAGATCAGCTCGGTGCTTTGTGACCACCTAGAGGGGTGGGATAGGGAGGGTGGGAGGGAGATGCAAGAGGGAGGAGATATGGAGATTTATGTATAGGTATAGCTGATTCACTTTGTTATAAAGGAGAAACTAACACACCATTGTAAAGCAATTATACTCCAATAAAGATGTTAAAAAAAAAAAAGAAGAAGAATCGAGCCACCGTGAGCTGTAGAAGAATCAGAGAGCATGTGACCTGGCTGTAGGGCATAAAGAGACGTGGGCAATGTATTGGTTCTGGCCTAAACATTGATACCTGAATGTGTGTTCCCAGTGCAATTCCTGGGAATTTAATTTGAAGGCCTCTAAAGTAGGAAAGAACTGCTAAAAAGTAAAATATTGACCCAATTACTAAAAGTTGCGACAAGTAGATGAAGAACATAGGTGTGAGGCCAGTGCCAAGAGGCCAGATCGGTGAGAAGGACACATGGACAGCAGAGTGAAGTCTGAGGAGTGGGCAGGATTAGGAGACAAATAGAAAAAGATGGACGGAGAAGAGCTATGAGCACAGAGGGGCGATGAGAATGATAAGTTCAGAGAACGATGGGTAGAATTTGTCAGCAAATCATAATTTCAATAAATTAGTGCGTTATGAACAGCCACCACACCCCCTAAAAACCTATCACTTGTATAACTCGCAAAAGATGGAGCCAATCAGAAAACTGATATATTTGCCAAACTATCTGTATGACCTATATTGTCAAGAAAGTCCAAAGTAGCGTTCTTTTCATTAGAAAAGAAAGAAAAGAAAAATAACAGTTATAAACGTTATCAATTTATCAAGCCAAACCTTGTTTTTGGCTTTTCAGGAACACTTGACTTAATGAACTAATGAGCACCATTATGGAATTTTCACTCTGGCTACAACTTTGGACCACGGAGTAGCATGTTTGTTGAAATTCAAGCAGCCTACAATAGGAATCACGTTTTAAAATCTGGCCTCAAACTTGCAAGCAGGTTGATAACTGCAATATAACCTGCTTGCAAGTAACCCGCTGACCATATCCTGTTGGGCCCAGGTTAATAATCACTAAAAATCTAATTTGTACAGTCACTTTTTTTTTGGTTTGTTTTAAGGCTGATCTTAAAATGGCTTTCACTGAAATTGTTGACCTTGTATTGCAAATTAAATCCTGGCATTGCCAAATCTCTGACAACTGGTTCATTGCTTCCAGAGAAGGGAATTAGCATGGCTACAGCTGTCATTCCATTGCATTTTTCTTCTCAAGCAGACCAGCAAGGGCAAAAATGGTGTTAGACAGAGGTCGCAAGCCAGATTCTGTCTGCAAACATGTTTTGTTTGACCTCCACAGTAATTTAAAACATATTGAGCCAATATTTTAAAATAAGAAAATTGCAGTCAAAATCCGACTTCTGGCTTCTCTTGGAAAATTAAAAAATTCGGCAACATCGATGGTGTGTGGTGGCAGCATGCTCTTTAGGCAGTGTTATTAATGTCTAGGGTCCCCACTCTCCCTGTTGCAGACTACAAACCAAAATGTAAGCTCCATAAAGGCAAGTCTTGCTGATTTCACTGCTGCATCCTCAGAGCCTAGAATAGAGCCTGGCAAGTGGTGGGTGCTTGGCAAATATTTAATGTTGAAGGAAATGATCTCAGGAGCAGACAGGTAACTTTAATGGGTGACTTTTTAAAACAGTAGACAGTGCCCAGGAACTGTCACAACATGCCTCAATCTAAAAAAAAAAAAAAAAAAAAAAAGGGGGGAAGGTCAAATAAATTCTGCCGGTCCTTAGGCAGAGAGAGAGACAGAGTACTCACATATCATTCTGCTTGCTCTGCTGTTTTTCTTATAAAGAAATATTTCTCTGTATCCCTGCCACTCTCAAAAGTAAAGCCACAAGTGTCAAGGAAAATGATAGTGATCACAGACCCAGCACACTTCACTCATTTATATTTCTTGCCTGGCCTCTACAGACATCTGAATTTGATACCTCTGGGAGAGACATGAGAGTAGGCTGACACCCATAATAACAAACTGGTCTACTGGCACTCCTCTCTCATTCTGCCCAGTAGTTTTCTGTACTACAATCTAAATCTACATTAGAGCATAAATTAAAAGGGGAATATAAAACCTACCTGGGAAAGTCACTAGTTAAACCTAACACACTATCACTTAAATAAAGAGTCAGAGTAACACTGTGGAATAAACTTGTGTTTACAGCTAGAAAGACACTGGCGCAAATCTCTTGCACATGCGGAAGTTGCTTAACCTCTGAAAGTCTCCAATTTCTGTGCATAATAGTTGAGAAAATTTTAAAATTATATATGCCAGACTTCCAGCTTCCACTTAAGGTATAGAAAGCTGGAAAGGATGTTGTTGCCAAACATAAAGCCAAAAAAAAAAAAAAAAAAAAATCCTGAATGTCTGCAAATTCACAACTTTTATGAAACCCACCAGGCAGCTGAAGTCACAGCATAACCAACTAATCCAAAATCTAAGGAAAGACCAATGCCTCTAAGGAGTAACAGGCTGCAAGCACTTGCTTACTGGAGCAGACATGGAACCCCTCAGAAGCCAGTAAGGAGAATTCAGCTAAACATTTTTAACAAACTTCTGAAATTGTTAACCAGGTCTGAATGTCACCTAGTGTGAGAATATAGAACTTGTGGGATCTTCAGACACAAGGGTAATTCACGAATGTTCACAGGCTCTTCTCCATGGACCTCCTGGGTTCTCAGGAGAAAACTGGGTGCAAGGTGAGAGTTCAGAGCAGTGGTTCTAATTAGGGGCAATTATACCTCCAAGAGGATATTTGGCAATGTCTGGAGACAATTTTATTTCCATAGCTGGAAGGATGCTACTGGTGCCCAGTAGTTAGAGGCCAGGAACACTACTAAACATTTTGCAATACATAGACTAACTCGCTACAACAAAGAACCATCCAATCCAAAATGTCAATAAAGCTGCCGTTGAGAATCAGAGAAAACCTCTCTTGTGATGGAATAGAGCCACTGTAGAAAACTGCAAACGCCCACCTGGATACTCCACCTTTATCTCCCTTCAGGAACAAAAGCCTTCATTTTCCGGAGAATGTCAGTAAACCCTGTTGCCCCCGGCCAAGGTTAAGACCCATTGCAGCTGAGAGAAGAGAACACAAATATACCCTCTAGCCCTGGAGTAGGGGCAAGAAAACATCCTGGACCAAACTCTTCAAAGTCTCCTACCTAAGAAAGAGGGGCAGGATCTGAGATGACCCCATCCTTGGGGCACAGAGACACAGCTCCTTCCTGAGAAGAATACCTGCTCAGCTTACCATGAGGCTACCAGGCACTGGGCAGCAGGTAACATCAGTGTACAGCTGGGAGAGTGGAGACTATGGAGACATGCTCCCTCAAGTGCAGTCACAATGGAAAAACTCAAACTTGAGGCTTGAGCAGACACTGAGGAACCTTCTCTGAAAACCAGCCATCATTCTAAGCACAAGTTAAAACTAAGACTAAGGAGCTAAGTCTGTGGTACACTGATGATAACCCTAACCCTAACCAAGCCCAGTTCAAGTACTCATGAGACGGATCAACCTCCCACATGGAAAGACTAACAAAATAAAAGATATGCCATTTCTGGGCATGAATAATATCTACTTCAGTCTCTACTGTTCTACCCTAGATAACCAGCTTTCAAACACTGTTAGGTGACAAGTGAAAAAGCAAAGAAAAACAAAACACCCTGCCAAGAAGACAAAGCGATCAACAGAGGCCGACTTGGATCTGACCCAGATGTCAGAACTACCAGAGAGAGAATTGTAAATAATATAACTAGATAAAGTGACGTACGTCATCAAGATGGCAACATAGGTGATTCCTGACTTCAGTTCTCCTTTACAAGAAGATAGCAACTATCCATGGACCAGACACCACTGTGAAAATCCCAAAACCCAGAGGGTGAGGCTGAAATATACCCCTGGACAACAGAGATCCAGAAGGACAGCATTACAAAGACAAGAGGAGCGGTTTCACTGACTGCATCAACCCTCCCCCAGGCCGACACAATGCTTAACCGAGGGCTCCCCTGGGCCTACAGTTTCCCCAGTATGAAAAAGAAAACCCAAGGCGGATATTCAGCTTCTCCAGCATTGAGGGATGTTTCCTGGGAGACTCACTTGGGTCTGACCTCCTGGGAATCACTGGGGGAACCTTTGGAGCTCAGCCACTGGGGATCAAATAGAGATGGAGAAGGTGTCAGAGCTTATAGCAACCGCTGCTCAGACCTTGTTGACACCAGGTTCCTGCTCACCACAGTGTCCAAGAAGAGATCCCAGCTAGCAGCTCTGCCCATTTTCACAGCCAAGCTGGTGGCCCCATGCGGGCAGAAAGCTCAGTTGACAGTTCTGTCTGTTCGAATCCCAAGCCAAAGAGCTAAGTGTCCATGGAGCACATCCTATGGCCCACCAAGCAAGGGTACAAACTTGCAGTCCCATCCAACTTCCGAGCATAACCTCCAGTCCTGCCCCATCGGGAAACACGCCACAGATGCCCAGTAGGTGCAGAGCACATCCTATAACCTAGATGGGCAGTGACCCAAGCCAGCAGCCTTGCCCAATTGTTGACCCTGACCCTGCATAATCACGGAGCCTAAATAACGACCCAGAGCAGCCTCAGAGCCCAGTCTACAGTAATGCTCAGCTTCAGAGTCCAGCATACAACCCCACTCAGCAGTGGAGCCCAGCATATGGCCCTGCTTGATTGGTGAATACAGACTGTGGCTTTGCCCAGGCATGGAGTCACAGAGCATATAGCCTGCGATTCCACCCAACCCGGGATTACAGACAGCAACTTTGTCTAACTGTAGAGCATGGTCTCCAAGCCAACTTAACTGTGGCTACAGCTGGAGGCCCCACCTGACCAGAGAGCCAAATTAGCAATCACCCCCAACAGCAAACCACAGCCAGTGACCTACTGGATTGCATGAAAATCATATATCGGATAAGGGGTTAATATCCAAATTATATAAGGAACTCATGTAACTCAACAGTGAAAAAAAATCAATTAAAATATGAGAAAAAGACCTGAATATACATTTTTCTAAAGAAGACATACAAATGACCAACAGGTACATGAAAGGGGGATCAACATCACCAATCATCAGGTAACTGCAAATCAAAACCACAGTGAGGGGGTTTCCCTGGTGGCGCAGTGGTTGAGAATCCGCCTGCCAATGCAGGGGACACGGATTCAAGCCTTGGTCTGGGAAGATCCCACATGCCGCGGAGCACCTAGGCCCATGAGCCACAACTACTGAGCCTATGCTCCGCAACAAGAGAGGCCGCGATAGTGAGAGGCCCGCGCATCGCGATGAAGAGTGGCCCCCACTTGCCGCAACTAGAAGAAGCCCTCGTGCAGAAATGAAGACCCAACACAGCCAAAAATAGATAATAAATAAATAAATAAAAAATTTTTAAAAAACCACAGTGAGGTATCACCTCACACCTGTTTGATAAGCTGTTATCAAAATGACAAGTGATAACAAGTGTTGGTGAGGGTGTGGAGAAAAAGGAACCCTTGTGATCTGTTGGTGGGAATGTGAATTGGTGCAGCCACTATGGGAAGCAGTATGGAGGGCCCTCAAAAAATTAAAATAGAACTACCATATGATCCAGCCATCCCACATCTGGGTATATATCTGAAGGAAACTAAATCACTATGTCAAAGAAGCATCTGTAACCCCATATTTACTGCAGCATTATTTACAATAGCTAAGACATCTAAACAACCTAAATGTCCATCAATAGATGAAGGGACAAGGAAGATGTGGCTCAGATATGCAATGGAATATTATTCAACCATACAAAGGAAGGAAATTTAGACAGAGACAAATAATGTATGATCTCATTTATATATGGAATCTGAAAAAAAGAAAAAAACCCACAGAAACAGAAAGTAGATTTGTCACTGCTGGGGTGGAAGTATGGATGTCGGGGAAACGGCTGAAGGTGGTCAAAGTGTATAAACTTCCAGTTCTAAAATAAATAAGTTATGTGATCTAACTTATAGCATGGTAAATATACAGTACTGGTAAATATACAGTACATGGTAAAAATACAGTAACGTATTTTTTACTTGAAACTTAAGTGAGTAGATTTTGAAAGTTCTCATTACCAAAAAAAGGTAAGTATGTGAAGTGATGGATGTGTTAACTAACCTTACTGCGGTAATCATTTTGCAAAATCTGTGTATATCAAACCATCATTCTGTATACCTTAAAATTACATGGTGTTATATGTCAATTATATCTCAATAAAGATGGAAGAAAACACGTAATTAATGTGTTAAAAGCTCTAATATAAAAGGTGGGCAACGTAATGAATATACGAGGAATTTCAGCAGAGAGATAGAATAATAAAGGATCAGATGGAAATGTAGAAATGAACAATATGGTAAGAGAAATGCAGAATGCCATCAATAGACTTATTAGTAGTCTCAGTACAACTGAGAATAAAATCAGTTGAACTCAATCTCTCAGCGACAGACATTACCCAAATTAAAACAGAAAGATAAAAAGACAGCAAAAAAACAAAACAAAACAAAATAGAGCAGAGTATCCAAAAGTAGTAGGAAAATTCCAAATGGACTACCACACCTGTAATTTTGAATATAGAAAAAAAAGACAGATAGGCAAAAAAATCATCAAAGGAATAATGACTAATAATTCCCTCAAATTAATTACAGACACCAAAGCAGAGATCAAAGGAGTTCAGAAAACACCAGGTAGGATAAAACACACACATGTATACACATCATATACAAACCACTGAAAACCAACAGCAAAGAAGAAGTCTTGAAGCTAATCAGAGAAAACAGGCATATCACACATAGAGGAACAAAGTTAAGAATTATAATAGACTTCTCATCAGAAACTCTGCAAGCCAGAAGAGTGTGGACAGACATCTTTAAAGTGCAGAAAGAAAAACAACACTAAGTTTAAAAATTCTACACCCAAGGAAAATATCTTCCAAAAATGATGATGAGGGACATGGATATGGCAGAATGAAGAGATGGTCAAATCCTAGCCCCCAAGAAACAATCTAAATTTGGAAGGGGGAAAGATCTAAAACAATAAATTCAGTCTCTGGAAAAAGACCAGAGGCGAACAACAGATGGAGAAACATGCATTTGTGGAAAACTGCAGAAATTAAGGAAAGTACTGTGGGTACACCCTTGACCAAGGTTGCTCCAATATCTGCAGTGCCCCCTCACACCACTCCAGCTGGGCCAATGTAGTAGTGCTTCCAAGGAAGGACTGGCAATAAAAACCAGCAGTTTCACTGTTGTGGAAGGGGATTTTGGTGCTGAGGACAGAAAACCCATACTCAGTTACACTGTGAGTGAGAGTAGCAAAATCAGTGGGAAACAAGTGATGACAGCCCATGGCTCTATTACCCTGAGTTGCAGTCCCACTTGGGGTGAGCAGTAGACCATTCAATTCATCAGAAAATTGACAAGGAGATCCTGGAGTTGAGAGAGCCAAAGAAGGGCTAAATGGGTGTTTCATGGATCCCTGTTGACCGGGAGGCTGCGCACATGTGCAGGGAAGACTCAAGAATATCCAAGCTACCTGCACATCCCCAGTTGACTTGGATGCTATGCAGATCTGCAGGAAAGACCCAGGAGGACCTGGCAGAAAGTAAGTCTGTGAATTTTTGAAAACTGAATTTTAAACATGTTCCCAGTCCCACACCCAGATCCATCAGCAGAGGAGGGAGATCTTACAGACTCAAGGTGTCTGTGGACCATCACTGGTTGACCACCGTGCTATGCAGACACGGAGGAGCCTCTATAAAGCCAAGCTAAGACTGTTTATTAAAGTTTTTAAAAAACTGAGCAGAGACAGAAGCAGCCACACATCACAGGGAAGAGATTCAACAGATTAAATTCAGAAACATTACTAAAAACAAAATAAATGAAAACAAGCCAAACAACGAAAACAAAACAGCAGCAATAGTCATCCTCGAGGCAAAAACTCAAAATCATATTTGCTGCACCACATTATCTAAGATTCAGGTTTTCAACAAAAATTTATAGGACAGTGAAGAAGTAGAAAAGTGTGACCTATATTCAGGAAAATAAGCTGTCAACAAAAATTAACTCTGAGCGGGTAAGGAAGTTGTATTCAGTAGACAAAGACTTCAAAGCATTTTTTATAAAATGTTCAAAGAATTCAAAGAAACCATGGCTAAAAAATTCAAGGAAAATGTATTAACAGACTCAAATATAAGAAATTTAAAAAAAAAAAAAAACTATAAAAACGGTCAGATGGAAATTCCAGAATTGAAAGACGTAATGATTACAATGAAAAATTCACTAGATGGGTTCAACAACTCATGAAATGAGATAGTAGAGAGGGAATTAAGAATATTAAAGATATATCCATAGAAATTATCCAATTTGAAGAAGAGAAAGGAAAAATGTGGAGAAAAATGAACAGAGCTTCAGAGACCTATGAGATATCAAGCATAAGAAGCATACCTGTAATGAGAGTCCTAGGAAGAGATAAGAAATATAAAGGGGTAGAGAAGATACCTGAAAAAATAATAACCTAACAGCAGAGCATCAAAATCCATGAAATGAGACTGACAGCGAAAGAAGAAGTAATTCAACAACATAATCGGACACTCTCAGCAACTGATAGGACTAGAAAGAAAATCAAAGGGGATATAGAAGAATGCCTCTACTAATCAACTTGACTTACCTGAGTTTTATGAGAACATCTAACCAACAACAGCAGAATAAACATCTTTTAAGTGCACGTGGAATAGTCTCTAGGAGATACCATATGCTAGGCCATAAAATAAGTATCAAAAAGTTAAAGAATTAAAGTAATTCAAAGTATGTTCTCTGACATCAAATGAATTAAATCAGAAATCAAAAACAACAAAAATTGAAAATCTATAAATATTTGAAAATGAAACAACCCACTCTAAATAACTCAAGGTTCAAAGAAACTGCAAATGAACTTAAAAACTAATTTTAACTGAACTAAACTGAAAACACAAGATATCAAAAAACATGGGATGCAGCAAACAGTGTTTAAAGAGAAATTTATAGCTTAAAATAGCTGCATTATAAAAGGAGGTCTTAAATCATTAATCTACATTTTTACTTTTTTTTTTTTTTTTTTTGCGGTATGCGGGCCTCTCACTGTTGTGGCCTCTCCCATTGTGGAGCACAGGCTCCGGACCCGCAGGCTCAGCGGCCATGGCTCACGGGCCCAGCCGCTCCGCGGCATGTGGGATCCTCTCGGACCAGGACACGAACCCGTGTCCTCTGCATCGGCAGGCAGACTCTCAACCACTGCGCCACCAGGGAAGCCCTACATTTTCACTTTAATGAACTAAAAAAAGAGTAACAATTAAATTCAAAGCAAGAAAAAAAGGAAAAATTTAAATTAAAGTGAAAATCAATAAAAAAGAGAAACAATAGAGAAATTTATTGAAACCAAAAGTCAGTTCTTTTAAAATATCAACAAAATTGATACAACTTAAACCAGACTGACCAAGAAAAAAAGAGAAAAGACATAAGTTATAAGAATTAGCAATGCAAGTGGGACATCACTATAGACCCTAATCAAAGTTTAAAAGACTACAAGGGAATATTCTGAATGACCTTATACTAATAAATTAGAAAACTTAGAGAAAAAGGGCAAATATCTAGAAATTACCCAAATTCGTTCAAGAAAAAAAATAGAAATTCAATGTACTTAAAACAAGTAAAGAAGTAAAGAATTTAAATTAGTAATTTTAAATATTCCCATTAAAAAAAAAAAACAGCCCAGGTCCAAACGACATCAGTGGACTGAATTTGATCAAATATTCAAATAGTAACCATTCTTCACAAACTCTTTCAGAAAATAAAAGAGGAAAGAACAGTTGCCAATTTTATTTTATGATACCAAAGCCAGGCAAAGACTCTGCAAGGAAAGAAAACTACAGACCAATACCCTTTACCAACATAAATGTGAAAATCCTTAACAAAATATTAGTAAACCAAATTCAGCAACAAAACAAAAGAATGAACTTATATCCAGTACTAGGTTGAACAGTGTCCCTCCAAAATTCAGGTCCACCTGGAACCTCAGCATGTGACCTTATTTGAAAATAAGGTGTTTGCAGATATAATTAGTTAAGATGAGGATATACTGGATCAGGGTGAGCCTTAAAGCCAATGCTGGGTATCCTTATAAGGGGGAGGAGAGAGCACACATGGAGACACAATGAAGAAGTCCATTTGAAGGTTCAGGCAGAGATTGGAGTTATGCTGCCACAAGCCAAGGAACACAGAGGGTTATTGGCAACCACCAGAAACCAGAAGAGGCAAGAAAAGATTCTTCTCTAGAGTCTTTGAAGGGAGCATAGCCCTGCTGATATCTTAACTGCAGACTTCTGAAGTAACTGAAAAATTAAATGCAGAACTGGGAGAGAATAAATGTCTGTCATGGTCTTTTGTTATGGCAGCCCAAGGGAACTAATAGGGATCCTTACCTAATACCATCCACAAAAATTAACTCAAAATGGATCACAGATCTAAATGTAAGAGCTAAAACTATAAAAATTCTAGAAGAAAACATAAAAGAAAATGTTTGTGACATTGTCCTATGTACAATTAGGTATAACACCAAAAGAATGATCCATTGAAAAAATGGGAAAATTGGCCTTCAGATTAAAATTTTATGCTCTTTAAAAGATACTTGTGGGCTTCCCTGGTGGCGCAGTGGTTGAGAGTCCGCCTGCCAATGCAGGGGATACGGGTTCGTGCCCCGGTCCGGGAAGATCCCACATACCGCGGAGCGGCTGGGCCCGTGAGCCATGGCCGCTGAGCCTGCGCGTCCGGAGCCTGTGCTCCGCAATGGGAGAGGCCACAACAGTGAGAGGCCCGCGTACCGCAAAAAAAAAAAAAAAAGATACTTGTATTAGTTTTTCATTGTGACATAACCATCACCAAAAACTCAGCAGCTTGAAACAGCACCCATTTATTACTATAGATCAAAAATCTGGCATGGCATGGCTGGGTTCTCTGCTTAGACTGAAATCAAGATGTCAGCTGGCTATATTCTCATCTGGTTTGAGGTCCTTTTTTAAGCTTATTGACATTAACGTCAGAATTCAGTCATTTGCACCCGTAGGACCAAAGTCCTGAATTCTTGCTGGCTGTCAGCTGGAAACCATTTTCAGCTTCTAGAGGCAACCACACTTCTTATCATGTGGCCCTCCTGTCTGCAAGACAGCAATAGTATATCGAATCCTTCTCATAATTTGAATCTCTTTGACTTCCACTTCTACAACCAGCCAGAGAAAACTTTCTGCTTCTAAAGGGCGCATGTGATTAGATTTGCCTACCTGGATTATAACTTAGAATCAACAGACTTGGGACTTTAATTATTGCAAAATCCCTTCACAGCAGTACCTATATTAGTGTTTGATTAAATATCCAGGGGACAGAAATCTTGGAGTACCTTTATACAAGGGAAATTTGGACACAAAGACAGCTATGCATAGAGGGAAGACTACGTGAAGACACAGGAGGAACGCCGTCTACAAGCCAAGGAACACCCAAAGCTACCAGAAGCTAGAAGAAAAGAGTGGAACAGATTCTCCTTGTGGTACTTTGTTATGACAGTCCTAGCAAACTAGTATGCTATGCATGATTAAAATGTATCTCATTTATACTCTTCTCCTTTCCCCTTCTCTCTGCATCACTTCAAATTATGGACGCTAATTGGATTCCACGATTGTCATACCTTCTAATGGTTACACTGAACAATACTGAACCTCTATTATTCCATAACATAAAAAGAGCATCTCATCACTTCCTACTTTTATAAGATGAGCATCTTAGGGTCCACATCCCTCCTACACCTTTCTTCCAATCTTTTACCTCCAAATCTCTTTCAACTACACTCACTTTTTTTCAAGAATGGAAATGTACATTCTGTTATAACCATAATAATTATAGCATTTTTTTTGCTTTGTCTATAAATTGATTCTAACAACCAAAACCTGATAAGCTTTATAATTGTGACTGTATTAATAAAACTTATGGCAAGACTATGTTGGTCGATAAATTATTTTTCCTCTTATTACAATGTCATGACCCCTGTGCTACTCAAAGGAGAATGGATTTGGCATCAAGGTTAAATGGCCCTTTCATCTAATGTTTATGATTCTCACTTCCCCATCAATCTTCTTTTTTGTTCCTCTCTTTCTCTGAAACTTCAATTCATCAAATATTTGATTCCCTGGGTGGAATCTCTGCTTCATTTAACTATCTTTCCCGTATTTTCTAAACCTTTGACAGCTTTTTTTTCTACATCCTGGAACATTTCTTTAACTTTGTCTTACAACTCTTTTATTGAGTCATTTTTTTTTTTTTTTTTTAGTTTCCAGTTAGACTTAATTTCTAAGAGTTCTTTTTGCTATCTGATTTTTTTTTTGGCATCCTATTATTGTTTTAGGAATGCAATACCTTCTTTAATTTCTCCAAGGAGAGTTTGTTTTGATTTGTTTTGTTGTAATTTCTCCACTATCTTAATTGCCTCCATTGCTCAGGATAAGTTTTTTAGTTTGCTTTTCACAGTCTTTCCATTTCATACTGCTGTTTTTCCTCAAATATTTGACAATCCTTGGATGACCATCTACATTTAAGTACAAGAGAATTGAAAGGCTAACAAATTCTTATGTATGCGAGTGCAACCTCTTTTTAAGGTAGACAGCCATAACTTCAGGATAGAAAGATAAGGAGGCAGCCATTAAACTGTCCTCTTACATGTGAGCATAAAGCCCCAGGATCTGTAAAACTTGTCCAAATATTCTCAGACAACTGCTTCAAAACATTTAAAGAAGAATCTCTTCAGTTTCCTCCTATTGATAAATGCCTGACTGTCCACCATTCCAAGGATTTTAATTATATTTTGTTTGTTGTCATATTCCCAAAAAGAACTCTGAAAAACTAGGTATCCTTTAGATGACTTTGGGTTCACATACAAAATGTTTCATCATAAAGTAAACACTTGCTACAAATGTAATTTCTGGTATACTGTAAACACTGAAATTTTTAAATAACTCTGTTACATCACTGTTACAGATCTCATAAATGTATCCAATGGAATCTATATGCAATATTCGATACCCTCTATTGTCCATTTTCAAAATACATGAACTAGCTCTTCTTTATTGTTGATGACTTGTAACATTCCTTTTTCAACTTGGACTCCTATTTCTATTTCACTTCCCCTACGGAAATTTATTGTTATATTCTCATTTGTTATATATTGGTGCTTGAATAAACATATATTTTGTTGAACACTCTATATTCATCTGCAACAAAAATATATAAAATTGAAATTATACTTTTTTCTGCATTCTATAATCCTAGAATCCTTTATTAACTTTTTCTTCTCAATTAAGCTATAATTAGTTCACAATTGAGCAAAAGTATAAATACAGCATATAACAACTATTGATACATAATTATCAAACACAAAATGTAAAAATGCCCCTAAGTAAAAGGAATGATACAGGGCCCCTCCGTTCAGTTCAGCATCTTACGCCCTGCACAACTGCAGGGGGCGCCATTCAACCCAAAGCCTGCGTGAGCATCATCCTTGAAGTAGTGCATCTGTACAGGTATAAGCAGCAGCCGCGTGTGGGATGTTTTTGTTCAATCAGCTCATTTGTTCAGAATATTACTGACATATATTTCAGCCTCAATTTGGTTGCTATTTTTCTGGATATACACATTGAAAAACATTGTTCATGTAAATAAAGAAATGAAAATGGAAGGACTTTTGTCACAATTCGTGGAATCATCAAATTATTTTTAATAATCTATGGGTTGGCTCTATCTGTGCCTGAAGACCCCCTCCCCATACCCCTTTACATGCAAGAGTAAGCATTGTGTGTGAAGGAGAAAAAGAGGTGGCAGGGGAGAACTCTGGTTTTGTTCTCAACTTTCAAATAGACCTTGTATTTGCAATTCTGCTCTCTTCTACTGATCAACTCCCTGGGGTGTTGCTGGATCTACTGGTTCCCTCTCCCCCTGCCACTTCCTCCAGGTGATCACTTTTTTGATCCTGCTTCATCAACCAATGCAGTTCAACTATTTTTCCTTTTCCAGAAATTCATTGTCATCTCTTATCTGCAGATCCCTACCATCCTACATGCTTTTATTAGTCTTTTACTAACCTTTTAATAAAAACTCAAGAGAAATATGAGAAGAAAAAAAAAAAAATATATATATATATATATATATATATATATATCTTGAACCAAAAACTCATAGAAAGGCCATATTATATTCACCAGCTAAACTAAACAGACCACTAAAATATGTCCTACCCAGAGCAGTGAAGGTCCTTTTAGTGCCTGTTCAGGGCGGCCCAGCTGTTCGTTCCACCACTAAGCCTTGCCGTTTTCATCATTAAAATGAACTGTGCCTAATGGAGCCCACAAAGCACTACACTAGTGACTGTGGTTAAAGTCATAGGGTCAATGAATACAAGCCCATACCTGCTTTATCCTAGCAAGAATTCAGCTTTCAATTTTCCTAGCACCAAACAGAAGAAAAATTCCAAACTGCATTTACAAGGTAGTACCAGTAGGGAGGAAAAGATTGCCTTTAGCAAGCACAAGTCTTTAGAAAGCACACCTGTTTCTTTGTTATTGATAGTGTGATGAATTGATCCCTAGAATCTGATTGAGAACATTGGTATATAAATCTTGTCACACGTACAGATCCAGAAACATCACTGCTAGTAATGCATAGCATATTTCAACGGCCCCTGGCATGCATTTCTGGATTAGTGTCGCATAGCGGTTCACATGAAACAACACGCGCCATTTGTTTATACGGTCACACTTCTATCCTTCATTTTCCTTCAGATTCAACTTGACATGGGCTTTACGTATCAATAAACACATCGGTGTGGGTTTACATTTCTTCGTCAGGTATCCAGGAACAAAATATAGGTTGATTCACAAGGGGAATTAATGTCATGAAAGGATATTTTTGTTACCAAAAGAAGCAAATATTATTACTTATTCAGTGTGCCCACTACCTGAATTGTTCACTTGTTTATTCTCTCAATCATTCCACCATATTTATTGGGCACCTAGTATATGAAGGACACTGTTCCAATGCAGTAGGTGACAATGATCCCAGTCCCTAAGGAAATTACAGCCAGGGGGAAAAATAACTAGCACATAAATAATAGCAACTTCAAATAGAAAGGCACAACCAATGAGATAAAAATGACACAACTAGTCATAAAGAAACCACTGAGAAGTTGACCAAAGCCTGAGATCCCTCAAAAAATTAGACAGAGGTGGGAAAAAAAATTCAAACTCATTGGAAATGTAAGTATTAACAACATGGTGATTGATTAGGGACTGAGGCTTTACATATATGATATCATTTCATCCTCACTACAACCCATAAGGGAGGGCTACATTATCCCCACTTTACAGATAAGGACACTGAAACTCCCAAGAGGTTAGGTGACGTGCCCAAGGCCACCTAGGAAGCTGTGATCCAGGTTTCAAAGGCCAGTGTGCCTTCACTGCCTAGACCACTCTCTTAGCTGAGTTGCTCACCTGTCACTTAGCATCTTTGACAGGTATTAAGGCCTAGAGTTGCTCCATGTGAGGTAAGTGGGGAAAAGCAAATGAAAAATTTATTATGATTGAAAAATGTGTCTTTTAACTAAGGGAAAGCTAAAACCTCTTACATTGATTCCTAAGTGAATTTCTGACTAACATTCATGTGCCTAAGTTCCCCAGTTAAAGTTCTAAACTGGCCCAAAACATTAATATTTACAAACGAAAAATAGCACTGAAAATTCCACAGATTGTAAAGAACTTAAGGAAACGTCCCCCACCTTCCTGGTTCACACAACTTCATATCCAGTGGTCAGTTGGGAAAATAGGAAAGACAGCTCATAACTATTGGAACTCTGTCTTTCTAGTTCACAGTACACTACAAAATATTCGGTCTGACTAAACTGTTTCTTTGATTGCTATTTTGTTATTCCCAACATTATAACTATACACACACACACACAAATAGAGTTTCACATATATAGATTTTCACATATATATTTGGGTTTTTTGGTGGCTTACTTTTAACAAGCTGTTAAGAAGAAAATTCACTTTTTCTATCCTCTGAATGCTATCTAAAGGGAGGTTATTATCTAGAACCTGCCTTATTTTGTGTATGTGTGCTGTATATACTTGTTTCAATGGATAAAACCAAAACCTTAGAACTGTCTGTATTTTTAAAATACTTCTTTTGAATCTATGAAAATCACAAAAATAATGTAACCTTTTCAAACTGTGCTAAATAATTTAGATCCAGTTTCTATTATTCTTTTGTCTCCTGGGTCACAGAGATATGGGCGGTTTGTAATCTAAGCCAGTGGCTCTCAAACTTTAGTGTACATTCAAATCACCTAGAGGGCTGCTGGGCCGGCCCACTGCACTTACACCACTAGCAAGTTTGGAGGTCATACTGATGCTACTGGTTCAAAGACTAGCCTGTCAGAACCACAGCATTAAACCAATCTGAACAAGAAAGAGCACTGAACTAGGAATCAAGAGACCCAGACTCTAATCCTAGATCTGTCACTGTCTTGCCAGGTAACTTTACTGAAGTCATTTGACCTCTCTCAGATTCTGTTTCTCCATTAAATGACATACTTTAATTAAATAACTTCTAAAAATCCCATGTCATTCTATAATTCTGTAACTGACCCAGAAGATAAAGACTACTCGACCATGCATACCAAACGACTTGAAAGATCAGTTCTTAACAGCTAACACAGTCATTCTGTTTCAAGAAAAAAATATGCTATTGTCCCATTCTGTCAGTTCTGCAATAATACCATATATACATTCCTAAAAATCATCACATTATGCTAAATTGTGAAAAAAAAAAGCATGATTTATGGGTAAAATGGGATTAGGGACACAACACTAAAAAATGTTAATCAGTGACTCATAGGAAAAAAAAGATAGGAACCTAATAACAGTAGCAGGGTTTCCTAGAGGTTCAATGGTTAAGCAATGCACAAATGCTACAATAAATATGACACTTTACCTTGGAAAAGACTTGAAGTTTGCTGTGGACTTGGGCTGGGAAGAGTTGCAGCCTGTGAATTATTTCGAAGTGGTGGAAGGAAGGTGATCTGAAATAGAAAGTTGTAACAGCAGATATGGACAGATGTAACCCATTGATCTCACTTGGGAGTTGGCATGAACATCACAGTTCAACAACCTTTTGCAGCCTTAAACCCTGGGGCATGTTTTCCTGTCGTGGAGATGAAGGTCCTTCAAAGCATGCATCTATAGTAGATACCTGTTTCATCAAATTTGAAAATTAGGTCCAACGTGTAGCCTCCTTCTTCAATTAACTTCTTCTGTATCACTGCTGGAAATACTTTCTCATCTGTGCTCACAACTTTGCCCAACAGCCAAGGGTTTTGGAAATTGCAGCAACGTTTAAAGCTACTACAACAGTCACTACTGGCACCAAAAGGACCTGGATTTGGCAATTTCCATTTAAGGTCTTCAAGTATAAACAGTGCTTTCCTTTTGTATATGCTTGGCGACTTGAACCAAAACGCTTAGATTCATCTGGGATGTTGAAAGAGGTGAGTTGTTTTTTTTTTTTTCTTTAATGTAGAAAAAAATCACAAACTCAAAAGAATAGGAAAAGACAACCTTCAAGGTTAATGCTACCTGGGAGATGTCTGAGGTGTGTCGGTGTGTATGCTTTGTGTATTTCTACATGTTTTGGTTTATGGAAGAAACATGCTTAAACAAACTCAAAATTCACATTTTACTAAAATTATTCCATAACATCATTCACATTCATATTTCCATTCATTTGCTTGGTAAAATGAATGCACTTTTGATGACAAACATTACAGCCTTGATGTTGGAAATGCCATACGGTCAGGTATAGAATATTGTGAATCTTCCATAGTCTCTCATAGGTGGGATTGAAGACATTTAGGAAATGACTTCTATTACATGGGGAACAACCCATGAGAGTCATGACTCTAATACAATTAGTCATAGTATAGATGAGAATGTAAGGGCTGGGCCTGGGGGGTCCTTAAAAGGAAGGTCCAGACTAAGGTCAGGTGTTTATTAAGGTTAATGCTATCTGATATAATTTCTGATGATGCTCAAAGATACAGAGCCATTTCCACAACAACTGAAGTTGCCAACAAAATTGGCCCCTTTTCTTCTCTTCACCTACCTGTCAGAGAACATGGTGCTTATCTCTCTCCAAATTTTCATCAATTGAAACCAGTTTCCTCTTGATTACCCTTGTGTAACTTCTTTATGGGAATTGTTTTCCCATACTTATTATGAACATTTTAATAGAATGTTAAAAAAATACAACAGAAGAATTTCAGAAAACAGCCATAGGAAGTATTGAAGGTGTGGAAACATTTTCCACAAGCATAAGAAGAATCTGCCTGGGTAATTCAGACTCACAGAAGAAGAGTCAAAGGAACAGTTTAACAACCCAGGTATTTTTCTTGACCCCTCTATTGCACTTACACCTCACATTCTGTCTGTCAGGAAATCCTGTTGTCTTGCATATTCAAAATACATCTACAATTCTATAACTTCTCACCACCTCTACTGTTAATCCTCTGGTCCAACCCACTTCCATCTTCCCCCCGAAACAATAAACTAGCTGGTCTCCTTGCTTCCATCTTGACCCCTCTCCTAGCTATTCTCAAACCAGCAGCCATAGCTGTCCTTTTAAGCTTTGCAATGGTTCCACATTTCATTCAGGATAAAAGACAACTCAACTCTCTCTCTCTCTCTCTCTCTCATATCATACAGGTTTGTTGATATTCCTGGAACATACCAGGCATGTCCCAACTCTACCTCAAGGTTTTGCTCACATATCACTGCCTCGATGAGAATCACCCTGACTAATCCATTTAAAAATTGTAAGCTACTCTTCAACACTCCCACACACACATACGTACACTCACCCAAGTAATTCCCTTCAGATTGTTCCTTTTTATCCCCCCTTAGCGTGTATGTCCTTCCACAGTGTCAGGTAATTTACTGTGAACCATGATTACTGCCTATCATCCCTCTTCCCCTGACTGGTATATAAGCATCATGAAGACAATGGATCTTCGCTGTCGTAATAATGTATTGTAGCAAGAATAGTACCTGGCATATAATAAGTGCTCAATAAATATCCAATGTATGAACCATTTTCAAATTAATGGAAACAAATATGAGGAAGAAGTCTGTTGATCTTCATGATAGAGAAAACAAGAAATAAAGAGAAGTGTATAAAAAGAAATTAAAAGAATAAGTTTTTTTTCAAAACTACTAAAATAAGCTACCTGGAGGAAACTTCTTTTGATTGACCAGGCCGTTTTTGAGAGATAATATGGCTTCATCGGTTAATAACCAGTAAGGAAAAAGAGAAGAAACAGGAAATATGGGGTAAAATCCCAATTTCTATTCTCAGTGAGAGTTAGACGTTGGTCACGTATTTCTACAGAGAGATCTCTGCTGCTCCTCTCTTTTTCGAAAAGGATGTCACTGGCTCAGTGGATTACAACTTTACAACTTAATGATTTCCATCACTTCTGTCAGGGTGGGGCTTAACTGTATATAGCATTATATTTTATGCTATGAATACTTGAAAATACCCTGTCCCAATAAGCTAAATGGAAAGTTCAAGTGCACTGATTATTTACCCACTTTAAGGTGAGGGTGAATATCACATTTCCTGTTGCATAGAAATAAAATAACCAAAAAAAAAATCCTCTATTTTAATATACTTAGTAAGGTCCCTAATTAAGATTCCAGAGATAAATGAAAATATTCTACATGCAAATATTCTAGCTATTCACAAAGAACAAAAACATAAACAGAAATAATTTGATTTAAGGAGCTATTTTGTAGGTTTAAAAGGAGAAATTCTATATTAAACTATTATCACTCTGGTGATGAATAGGCTTCATATGACAGAAAGAAAAATTAATACCATCATTTATCATCTAAATTGCCATTTTACACTTAAGCATTATAGGTAACCAAATGAAAATTTAAGAAAAACAAAATGAATTTTCAAAATTATATATGACTTTTTTGCAAGTGAGATTAATGTAAAAATTCAGGTATAGAAAAGTAAATAAGCATAAATAGGCAATCTGAATAATTCTACCAAACCAACATTTCCCTTACAATAAAAAAGCTTTTAAATCAATAATGTGCAGGCTATATCCTTAGATTTCAAATAATCTTGGTCAATATAAAAGCAATCCTAAATCTCTTCAGAAATCAAAGTATATGAGTGGGCTTCCGGGAAGATGGCGTAAGAGTAAGACGCGGAGATCACCTTCCTCCCCACACATACACCAGAAATACATCTACACGTGGAACAACTCCTACAGAACACCTACTGAACGCTGGCAGAAGACCTCAGACCTCCCCAAAGGCAAGAAACTCCCCACGTACCTGAGTAGGGCAAAAGAAAAAAGAATAAACAGAGACAAAACACAGGGACGGGACCTGCACCAGTGGGAGGGAGCTGTGAAGGAGGAAATGTTTCCACACACTAGAAGCCCCTTCGCGGGCGGAGACTGCGGGGGGCGGAGGGGGAAAGCTTCGGGGCCGCAGAGGAGAGCGTAGCAACAGGGGTGCGGAGGGCAAAGCGGGGAGATTCCCACACAGAGGATCAGGGCCGACCGGCACTCACCTGCCCCAGAGGCTTGTCTGCTCACCCGCCGGGGCGGGCGGGGCTGCGAGCTGAGGCTCGGGCTTCGGTCGGAGGCAGGGAGAGGACTGGGGTTGGCGCTGGGAACACGGCCTGAAGGAGTTACTGCGCCACGGCTAGCCAGGAGGGAGTCCAGGGAAAAGTCTGGACCTGCCGAAGAGGCAAGAGACTTTTTCTTCCCTCTTTGTTTCCTGGTGGCGAGGAGAGGGCATTCAGAGCGCCGCTTAAAGGAGCTCCAGAGACGGGCGCGAGCCGCGGCTAAAAGTGCGGAGCCCAGAGACGGGAATGAGACGCTAAGGCTGCTGCACTGCCACCAAGAAGCCTGTGTGCGAGCACAGGTCACTCTCCACAACCCCCTTCCGGGGGGCCTGTGCAGCCCGCCACTGCCAAGCTCCCGGGATCCAGGGACAACTTCCCCGGGAGAACGCACGGCGCGCCTCAGGCTGGTGCAACATCACGCCGGCCTCTGCAACGTCACGCCGGCCTCTGCCGCCGCAGGCCCGCCCCGCACGCCGTGCCCCTCCCTCCACGCCTGAGTGCGCCAAAGCCCCCGAATCAGCGGCTCCTTTATCCCAGTCCTGTCTGAGCAAAAAACAAACGCCCTGCAGCTACCTACACGCAGAGGCGGGGCCAAATCCAAAGCTGAGCCCCCGGGAGCTGTGCGAACAAAGAAGAGAAAGGGAAATCTCTCCCGTTAGGCTCAGAAGCAGCGGATTAAAGCTCCACAATCAACTTGAGGTACCTGCATCTGTGGAATACATGAATAGACAACCAATCATCCCAACTTAAGGAGGTGGACTTTGAGAGCAAGATTTATGATTTTTTCCCCTTTTCCTCTTTTTAGCCGTGTGGACGAAAGGCTCTTGTTGCTGCAGCCAGGAGTCAGTGCTGTGCCTCTGAGGTGGGAGAGCCAACTTCACGACACTGGTCCACAAGAGACCTCCCAGCTCCACATAATATCAAATGGCGAAAATCTCCCAGAGATCCCCATCTCAACACCAGCGCCCAGCTTCACTCAACGACCAGCAAGCTACAGTGCTGGACATCCTATGCCAAACAACTAGCAAGACAGGAACACAACCCCACCCATTAGCAGAGAGGCTGCCTAAAATCATAATAAGTCCACAGACACCCCAAAATACACCACGAGACGTGGACCTGCCCACCAGAAAGACAAGATCCAGCCTCATCCACCAGAGCACAGGCACCAGTCCCCTCCACCAGGAAGCCTACACAACCCACTGAACCAACCCTAGCCACTGGGGACAGACACCAAAAACAACGGGAACTATGAACCTGCAGCCTGCAAAAAGGAGACCCCAAACACAGTAAGATAAGCAAAATGAGAAGACAGAAAAACACACAGCAGATGAAGGAGCAAGATAAAAGCCCACGAAACCTAATAAATGAAGAGGCAATAGGCAGTCTACCTGAAAAAGAATTCAGAATAATGACAGTAAAGATGATCCAAAATCTTGGAAATAGAATAGACAAAATGCAAGAAACATTTAACAAGGACCTAGAAGAACTAAAGGTGAAACAAACAACGATGAACAACACAATAAATGAAATTAAAAGTACTCTAGATGGATCAATAGCAGAATAACTGAGGCAGAAGAACGGATAAGTGACCTGGAAGATAAAATAGTGGAAATAACTACTGCAGAGCAGAATAAAGAAAAAAGAATGAAAAGAACTGAGGACAGTCTCAGAGACCTCTGGGACAACATTAAATGCACCAACATTCGAATTATAGGGGTTCCAGAAGAAGAAGAGAAAAAGAAAGGGACTGAGAAAATATTTGAAGAGATTATAGTTGAAAACTTCCCTAATATGGAAAAGGAAATAGTTAATCAAGTCCAGGAAGCACAGAGAGTCCCATACAGGATAAATCCAAGGAGAAATACGCCAAGACACATATTAATCAAACTGTCAAATATTAAATACAAAGAAAACATATTAAAAGCAGCAAGGGAAAGGCAACAAATAACACACAAGGGAATCCCCATAAGGTTAACAGCTGATCTTTCAGCAGAAGCTCTGCAAGCCAGAAGGGACTGGCGAGACATATTTAAAGTGATGAAGGAGAAAAACCTGCAACCAAGATTACTCTACCCAGCAAGGATCTCATTCAGATTTGATGGAGAAATTAAAACCTTTACAGACAAGCAAAAGCTGAGAGAGTTCAGCACCACCAAACCAGCTCTACAACAACTGCTAAAGGAACTTCTCTAGGCAAGAAACACAAGAGAAGGAAAAGACCTACAATAATGAACCCAAAACAATTAAGAGAATGGGAATAGGAACATACATATCAATAATTACCTTAAATTTAAATGGAATAAATGCTCCCACCAAAAGACACAGATTGGCTGAATGGATACACAAACAAGACCCATATATTTGCTGTCTACAAGAGACCCACTTCAGACCTAGAGACACATACAGACTGAAAGTAAGGGGATGGAAAAAGATATTTCATGCAAATGGAAACCAAAAGAAGTCTGGAGTAGCAATTCTCATATCTGACAAAATAGACTTTAAAATAAAGACTTTTAGAAGAGACAAAGAAGGACACTACATAATGGTCAAGGGGTCAATCCAAGAAGAAGATATAACAATTGTAAATATTTATGCACCCAACATAGGAGCACCTCAATACATAAGGCAAATACTAACAACCATAAAAGGGGAAATCGACAGTAACACATTCATAGTAGGGGACTTTAACACCCCACTTTCACCAATGGACAGATCATCCAAAATGAAAATAAATAAGGAAACACAAGCTTTAAATGATACATTAAACGAGATGGACTTAATTGATATGTATAGGACATTCCATCCAAAAACAACAGAATACACATTTTTCTCAAGTGCTCATGGAACATTCTCCAGGATAGATCATATCTTGGGTCCAAATCAAGGCTTGGTAAATTTAAGAAACTTGAAATTGTATCAAGTGTCTTTTCCGACCACAACGCTATGAGACTAGATATCAATTACAGGAAAAGATCTGTAAAAAATACAAACACATGGAGGCTAAACAATACACTACTTAATAACGAAGTGATCACTGAAGAAATCAAAGAGGAAATAAAAGAATACGTAGAAACAAATGACAATGGAGACACGACGACCCAAAACACATAAACAAGTAGATAAAGTTTAACATGTTAGCAGGTGCTCTGATAGATTTATGTGTTGGAAAGTTCTGGAAGATAAAGGTACAAGTAAGGGGTCAATTCAAGTCAGGGGAGTTGGGGAGAAGACAGCATCATGGAGGAGATGTACAGAAACCCAGAGGAATGCCAGCAGATTGGTTTTGCATGTTCAGCCTAGATTCCGTGAGCATCTCCTAATGAAGCAAGTGAGAGCGATATGGCCTAGTCATTCCCTGCACCATCTTCCCCGCTTCTGCTGTTCCTTTCACCTCTCAGCTGGATATACTAACGTCCATCCATCCACTGTGTGTAGCTTCCTTATCTTTCTATTTTCTGACTCATGACAGGTCAAGAAAAAACAAGAAGTACAGTAACAAATGACTATACTGTTTCAAATTAAATTCTAGATTAGTGGTTATCAAAGTGTCATCCAGGAGCTTTAAGAATACTAACACTGGGTTCTACTCCTAGAGGTTGAGATTTCATTGGTCTGATATGAGACCCCCCCAAAATCACAATATGAAGCCAATGCTTCATACCACTGATATCATAGTAATTGTACCACTAGTAAGATTCTCCAACTTTAGAATACATGCAAATTATGTGAGTATCTTGTTAAAATAACAATTCTAGTTCTGGAGCATGGCCTGAGATTCTACTTTTCTAACAAGCATCCAGGTGGTGCTGTGCTGCTGGTCTGAGGGGCCTAGTTTGTGTAGCAAGCTTCTAGATCATAGCACTTGACCACAGCTGCTATTCCCTGAGCTGGCACAGTGTCACTTCAGCCTAGGGCCTCCCTCATGAGCCCACCATGCCTGTTTTGCCTCCTTTCTCCTCCACTATTTACCTAGTCTAGTGGTACTTAAAATATGGCCCTGGACCAGCAGCATCACGATGACCCAGAAATTAGTGTGAAATTCAAATTCTCAGAACTTACACCCAAGACCTAATAAATCAGAAATTCTGGGGATAGGAGCAGCCATCTGTATTTTCATATCCAAGTGATGCTGACCTAGGCTGTATGTTTAAGGATCTTTCTTCCTCCCCTTTTCGTACGTCTGACCAACTACTCTCAATCACTGATTCTATCTGATTTCACTTTGGAATCACCTAAAGGATCTTTATAATATGCCTATCCCCCTCCCCTGAATCTCTAGGAGAAGGTCCAGTTATGAAAATATTCACATGAAAGCTCCCCAGGTGATTCTAAGTTACAGTTGGGGCTGAGAATCATTGTTCTGAATAACATCTGGGTGGTCTCTTATATGGAATCTCTTCCTTGAGCCAGTCTCAAGTTCTGGAATCTAATGACTCATGAACAGATTTCCCAGATTATCAACTATCTTCCTCTTCCAAAATTGTTGGCTGACTTCTGAATTCCCTTTCACAATACTTCCCATTGATAATATTAGAGGGACATGATTCAGGAACACTCAGAATCCCTTTTGCCTTACTCAATCTGAGATTAGGGTATCTGATTTGAAAATTTTCATAAATGCATGCCTGTTCATTTAACTCATCACTTGTTTTTCCAAATATTGCTTTTTACAAGTTTGCCATTGGTCTGATTAAGGGCTTTCTAGTTGTAGGGGTGGAGCTACAACCAGGTCTTTTTTTTTTTTTTTTTTCTCTAAGTAAACCTGTCTTCACACAGACTAGTAACCCAATCAAAGAACAAGCCAATCTTGAGGTTGCCGCCTGGCCAGTCTCCCAAATGGTGCCTGCAGGTTCCCAATGAAATGGGCTGTACCGTGACCAGCCAGAGACACATTGATTAGGTCTCAGCAAGTACAAAGGTGGGAGTACAAGCCTCTCTGAGATTTGTATGGTGGTCCTAAGTGTGGTCCTAATCCACATTGAGGGTGACCACACTTTCAGGGCCAGGCGCAAAAGAAATCCAAATAAGAAGCTAAGAGCCAATCCCATTCTTTCATTTCAAGCGTAGCGTTGTGTAAACTCAAAATGCTCTGCTAAATCATGTTGCATCAACCAGTTTTGTAGCTAAGACCTGCAGGCTTTAATTACTTTAAGAGGAAAGCGTGGTATCCAAAGAAAGTTTCATTACAAACTGGCATTCGCTCAGAGGTGGAAGGAGGCCCAGAAATGAGGCTGTCTCGGGGTTCCTTTACCAAATCAAATGTCTGTTCATCCTTCCTAGTGACCAGACTGGTGATCTACATAATTAATATAAGCTCACATTGAAGTAAACATGAAATGATTAAACAGGAATCATGTGAGGAGGGAAACAAGAGAAGGAATTAATGGGCAACAGAATCTTAGAAACAGGGGAGAGCATTACACGTTATTCTGAAACTAATTTTTGTTTTCGTCCAAAACCTAATTGGTTTTTAAACTTCTTTGTCCACAACAGCCCAGACAAGGTGGTTTGGAACATGTGTTATACACAAAACGTTTACATCGTGGCTCTTGTAGCCTAGTCAGCAATTTGTAGAATAGTAAATTTAAAAAGCAGTACAGTGATAAAAATAATAGTTGCATAACCTGCATTCCTTACAGACCGAACTTGGAGGACCAGCAATAGAAATCTTGAGAAGCCACTACTATTGGCATTTAAACAGCAGCCCTGATGTGGTAGGAAGAGTCAAGGTAGGGATTTTTATTTACATTTATCGAGTCTGCTAGGGACCAGGCACCAGGCTAAATGCTGGGAATGTGCAATCTCATTTAACAATAAAAGCAACATCTTATGTAAACTCTCTGATATCCTCATGCAGGACACACAACACATGGGGCTAGTAAATGAGAACTATTAAGCAAAGCGATGCAAGATACGCATGCCCCATAGGGGTGGGATAGAGAGGGTGGGAGGGAGACGCAAGAGGGAGGGATATGGGGATATATGTATATGTATAGCTGATTCACTTTGTTATAAAGCAGAAACTAACACACCATTGTAAAGCAATTATACTCCAATAAAGATGTTAAAAAAAAAAGATAAATGACACCAAAGTTGGGGAAAACGTTAATACCTGCAGTATCTCTTGCTTAAAGCCTGCTTGTCTAGAAATTATGAAATTATGCTTGCTTGCTTTTTAATGTTCGATTAAGGAATTAAGTTAAAAGGAAAAATAAACCCCTTTCCTGAAGTTTTCTTCATCAGGAAAAAAAGTTATGTTTGGATGCCACCTCTGATCCTTCCTCAAATGAAGAGTTATGGTTGGATGTCATCAAGGGTCCATAATACAGGGTGGAGCCTACTCAGGGGTCTTTTCCTGCCCAAGACAGAAAGAATCACACATTTGCCAGGGACTGATGTCAGAGTGAGTAATACTATATTTAATAGGAACCCTGAAAGAAACACCCAAAACCCTTTGTTTTTTTCCTGTCTCATCATCTCCTAGAACTTCCGTTGAATAATAGTTTTTGTTTGTTTTTTTGTTTCATTTTAAGTTAAGCAAGACCCAGCACATGAAAGGAGGCATCTGGTAATTTTGCTATGGTCCTAAATTCCAGCCCTGTGAGGAAGGCACTAAATGGCATCACCGTCAGAACAGGGAAGGAAACACGCTAGGAGAAGCTGACTTCGTGGTTATCACCACAGGCAGTAAAAATCAGAAGTTGAAGCCAGAAAGTTCATCCCATGTGTGTGCTCTAGACACTTCCCTGCACCCCTGTCATAGGGCTGGTGCCATTTGCATATGGACGAATATTTAGTAAATATAAACCGTCTTCGGTCATGAGCTCAGAAACATACCATAGGCCAGCGGAAAATCAGAAAGATGGAAAAAGAAGGGGACTCAGGACAGTAATTCCTAGCAATACTGTACCTGATAATCAAAAGGGAAGGGATGGTTTTTTACTGACAGAATCAGTCTGGAGGGACGCGGAATTTGTAGTTCATTCCTTCCTGAAGTGTCAATTATTTCCAGGTAATCTTTTTATTAGTAGTATTATATATTAATAAAGACTTATACCTGAACCAGGTATAAATCTCAATTGATGTTTTCCTTCAAGACCTAGAACACATGCCAGAAAGACTAGTAAGCAACCCCTAAGAAATGGATCTGGGGGGCTTCCCTGGTGGCGCAGTGGTTGAGAGTCCGCCTGCCGATGCAGGGGACACGGGTTCGTGCCCCGGTCCGGGAAGATCCCACATGCCGCGGAGCGGCTGGGCCTGTGAGCCGTGGCCGCTGAGCCTGCGCGTCCGGAGCCTGTGCTCTGCAAAGGGAGAGGCCACAGCAGTGAGAGGCCCGCGTACCTGGAGCACAGCCTGAACCCTTTGGGCTGAGTGCTGTTGGGCAGCTTGATCTACCTTCCCCTGATCCCAGGAATAATACTGGAAGAGGAAAGGGACAAAGGAGCTGTCCTACAAACACAGCTCTTGTTTTTTGAATTTCATTTTCATGGAGACTTGTGTCTGACAGAGGAGGTGGGGTCTACTTTCCATAGACAAGTGCTTGTATTTTCTCATTCTTATTATCATGAGAAAGGTGCAAAACGGAGTGGAGAATAAGTACAATGCAATATTTTTAAGTGTAAATTTTGAAAACTGGATGGAATTTTGCTGGACATCTTGCCTTTGGAAAACTCATTATCTTGGCTCCAAAATTAGGAAAACATGTCTTATTTTCTGAAATAAACATAATTTTTGTAACTACAAAACATGTAAAAAATCATTTCCAAGGCTGGACAAGTTTAACCCAACTTCCTAAAAACCATTGTGTCACCCAGGGGCAGTGCAACGGAACAGAGGAACAAAATGTGCATAAAATGTCTCTCTAAATAAGTGCAATTGGCAAGACCCTTTATCCACCACCTCCCAGCACCAGACACGCCCTCCAAACAAGGCAGACAATAAATAGGAACAACATGGTAAGGCTTTGCTCATGCCACACATCTGTTCACTTACTTGGATTGTGTTTTATATTTAGGCATAACAAGTTTGGATTGTCTTTATGTACAGTGACAGCAGTGCAAAGAATGTTGTTTGAACTCTGAATTGTATAAATACGGAGACATGTTGATTTGAGAAGAGAAAACAAGGCATGTGAAAATTGGCAAAATACCCATTTTAAGAATTATACTCTTCTTTAAAAAAAAAATAGACAAGAAACTCAATGGGCAGAACACCCACAAAGTACCATGAAGATCTAAACAACATGAAAAAACGACAATGTGCTCTAGCCAGTACAATTTTTGAAAGCATTAAGTTTAAAAATCCTTTAGTTTAATCCAGAGACCTTAACACGGTTCCTAAAATTACAGACTCCTTTTGGGTATTCACATATGTGAAATAAATCGGGATAATTAGAAAAAGATAATGATAGTTGCTAGTATATATAGGACACCTTCTATGCACCCAACTGAAACATCATGTATGTTACCTCATGTAGTGCTACAAAATAAACCCCATAAAATAAATATTAAATGAAACATGACCTCATTTTTCAGGTAAAGAAGCAGAGGCTAAGAGACTAAATAAATTGAATAAAGTTCACCTAGCAAGGTCAGTAGTAGAGGATGGTTTCAAACTCAAACCCATCTGTTTCTAAGACATGTGGCCTTGTCTTTACAATGCCCTGACATTCAAAAACTCCTTTCTACAGTAGGTTTAATTAACATACAATGAATCAAATTCATTATTAACAATAAAACAAGAATACATAATCGAAAATAAGGACTCAGTTCCTAGAAGAAGAAATTTCATTGACGTAATCTTCCAAGGAAACAAATAAGCAATTAAATTAGGCAAATGTGCACTCTGTTTGAAAGAAACAAAAAGAGGAAAACGTCCAACGATAATGCAAAATAAATCTGTCTCAAGCAATGAAAAGGTAAGAATAGAATGATCCAAGTGTTTTCTGTCTATGAGTTAGCCTGTCTGCAGGGCTAATAAGTGTACCTGTCTTTAGAGAGATTTTAATTAAATATTGGGCAATGCCCTTTGCCCCTATATTTCTCTGATGATCCTGGCCACCAATACTGATTCTTTTTTTCTGCTTTCCTACTGCACTTAATATCTGAATGACTCATTAACTTTGTATTATAAATTTACTTTTATATGTACAGATCTCTACCATGAGTTTTAAGCTCCTCAAAGGAAGCAAGTACATTCTGCACCTCTTTGTATGTCCCATAATGCCTTGCACATAATAAATGCTCAACTAATCGTTGGTTTAATTCAGGGCAAGACTTCTGCCACTAAGATCAACCAGACCCAGCAAATTTGACTAAAATGTAAGATAATGGTCCCAGCTACCTGGGTGACCTTTAAGGCTTTTTGCAATGCAGCTTGTATTTTCCGCTCAAAGTGTCCAATATTTTGCAACGGACATCATTCTTTTCCTCTTTAAGAGACAGATCACCTTATATGAGAGTAGTAGGTACAGGTGAAGCTTGCTTTTTATATTAACTGTGTGTTTCAAAAGTTGTATTTCATCTTAATTTCTGCCATTCAAGAATTCCTCAAGGAAGCTCAAGGGGAACAACAGATTACAGGATCCACTGCAAAGCAGAAAAGATCATGGCTGGACTGGTGGAAAGAAGGGCGTGGATCAAAGCTTGAAAAATAATGCCATAAAGAATAAATCCAGGGAGAGTGGACCCTTAAACCCCATAAATCAGAGCAACCAGAAAAGAAAAAATGGACAAAAAGAGAGAGAAGATGAAGCAAAGGGACCAAGACATTAAGATTTGTAAGTGAGAGTTAAGGTTTAAGATGTTCTATAAACGTTTATTGAGTGACTGAAAGAATGAATGTATAATATCAGAGTTCCTGCACTCTGAAGAGTTCCTGCTCTTCATTGAGAGCAGAGGCATAATGATAGGCTAGTAAAAGGGGATTGAAGGTCAGAGTAAAGAGGCACTTAAAGAGTACAATTAGGGGCTTCCCTGGTGGCGCAGTGGTTGAGAGTCCGCCTGCCAATGCAAGGGACGTGGGTTCGTGCCCCGGTCCGGGAAGAACTTACATGCCGCAGAGCGGCTGGGCCCGTGAGCCATGGCCGCTGAGCCTGTGTGTCCGGAGCCTGTGCTCCGCAACGGGAGAGGCCACAACAGTGAGAGGCCGCGTACGGCAAAAAAAAAAAAAAAAAAAAAAAGAATACAATTAGGCTGAAACAACCAAGAGTTCTTCGGGAGCTGTACAGAAAAACTGAACATGTTGTATTGCTTTTGAAAACTCCCAAGAAGTTTTGGGCAATGTTGGCTACCAAGCAACACATTAAAGAGTCATGGTCACACTGTGCCTCTCAAAATCATCCAGGTGGTTGGATGGAAATGGGGTGCACCACTTAGCAAACTACTTCACCAGCTGTCTCTACGTGTGAATTTGGAGCTGCCAAACCATACATGAATGGCATGTTGGCCTCGACAGCCACACAAGTGCAGTGAGCCCCTGACTATAGCAGATGTGCTGTGTTTGCACAATATCCACAGTGGCTAGAGGGCAGCTCACTTCCTCAGAGGATGCTGGGTGCAGCAACTGCCGGTGACAGCAGTAGAATCAGATGGGTTCTGCCCTGTAGTTTTTAAGTGCTGCCTGCTTTTCAAAGGCAGAGCCTCCAACTAACACAGGAGCTAACAATTTTGCAAAGGAAATGCACTTGCAATATGAAAACAAGAGCAGCTGGATATCCAACTGTGTAAAGAAATTCAGAGAGCTCTTCTTTTCCCTCAAATTGATATTACTCACCCAAGTTTTATAGAGTCAAAAGCATATGCTTAAGTGTAATTACTCAGTAACTCAGACCAATTTCTACAGCACAACCATATAAATGGAATATTCAATTCCACCTACGTGGTGCCTATGTGACTTTTTTGCTTGGGTATTCCTGATGAGTATTATAAACCAATGGCTCTGGAGGCGACAGTTTTAAATTAATTTGTAAAATGAAATGTTTCGTACATACAAATATGTATGACACTGTATGTAAAGAATATAAAACAAATGTCAAGTACTCATCATTCAGATTAAGAAAGAATCAGTACAATTCAAGTGCCCTCTTTCTCTCTCCATATGTGTAGCCCCACGGCTGGCTATGTAATTTGAGGAACCCAATGCAAAATAAAAATGCAAGGCCCCTTGTTCAAAATTATCAAGAATTTCAAGATGGTGATAGCAGAGCATTAAACCAAGCATAGGGTCTTCTAAACTTGGGACCCTGTGTGACTGCACAGGTGATGCCTCTGTGAAACTGGTCCTAGTAGTTCCCTCTGTCATCACGCAAACAGAGAGAATCCCTACACTGAATTTTCTAGGTATGAATTCCACAGTTTTGGTAGGCTTTATTACAGATGTGTTAAGTATATTCTGGTTTTTGTATGTTTGAAACTTATAAACATGTTATATGTCCAACAGGAGGTTTTTGAGATTCAATCATGTTGGCCTGTATGGTTGTCATTCATCTATTTTTATTGCTTACATTGTGCCAAATAATTAATTAATGTGGGACAATGTATTTAAACATTTTCCTATTGAAGTGTGTTTGGATCGTGTCCAGTTTTCTCTGTTTGTTTGTATAAGTAACAATACTTCCAGGAACGCTTTTGTGCCTGTCTCCCAGTGCACATATGCAGAAGTTCCATATGTTTTAGTTGTGTCTCTTGTAAAAAGCATAGAACTACATTTTATTTCTATGAAATCTGACAATATGTCTTGTTTCTGATGAAACTGATCCATTTACATGCACTATGTGATATATTTTGATTCATCTCTATCATGTTACTCTATGCTTCCTGTTTGTCCTGCTTTGTCCATGCTTCTCTTTTCTTCCTCTCTTACCTTGATTTTTATTTCAATTTTTCTCTACTGATTTAATTTAATCCTTTACTACTTTACCCTTGGAATTGTAGCATATCTACCTGTCAAAGTTGAAGGTTAATCATTATCTAAACTCTCCAGCCAAACAATGCAGAAGCCATAGAATGTTTTAACTCTTGTCTACCCTCCTCCAAACTTATAAGATATTGTCATTCAGTATTTTAGTTATATCTTGTTGTTTTGCCCCACAAAATAGATGTTGTTAGTATTATTTTACACTGATTTTATCTACATGTTTACAACTTCTTTGCTCATCTTCCTTCTTGTAGGTCAGACATGCCTCCTGGGGTCATTTTTATCCCTCCTGAAATATACCTTTTGAAAGTTCTTTCATTTAGAGACTTTTAATGGTAAACTCTCAGTTTTTATCTAAAAATGTGTTTTGTTTTGGGTGTTTGAAATACCATTTTGCTTGGTAAACAATTAAGGATTGATAAATACTGTGTCTCAACACAGCATCCATGCTTGCTATCAGTCTAATTGTTGTTTCTTCTCTTTTCTCCCTGAATCATTTTAAGATCATCCCTGTGTTTGGTGCTCCTTGGTGCCACTACAATTGCACAGAGGTGTAGATTTCTCTTTATTTATCTTGCTGGAATTATTTGTGCTTCTAATCTCTGATGATTCGAGTCTATAATCAACTCTAAAAACATCAGGTAGTTCTGAAAACTACCTATCCAAATATTGCCTCTCCTAATTCTCTCTCGTCTCCTGCTAGAACTCAAATTTAAAATGTTACATCTTCTCATCATATCCTCTATTTCTCTTAACCTCAATTTTATATTGCCAGTCTCCTTGTTCTGTGAGCTACATTCTGGTTTATTTCTCTATATTTATCTCCCTATTTACTAATTCTCTCTTTGGTTCTGTCTAGTTACTGCTAAACCATTCATGAAATATTTTATTACAACATATTTTTCATTTTTGAGTTTTATTGTGTCTTTAATAGGCAAAATTAATTCAAAGCTAGAAACTAAGAGAGACGTTTCTATTTCCTCAAGTTCAACATTTGATCCTAGTCCAAAAGGAGGCTTCCTGGGGCATGAGTTGCTGGAGAATGAGACCAACTAGTCATTCTGTTTGTCTTCAGTTCAACAAGTTAGTGAAGATGACATTAATCACCTCATGCAGATGGTAGCTCTATCATCTCTGTATGATAGAGCATGGTGTTAACAAGGTTCTTTTGACTCTGCTGTCACTTTTGAATGGGTAACAGGCTAGGACTGCCTAAAATCCAGCAAATGCAGAAAGGAAAAGGCAGCAGGTCTTTGGTGAGTTCTGGGCAGTTACAAATGAGTGCTTGAAGATGTTGAAGCAGATTAGAGGAAGATGTGGAGTCCGTGTAGCCAGGCAATGTGGAGGAGGAAGAAGAAGAAAATTGAAGTGGAAAAAAAGATAGGCAGTTGACTCAGTCCTAGTGGCTTGGTGTCAGGAAATGTGTGATGGAGCCATTAAACTTAAAACCACAAAGCACTGATTTTCTTAAAGAACTCTTTATCCTCTAAGATTGTGTGTGTCTGTAGTTATGTACATGTGTAGCTTAAAACCTATTTTATACAAAATAATATACATATTTTAAACCTAAACTATAGGGTAACCTTAGTATCATATTTGATATTTAATAATACTATATGCTGAGAACATGGTGGAGACACAACTTGCCAATTACATTTATAGCAGTCATACCAAAAATGAATATTTCATGAGAAACATAAAGGAATTACTTTTCTGTTTTCTTCATTGAGGAAAGAAGGCTATCGTCCAAAGAGGCAACTTAAAGGGGCTGTTTGGATGTTTTAAAAGGCCATCAAGTTTATTATTCGTGACATAAATGGAAACTTTTTAAGTAGATTATGTTCTGACATAAAGGATTCCAGTTAAGACACCAGATTGCAAGGAAAGACGCAAACAGCTGCTGCAGCTTTGAAACTGTACTTACTGCTCAGTTGTTCACAGAAATGTTTAGATCAACTTCACTACTTTTAAATTTTCTGTAGACAAGCGGCATGGATGCATTACAGGCCTAGGAAATGGTTTCAGAAACAATCAAAGGCTGACAGCAAAGCCAGGAAGTGTTCAGGGGACAAAACTTCCCCTTCGTGACCAAATGAAGCACTCACTACAAAAACCAGTATATCACTGAAGAAAGCATGGGCAGCCAACCTATGAAACAAAATGAAAACTTCAACCATAATGAAATCACTGCTCGTGTTATAGCAAGAAGCAGTCCCCAGAGAATCAATAAACAATTTGGTTTCCAAAGAATATGAATCCCACTTGCCAAAGAGAATCAGAGGGACCAATTTCTTTTTTGATGTTATTCTCTTTACCCAATTTCTGCTTATCTGTGATCTAGCCATCCTTCAATACCTAGATTAGCTTTCACTCCTTCGGAAAATCTTATCTCATTAGCGCCTTCAAATTCCTGTAGCACTTAGTACGTGCCTCCATTTGTGTTTGTGACCTCGAATTCTGTAATTTGCATCACTACTACACCTGCCATACAATTATGTCAGCCAGAAAACTTCAGACATTATAAATCTTGCTGTTATACCACATCTCATTTGTTGTTTTAACAATTCTGTCATGCCAGTGGGAAAACGTTATCCCTATTGCCTCATTGTACATTTGACACATAGAAGATAATAAATATGAGTTAAATATGTTTAAATTTTTGACAAGGAAATGAAAGCCCATGTTTCATTCATGTTTACACAGTTAAGAAAGAGTAAACCCAGGCCTTAGCACCTAGATTTTCTGATTCCAAATCCAGAGTTCTCTCCATTGTCAGTGCCACCTCTCACAATCTTCCTTGTTCTTACACACTCACACAAACACACTCACACACACACATTCACACCACAGCTTACCTGTAAGATCAAAATCTCTTACCTACAACGTTGAAATTCTGCTACAGTGTGAAAGACTAGTGAGAACTGGTTTCTGGTGCACCAACAGTGAGGCTCACAAATGAATGGTTTATTGAATGTAAATAAAAGAAATACCTATTCAATGACAATAAACATGCTACATTATCCTGTGAGGTAACTTAAGTAAACTATAGTAAACAAAAGTCCTTATTTCCTTTCTTAAAGCTCTGTTGTGTCCTACTGATATGAAGAAAAGGACAAGAAAATAATCCAGGGGTGACCTGAAAGGAAGGTATAAAATCAGGAGAAATGAGCTCCGAAGATGATTCAGCCCACTTTCCCTTATGCCCTTCTGGCGGAATTTTAACCCCCTTCTCTGCCAAGGCTTCACAGCTGCAATGTTGGGAACCACCAACAGAGGTGATGTTACTCCAAAGAGGAGCAGCCGTGAAGGAGGTAGCGGGGTCCTGGTGGGACCAGAATGGTCTCCATAATCTCCTGAACCTTTAGCGTCTGCATCCATCCCAAAGCGCTGACTTTGGGAATATTCCTTAGGCCCCTCGGTGGGGTGTCACTCCCACTACAATGCTGACTAAGGTAGCAGGTTTCTTGGTGATCCCAGATAATAACACCCTAAAAAAATAAACGTTTAAATGTTTGCTGTGAAGCATATCATCTCTGCATAAAAATGCACGCCTTGTAGCAGACCATGCTGGTGGTCTCACTAAGTTTCTCTAGCTATTACCCTAGGCAATGAATATTTTCAAAAATAGTATTTGAGAGTTGCCAGTTAAACCAGCTAGTCTGAGGTATCACAGTCCTTGAATTAGCTGATTGGAGGGAGGGGGCAGGTAATGAGGAGAGTCAGAAGAACAGATGGAACCAAAGGAGCATCGCCAACCTCAAGTCCAGAATTAGGATTTTTATCAGGTTCCCTGAGGAGTGAAATGACTGCGCCCGAGGGCAGTAACATCTAAAATAAATTAATTAAAAGTGTCTACAGAGTGGCCAAGCATTACAACTGTTTTTAGTCTGTTTCTAAGAATTATCTCATCACTAACTTACATTAGTGATCTTGGAAATAAATAAAAAGAATCCCAAATTATGAAGGCTCTAAGTGTTTATTCTAACATATAGCAAATGGACAACTTTTTTTTTCAAGATAAGAAACATCTTGGGAGTCATGTTTATTGACTCAAAGTGCTATCCCTCGGAATTACAGGAAAAACCTAAAAGTTCCTCTAAGGCTGGTCGTAAGCATGTTTCGGACATGAATATGTTTTTAAGTATTAATAATAAATATGATTATTTTAAAAGCACTGTGGATAATGATGTATCTCATTTAGTCCTCACAGCAGCCCATGATATTATTCCCATTTGAAAGCTCAATTTTTAATTCTCTTTCAATATTTAAATGTTTAAAATTTTAAGTTATACCCATTTGAAGCTCGGCAAAGTTTAGAGGCTTTCCCAAGGACGCACAAGCTACTCTGCGACAGGACAGTCTGGATGCAAACCAGATCTTCTCATTTTAAATCAAGTGCATCTTGGAAGTGATGGAGGCATAAAAGGATTCCATGTCTTTTAACTCAAATCTAGTTCTCTTTACACAATAGCACAGCTGACAAATTAAAATGTGATCCCCAGAGGCTCATAGGTGAAAATAATGACAAAGATTTTTTAATGAACAACTGTTGTTTAGTTCAAAGGAAATCATGAAGCCGTGTCATGTCTAATCACTTAAAGGTTAGAGACAGTGGAAGGATAGGAACACTTTCTGGGCTAGTTTTGGATCTAAGTATTTTGTATGATTTGATCAGGGTTTCTCAACAGCAGCACTGTTGAAATTTGGGGCCAGATATCTCTTTAATGTGGGGTCATCATAAGATATTTGGCAGCATCCTGGCCTCTACCCCGTGGATGCCAATGGTGACAACTGAGAATGTCTCCAGCATTGCCTCCCTGGGAGTCTAAATTAGCCTTCCTCCCCAATCAAAAACCACAGGCTTAGAGGAAGTATGATTTTTTTTCTGTGCCTGAAAGAAGTTCTATTTTTTCTTAATTGTAACATGTTACTGAGAAACGTTCCAAACTTCCTTCAGATGTAGAAGAAATTCAAGAACAGATTGTTCTCCCCACTAAAAGAATTGCCTTAACAAATACTGCCAATATGACTGTCTTATAGTTGATTTTGAATTTCCTGTCCTTTGATTTCTGCCACTGATGGCACGTTCACCGTAGGCTGTATCCTGATGACACAAAACCACGCTGTGAATAGTAACATACTTGGAAGATATTAAATAGAAGGGGAATTGTTTTCATCCGCATAATTGTAGGTGGAATATGACAAACATATGAAATGTGATGCTCGGTGCCACAGTGAGATACCACTACACATGCATGAGGTTGGCTAAAATTAAAAAGACTGACTGACTATACGAAATGTTGGTAAGGATATAGAGGATCTAGAACTCTCATACGATGCTAGTGGGAATGCAAAACGGGGCAAACACTTTGGAAAGCAGTTCATCCATTTCTTAAAATGTGAAACTCACGTACACCTACAATATGAGGCGGCCATTCCAGTCCAGCCATTGGTCGATGAGAAACAAACAAAAAATGTGTCCACAGAAAGACTTTTACATGAATGTCCATAGAAGCTTTATTTATTATCACCCAAAAGTGAAAACAACCCAAAATTATTATATACCCATAGCGTGGAATACTACTTGGCATTAAAAAAAAAGAAGGGACTATTAATATATTCAGTAACATGGATGAATCTCAAAATCATTAAGTGAAAGAGGACAGCCAAAAAAAGAATAGATACTGTATGATTCCATATATGTAAAATTCTAGAACACTGAAATTAATCTGTAGTGATGGGAAGCAGGTCAGTGTTTTCTGGGGTTGGTGTTTCCCGGGGAAGGAGAAATGGAGAGGAAATTTGTGCAGTGACGGAAAAGTTTGCTATTGTGATTTTTACGATGACTTTAATTGCCTGATGCCTATGTCAAAACTGCTGACATTGTAAACTTTAAATATGTGTAGTTTATTGTACTTCAATTATAACCCAATAAAATTAAAAGGAACAAGGTATAGGAAAATGAAAGTTTTATCTACCTAACAGAAGTTGCGATAGAAGACAAAATTCAACTTCTAATTCTATTATTCCAAAGTAACTACTAAAGATGATTTTGGTAAATTTACATGGTGTATAAACACCAAATCCATGACATAGCTGTGCATGGGAACCAGTCTAACCAGTATATCTTGCCTTTCAGGCCAGAATACATAATAACACATACATGCACACAGACGCATACACTTGCCACACAGTCCTATTACAGAGCAAAATCGCCTGTATTACAATTGTTTCATTCTGCAATCCTGTGCATTTATTTCTTTATTTTATTTATCATTTTTCTGTCATTCTTTGGCTTAAGAAACAGCTAATCTTATTTAAATAAAATGGTACAACCCTCACATTATGGACACTTTGAGTTGTTTATATTAACGCTTCAACAAATACCAAGTGCTACAAAAGTTTAAAAATCTTGGAAAGGCATAAATGAGGTAAAATCTGCATTCTTTATGTTTTATGAACAGAAACCCCAAACTGATGCAGAGTGATATAAAGTTGGCATTGTAAATGTTCCAGGCCTGCCACAGGTATACTCTAGATGAAGTCTCACATCCTTAATCTAAGCTAAGTCAAAGAATAAATGCATATATCATTTGAGTAACAGCAAAGAGACTAAGTTAACAATCAAAAAAGCATGTTTGGGGCTTCCCTGGTGGCGCAGTGGTTGAGAATCTGCCTGCTAATGCAGGGGACACGGGTTCGAGCCCTGGTCTGGGAGGATCCCACATGCTGCGGAGCAGCTAGGCCCGTGAGCCACAACTACTGAGCCTGAGCGTCTGGAGCCTGTGCTCCGCAACAAGAGAGGCCGGGATAGTGAGAGGCCCGCGCACCGCGATGAAGAGTGGCCCCCACTTGCCACAACTAGAGAAAGTCCTCTTACAGAAACGAAGATCCAACACAGCAGAAATAAATTAATTAATTGATAAACTCCTACCCCCAACATAAAAAAAAAAAAGCATGTTTATTCTCTTTTCCGTATTTGGTCGCCTTGGGCATAGTTTCTTTTTCGGAAAAAAAAAATCTATAGGTCTTGAATACATAAGTTAGGTGAATTGTACCTTTGAACTCAGAAAATAACTACAATTCTGTGGTTTACAATAACATTTGGGGCTTCCTTTGTTTCTCTCTAACAATGGTAAATTATATATTATTATGTTACAAGTTAGGCATCACATGGATTTAGGGTAAACTGACTGATCCTGAGCCTGCAGTATCAGCCTCTTTCTGCAGAAACTGAATATTACTACATCCGGCCAGTGTAGAAGTAAGTGAAAACAATATATTCAAAGACATTTACCCTCTTTATTCTTCACTCCAAGGTCAGTTACTATCTTGAGGCAAATGATATTATAATCCAGAATGAGGCTTAGCACATAGGAAGTAAAATGAAGCAAGACAAACAAAACTGGTCGGGAGGAAGGAAAAAGGAATATAATAGACAAATAAACTAGAACAGGATGAACTTCACAAAAATCTAAATTTAAAAAGCAAGGTTTCCAGGTACCAGTAGACAAAATAAAGGCAGGGGCACAAATATCAAGAGAAGGGTCTCAAATAAATATATGTAAACTTACCCTAATTATTTTTTTAAATGGAAGTAATGATAGCCAAAGTAAAGAACATACTGTGATTTAAACACACACACACACACACACACACGCACACACACACACACACACACATCATGAAACAAGGGAGGAAGCTTGCTTTATCGCTTTCTAACTCTGTGATCTTGGTCAAGCTATTTAATTCTACTCTGCTTCAGTTCCCCCTGTTAAATAGGGATAATACAATAAAACCAAAGGACTGTAACTATATGAATTAATGAGATGAAGTTGATTGAGCCCTTAACACAGAGTGAGGAACATTGTAAATACAATAAATTTTAGACAGTATTATAAACTTTATTAGGCATTATAATGGGGGAAAAACTAATGGAGGAACATATCAGTTACGCTAAAGAAGTATTAGTGCTACATGCCTATATCACTAGTATTTACAAAAAATGGTAGTAGTCATGTAAGGGAAACTGAGAAAATGGTCCTAAATAATCCACAATGATATACGTGATCCAAATATTATATTAGAGATATTAGATGAAACAGAAGGGACCCGAAGTGAAATTAAAACCCATTTTCCTAAATTGAAAGACAGTTAAACACAGATTCAGAGAGGACCTAGAAAACCACCCAAGAATAATGCCAAAAGAAAGACATCACCTAACTGCCAGATGTTTAAACCTGAAAGATAAAAACCTTATTTGGGAAGGGGAGGGTGGGACAAATTCAGAGAGTAGCATGAACATATATACACCACCATGTGTAAAATACATAGCTAGTGGGAAGCTGCTGTACAGCACAGGGAGACCAGCTCGGTGCTCTGTGATGACCTAGAGGGGTGGGATGGGGCGGTGGGAGGGAGGCTCAAGAGGGAGGGGATACATGCATACATATAGCTGATTCAGTTTGTTCTACGGCAGAAACTAACACAACATTGTAAAGCAATTATACTCCAATTAAAAAAAAAACAAACATTTTACCAGCTGCAAATGAGGGAGAAAGGCTTAAGAATTCAAAAAAAGGAACATGAAATTCACTCTCTGAAATTTACAAAAAGAAAGCCAAGAGAACTAGAGCTATCGCCACAAATACTGTAACTGAGGAAGGGCATCTCTGTGACTACGAGTGGAAACTCTTTCTTTCTAAACTCAACATGAAACAATGGCAAAGAGCAATAACAAACCAGCAGCAGCAAAGATGAGGTCGGGGGGTAATGTATATCTGAGGACAAATGAAAAGTGATGCCTTAAAAACAATAAGAGACTTTTAGAACTGAACAAATGGCAAGCTTAATGATAGAACTTTAAGTGCTTAAGTAGATCAGACAAAGCCGTGTGCAAGACGCAGAGAGCTTGAGCATCCCCTGAATCACCTCCCATAGTGTGCATTTTGCTCTGCCTAGTTTTTACTCGCCCCCATGACTCTTTTCCTTGCCTTCCGCCCTAGGCTTCCTTCTTTTCTTGACCAGGGCAAGATACCTCCCCACTCAGAGCCTTGAACCTGTGGATTCCTTGCAGGACGCTCTTCTCTCAGAAGAGCTTGACTCATCACCGTCCAGGTCTCAACGCAAGTTCGCCTCTCATCAAGGCTGTTTATGGCCACCCAAACTAAAGTGCCCCCCATACACTTTATCACACTTATCCCTTTTCTTTTTCTCATAGCACTTATTCGAAATTCCTTGCTAGTTTATTAGTTTTTTTTTTTTAAAGACCTAGTTTTTCCGAGCAGTTTTAGGTTCACAGCAAAATTCAGAAGAAAGTACAGAGATTTCCTATATAATCCCTGCCCCACCTAACCACAGCCTCCCCCATTGCCAACCTAACCCACCAGAGTGGGACATTTGTCACAGTTCATGAACCCACACTGACACCTTTATATCTCTTAATTAGTTACTTTGACTTTATCTTCTGTATCACTCACCCTTAGAATATTAGATTCATGAAAGTAAAAACCTTGTCTGGGGACTTCCCTGGTGGCGCAGTGGTTGAGAGTCCGCCTGCCAATGCAGGAGACACAGGTTCGAGCCCTGGTCCAGGAAGATCCCACATGCCGCAGAGCAACCAAGCCCGTGAGCCACAACTACTGAAGCCCACGCGCCTAGAGCCCATGCTCCGCAATAAGAGAAGCCACCGCAATGAGAAGTCCGTGTGCCTCAATGAAGAGTAGCTCCAGTTCGCTGCAACTAGAGAAAGCCCACGTGCAGCAATGAAGACCCAACGCAACCAAAAATAAATAAATAAATTTATTTGTTAAAAAAACCAAAGAAACCTTGTCTGTCAGGCTCACCAAGCCAAAAACAGCACCCAAAATTTTAGTGTTTTAGTCAACATGTGTTCAGAAATTGAATTTTTAAAACTCCTATGATGTCTGTTCTTCATTTGTTCCTTGACTCCACAGAAATTGCTTTGGCTTGAACTTCCTTCACTCTTCTTTTCCTGGACTATTACAATCTGCTCATGATTTTTCTAATTTTTTTTTTTGGGCCTTCATTCATTGGACCTTGCTCCATACTACTGGTGAACAATTTTTTTTGAGAGACGAAAATATAATCAACTATTTTCTTACTGACACTGACTTAGGTACAGGGACTCCTTGTTCAAGACAGTGTACTCCAATTATGTGATCATTTCCTTTCTTCCCTGAGGATCCACCAAATTTACAGTAAGGAATAAAAAAGGAACAGTCCGACATTAACAAAGAGATTAGGAGGGGCAGTAAACCTGAGATCAACACTATCTAAAACAACTTGTTTTATTCTGGACTTATTCTGAGCCCACCAGTCAATGAAAGGCTTTGTTCCTCCCCAAATCCTTTAAAGAACCTTGAATTATGAAGGCAGAAGTGAGTGAAGAGCAGAGAAACAAGCATGGTTAAGCTTGGCTGACTGATATGTTATGAGCCTAAAAATCAGAACTATAAACTTGATAGCTTTCTCTAATTCCTCTCATGGTCTCAAAGCTGGCTACCCACAGAATCCACAAACTAACCAGAAGGTTACTTGGTTCAGCCACTTGGTTCTCCAAATTTGGGGCTGTACTGTGAGTCAAAGCCTCTTAAATATCTCACTGACACATTCTCCGACTTCTGATTTTATATGTGCTATGGGGGCTTAGTGGCTAATTGGATAATAGGTTTCTCATTAAAAAAAAAAGTATAATATTTATCAAGCACCTCAAATATTTATGAGGCAGAAAAGATCTTTTCCGGTCTCCGGTGTTCAGAGGGCTGCAGATAAACCATCACAGAATGTAGATACCCATCATATTTTTGGAGATTTCCAATAAACAAGATAAAATACAGCTCCATAGAAACCCCATGTCACAGACTTTACTATGCAACAGTCAATTCTGTATAGAGTTTCTCCACATTGCCACTACTGCTAGCTTGGGCTGGATAATCCTTCATCGTGGAGGACTATCTTGTACAATGTAGGAAGTTTAGCTCATCCTTGACCTCTAGATGAGAGTAGCACCCCCTGCTCGCCAGTTGCAACAACCAAAACTATTCCAGACATTGCCAAATGTCCTCTGGGAGGCAAAATAGCCCCAGTTGAGAACCACTGGTATAAACTCATCAATTTGGTGACCTTGAAGAGTCATCGGGAAGACTGGGGTGGTGACCGTTTCTGTATTTCACAAGCACACACCTACTTTCTAGAATTATGCTTCTCAATACAGTAGCCACTAGACACACGTAGTCTTGGAGCACTTGAACTGTGATTAGTCAGAATTGAGTTGCGCTGGGAACATAACACAAATGCCGAATTTCAAAGACTTAGACCTAAAAAAGTAAAGCATCTCACTAAAAATTTTACATTGATTACATGTTGAAATGAAAATATTTTGAATATATTAGGTTAAGTAAAATATATTATTAAAATCAATTTCTACTTTTTAAATGCAGCTACTAGAGAATTTGAAATGACAAGCGTGGCTTGCATTGTATTTCTGTTGGGACTGTGCTCTTCTAGGGAGGCAAAGCACTTTGCATGTGAAGGACTTTTGTTTCTCATTAAGCCAACAGTATTCAAAGAAAGTCCATGGTGTGTGCCTAAGTTGCATTAGTTGCTTTTGGCTACATCTATCTGAGGTAAATTCGTTGATGTCAAGGGTTGTAATTTCATTTTGCAGGTAGAAAAGTAGGAGCTAAAGAGATAAATCACCTAAAATCATTCTCCCGATTGTAATGCCAGAACTAATTAAACACAACCTATTGCTCGCCATATCCCCAAATAGTTTTTAGTCACCAGATATCTTTGTCCCTAAAAAACAACCAGTATTTTCCTTCTTCTCTAATTATTATAGAGATAAAAATCAAATTCCAAAGAGAACAATTTCCAGACACCTTAAGACAATAAAGCCAGCATTTGTTTGAAGAGAAAACAAAAACAAGATGGGAGACTCAAAAGGCATTACTTTGTATAATAATTTAATTAATATCATGTTGAGAAAAGAAAAACATTTTCCATCACTTTTGACTTCCTTTTGTGGAGACTTATGCAATCTGTTGTAGTCACTGCAGGTCTCTTGCTTTTTTTAATGCGTGCTGGATTTGCATAATGTGCTGTGATGCCTCATGGGCACTCACTTAAGATCAACTGAGTTAATTTGCTTTCTTAACTCAGGTTTAAGTGTTTCATAGGCACTAAACTTAAGATCAACTGAGTTAATTTGCTGGCTTAACTCAGAAAATTACAATCATGGTTGCTCCATTTTCTTTGAAGCATAATTGTAATCATGGTCATTTGACTAAGCAGAGGTCCAAACTGTGTCTATTCTTCACCAGTTAGAAGAGCCAAAGACACAGCAAAGGAAAACTGCCACAAATGTGTTACGTGTGAACAAGAATGACAGGTGACAACTATTGCTAAAACTAGTAAGTTATGTTGAGTAGCCATGGTCCAACATTTCTCTAGCCAAGAGGGTATAATCTGCTAAAAGACTTATTACCCTTTCTAGGAGGCCACTTTTATATTCCTTCACAGTACCCGGGGTATCTGAGAAATGTTGCATGCCTTTGAAAAAGCGAAGATGACACCCTGATCAAGAAATATGCAACTGAGACCAGCAGAAAGCAAGACTGCAAGGGAAGGCTCATTTAGGAGAAAGAGAGGAATTCAGAAGAGGCTTCCTAGTGCGTTTGAGTGTGGCATCTCCGAGAGAGGCAGTATACATCCACCAGACTATGTGATTGGAGGAGAAAGCAAGGCTACCAGCGTGGGTATATATTTACGTATTCACGTTCATTTATTTATTCATTTGTTCTCCTATTTTTCAAAAAACATGTGTCAGGCACTGTGTTAAATGTCCTGGGTTTCCTGGTAAAAGGAAGAGATGAGTAGGTAGCAATAGGCAATAATCAATACCAGACAATTACTATATTAAAAAATGTTTGCAACTTGAATTTGAATACCCACAAATGGGAATGCTGAACTGTCTATCAGAGCAATATAGTACAAGTGTTTCCAAATGTTGCTTTATGTTGAAAGAAATACTATATCCAACCTTTTGTGTTACGAGTACCAATGGTCTAATTCTTTCACCATTTGCTTATTCATTCATTCAATAATTATTTAATTCAATTTGTTTTCCTGAAGATAGTTAAATTGGTCAATGTGTCTTCCTCTTTGGTTTTGATAGAAGATTCATTGGCATGAGAAGATCTGCAGGAATTAATAAAAACTGCTTCTTATTTTTCTTATATCAATGGGATGAATTACATCAATTCATAAATTTGATTTTTTAAACATAATACATTATGAAAGAATATGAGCACTTGATGAGTTGTGCCTAGTAGAAATTGAATGGATTATATCAACTCATAAATTTGATTGTTTTTAACATCATACACTCATGAGAACATATGAGGACTTGATGATGTGTGCCTAGTTGAAATTCCTCGGCTTTCAGCCACGAGCGTGTCTGACCAAAACAAGCCAATGAGTCTATTCCTATTCATCAGATAGCTCAGCTTTGCAAACTCTAACAAAAGAGTTTCTTCCATATTTCCTTACAATGCTGACCTCTCCTTATTCCAATATCCGCCAAACCATTTAAAATTCCATAAATGTTCAAAGAAGCATGTACCCCAAATTAGAAACATTATTCCAGTTTCATTCCTCTAGCAGATATTATAGAAGCCAGATTTTACTGTTGTGGTGTTTGAAATTCAGAGTTAGTAATAAGCAATGAAACGGCACCAACTTGAGTAAGTCCAAGGTAAGATTTGATCTACAGGCATGGTGCTTCTTAGAAGTGGGCTCTAGTGAGAAATGTGACTCATGCTAATAAAATTAACTCCAGAAATCAGTGCTCAAGGCTCTACTAGGCTAAAATTCCATTTATTGCAAATTGTGCTATTTCCAATTTCTTTTAGTAATAAAATGCATGAATAGCCCAAAAAGGCTATAAATAGTCAACAATGCCAAGAGCTTTTTATCAGAAGCTCTAGTAGAACGGAGGGACCAGAGCTCTCTGATCCTGTTCTCTCTTCCCTTGGGCAATACTCCACAATAACTCATTAATCATTAATAATTTCTTTGCCCATTTAGTTTCAATGAATACATAAATCAACTGTTTACTCTAGGATGAGACATGGGAAATTGTTTGAAGCCAAAATTCTTTTGGGCATCGGCAGTATGTAAATTACATCCTCTTCTGTTTGAACTCTGAATAAATAAAGGAAAAGAAGGAAGAAAGGAGAATAAGACTCTGAATGGTAGGTAATTTGTTCTGTGCCTTTGTTTATCTAATGTTGTACTTTTAGGTTGGTTCAACGCCGTGTTGATAAAACAAAAGAAAATGATGCCTACTGGCTTTTGACAAGGTTCAGTGGTGTGCCGCACTATGAGGGTGAACAGTTTCTGTGTTTGAATTTCATCATTTCATTTTTTCCTAAGCTGTTCGGTAGTTCAAACATAAAGTATTTAGTTTAAGTAGACAAAGACCATAGATGTTATCTTATTTACTGTCCTCAACACTATATTGAACCAACCTAAAAGCATGACATTAGATAAACAAAGGAATACACAGATTACCTAAGGTTCAGAGTCTTATTTTTGCCATTGCTTTGTCAAAATAAGATGTTATTAGAAAGAAGGTAAAATGCAACTAAAACGACAATAAAACAGACATAACACCATCCGATATAAAATATTTGAAGAGTACGACCACTTGTCGCTTCAAAACAAACAAATCCAATGATTAAATGACTGGTTTCATGTATACAAAATGCAAAAATAACATCTTTCAACTTTGACGCAGTGTGAGTGTTACTTTCTCACCTTGGTGGCTTGTAAAATGCCATCTTCAACAAGATCTAACATAGTATAATCCCTTCTGAAAACCCTGGGGGAATTATGTAATATAAGTAATTCAGGAAGGTGTCAAAGTTTTATTTCTTCTACCCCTAGGCAGGTTCAAAATACTCTTTAAATTTCTTCACTATCACCAAAGTTTAATTTATGACTGAGAAGGCTTTGAAAATCCTACCTGTCTCTCGGTTCCAGGCAAGGTTTTCCAGTTGAAACTGTATCTCTGACTCTACTGTGGTTTCTATAGTGACAATCGTGTCTGAGTTTCATGGTGAGAAGATCTTTGGTACATTCAATAGTTCCGGAAGTGGTTTCACTGTGCCAATGCTCTTTGGCCTGATAGAGCCCTGTGACATAAAAGATTCTCTCTGAAAATAATATTCCTAATTTTATCTTTTTGGAAATGAGTACAATTATAGCAAATAAGAAAAAAAAAGTTTACAATAGATGTGTATGATTACAAGTTTATTCAAACAGACGAATAAGCCTCCTCTCCTCACCAAGAAAATAGGAAAAAAAAAAATATATATATATATATATAAATGCATGTGATAGAATTTTAGAAACAAAAGTTGGAAGATATCTTTGAGATTATCTAATCTGCTATTAATAAATACACAGTTAAGCAAAGAGAATATTAAAGAGAAAAAGATCATTTCCTGATTCCTGGGAATATGCACTACTGAAATATCAATGATCCCTGCGTGAGAAATAGGCAGAGACAGGCATCAAGGAGGGGAGGGTTTTTTTTCTCAGTTCCAACACATCGGAGGTAAAAATTAATAGGCAAAGTGTATCAAAAAAACAGATGCTCTGCTGAAAAGCTCTTCAGGCAGAATTGCGTCAGCTGGCTTTCTCTGGTGAGGCAGGACTTCAGCGACTCACAGAATAATTGCTACATACCCCAGCTGAAGCATTTTACTGTACCTGGCTTTACGCTCAGGCAACCATCCGTTGATGGGGAGGGGGTAGCCATGGGGGCTAGAGTGACAGCCAGAAGATGCATGTGACTTTAGATTATGTTCCTTTTAATTTGAAAATTACCATCTCTCTGCTTCCTAAGTGATCAGAAGCCTCAACAATCCCTTCCCTCGCTTTTTAACCTAAGTGAAACAGTGACAAGCATTATTTGTAGAATCGTAGGACTCGGAGAAAGGGTGTGATATAATTCTTAAATGTATAATAGGTGGATATGTCAGTAAAAACCACAGAAATGGTCAGAACGTTGTAGTTGAAAAAAGCAGAAGTGATTAAAATAATTTCCACATACAGATAACGTATGATGAAATTAACAAGGCAAAAGAATGCAAGGATATTATGAAAATTATTTTAACCTAAACAAAAATCTTTTTTATGTCTCCCATAGTATAGTAGCATTGCCTAGCACACCAAGGACCTCGTTAGAAATGCAACTTCTCAGGCCTCTCCCAACTAACTGAGTGAGAACTCTGGGGCCAGAAACCTGTGTTGTAACAAGCCATGCAGGTAATTCCCTTGACTGCTAAAGTTAGAGAGGCTCTGACCTAGTACAGTTCTCAAATTTGGGTATATTGTAAGGATCACTGGATACACATTAATATTTCTGATTCAACAGGACTCACTGCAGAAATTTTGACTCAGTAGATATTTTTAATCACACCCTTTGTGATTTTGATCCAGCAGGACATCTGACCACAAATTTGCAAACACTGGCTTAACGTTTAAGAATGTGGTAAACCCGGTTAAAAGCATACAATGACCATGTCTTATCTCTAGGCTAGCTAGCTTGGGAGCCAGTTTGCTCATTGTAAATAATAATGACACCTATTTTGAAGGATGGTAGTGAGGATTAGGGGAGATAAAGTATAAAATTGGCACAGCAGAGTGCCCGGCACAAGGCAAGTGCTAAGGAAATGATAACTTAATATGGCTTATCAGTTTCCACATGGTTGACTGTTTATCATAAATGCCTGAAATTATCAATAGCCTCTAACTTAATCCAACAGGGTAAAACCATTCAAGCCATTTGTAGACATCTCTGGGCCTCCTTGAAATTCAAAAGAGATACCAGTTCACTAGTCTTCTCCAAGAAACAAGAAACTATCAAATGAAAACACAGAAGATTCTGTTTTCTGTAATTTTTTTAAAAAAATCTTTACTTCAAATACAACAAAATACTATAATAGTTAAGAGCACAGACTATGGTTCCGGAATCCCTAAGTTCAGACTCTGGCTCTGCCACTCATGGGCTATATGACCTTGGTGAAAATCCACGTACCTCAGTTTTGTCAGGAGTAAAATGGGAATAATAAGTACTTACTTCATGGCATTGCAGGGAGGATTAAGTGAGTTAATTTAATGTATGTCATGGACTTATGATAGTGCTAGGTATAAACCTTCAACAAAGATTAAATATAGTTATTACCCAGAAAAATCACCAAAGTTAGTTTTCTATGTACTGATTATGGTACATTTGGAACCGAATTCAAACTTGAAGTTTTGTCTTAGTGATTCAAGAGAATTACTAGTAAGGTAGCAATGTTTTAATTATGAATAAATGCAGATTTTTAGACTTTTACATTATTAATACTGAGTACACATTTTTAAAATGAGAGCATCTTCTTGTTTGCCCCTAAAATGAAGATTTGAGTAATGCCTCAGGTCAAGGGAACTCTAACGGCATTGCATTATCTACTGTTGAGTACTCAGGAGTGACTGGAGTCCCATTAGCAGACCTGAATAAAGTGTAAAAGAAATTCCTCTCTAAATATATGAGAAACCATCCTGATGACCTAGTTTTTAATTAAAATTTTACTAGATATGTAAACTCTGGGAGAATCAAAGGCACGGTTTCACAACTGAAATAAATCCATATTTGATATACTTACGATATCTGAAAACCTAAAATACTCTGACAGTAAGCCAACAATAGTGAAAAATAACTTGTAAGCAAACTGCGTAAAGAGAACCAGCCACCCTCACGCATTTGCCGAGAACACTGTATATAATCCCAGATCACTTAAGAAAAGGTAACCTCTTTGCAGTTTAGAAACCCACAAAATTTTGAAGACCTGGTTCGCCTTCAAATACATCATATTGGAAAGTCAGCCATGGTAAGTTCTTTCAACGTTTAATCCATAAAAAGAAGGTTTGTGTTATCCTCCATCTTGTTTCTTATCTTAAATAAAATGTCTGATAAACCTTAGGAGGCGTAGTTCATTGGGGTTCTAAAATCAAGCATAAGTCTTGCATTATATGTTTTGAGATATGCATAAAGCAATAACGTCACAGCACCCACTTCTCAAAAGCTCAGTCACATTCCACTTCTTTATTGAACTGATAGCCTTCGAAGAGTAAGATATCAACAAAGACTTTCCTTCATCTTTTGTTGAGAAAATTGCAATCATATCATTACGTAGCATCAAGTCTTAAAATTGGTCAATTATGGTCTTTTTTTGCAAGAAACAGGTTTTAAAATGTAGCCTATCAACACTAGATTATCTGCAAGCATCCTACAGCAGACTCAAGATGCACGTTACAAAAAACCAAAACAGTTTGTATGTATTGGAGGGCATACTGAGTTTTCACATCTACTAGTAAAGTTAAAACGTTGAAAATAAATATTTGCCTGGAGTCATTTTTCACTTCTATTCAAGTGTTATGGTAGAGAAGGATTGGGTAGAATTAGAGTTTAGGTTAGGTCTAAGTTAATACTAGGCAACATTTCAAAATGAATCTAAATTTCCAGATCTCTTCTTGAGTTTGAACTGTACGAGACTGACATTTTTGTAGGTCAAAAAAGAGTGAATTTCGGCAATTTTTATGATTCAACCGTAATACATCACAATGCTCTCTCTCCCAGCATACAGGTGCCAGTTGCTTTTCTCATATAAAGCCCCAGATCCCAGTTGTATCACATCACACTGGCTTGTTGGCTTTCAAATCCCTCATACTCCAAAATCAGCTCTCACCTGCTCCAAGTAAATTCTTAAGCAGAGGAAGTTTACGTAAAGTTAAGGACTTTCATCCATGAGGGAAATATTTAGAGATAGATGGGTCTTCTGAGAGTACTTAAATCAAACCTTATACATATTCCCATATAGGTCATTACAGAGTATTGAATAGAGTTCCCTGTGCTAGTTAGTAGGTTCTTATTAGTTATCTATTCTGTATATAGTCATGTGTGTATATGTCAACCAAAAAAGAGTGGATATATGTGTATGTATAACTGACTCACTTTGCTGTACAGCAGAAACTAACACAACATTGTATATACTATACTCCAATAAAAATATTCATTAAAAAAAAAGGAAATTTGGCATTATGCTCAACTCAAGTCTTTCTGAAGAGGAATGGATGGGATAAATATCACACTAAATTATTACTTTTTGTTATTTTGTCATACCATTGTGTTATTAACAGCTCATAGTGATTTTAATTACCATTATTAATAACTACTAAATATATCCTATATACCTAATCAAAAGACAAAAATGTATATGGCCATATACATATACATATATGTATATATGTATATACATATATACATAGCCAAACTCTCTACCCTACACACCTACAAAAAAAAAACAAAATTATTTCACTGTAGCTACTAGCAAGCCTGCGCGTTATAATAATGGAATTCAAGCATATACCTATAGAGATCACTTCTCTTTCAGCTGAAGTCTAGAAAAGTTGTTGGCAGTTAAAATATTTATTTAACTCAAGAGTTCTTTGGGTGATTTCTTTTCATTTCAGACCTATTCTTCCAAGTGAGCCTAATTCAAACTTATGAACATGTCATGGATAAAATATTTTTGTTGTCATTTCAAGTTTCTGTTTCCTTATCACTAATCCAGTTCCTCTCTGCCTGGCCACATCTGCCATTATTTTGTATGAGAGTCAGTGGAGAGTGATGACGAGAAGCCTGGACCCCAGGCCTGTGGAGGTTTGAGTCCTGGCTGTGCCACATCGCAGCTGTGTGGCTTTGGGAAATTTACTTGACTTTCTGTGTCTCAACAGCCTCTTCTGCAGAGGAAGGCTAATACTATTTATCTCATAGCGATGTTCCAAGGATGATGTGAATTCAACTAAATGAGCTAATATTTGTAAGTGTCTAGCAGAGTAACTGGCCTACAATTCAATGTTTGTTAAATAAACTGGAAAAGGGGAAGGGGAAGGAAGGAAGCTATGACCTAGGAAACTGGTCCACCTGGGTCAAAACATTGAAAAAGGTCACGCTTTCTAGGAGAAAGAGGCCAAAGAAGTAGGGAAATCCTGTGCCATATCAGGTCCTAAGCCTCAGAAAGGAGAAGCATTTTATACAGGATGAGAGAAAAGAGAAAAACAAGGGTGTTATTGTTCCATTAACCAACTTGCCCGGTGTTATCCCCACAGCTCAAAGGAGCCATCATTAGGCATGGAGAAAAGCCTAATTTATCACTCCTGTGTCATACTTAGTCCTCACGTTGTGTGTCTGTGACCCTGAAATTCCTGCTTGTATTTTTCAGGGGTGGAGCGTTGATCACTGGGTCTGGTTGCAAAGCTTTTCGGACGAAGTTGTTTTAGTAACAGGGTAAAGGGACCATGGAGACAAGGGTGATCAATCATCAATCAACTGGGGGTTACCAGGGGTATCCCAGTGAGATAGTACAGTGCCGAGAGAGTTGATATGGGGCCACATTAACGAAGTACATCAGGTTTGGCCAAGTCAAGGGAGGAGAGACCACACATCACTGTAGATATCAGAGCAAATGTGCAGAGTCCTCAGGAACAGAGCCAGACAAACTACACCCCAGGGGACATCAGCTCTCCCACCTCTAAAGACCAACTCCACCATAACATGCCATTTCTCCAAACCCCCCAAACCCACGTTGAAGGTGAATAGGAGGAAGGAAAGAGTAAATGAAAAACTAACTTGTCCAAGAATGATTGAACTACCCAAGAGGCTGCTTAAAGTTTTGCTAGGTTTACCAAATTAAATTTAATTTCATTTTCTCCACTACCCAAAACAGTGGGGCTCATGAAGAATATTATATTAGCTCTGAAAAATAATGAAACTATCTTCTTTGCACTTTTGACTGTACCAGAGGTAAATTGCTCACCCTGCTAAAAACACAATGGGAGAAGAGCACATTTGATTTTGAGACTAATGTGGACCTTTTAAAGACTATTTTGTTTCATAGAACTATCTGTAAAGCGGAAGACCATATAATATAATGTCCAGAGCATACACTTTGGAATCTGGTTGCCTTAATTCAAATTCCTATTCTATCCCTTTCTTAGGTGAGTGCCCTAAGGCAAGTTATTTGACTTCTTGGTGTCTTAGTTCCTGCACCTATAAAAAGAGAACAGCAAGCTTGCCTACCTCACACGATTGCTGTGAGACAGCTCATGCCCATCATGATGGCACTGCTCAAGCAAAAACTCGAAACAGTTCCTGGCACGTAGTATGTGCTCAGCTAAGATTAGCAATAAATATACCGTTCAGTAGAATTGTATGTGTCAAAAGAAAGTGGATATTCAACTAGCTAACATTTAAAGAAAAAGATTCTTCCAAACTGCCATTTGACAGGAATATGGAGAGCCCTCTAGCCTGACTTTAAGTGGCATGCATGTGGTTAGACTGCTCTTTTAAAATTATCCTTTCATTATTTATGTCCAGCCTAAGCATGTAGTTTATATGAATTTTTTTTTTCTTTGCGGTACGCGGGCCTCTCACTGTTGTGGCATCTCCCGTTGTGGAGCACAGGCTCCGGACACGCAGGCTCAGCGGCCATGGCTCACCGGCCCAGCCTCTCCGCGGCATGTGGGATCCTCCCAGACCGGGGCACGAACCCGTGTTCCCTGCATCGGCAGGCGGACTTTCAACCACTGCGCCACCAGGGAAGCCCAGTTTATATGATTTTTAACCTTGAATTTACACAGTGATTCTGTAGACGTGGAGACACCGGCAGGTTCTTTAAATGAAATTACCTCTTGGAACCAAATGACTGGGAATAATTTATTTTTAACTTAGAAAAGCAGAAAAAGTGGGATTTTCATTATTTACCTTTTATCCCTCTAACCATTAACCCAGTGGTTAGAGCATTGCCTTCTTAAGATCTGGGAACAAACAATTTGAATGACAGATGGTTGGAAGAATTTTACAAACTATTAGCCTTGTTTATTTGTTTCCATTTGATAATGAGCCTGCTAATAGTCATTTGGTAAACATCTATTGATTGCCTACCGTAGTTTGACAATATACTAAGTACATGACGATGGGAGAAGTTAGGGGAGAAGAGGGAGGTAAAAAGAAACAGAGGATGCGTTTGCTAGTCTTGAAGGTCTCATGGTTTAGTTCTAACCCTCTCCCACCCAGCCACAAGCCAAAGAGAATGACCATGAAACAATATATACAAAATAACATTGTAAAATAATTAGTAAATATAAATGCTAAGAGGATATGGAATCCAGAAATAAAGGGGTAGAAATTATTGTATACAGTCAAGATACATATATGTAAAATTATTTATTTTCTTAAACTTTATACCAATCTTAAAAGAAAAGTGGCAAGATATACATTGTATGTATGACATTACATACGTATGTGTATATATATACACACATTTATATATACACACTCACACCAGGACAATGAATTGGCCTTTCTGTTTTAAGTTACTTGAAGCAACCTCCAGAAGAATGCACCTCATTCCAGAAGACTATAGGAAACCGGTGCTGTGTAACTTACTTCAAAACTGTACGAATTCAAATCTAATTTCCACCTTCCTTATTTTTTTAGCTATAGTTTCTCTCTTTAACCTGCAATTCACATATTGATGTTATCTGACTCCATTGTAGATATATAAAATAGACTACATAGGCTGCATGAGCAGTGAACAAAGATGAAAGCTCAGTACCATACATAAATATTTCTAAATTATGATAAAAAGGAGAATACTTAGAAACATAATAAAAATGCACTATTAATAACAACTCAGCAAATAGTTATTGCATTTTGTTGGTTTGAGATTTAATTTTACAGAGTAGCACTCTTCAGACTCTGCCTCATCATGTCCAATGACCATGTCCACTATTTTGAGGGCTAACTCATCCATTATTTGCTAGTTCTCTTTGTAAGAAAATATGTCTTTATACTGAGCTCACATAGCCCCCTCCAATTTTAACTTGTTGATTCCCTTTAACCAAACAACATAAACTGATTTTGCCTAAAATAGTAGCCAACACAATGGACATAAAATAATCAGAATAAGAATTTCACATTATTGAATGCCTACCATATCCCATAGAGCTAAGTATTTCACCCATATCAAATTACTTAATCCTCACAATAACCACATAAGGTAACTATGATTATCGTCCCCATGTAACCACTGAGAAAACTCAGGAATAGAGTTAAATTAATTTTCCAAGGACACATGGCCAGCAGTTTAGCCACAGCAAGCTCTAAACTCAGACAGTCTGATTACAGAATCCACTGTGCTGCCTCACCAAAATAGTTAGGCAATAAGACCCATGGCATATTTAACAGGCCTGCATAGGAAGTATTACCACATGCATCGCCCTCCCTGTGAAGGAGCCTTTCGAAGGTCAGTCTAAATCTGGATTCTGTCCTATCTGCCAAAATAAATCAAGATTTTAAACTAGTCATTTTACAAGCATGTGAGGCAGAACATTAAAAGCTAAGGCAGAGGCAAACACAGTGCAGATGAAACAATGCTGGTTTCCAAAGGTAATATCTGACACCCATTAATTTGAGAACTGCAGTCTTCCTTACATATGGTTGATGAGGGCATCTTCACTGAACACTGAGCTTTGAGCAATTGCAGCTGCAGAGTGCAAGAATTCCCTGTAAACACTGACAAGAAGCAGGAAAAAAAGGGAAGTGGTCATCTTAGCACAGACCAGTGAGACACAGTAAATGTTTGAACACTTTTTATGGAGTGTCAGCAGAACTTAGAAGCTGAAAGAATAGAAATCTGAAATAAGACAATCCCTTAAGCAACATTAGTTAAAAACTTCACCAAGCTCCTAGTGAAAAGGAAATGAAATCAGTCAGTTCAACAATATAGTTTTTATAATTGGCTGCATATATACTTATGTTAAAAATAAATGCCAAGCTACCCTTAGAGCCCAGCAAGAAGTGACCCAGCCCTAGGTCTAACTCATTAGAGGGCCCAGTTCTGGGAGTTTCTGGCTGCACTTTCCTTCAGCCTGAGCTTTAGAAGAAAGATGTGATAGAAGGCTGCAGCCAGTCTGCACTGGACATGTTGTACAAGCAAATGTAAACTTGTATGTTTGTAAATCACCAAGATATAGGGATTGTTTGTTACCACTACGTTACTTAGCTGACTGATACAATTAGTTACCTCGGATGTGAATGCTGCGAGTCTGGATGTGAAGGAGGAGAGAGGTAGGAAAACTCTTCTTTTTTCCCCTTTTTATTCTTCTGGATTATTTTAATTACTTTTTAATTATTATTATGGTATTTTATTTTTCTACCAAAAAGCTGGTTTTAAAAACATAGTGTGGATTCAGATGTACTCAGTTAATCATTTGACTTTTTTATATCCTGCACTAAACAACCATTTTAGGTATTATTATATAGCTATCTAAAGCAGGGAGACCCTACCCAAGTGAAAAAATAATAATAATTTTTCCTGATTATTAAAGTAATACCTGTTGATAAAGGAAAATTAGAAAATGCAAAAGACCTCACAGGACAAAATGCAAATCATCGTTAATCCCACCATCTGGAGATAACCACTGTTTTGGTAAATTAGTATTTGTATGTTCTTTCTCTTATGGTTTCTATTTATATAATTACAAATTGGCAACTTTTTGTAATTCAATTTTGCATTCTACTTTTTCACTTAACATTATTTTCCCAAATCATACAATATTTTTTGAAAATATATTTTAATATATACACACCGTGCCATTTAATGAACATGCAATTGTTTATTCAGCCATTTTCCTATTATTAAATGAAAAATAATGTGATGGGATCATAATTGTGACATAACCAAAGAATCAGATGAATGCAGACAAAGAAGCACATAGTTCTATTTGGGAGAATGAAAGGCAGCTTTAAAGAGGTGGTGTCCTGTTAGACGCTTCTGAAAATTGACAAGAATTTCATGCGTGGACCAGGGAGGCAAGGGCATTGCATGCAAAGGAAATAGCTTGAACAAAAGCATCAACGCTTAAAAGCACATGAACATTTTACTAACATCAAGTACTGTCAAGGAACAAGTACACTCAGACCGTGGTGTGAATGATGGTGAAGAGGATGAGTCCTAAAGGAACCATAAAGGCAGATTGTAAAGGGTCCCTCGAACCATTCTAGGCAGCCTAAAGTTTATCCTATGGGCAAGAGGGAGGGACCAACACTTTGAAAGAGATGTGGATTAGATCCATGTTTTAGAAGCACATTGCACAGAGGAAAGAACACTGCTTTTGGAATCAAGGAACCCGTTTCTCCTGAGCCAGTTTCCCCATATGTGAAATTATATTTCATGGAGTTGCTTTGAGGATTAAGTGATCTGAATTAGTAGGTGCCCAGCAAATGATACTTATATGTGAATTGGCTACAAGTGCAGAGCTTGTCTTAAAGGAGGAAGAAGGTAAAAACCGGGTTCTAGAAATACTAATACTCCAGGCAGGAAATGGTGACTAAACTAGGAAAATGATGGTAGGGAAGCAAGTAACCAAAGGGTTCAAAAACATTTCAGGTAGAACTAAAAGCCAGGACTTGATAACCAGCTGGATGTGGGTGGTGGGAACAATGGAAAAATGGAAATGAAATCATGGCACGTTACTAGAATGACCAGTGAACGAGAATAGAAGCAGAAGGAAATTCTACAGAGAAAAAAAAAGTCTTGAAGCCTTGAGCAAAATTAAGACCATGTTTCCATTGGCTATATTAGATGGAAAATAAAGTTGAAATTGGGTGAATTTGATCAATATCAGTAACATAGATAATTCAGGCACTAGAACACTTTTCTATCCACAGTTCCAGGATGAAAGAATGGGAAAGGGCAGTAATTTATCTGAAAACATTTCATATTTTGGCTTTTGGATTTTGAGGTAAGGTAAAAATGAATATCAAACATCTCAAGCATGGTTTGCAAGATCAGTATTCCTTACTTTAATCCTCCCTTCAGGGACTTCCCTGGAGGTCCAGTGGTTAAGACTCAATGCTCCCAATGCAGAGGGCCCGGGTTCAATCCCCGGTCGGGGAGCTAGATCCCACATGCCGCATGTTCAACTAAAGATCCCGCATGCCACAAGTAAAAAGATCCTGCACACCGCAGTGAAGATCCCATGTGCCGCAACTAACACCCAGCACAGTCACGTAAATAAATATTTTTTTTAAAAAACCTCCCTTCACCTACTCCTTGGGGAAGGTGTTTGATGTAGTTGTATGAGTATGGCAATAATACATAATACACAGAAACACAGAAATACATAGACAGACACATACACCTACTATATAGACTAATATACAGGCTATATATATTTATGTGATATGTGTGTGTATAGCCTAAGAGATATATATGTATATATATATGTGTGTGTGTGTGTGTATGAGTTTCATGAGCATGGCAATAAAACAAAAACAACTATAAATAGATAGATGGATCCACAGATACATATACACAAACACATCCATGTACAAACATATACACAATATATAAACAAATATTTACTATATATTTATCTGGTGTATACGTTTAGCTGAAGATATATATGTGTACATATATGTGCATATATAAACTATATTAAATTATACAAATATATAAACTCTATATTAAGCTATGTAAATATATAAACTATATATATTAAAAATTGCATAGGCTTGAGGCCAAGGAATAAAAGATTTCCTTACTTCTATCCCTCTGTGCCTACAGAAAAGGATGAGGAATCCAGACTCGTGAGACTGTTCTGAGCATCTTGAAGCTGCTATTCTAGAGCAGCTGTGTCCTTTACACAAGGGAAGCTTTCCCCTTGTATCCTAATTGGGCATGAAATCTGACTCACCAGCACAAGTTATATTGGAGCGGCCAACAGAGCAGCTGCGTGCGAAACCCCTTGAATAACCCTCATCCAGTGACTGAAATTGATGTGGAGGGAAACATGGGGCCCACGTTAACCTGGCAGATGCTGCAAGGGATTCGAATCACCTCAGTGCTCACCATGCACTGCACCGAACTGTCCTAGTTTGTCTGCCCTCACAGCTTTTCAAAGGCCAGAAGTAGAACAAGAGCCCAGATATTTTTATCGTGATGGTACATTTCGTGACAAAATATTGGCAGGGTAAGTGCCTTTTTACATACTAACTCATCCTGTTAGAGATTAGGGAGCACGCTCCTAGCGAAGAGTTTGGTCTCGAGAGAATGTGATCCACTGAAGATGTGAAGATTGGCATCTCACTAAACCACCTGTGGTTAGTGTCTATTACTGGCAGGTCCCTGCCAGGCTCTAGGCAAACACTCTGTACTGAAGGCAGAATCCCATAGTGCTTAAAATTGCAGGCTTTGGAATCAGACCATCTAGACTCAGGCCTAACAATTACCTCTGGGTGATGCTGAGCAAGTTACTTAACCTCTCTGAGCTTCAGCTTTCTCCTCAGAGGTCACATATTATTTTTAACACATGGTATTGTTGTGAGTTAATTAATATAGTGGATATAAAGTGCCTGCTATGTAGAAAGAGCTCACTAATGTAAGTTATTGATACTAGTTGGCATTATTTTTCATTAAAACTGTCACAGAGTCAAGACTGGTTTTAGGAATGCAGGGGGGACAAAAGCAAGGGATCTCTTACACAAAACTATCTCCCCTACTGACATACATTTCCAACATTAGCAATGCCTCGTTTTTATTTTTTGAAAACATTTCATTCTTAAGAACTCATTCTCACAATAGAAACCTCTCTTCTGTAGACCCCAGATAAAAGAAATGAGCTCATTTGTATTCTAGAGACCTTAAAAAAAGAAACTCCGTTCCCACACATGATACTGTGTTCCAAAGGAAAAGCTTGGACTTTGAGGAAATGGGTTTCAACATTTCTCAGGATGTCTAATGAAAATTATTGATTTATATTCCCTTCTGATCACTAATTAGAGTTCATGCAACTTAATGACCCAGCTTCTCTCCAAACTACTTATCAAGACAGGGACACCCTGAGAAGCTGCAGATGCTGATACCAGACACCCCCGTAAGAGATTAAATAGTCATGCCCTGAACACCAGAGTTACTAAGAACAGGGAATTCTGGTGAGTTTGATATGGAAAAGCCTATTTTATTTTTTTCAATAATTGTTGTACTGAAACTCATTTCGACCTTATTCAACACACAGATATGGACATATGTCTTGATGGTGCTCCAAGTGCTCTAAGGAACGTCAGAGAACGTCTAGTCCAATCTCTCATTTATAGATAAAGACTCTGAGGCACAGGAGAGTTGAGTAATTGTTCAAGCTCCACAGCTACTTCATAGCAACGTAGAGTTTTAACTCAAGTTTCCCGAGCCTCCGTATATCGTGTTCCCGTTTTGATTTTCCTTTAAAGATACCTGATGTTGAAATGTCTCTGGTTCTCAATGAGGGATTTGGATTCTGAACATCTAGGAATTCGGGGCAGACATGACAGGAGATTGAGCACAGTCTGAAATGCCCGGGTTACATCCTAATACTAAAGCCCTAATACGTCTCTGAGAGCCACTTACCGTATGTCTCTTTCTCCTAGAAGTGCAAATTGTGGCAGAAGGCGGGGGGATCCAGTTACCTAAAGAGTTGGGGTAATAAGCTTCTCGTTAAGTCAAGCTGTCCTCCATGGTAACGCCCTAATGACCCGCAGGAGTTGATGGGCTCCTAAAATTCCTTTCCTTGTTGCATTTTCTTGGGACTGTGTGTTTGGAGAAAACATTTTCTGCAAGCAGATGTTTCCGTACTCTTAAACAGTCTGTCCTCAGAGGGGGTCCTCGTACACCAGGGCTCCTGGGGACGTTCCAGGAGAGTCCCAGGGTCAGAAGCTGTGGTCTCAATGGCTGTGGAGAGATGGGGACAGCCCGTCCTTAGCAGAGCCTTCTCTTCTCACCCACCTGCAGGGCCGTTCGCCTTTCCTGACCACAGTCTCAGTAGGTCGTCCACATATATTGAGCCCTCACCTCCACCATTATCACTTTGTTCCCTTCCTGCTCAACCCTATTACCGTCTCTCTGTCATGGACTACAGAGAAAAATAAATTATAATTGCTCTAGCCTTCACAGCAGCATGATGGACTCGCCTGGTTTGGAAATTGCTTAACTCAGAAAATGGGCTCAGAGAGGAGCGAGTGTACACAGGTGAGAAGGGAGAACAATACTGGCGTGCGTTATAATGGGGACCACCAATGGCGATGCCATGAGGCAGACAAAGCAATTACTGCCTAATGGTTTACATGAGAAGTATACACACACACACACTCCACTTCACATAGGCTTACCCGTGATCAGATTTGTTTAAAACCAGCTGATGGACTTGGAGGGCATAATGCTAGCGAAATAAGTCAGACAGAGGAAGACAAACACTGTATGATATCACTTATATGTAGAATCTAAGAAATACAACAAACTAATGAATAAAACAAAAAAAGAAGCAGACTCAGAGATACAGAGAGCAAACTAGTGGTTACCTGTAGGAGGAGGGGCAGTATAGGGGTAGAGGAAAAGGAGGTACAGACTACTGGGTGTAAGACAGGCTCAAGGATGTATTGCACAACACAGAGAATACAGCCAATATTTTGTAATAACTGTAAATGGAGTGTAACCTTTAAAATTGTATTAAAATAAGTTTTAAAAAATCAATTGCTCTTCATTCCTTAAAACAGATTAAAAACAACACTCCTTGATACAATGTAATCTCATATGGATAAATATTAAAGAGTTACTTCCAAAATTTAAGACAATTCTCTTGTTATTAGTAAGGTATCCTTAAAAACAAACAAGCAAAACTTTTTTCATACACACCAACTGAGAAACGTATTCAGGCTTAGGGCCATCTCTATGCATGTTGTACTTTTCAAATGTCTGCCCTCGAGAAATTCTCCTAGCTCTTTTGAGTAACTTATCCATAACATTCCTTTCCCTTTTCTTGTCATTCGTTAACAAGCTTCATAAATGGAGTGACAGTCCTCCTAAATTAAGTACTGTATATTTCAGGCTAATTTTATGTTTTTTATCACAATAGCAGGGCAGTATTAGCAGCCCATTATTTTGTCAACTTTCTCATTTAGCAAAGCAGCTTCAATTTATTAACAGTGAGGAGTGTGCATGAATCAATATGTTTCATTCGGCAATGTGTCATTTGTTAATCGGATATTGATGAGATTATTGACGCACAGCTAATTAATCTCCAGCCCACTGCCAGCCTTCATATGTTTCCTTAATTATGTCCTTCATCTTAGTCTCCTGGCTTGAGCACCCAGACGCAGGGCTACAGACAGTGAGTGAGGTAAGCTGTCAGAGGCTCTTTTCACACATTTACAATCCCTTGGCTGTGAAATTATTTTCTTAGTTGTAAATAGGAATCAAAGAGATATTTAACAACATTTGTCAGCAGATTGATATTGATTGGTGTGGACTGGCTTCAAATCCAGCAGCCATGGAATTTTGCCTGTGAAGGAGGCTATTAAAAAAGAGAATGCTTAATTAGTGATCAGCAATTGCACGAGTCAGTTGTCATCCGCCCTCTGGAATTTAAAAATTGCTCTTCTATGGACATTGTTTGTATAGCCTTGGTTCAATATTTCAGATCACTGTGTTTTCTTTTTCACTTTAACTCTTTATTGCCACCTTTCGTAGCCATGGACAGCATTGTTGGGGATAGAAAATTCAGAAAGGACCCAAATATCTTGTAGTTTTTAAAACTTAATGCAGCCACGATTAAGTAACAGTTATAATTCCACTGGGTGCACCTAACAAGAGCCTAAACAGAAATCTTTCTATTAAATGAGTACTTCACTTCCCTTTCCCGGACTTCTGAGTGAAAATGGAAAGTGCAAGCTCCCATCCTATTCATTAGCTCTGTCCCTCTTTGACACACGATAACCATTCTGAGTCTTAATTTACTCATCTGCGAAATGGGACAATGATTCCTGATTTAACTCACTAGATCATTCTGAGGTTCCACGAAGTCGTGTGTGTGAGAACACAGGATTTCTAGGATGCTGGCCGATTACTAGGTGTTATTTGTTCTGGTGTATTATTTAGAAGTGTTCCAAAGTTCATGTCGAACCCGTTTGACGAATGTAATAGATATGTGACAATTAGCTTGTTATTCTATTTCTGTCCATTTATTAATTCCTCATGTAAGGTTACAGGGCATCCCTTGGCAGAGAGAGAGAGTGAGTTGGTAGCGGTGACAGGGGATAGACAAACACTACCCTCACTCATGGTTTCCTCATGTCTAAGATGCGAGAAGGAATAGCTCTCCATGAAGCTCCTTTAGCTCTTCAACAAAGCTAACATAAAACATCCTTTCCTAGATGTGTGGCTTTTAATAAGGAACCCCTGATGAAAACACATTTATTTCAAAGGGGTCTTTAAACAATTGTAGTTTCAAATCCAGAGCTAGACTTAAAATCAAAACGCATGGATTTCCCAGCTTCTGTTCCTCACTGTGCACATTAGATAATGATGTCCACTCTTTCTTCTTAACTCATAGAGGACTACCGAGTCTAGCAGGGAGCAATGTCAATACTTCTATGATTTCTTGACCAAAAAGCTTCTCCCTCGCCATGGTTTATGTATGTATGAGACTATGAAGATGATTTTTTTAAAAAGGAAAATAAAAAGATGAAGATTAAGAAAAAGGAAAAGAAAGAGAAGAAAGATGTGAGCCAATGAGAGTTGATTAGAAAATTCCCCTTCTTATAGCATCACATGCAGCAGGTATTTAAAGATGTTAATGGTTACATGGACGGCACCGCATTTTTCACCAGTGGTGCAGCTATAGGCTTCTATAGGCTTCAACTATAGAGTCTGTACATTGAACTAAATGGCTACCAAAACTTTACTTGTATGTTCTTCTCTTCAACATACGGCCTTGCACATAGTAGGTGTTCAATTAAGGTTTTTAAAAAATTGATTATGCCTATGTGGACATCGGGGAAAATATTGTTCATGAAAACAAGGTAATGGTCAGCATCTTAAAAGCAACCCCAGGGAGGACTTCAGGCAATTTTTTTACTCCATTTCGTTCATGTAGATCAGGGTCAAGAGAGACACAGAATCATTAAGGTGTCAAGAAGATAGGATTCATATCACTGTATTAGCTTGATCTTCCCTGGCACAAAACGAGTCAGATTGTCCCTCCTTAAATGCTAGTCTTTCCTAATCTTCTTGAACTTCCGATGGTGGTCCTCCTTTTCCCACTACACAGTCCCCACGAATGACTTTATCCCTAACCCGAGCCTCAAATACCAGCTGCATATTGACAACACTCAGTCCATATTTCCAGACACAACTTGTCTGTGGAACACCTGACCCACATCTCCATCTTCCGGTAGAAAATGTCAACTTAGATGTTGCATGCATAAGCACCTCAAAATCCTTCTCCCTCATCTTTAAATGCAATCAGTACCGACTCCTGTCACATCTGCATTTTATCTCTCAAATCCTTTCCCTTTTCTCTCTCCTCGGTCAATTCCCTGCATCATCTCCCATCACCTCCTGCCTAGATTACTGGACGGCTGCCTGAACTCTCCCAGTCATGATCCAAGCCCCCTGTCCCTGGTGACTGTCCAGAGCGTTACTCCTGCACTTAAAACACACATATGGCTGCTTATTACCCTTATTATTCGGATCAAATCCAAATTCATTACCTCCTTTGCCCTGCTTGATCACACTTATCTCTCCGTTTTCACCCCCAAATGTTTCATTCCTTGACATCTAATCTACAGGCATGCTGAATGCCTTTCAGTTTCTTCAATTCCCTCAGCTTCCAACCATGCTGTTCTGGCTAGAATGTTCACCAACTTGACTCAAATAATACCTACCTGCCTTTGTTCCTGAGATCATTTTACCTCTATTGTGTCTGGTGGAAACACTATATAATGGCATGCTACTGTGCATTCAGTGACATCATGTTCATAAGTTCAAGTAGACTATGGTGAGAATATTAACACCATAAAAATCAACAAATGCTAAAAATTAGAGCTGTTTTTTTGAGAACAGGTTGCTAACCATTTAGACAAGCACACCACTGCTCTTAGTGTGAATCCTGGCCTGGCCAAATGGCCCCTGTTTACAGTCTGTCCATGTCCTCTGCCTGCCCCTCCAATTAATTCACACATTTCTCCAGGAATGCTTTTTCTAAAACACATATGTGATAAGTCACTCCTCTGCTTAAAACTTCACCATACTGCTCCCACCAACATACCCAAGACCTCATACCTTAGCATGGTTTATAAGATGCTTCAGTGACCCAGACCTGTTTTTCAAGCCTCCTCTCCCACATCCAAGGCTCTGGCCATTCTGTACCTCTTATAATTGTGGGTTTTTTTAACCTCTTCCCATGTTGTTCCTTCTCTCTAGACTGCATTCACCCATCTTGTATACTTGACAAACTCCTGGACATCATCTGAGACTCTGTTCAAACATCAAGTCTTTGTTGATGTGATTCTCAAGGTAGAATAAAGATTTCTTCTCACATGCCCCCCCACCATCATTGTGTGAACACAATAATCATACCACTTTCAATATTACAGTATTTGTGGGTTTTCATGTGTCTCCTCCACTTCACAGAGTCCCTTGAGGGCAAGGACAACATGACCATCACCAGCTTTGTCATTTATTGAGCGTTTACAAAATGTTGGCTGGAAGAAAGAGAGGAAGGGTAGGGAAAAGAATAGAAGAGAATAGAGAAGGAAGAGTGGAGGGTAAACGAGGTTACAACCACTTATGAAGAAAATGAGCTCTTCAACCACAAAGGTCATGAAGATGACAGTAGTACCATACTGGCCAAGACATTAATGAGTTGACAAAGTAGATATTACCCAAGGACATCCCCAAGAGTTCTAGAGGAGTTCAGGTCTTGCCCTCTCCTCACAACATGTTTTTATGGAGATTAAGCCAGGTTTAAATTAGCCACAGTAATATCAAGGAGAAAACAAAGTCATTGAATGCAACTACATCCTGAGTCATGTATAGAAAAGAGAAGTGTAACTATATTTGCATTGCTTATTGACAACAGAAAATTTATGGACAATTGTACAGTAACCTCAGGTGGTCTACTGCAATTGCTGTCTTCTCTTGTGGCAGTTGTGACTCTCAACCCCAGTCAACAGCAGTTTGATGTCTGAAATAATGCATATCCTTCAATAAGAGACTCAATTCACTGTACAGTAAATGCTCCCATTGCTTCGTGCTAAGTTTCATTCCTTCCCTTTGCTGACCCACCACTTTATGATTGGCGGATTCTTTCTGCCAATCTGGTACTCTGATCTCGCTATCATTCCAAATACTTTCTTTTTATCAAGATGTATCTCCAATCTGTTAATTCCCTCCATTAAAAAATTTGACTGTCAGAAGCTCCTAGCTTTCCTTCTACAATCTCACTGGTCAGTTGACAGAGAACATAAAACATTAAGAAGAAATGTATTCAAGGAATGCCATCTAGGTATTCATTGTGGTTCATCCCTACCCTAGCAAGGACAACAAGGCTGTCTAATCAGAATCAGACCTGTAATTCCACTGATGACAAAGTTAGAGACTGAACTCAAGGAAAAAACAATCGTAGATTTACTCTCTCCAAGACTTTCCCAAATCCCAGTGAGATAATCACTACCAACGGTCTACAAACTTACTTGTGGTTTAGCGTTCATAGATCTAGATGCAAGCCTGCCATCTATTCTCAGCTAACACTATGCAGAAGACACATGGAGAGTGAAATAGTTGATAATTACATGGTAAATCTAAAAATGGTACATGGTCGAGATGTATCTAGTTCAAATCACAAATGACCTCTTTACTGTGATAGAGAAGAAAATATGATTATATGTTATGATTCATACACTCAAGTAAGTAGAGGGGAATAGAGTTTCAATCATATAATCAAATATTAAACCAGGTCTAGATGCACACATCAAAGACCAAACTCTCCAGGGCTACTTAACCATCCATTTCATTTTGGTGTTCACATCTGCCCATAATATTGAAAAAAATTACAGACTTAGTCTTTTATCTAAAAGCATCAATACAGTAGAACAAAACAAAGAAAAGCAAGAACACGTATTACGGGTAATAGTAATTTAATTGGCAGATGAAATATATGGGTTAAACTGATTAAGAATGGACTAGGTAATTTTTCACAACCCAAATAACTCATGAAAGACCCCTGGGAAGTCTTCCTCACTGAGAAAGGAAGAAGAATTTTTCATTAAGCCAATCCTAGATATCAATATAAGGGAAGACAAATAAAAAATGGTAAGATTTACTTAGCTCGGCATTGTCCAATGGAAACAAAATGTAAGTTACAAATGTAACTGCAAATTTTCTAGTAGCCACTTTTTTTAAAAGTATAAAGAAATAGGTCAAAGTTATTTTAATAATATATGTAATTTACCGAATATTTCTGAAGTATTATCATTTCAGCATATATCAAATATTTTTAAATTAGCAAGCTGTTTAATATTCTTATTTTGTACAAAATCTTCAAAATCAGATATGTGTTTTACACATTTTAGTTTTCATAGAAAACACTTGAACTACGTTTAGATTTCATAACATTTATAGTTGGAAAAGTAGATTTGCATAGTCACATTTTCCAAACATTCTTAAAATTTTCCAGTAACTGAATCAACTATCCCCCCTAAAATGTCATTTTTTAAATAATGTTTGTATCCACTTTAACAAAACTGGCTGGTTCATCGCATTTAAAAGACTTATTTGACTTCAACCAAAAGCACATTAATTTCAAAATTATGTCTGTACAAGTAAACCCACTAACTCTTGTGTCAACTCAGTATTATTAACATTGAATTCAAAAAGGTATTTTAAAGGGCTTCCCTGGTGGCGCAGTGGTTGAGAGTCCCCCTGCCGATGCAGGGGACACGAGTTCGTGCCCCGGTCCAGGAAAATCCCACATGCCGCGGAGGGGCCGGGCCCGTGAGCCTATAGCCACTGAGCCTGCGCGTCCGGATCCTGTGCTCTGCAACGGGAGAGGCCACAACAGTGAAAGGCCCGCGTACCGCAAAAAAAAAAAAAAAAAAAAAAAGGTATTATAAAAACTGAAAAGCAACTTTGTCAATATCAACAAAGCTTTTGCAAGTTTTTTGTAGTTTCATTAGCCAATGTACATAATGCTGTTGATTACAGTTAAAATATTCTGCATATTGATTCTTGTTAGAAAAAAATGTATAAAATCATTATTATTGATCATGAAGCCATTATTATTGATTTCAATGTAAATTCTTGTACCTGCCGACTGCAGTCACAGATGAGTTTGCTTTGTGACTTTGGAGCTTCAAATCTGGCTCATTGATATGCTGTGTATTTTTGGTGAGAAAGTGTAAATCACATTGCTAGTTTTGCCTTTGATTCTTGAATATTGAATACATTGAGCATTCTTTATGCTGGAGTTACAGAGCAGTAAACCTTTGTAAACCGCTTCTATGATTCCGCCAGTCAGCAGTGACAAAAACATAGATCATTAAATTCAGGGTCTTCTATTTCTTTCAACATTTCTACAAACTGGTGATAACTCGTGGCATTTGCACATCTCTATGGAATGATTTTCATAACCATAGCCATGGCATTTTTCATAGAATCTGTTTCAGAAAACCCTGCACAAATATTTTCAATATGTATTGTACAGTGGAACAAAGAAATAAGAGAGCCATCAGTCTTTAGTTTTAAAATTCCAGCAAAACTTGATTTTTTTATCTAACAGCTGGAACAGTGTCAATTATTATAAAAACTAAAATTTGTATATGTAGGTGTAATTCCTCGATAGATGTAGGATGCACCATCATCCTACACCATCAGTTCAATTTTTTTTAAGCCATGAATTGGCAACATTTCTTCATAAATTTCGAAGTCCTTTGAGAAAAAAAAGCACCCAAAGTATTGAAAGGACAGAGTCTTATATCTCACAACTCCTCTAAAGCTTAAAAATAGTATTTGAAATTTATAAAATTTTGAGTAAATTGATCTCTGATATCGTTAGTAAGGTCTTGCATTCTACAGGCAATTATTTGGTAGCTCAACTGAAGATCCTTTACTTTGTATAAAATATCATTTAGTCTTATCCTCATAATCTTCTCACAAAATTTCCATAACTGAAATAGTTTCTTTTATCATCTCTCCAGCTAAAAATGGAGACTTTGGGTGTGTGTGTAAGAATCCACGCTCTCTTGAAACTAGTCAATTTTACAAGCTTAGATACTGTTAGAAATCGCTTAAAAATAGCTTTTTGGACATTCAATTTTGCTTTCAGGCACCTAATTTCATTGATTCTTTTTGACTGTTGAGAGGAAACTTCTTATCAAATTCACTACGTATGCCAGAAAATGTCTCCTTACATTGTCAACTTTATCATCTTAAAAAAATTTGTTTTCACAGCAAACAAACCAGCTTCTCTGATGTGCTCTGCTGCAGTAAATTGCATTTGCCACTCTTGATAAAATTTGCGACACCTTCTTCCAATCTCTTTTTTCATTTACTGTTCCAGTTCTTTTGTATCTCCGCTCAGTTCTGCATCAGTGGCATGCTTTTGTCTTGAATTTTTTAAATGTGCCCATTCTTACCTTTTAACTATAATATCCTTTATTACAAGACAATTAAAATAATAAGTATGTCAATGTGATTACCAGTTATAATTTACATCATTATCACTGTAATTCATGCAGTCTTCATAAAATAGTCAAATAAATATATTACAACGCTACTTTGGTAAATTAAAAAAAAAATTCAAGCTGAATCAATCGGTTGACACAGAGCAGATCAGTAATGTATTTCTATGTTATACTAGAAAAAAACGCACGTGCCCAAAATGTTCGCTAGAATGCACCAGTGATATCTCACACAGTTCAACAATTGAAGAGAAATGTAGTCCTACCAAAAAATGAAATTGTGTTTAGCAGAAAATATTATATACTGCTTCCGGTTTTAAAATTAAGTTAAAATCAGTTAAAATTGAATAAAATTTCAAATGTAGTCTCTCATTCATGCTAGTCACATTTCAGGTGCTCAATACCCACAGGTGGCTAGTGCCTGCCATGCTGGACAGGTGAGTCCAGGTGGGAAGGAGGGAAGCAGGAAGGAAGGAAGGAAGGGCAAGTTCTTGCTTTAAACACTGACAGCAGTTAGGTTAAAACAAATTCCTGCACTCAGATGCAGATGTGAATTAGGTTTAGAATATATACTAATATCCTATCTCAAACGACCATAATTTTTCATTTATCACCAAGTTAAAAACAATTGTCCACTTTTTAAGAATTACTCATATAGCATTAGGAGCTAACTAGTGTATAATATCAGTACCTTGAACACTGTCAATTTTTCCACAAAGTGCACGTTTTAATTCTTCGTGAAAGTCACTAGATCTTACCATGTTATAAGACAATGATAATTTGTAATGTCACCAATTGACCCAATCCTTTCGGTAGTGTCACAGGAAGTTCAAACATAACGTGTCCAAAGTCTAAGCCATCAATCACTCCCTCCCCCCAAAATCTCCCTGTACCTCTTCATGAGTTCTTTATACCCAGTATCTAGTACAGGATACAGATTAGGACTCTCAATAAATAGCTGTTGAAGGATTAAATATATGAATTTAATGAATTTAATTGCATTCGTAAGCTGAAGTTCTTAAGCGGTTCTACAAGTTGATAAACTCAAATTTTATATAAAGTTTTAAGTATATACAAAAAGTAATCTGTCACTTTAAATTTATGATGGAGGAGAAGGGAACAGACCATAAAAATAAATTCCATACTAAGCCAATAATTCTGACATCAACAATTACATACCATACTGTAACAGCAAGCCAATCAGATAGAGCTCTCAAACACCGTGATCTCGGACTATATATTGCTACAAAAATCAGATCGTCACTTGCTTTTTTACATTTATAGTATTTTACAGCTCTGTTGAGGAATAGCTAAGAAGGAATCCACAATCTCTGTTTTTGAGATAATCAGCAGTGCTCGTTGAAATTTGGTTTAAAGTTTATAAACAAAGACTTGTGTTAACTTGATTCATACTGAGAACCTCCTCAATAAGATGCATGTAAGATACAAGAAAAGAAGAAAATAATAGTGTTTCTTCTGAGTAGTCTCAGAAGAAATATGACCCTGTTTTCTCTCCCATTTCAAGGTACAGTCTGCAATCGATGATATCAGTATGGGTCAATCTCAATGAATTGAACCACAAATTCCCTTTCTCTGGCACATTAAACTTTCAGTGTCTTCAGTTATATTTGGGCATTAGATTCTCCCTAAACTTTCTGGGGTGGGTAGAACAGATACACTTAACCTCATCTGTCTAATGAAGAAATGAGGGCACGAGATTTCGGATGACCAGCTTAAGTCACACAACTAGATTCTGGACATGGATTTGAAGAATTCAGATCTCCTGTGTCAAACCTAGCACTCTTTCCACTGGATTCCATTTACAGGAATAGCCTAATACTGCAGATTCTGTAGAGACAAGGGGAGAAAGTCTCATCCAAACCAAAGAAAGTTGAGGACAGAATGCAGACCTAGGGAAAAACATTGGAGTTTTTGAGTTGTTTAGAAATAAGAGTATTAGAAGGTGAAAAAGCAGTTCTCAGAAAGAGAAAATCCCAAACAATTCCGTTTCTGGTAGCACCTTGGAACTTTTCCACATTTAACAACATAGAAAGGGGGAGGAAAACATGATGTGACCTAAATGAAGCAGTTTCACTTAATGAATTTGGACAAGCCATATTTCTTCAAAGCATTCCATTAACCGTGTTTTGTCCCTCCGTTTATGTAAAAATATCATATTATATAAGTGCCTGTGTTTGGACATGTAGATAATTAAAGTAGAGGTTTAATGTCCTTTTGGCTTTACAAAGTTATGACATTTCCTATACAAAGTCAGGGGCTTATTTCCTTCCTAATTCATTTGATAACTTGCATTGATGGTAATATAAGTTGTGTGTTTTAAGATACTATTTGTTTAGCCCAGGGGTAATGTAAATTCTGAAATTTAAAAGCTACAACTCTAACGATCTGAATAGTAACAGTCTAGATTTATACGTGGCCAAGTTAATGCCCTTTATATTTTGTTTTCTCTAGACTTTCAACTGGAACATTAAAAAAAAAATCCAAAGAACAGACCTCCAACAATTTTATGTATACAATGTCTGCTACCAGCGCCCCATGCGCTTTTTCCCTTTCCTACCACTGAATCCATCCTGTATACCCAACATTTGAAAGTAGTTTTCTATTTTACATTTTCTTAATTCTAATTAAACAAATCTTAATCTTGACTTTAATGGTCGCAATTATGATACTTCATTATGTTAAATGTTAGTTGCAACATAAGAATAAATTGTATAAACAGCTTAGCTGCAATTGCATGGTGTCTAACTGTACATTACTCATTAACAAGATGTGGGTAGCAGCAATTATAACATTTCCTCCTAATGTCCCCATTTATTGAGTCACAGCAGCAAGCCCCCTTTTCACAACACACACTGATTGACGACAGCGGCTTTTGTACTCATGGAGAACAGGCACTATAACCCGCTGTGTGTCTCCAACTCAGATCGATGAAAGTACACATTAGCTCTTAGCCTCACAGGCCGGAGTTCTTGAAGGTCAAAATAGCCATCAGCGTCACTGTAGGGTATAAAAATCATTTCACAAACTGTGAACAAAAACAACACAACTTGCTTTGCAGTTTGATTATTGTTTATAGATACAGCAAGCCAAGAATTAAAGCATAGCCTTGGGGCAGCATAATTATTTACAGCTGAAGACTCATATCATTATCAGCATTCCCCTAATTGCTTGAAGTTATATCAATGTTAGTTGATTTAACACATTTTTTATAACATGAATAGAAATTGTTTTCTCTGCATAAGGAGTGTCAGTTTAACTGGTAGATGGTTTCTTAATTTATCAAGGTTTTTCCCTTCTTCTTCTTCTTCTAATTGTTCATTTTTCTTTGAGGGAAGATTTCCTGTTAGCCATAATGGAGAGAAGAGTTGAAGCTGAGCTTCAATTTATCTACTGTATCTTAATGGTAACAATACTACAATGGTTTTGTTTCATTTTCATTAAAATTTAAATCCATAAAGCCACAACATCTTCAATTAGGAAATGACTCAAACTTTCCCCCCAGGTGGTTTGTACTCATCTTTTTTTCTTGAACACCTAACCTGACATTTGGTTTAACATGAACAGCAGACCCATGTAGCTCACAGAAGCCTTTAATGATGTTGAAGTCACGAAACTTTTCATACATTGTAAAATCTCAAAATCTAGATCAACCTGCCAAGTTTTTTAAATACACATAAGGAAAAGAAAGCTAACTATGTATCTATAATATAGATGAAAATCTTCAGTAATATTGGAAGAAGGAAAAGAAAAGAGAAACATTCAGGTATATCATTGTGGATGGAGTTTGGAATTTGTAGGAGTTTAAATGAATTCCTATTCTTTTTTTGATGTTCTTTACCTGGATATGTCATTCTTCCTTTTTGGCAATATATTTTCTACCTATAGGTGGCGACACTTGTACCGTTTCCTTTTGAACTGTTCCTTGATTGTGCCTGCGAACAAATGGACTGCTGCAAGATAGAGACCATAGAGTCAAAGGTTTTCAAGACCAGAAAAGATCTTAGCAACCAAGTAGTCAATCCCTACATACAACATCCTATAGCTGAGGGAACTAAGACCCCAAGGGATTAAGCTAAATGCCCAAGATCACGTAACAAGTTAGTGATAGAGGTGGGAAAATAAAGAAGAAACTAGATTCAGAGATAATAAACAGGGAAAGCTTGCAAAATATCACTTAGAACACTATTTGCACCAAGCAAAATAATCCAAATAAATTATATGTATTTAAGCCCAAATCCCATCATTCTTTTTTTTTCTTGCTTCACAATAAATGGTTCGCCACAATATTATGATAAAAGAGCTGAAGTCTTTTATTTGAGAAAATGTAAATGTTTATGAAAATGCTTCCCAAAGGGAAATATCAATTTAATGGCTAATGTATGTTTTTACAAAATTGATCACCGCTTGCAAATATGAAACTACTTGAGAATATCTGAGAAAATTGCTAATGGAGCTCATTGTTTAGAAGTATGTGAAAGCAAATACCAAAGACTTTGATTCTGGGTCATGGAGGTTACCCAGAGATCTTATGAAATTTAAGCTGTGATTGTTAACCTGCTAAAAGTTACCACATTACTTAACACTTGTGATCTTATCTGAGAGACATATGGTAGGAATATTTCCAAAGATTTCTCAGGACAATTTTGTTTTATCAAAGCGAATATTATTTAACAATTCTCTGTGTTTGATGGGCCTTTAACAAAACTCTTGCTGCTGCCTGGAAGAAATAGAAAACTTTAAAATGGTATTGTAGATTAATTTAATTTAGATTTTCTTTGAACAAATTACAGTCTCTATAGCGACCCTGGTGGGTCGCTTCTGGGGTCTGCAGCTTGCCTCAGTCACAGCTGCCCTGTGAACATGACTCTGGGAAAATGGAAAGAAGGTGAGATTTGGAGAGTGGTTTGCAAAACCCAGCATCACTGATCGGTAATGTCAGAGTCATCTGCTTTCCTGAGAGTTTAAAAATGCTTTTCCTTCTATAGATAGAAATGATCTTAAACAGAAGAGATTAATTAAGTCAGCACAGAAAGACCATTTTACATTGATTTTTAAAAGGATACCTTGATATATAATTTTCATGTTTTACATTTTTTTCCTTTTTTGTCTGTATTTAGGAAGATTATAAAACAAAATTAGTTCGTTGGAGAAATAAAAGCAGTAAGGGCAGATTAAGCAGTTTTTAAATTAGCATTCCCACTAAATACTGCATTAAAGTATTTCCTTCTCAAAGATACTTCCATATTTTTCACAGACTAGCAAATTGATCTTCTCTCTTTTGTCTTTCACAGCCATCCAACTTGATTTTACTTTTTCAGTTCCAAGTTTCATTTATACAAGTTATGCATCTTAACTTTCACCTTTCAGTTTGCAGTGAAATAACTGCTTTTTGTTTGCTGTTGGCAACTGTCTTTGCTTTATACCAATAATTCATATCAGGTAGTAACCGTGTTTATATTTACTCTATCCTGATATAATAGGTCAATTTGGTACAATGTTCTTAATTTTTACACCTATAAGACTTCATTCTTCCATGAAAATGGCGGTTAAAAAAATTTTAGTTGCAACAATGGTTTAATTGTAGTAGACACTGAGAAGTTGGAAAATTAGTATTCTGCAGGTCCCAACTTGCATAAAAATGTCTCTTTTATGAAACATGAGGTAGGAAAAATTTATATTGCCATCCATTGCATAGAATCAAATTCCTTAAGACCCATAAGGTAAGTATTCACTTTTTAAACTGTGTTGAAACAACTATCATCAAATACTGGTTGTGATAGATTATAGCCTCTACCTCATGTTAACATAAAATGGCTACTTTTTCGTGCCCTTTTGTGTTTCAATCTGTGTCTTCTGTTCTCAGTGCTCCCTTTGGAAGGACTGTGCGCCCCAGTGCGGAGGGGCTGGTGGGAGGGGCAGTGGAGCAGGGTGGGAACAAGTCTCAGAAACTTCTAGGTTACAACATATGCTGGGCAGATAACATCTGCAGATAATGACAGGGCAGGGGTGAAGGGTGGAAAGGCCAAGCCATGGAAGAGTGACGAAGCATGGGGAAAGGAGGAAGCTTTCTGGCAAGTGCTTTGCTGCAGACACTACTGAATCATTCATTTGCAACTTCACCATTTAACCTGTGCTGCGCAGAGGGGTATTGTATCTCCAACCGCTGGAAGTTGTTTAACTTCTTTTTCCACTTGCAGGAAAAAGAAAGGACTCTGATGGCAATGACATGGGATGCTTGAGCAGTTTGATCTGTGATGAGTAGCACGTCCACTACTTTTAACAGTTTTGCTCTCCTAACTGGAGCTGTGCGGCACTGAAGTGAGAGAAAGCTAATACAGTAAATGGAAACTGCTGTCGGTAGGAACCAGATTCATCAGTCCTTATAGCAAAAGTGGATTTCAGATAACAGCTCAAGCATGACCACTCCAATCACAGGCCAGTGTTTATGTATACAGAGGAACAATGAAGTGGCCTGGCAATAACTGGAAATACATTCCTCAAGCTTTCAGGCAATGCCAAGCTGAAAATTGTGGTCAAAGCATGTGGGAGAAGCAAGACCCACCCAGAATTCATTGCGGCAATTGTAATTAAATCACATATTTTGTCTCTCTCTCTCTTTCCATGCTAAGTATGTAACTATTTAAACCCCTGTGAACATGTCAGACGCCATGACTGGAATTCTCCCAGGTAGAATTTTTTCATTTCTATTCGTGGAATCAAACCGTCAAGAGGAAAGAATGTCACACCAACTGTGCTGACCTTGATGGTAACTTTACACAAAACCATACCAATCTTTCCTGAGCTTGTATTTGTTACTTAAAATGTTTGCAAACCTACAATTTACACAAGTAACAAAGCAGGATTCATCAACAAACAAGGGAAAAATTTAAGTTCACTGGTAATAACAGCAAATTAAGACACAGATGTGTTTTTTGCCTAGTAACTTTAAAATGTTTAATGATTGCACGCAGTGCCCACACTGTTGTGGAAAATCAGGTCTGGCTTATTAATAAAAATAATAGGCTTTAAGAGGATCTGACCTCGAGCTGCCTGATTTCCCATCTTACCAACTGAGTAAACTTGGGCAAGTTACTTAACCTCGCAGCATCTCAGTTTCCTCAGTGGAAAATGAGGACAAGGATTCTGTCTGCTTCACTGTGCCATGGTGAGGGCTAAATTTTAAAATGCAGAATAAAGTATTTAGCAGTGCTTGCCATTCCACACACACCAGCTATTATGTCCATTAACACTGTCATTTTGCAAACATTACCTCACTGACTTCTCAAGCATAACTCAAACTCTATTACGGTTGTGACCACATCGGAATGTGTCTATGGCTATGAATAAAAAGTGGAGGAAAAGTCACATAATTAAAAATACTCAAAATTAAAAGATGAGACAATGCTATTTTTCTTTTTTTCAAAAAAAAATCCTTTACATTATTATATCGTTGACAAAAGGGAGGCAAAAGTATATATGCAATTCTTATTACTAAACGTTTGCTGTAAGAATTTTATTCCCTAATAGAATAATTAACAAGGGGAAATAAATGTCTTTAGAGATAGCAGCTTAAGAGAACAAGTATTGATAGTATTGATGGCATGGGAAGCACACTAAGTATCCTCCCTGACAATGGAAAAAAAAAAAACCAAACACATCCTACTAATTAGAGATTTGATCTGGTGACAAATTCACCTTTTAAGGAGTAAATATCCATTAGCAGATATTTCCTATTAGTCACACACACGTTAGTATGAATTATTTAAACCTCACAGATCAACATCTAGCTAAAATCTGATTCTCAGTTGATAACATTTTTGATGAAGGAATAAATGTGGAATTTGTCTGAGATCCCTGGGTCTTGAAGGGTAGCAGGCTTTAAAAAATGAGGAATTTTAGACAGCCAGAAATCTCCACAAGTGCTATGCTATCAGTTTGAGTGAGTCATCACAAATACATGTACCTCCTGCCAATGGAAAAATATAAATAAAGAAATGCTTCTACTCTCACTGACCCTCTTCAGAGTTATCCCCCTATTATTAACACTTTTTGATATCATACGTCCTTCCTGTTTTTCCCTAAAAATACTTCCCTCCACAGTGCTGGGGATCTCCTTTATCAGGGAGTATCGAGGGGCTTAGAAAGGCAGTAACATGGTCCCTGACCTCAGGGTTAGCCATGTTCAGGTGTTGCAGAAGTTCTGCAGACGGATCATTGTAGAATATAATATAACAAGTTCTAATTTCTCTTCTGCCACCTAATGTCTGAACACCCAGTGTTAATGTTTTGCATTAACATGAACCTCAGTCAAAGCTAATTAATTTTTTTCCATCTAGGCATTTTGTTTCACTTTAGTTTCCTGAATTATCAATGGCTGATATTTTTTAAACTAGTTTCCACATTTAAATAAAAGTAAAAAATAATTTAAGAGCTACTGAGATTTCTGGTTTGGGGAAATCTCCTTAAGTAATGCTCCCAGAGTAATGAACTCCAGAAGTACCGGTAAACTCTAATTAAGCATGACACAACAATGGAAGTTAAAAATGGAGAGGGGGCATCACAAACCCAGCCCTAAGGTGGCTGCCCATGTTTAATCTCCAGAATGAAAAATGAAGGTCTCCTCTCCCAACCAACGTGTTTTTAACTCAGGCATTTCCTGTCAGTACATTAGCTTCTCAAAAGTTTCCATTATTTTTTTTTCTCTCTGATATACATAGAAATGTAGCTGTCTATGGTAATAAATATCATCTCTGTCATCTATGGCTATCAATAGTCATAGAAATTTCTGTTTTCATCTCATGTGGTTGTGAGGAGCTTTCACATTTAGCTGCAAGCGCTCTTCCCTTTTAAGCTGGATTCAGATGCTACTGGACAATAATAACCATTAGCTATTACTTTAACAATATCTGAGACATAGCGATTAGCCCTCTAGCTTGCTAGTAATCAAAATTTGCAACATCCAGGACAGCGTTTTTCATCTTCATTCAATATCCCACAACTTTGCTCAGCTGCACCAAACGTATAAAATGTCACCACAGTTCCATCTTTGCAGTCATAAAACTGCAATGTTTTTGGATTCACACTGCTGTCTCTTATTCCGACTGCTGTGTGTGGGTCAAATCCTAATTTTTTTTAAAAAAAGTCTCAGCTCTTCTAGATTCCTCTCTTCTTTATCGCTTAAACCCTTCAAGGATCTGCTGACATACAACCTCTCACCTTCTCTGGGTGTCTCTTTTCTGGGTCTGCTTTCTTTCCTGAACGCAGATGGAGTTCATCGCTGGCTTTCATCCCACAGAGCTAAGGGGACCAAACCTGTTTCATTTGCCCTTGTATCTCTGGTATAGTAACTAACAGCTTCGCAGTAAACGTTCGTTAGTTTTCATTGAGATGCTAAATGACTGAACGAGGGAAAAGAAAAATCTACCACCCTCCCTCTTGGAGAACTTCGGTGTATGAACTAGTTCTCAAGCATCCTGAAAAATTACTGTTGATGTAGCTTTGAGCGTAATAATGTTAGAGTTACTTCGGAACAGGGAGGGTAGAAAGAGTCTCATATGAGTAACAAAGAACACCCACCACACTGTTTCACTCACACGTTTCTCTTACAACCCTTCCGTGCATCCTTTGTGTTTCTTATTACACTTAAACTTTTTATCACATCCCCACTTCCCCCAAGACTTCTCCCAAGTTGGACTTCACACCTAGCATGCTCTGCAGACCCCACACAGCAAGTTCTCTTGTTTCCATAATTCAAACAACTTCTGAAATCTATTTCCTCCATCAAGCTTCTGACTAACTGGAAAAGAGGGAGCAATTTCCCCTAGAAGGGCAGTTCCCACCCCATCTCTCTCCACAGAACTCCATGCCAAGGGCCTGGTGCCTCTGGGCACTGACACATTGCTCTGAAAATCTGCTTTATACAGAGCTTTCTGTCTAAAAAGGTAAGTTCGGAGAACATAGAGAATTTTGAACAGTACCTTGAATTTTTCCCTGAACAAATAATGTCTTCATACATGCTTTAAAAGAAAATGAGAGGGCTTCCCTGGTGGCACAGTGGTTGAGAATCTGCCTGCTAATGCAGGGGACACGGGTTCGAGCTCTGGTCTGGGAGGATCCCACATGCCACAGAGCAACTAGGCCCGTGAGCCACAACTACTGAGCCTGAGCGTCTGGAGCTTGTGCTCTGCAACAAAAGAGGCCACGATAGTGAGAGGCCCACGCACCACGATGAAGAGTGACCCCCGCTTGCCACAACTAGAGAGAGCCCTCGCACAGAAACGAAGACCCAACACAGCAAAAATAAATTAATTAATTAATAAACTCCTACCCCGAACATTTTCTTTAAAAAAGAAAAAAGAAAATGAGATGTTAAAAATTTTCAAATTGCAGGGCTTCCCTGGTGGCACAGTGGTTGAGAGTCCGCCTGCCGATGCAGGGGACACGGGTTCGTGCCCTGGTCTGGGAGGATCCCACATGCCGCGGAGCGGTTGGGCCCGTGAGCCATGGCTGCTGAGCCTGTGCGTCCGGAGCCTGTGCTCCGCAGCGGGAGAGGCCACAGCAGTGAGAGGCCTGCATACCGCAAAAAAAAAAAAAAAAAAAAAAAAAAAAAAAAAAGCACAAATTGCAAATCTCTTCTTTAGCTCCACTTCACCTAGAGTCAATGATTCGATAATATGGTTTTCAAAATGAAATCCTTTGCGTGCTCTCATCTGATACTACTGTTCATAAGGCAGAATTGATAGTTGATATTCTTCTCAGTAGCATCACCTAGTGCCATTAATTTGTAAAGAATAGGGAGATCCAGGACAATAGAGGTTGGTCTTATACCAAAACATGAAGTTTCACTCTCTCCCAAAATATGCACTTCTTCCTCATTTTTCACAAAGGAAGAGACTTTGACAGCTAATCCGGATCAAAACTTTTGCATTTGATCAAATGGCAGATCCCAGGCCGAAAGCCATACCCCACTTAGCTGCCAGCCTTTCAACGTGGGCGCATCATCTCACCTCAAAGACGTCTATTAGGGTAAAATTCATGAGGAAGAATTTGTATAGGTCACGTAATGTCTCCTTTTTATTCTTTGATTTCCGAAGTTGGAATCAGCCAGCATCAGTACAGCTATGAAGACTCTAAAGTCATAGGGCCTTTTGTCTGTTCAAAATACAATTGGATCCAGAAAAAGACTAACATAATTGATTTCAAGGTCTTTTCAACACTTTTCCTGAGGACACACCTTTTTTTTTTTTTAACAAGATGCCATTATTCTGTACATCTACAAATGAAAACACTGACATGCATTGATACGCTGTGTGAATGCTTCTTTGATTCTTTGCAAAGTGCTATAGTAACCAGAAAGCAAAGGGAAAATGAGTAGAGGGAAGCCCTGAGGAACAGTGCTTTATAAATGAGAATTTCCATGCCATTTATAGATGAGTTCACTGGGTACCATGTTAGAATATAAATGCATAGCAATAGAAGTACCAGAACTCATCGTTTTTATATCTAAAATGTGCTACACATATTACTCATCTAAATGTAGCATGTTGATATCCCCTCCTTCTTCGGACATATTGAGGTAGATATTCCCTTCACTTAAGCTACTCCCTAATCGTGTATTACAGGCCATTTTTGCAACTGTATTTCAGGCCATTGGATGAGTGCAATGAAGTACCGTAGTACAACAAAAACAAGTTCTACAACTTCTGAAAGAACCTAAGGGCAAACAAGGAGAGTAGCCAGCATTTGACATCATTTGATTCTAAAAATAAAATGTCGGAACTTCCCTGGTGGCGCAGTGGTTAAGAATCCGCCTGCCAATGCAGGGGACACGGGTTCGAGCCCTCTTCCAGGAAGATCCCACATGTCGCGGAGCCTATGCTCTGCAACAAGAGAAGCCACCGCGATGAGAAGCCTGCGCACCGCAACGAAGAGTAACCTCCGCTCGCCGCAACTAGAGGAAGCCCGTGTGCAGCAATGAAGACCCAACAAGGCCAAAAATAAATAAATTTATTTTTTTAAATAATAAAATAAAATGTCTATCCTTCATTAAATGCTTCGCTGTATTTAGTGGAGCTTTCTGTTTGTTTTGTACCAGCCACGGTAACTTCTTTTTGATATGTTAGCTTTACTGAGATAGAACTCACATACCATACAAATCACCCATTTCAAGTGTACTCTTCGGTGGATTTTAGAATAACCACAGAGTCGTGCACAGCTGTGGTCATTTTTAATCTGGCTATTTTAGAAATACATGAAGTTGATATCAGTATAAATTGAAATCTTAGTGAATTCATTTAAACCATATTAAGATTTAACTATATTTGCCAACCTTTTGGCTCTTTTTTTACATTTTTTGAAGAAAAACATGAAGAAAATGAGAATTAGTATATTCAGTTATACTAATAATTGCTAACATTTATAGAGAATAGATGATTTGACATGTACAGTGTTAAGTGCTTTACCTGCCGTATCTCATTCATTTCATCATCAGAGCAGCCCTATGAGATAAATACTATGACTAGCCCCATTTTATAGCTAAGAGAGCCAAGAGTAAGTTGCTTGTCCAAGGTCAGCTAGGAGGAGGTGGAAACAAAGTTACCCCCATTTATATAATCCTATCTACCAATCCCATACATACTTCCTTGTCCCACACTTTTTTTTTTTTTTTTTGCCTCTACTGTTACAAATTAAGAAGCTCTATGAAGGTCAGTGATGGACTTGCTTATCCAATGCACCATACAAATAAATAATACATCAGAGAGAAAGAAGCAGAATGTGGTATGGCCCCAGCATTGGCTTCAAAAGCTATGGCTTTACCACTTACTAGCTTTGTGACTTTCAGGCAAGTTACCAAACTTCTTTGTGCCTTCGTTTCCTCACTTGTAAAATGGGATTTTGGTATTGATGTTAGATTAAATTAGTTTGAGATCAGCACATAGTCATTGCTCAATACCTTATTTATCTGTTACCTAGTAGACAGAACCTACTTTGTTTACAGAGGAAAGGATTCGATTTTGAGATAAAATCATATAGTCTGATTTTCCCAAACAATGTGGTAACTTCTGGGAACATAGGCTCCAGCTACTATTTTTCTATTTACAAACTGATACAAGTTGTAGATGCATCAAAATTATTCTAACAATGTCCTAAGAACAGTGGTAATGCGTAATTTTTTGAATTCCAAAGCTGTGATTCTCATTCTTTGGGGGGTTAGGGCTCCTTTAAGATTCTGATGAAAGCTGCTATGAGTCTTCTTCAGAAGAATTCAAATGTGCACACAGGTAAGCTTTTGCATATGATTTCAAGTTTCCAGAGATCTCTGAAGCTCATGGACTCTCATAAAGAATCCCTGCCTCAGAGGGATGTGATTGAGACAGAAAACCCACGTTCTATTGCACCCTTGCTAACCAGTGAAAGGACCTTGAAAAAAAATTTCAGCATCTCCAAACTAAATGTTCTTACTTCCACCATATAATAAGAGGATTGGAGTGGATGATCTCTAAAATTCCTTTCAACCCTATTCCATAATTCTAACTTCTGAATTACATAACAAATTCTGTTAACCAAGCAATTTCAGTAATTTATTATTCTTCTCCCTAGGTTTCTTAATTAATATTGATCTTACTTTAGCTAGTGCTGCCAATTCTGAAGAAAATGGAATATTACCTTAATCTTTATAGGCATCTTCTAGATTTTGAATTTATAATTTACTGCCCAATTTCATCCAAGTTTGTATAAATGAAATTTACATATTTATGTGCTCTATCAATTATTTGATTATTAATGCACAAATCATGATCTGAGCTGCCTGCAAATACAGTACATGGATAGTAATTTAATTCTTCCTTAAAATATTCATCACTTTGATGGTACTGGTTATCTCTCCCCCAAAACTAATTTGTTTGGCAGATTAAAGATGGGGGGGAAAAGAGAAACTAGACACTATTTATCAGCTCACGACTTCACAGAACGCCCTTGTGGCTTGTTAAGTTTTAAGTGTAGTTATTCTGATAATAATACTATGCACAGTCTTATAATCCTGTGTATCTACAAAATCCTGTCATGTACATCATCTCAATGGTCATAATCTTTTTTTTTCTTTTATTTTGGAATAAATTTAGATTTACAGAAAAGTCACCAAGATAGCACAGAGAGTCCCCATAACCCTTCACTCAGCTCCCCCTAATGTTACCAGCTTACTTAACTACAATGCATTTGTCCAAACTAAGAAATTAGCATTGGTACAATACTACTAACTAAACACACTTCTCTCAGATTGCAACAGTTTTTCTGCAAATGTCATTTTGTGTTCTAGGATCCAATTCAGAACACCACATGGCATTTATCCATCGCGCCTCCTTCATCTCCTCGTGTCTGGGACAGTTTCTCTGCCTTTCCCTGTTTTTCATGACATGACACTTCTGAAGAGTGTGGATCAGGTGGTTTATAGAATGGCCCTCAGTTGTGTTTGGTGTTTATTCATGATTAGACTAGGGTTATGTTTTGTGAGAAGGAATATTACCTGGGTGAAGCACCAGATTCATTCAATAATCTCATGGGGCTGTGTGATATCAACCTATCACTGGTGATGTTGACTTTGATCGCTTGGTTAAAACTGTATTTGTCAGTTTTCCCTACTTTAGAGTTATAATATTTACCTTTCCTTAACCTATTCATTGGAAACAAGTCATTAAGTACAGTCCATATTTAAAGGGAGAAGAATTAAGCCCTAAGTCCTGGAGGAGGGGTGTGTCTACATATAGCATTTGGAATTCTTCTATAGAAAACCACCTTTTGTTTTTTTAATTTTTAAAATTTTTAAAAAATTTTTATTGGAGTATAGTTGATTTACAATATTGTGTTAGTTTCTCCTGTGCAGCAAAGTGAATCAGTTATACATATACATATATCCACTGTGTTTTAGATTCTTTTCCCATATAGGTCATTACAGAGTATTGAGAAGAGTTCCCTGTGCTATACAGTAGGTCCTTAGTTATCTATTTTTTATAGAGTAGTATGTATATGTCAATCTCAACCTCCCAATTTATCCCTTTTAAAGCACGTACTACTCTTTCCACCTGTAGATGAAGACTGGGCTCAGACTGACCAAATCACATAGTGAGGACATAGTAGAGCTCCTTTGTGAAACCAGCTCTTCTAATTCCAAATCCATTCATTTCTTCCATGACACCATAGCATCTCTATTTAGATAAAATTCTTGGCCCTGAGTCTTAGGAGGAGTCCAGTGATGTGCATCTCAACTTTTGACTTGTTTTAAGTTGGCAATTGAAATACCTTTTGGCCGATATCATTTGAATGTAGCCGAAAGGGTCAATGTGGTTTCCAAACTCTGCTTTAAGGTGTAGCATATGATCTGGGAGACCCTGGCTTACTTGGGATCCACTGTATCTTCATTCTAGGAACCAATTAGCCTCCTTTATCCTCAAATAGATCTTCTTCTACTAGACGAATATCCAATCAAAATAGAAACTTTATCTTTATAACATTAATAAAAGGCAGAACTAACACTTTTAGTCCTTGCCTCAGACAAAGGAAAGATTTGCTGTTCTCAAACTCAGTTTGTTACCTACCAAGATGAATATCCTTCAAAATGGACTCCCAGTTCTTCACAGAGTGATCTGAATTATCTAAGCAACCCAGGCAAATTTAGGGATTGAGGCTATTACCCTCCCAATGTCAGCAGCATTCTACATTTCACTTTGGTTGCAGACACCAGGCTTGGGAGAGCTGTCAGCTGGTAATGATTTTCAGTCATGGCAAAGGGAGGCCAAATTGTAACAGGTGACACAAAGGGGAAAGATTCTGTATCAGGTTACTAATTCCCAAGAGCTACCCCCCCGGTCCCTGGACTTTCCACGTGTGAAATGCAGGAATTTACAGACATTTTTAAATTAGCATTTCTTCTGGTACAATTACTTGTCTTATCAGTCACTCAAGTAATGTGTAATAAGCACTCCCCTGCTTGTGGCGATTCACTAAGCCTGTGGGAGAATTAATCCTGAATGACAGGGTCTCCGCCCACTGGGCACTTACATTCTAATACAAAGACAACATACCCGCACATAATGGGAGACATTCCATCCAAACACGAAAGGGAGGGTTTGTTTTATGTTGACTGTGTTGGGGGTTCTTAGCTTTTGTTGTCTAATTTAGAGTTATGTGTGTGTGTATGTGTGTGTGTGTGTGTGTGTGTGTGTGTGCGCGCGCGCACGCAAAAAAGAATGAGAGGCAAGATTACAAGCACTGAAAATTTAAGGAACCAGCATAAAAAAGCAGAGTTTGCTGGTTATTATTTTCCAGTTTCATGAATTCTCTCCTGTGCTTAACAGCAAATATAGAGGTTTTACAATGTGAAATCACCAAATATCAAAACTGACACAAACTTATCTTGTGTATATCTCCTCACAGCCCCCATCTCTGTGTATTTTCTGCCCTCCTGTACCTGGGCCTCTTGTCCTGCAGATATCTTTAATACACCTGAAGCATGGAGTCACATTCCCTAAAGAGAGGTAATAGTCTGGATTTGGTGTTTCTATTGATAAAAGCTCTGTCCGTGTTCTCTTTGGTATAATGGAAACAGCTAGTTGAGGAGTCTGAGACTTATTTCTGCAGATATTTAATCTCTCAGCCTCAACTTTCTGGTCTGTAAAATGTGGATAATATTTATAAATTTATTGTGAGGGTTTAAAAAATGTATGTCTAAAAGCATTTTATAAACTGTGGAATGCTATTCACCTATAAGGAAACATTGAGGAATCTTAGATTTGAGCATGTATGTGACATATGTTTCAAATCAAGTGGCAATCACCATTTCCACCTCTTTTCAGGCATTGTCTTAAGTTTGGGTCATACATTTAGTTTTCTTATGAATTAAACTACTGATTTATTTTCACAAGTATTTAGTATATGTGCTGCCAAAGCGAGCACTTCACAAGTATTTAAAATGGACTACACTAAAATAAAATTGGCTTATATATTATTAAACTGTAATAAAGTAAAAGGCCCGGGAAGAGTCATACTGTTAACTTGGAAAACACATTTTTCTCATTTTTAAAATTGTGGTTAAATATACATAAGACAAAATTCATCAGTTTAACCACTTTTCCACATATGGTCCTGTGGTATTAAGCGCTTTCACACTGCTGTGCAAACATCATCGTCATCCGTCTCCAGAACTTTTTGATCTTCCCCAACTGTAACTCTGCGCTTATTAAACAATACCTCCCCATCCCCTGGCAACCACCACTCTACTTTCTGTCTCTATGAATTTGACTCCCGTAGGTACTTCATATAGGTGGAAATTCAGTGATCCGCAACTTTTTGCACCAGGGACCAGTTTCGTGGAAGACAGTTTTTCCACGGGGGAGGGGCTGGCGATGGTGCAGGCGGTAATGCGCACGCAATGGGGAGCAATGGGGAGCGGCAGATGAAGCTTCACCTCCTACTGCATGGCCTGCTTCCCAACAGGCTGCAGACCGGTACTGGGGATTGGGGACCCCTGGGTGGAATCACACTGTATTTGAATTTTGTGACTGGAACATTCACTTACTATATATCTTCATTTCATCCGTGTTGTACTATGAAACACATGGGTTTTTCAGTAAAAGAATCCAAAGCTTCAATTCCATCTCTACCACTTATTACCAACATAAAAAACTATAGATGATTTAACCAAGAACAAAATTGTCAAGGAAATAATTTGATCAAAACAATAAGCTGAACTAAGAAGAATACACAAATACACACACACACATACACACACACACACAGATACCAGGGAAGTTGACTTAATGTAAACATAGTCTCTGTCTCTGGAGATCAAACACAGGCAGCCTCTTTTTGGCTAAATTTGAAGAATCATGTACACACCATGCAGATGGTCTCCTTGCCTTTTATATGAAATCCTCAGCTCCAGCCCTTCCGCTCCAAGAATCCTCTGCTCTCCCTTGGAATTGTTATATTTACACCTACTCTCATCAACACAGGAGCAAAAGGAATTAAACATTTGAAAACAGCAAAAATCTTCCAACAGCGACCACACATGATAGTCACTGCAGGCTGAGTTTAGAACTTTTCTCGGTATTGTTTTGTTTACCTAACAAATATGTATATATTTGCTTTATTATATGTATGTATACATATGTAAATATAGCAATGTCAGACTTAAAAACCAGAAGTAAATTTGCCTTCTAATTCTAGCTTTTTACACAGACAGCTAAACTTTCATCTAGTTCCTTTTTTAAAGTATAAAACTGTTACAAGTTCTTTGCAGTTACAGACAATCCAAAAATATATAGAGAACCAGGGACAAGAGATAAATTATGCTTGTTAAAAACTATTTGGGCATAGGGCATAAAAATTCATGAAAGAAAACACCCCAAGGACAAAAATCCCTTCTGAACCCTTTGCTGTGTGTATATTGAATACAGTACATTTAGGAAAAGAGCATAAAACATTTAACAAGAAATTAAAGAAAGAATGAATACGTCCAGGGAAGGCTATATCCAAAATCATATATAAAAATATATTCCTTAAAAACAAATGCACTAAGTAAGAGTTCTCGCCACAAAAACTTGCAACTTTTTTTCGTTGAGTGGCAGATTGCTTTTTGCCTAAAAGTCATGAAAGAGCCCAAAGGCTGCCCAGAACAACACACAGGCATTACCAGCTGCTTTCTACCCAGCATGGTTTGGCTTCAATTTCTAGCCATTATGAGATCACCCCATTTGTGACAAGCAGCCTTTCCTTATCAAGTATACTCCAGGGTGATCCTGAAACTTTGAAAGTAGAACAAAAATGTCCTTCTGCCTTTCCTGTGTCGGGAGAAAATGGTAATTGTGCAAAAGAAATCTTTTTTGACTTCAGTGAGTCAAGTTTTACTAAAGCTGAGGGCTCAACCTTGTCTGTATGTCAGGCTTCCCAGCAGAGCTTCTTAAAAATGTGAATGTCCAGATTTCAGCCCCAGAAATTCTAATTAATTGTCTGGACGGTGTCTGGACATCAGTACTTTCAAAAGCTTCCCCAAGGACTTTGAATGCATCCAGGTTTGGGAACCACTGCACTAAAGCTACCCAACATCCCACCCAATCATAACAGCAGTGCTTGCTGGGTAGCAGTTGTTCCCAAGAATATGACACAAATTCTGTCTTCACTGCTTTTCATACTAAACCTTCCAGATGCCCCTGGCCCCTCTCCAGTCACCCACACAGTTCTGCATCCCTCAGGTCAGTGGTTGATTCATCAAGAGTCAGGTCTGCTCTTGTTTATGTCACGTGTGATATACCTATAATGGGACGATCTGATTTAAATATTTACTAAATTAAGTATGGGTGCAAAAAGAGAAAGAGTACTTTCAATGAAAACTGAGATGGAAACATTTTTTAAATAAAGGCAAGTCACCAGGAAAAAATGTTGGCAAATTAAATATGGATGAAAAAATCATAAAGACAGAAAAAACAACAAAGATCAGAAAAATATCTAGACAATTTCTGCACTTATTTTGTTCCATTTTAAAGAAACATAAGCTGGAAATCATAAATGAAGCTTTAAGGGTGTGATTTATCCAAAGAGAGAGAGAGACAGAGACAGAAGGAATTCCAACCATGTCCAACAAATAAATTAGCATTTTTATCTCAACTGCCTTGAACAAGTTCAGATGCTGTGTTATATCTCTAGAAAAAAAAAAGTATATGTTTGTGTGTGCAGTTATGCTGTTGAATAAATAATCAGGAACACCAACAAAAATCCTTCTTCCTTCTCCTCCCGCTCCTTTTTCTTCTTCTGCGTCATAAATGATACTAAGAAAACTGAAAGAAATAAGGAATATGACACGTGAATGAAACTTGCCTGTCAGGTATGACTCCGGAAATAAAGGCTTGAGAATCCCTGCTTGAGCAAACAACTTCTAAGCAACTCTATGGATTCGATGGCTTACTGGTGATGAAAACAATCAGTGCAAAACTGCTGATTTTCTGAATGTTAATCAAATAATTGAGAAAAGAAGTTTCCAAGGAAATTAATGGGGTGAGAGGACAGCAAGGGGAAGAAAAACATTTGGGGTAGCAGAAGAGAAGTCTCTATGTAAAGAGATTTCACCCTTTGGGGGGTTTTCTTAAAATAAAGCAACACCTGCTACAATTCTCCCAGTGCACAGGTCCTGTAATTCAGTAGCTAAAAGGGTACTCTTGTGGGTGCACATGAATTCCATAAACAAAAGTGCTTATCACAGACAGCAGCTCGTGCACTGCACAGATTTGATTCAACAAATATTAAATAATAGCCCATTTGAAAAGAAAAAGACAAATGTGGGGTATGTGCGACAAAGGTTCCATGCTGTGTTAATTTTAGCAGACGAAGGCATGCGGCTTTTACAGCGTTTTCTTTCAGTCAGACTTTAATGCAAAGCCGGATATTTTCCTGACAGAGTAAAATCCTTAAAAAGCCTTCATGTGAAGCTTCGGGTTGATTTGTCATTATATTCGAAGTCATTGCCTTTATATTAGACTTAACAACATGTTAACATTGTATGGAAAGAAGACCTGTTTCTACAAGTAAGTTCTTCATGGAACTCAGAGTAGCAGGCAGAAACATCCTACCCCCAGTCACCACACACACACTCGTACACACACACACATACCCATACACACACCTGCACGCGTGCACACACACACACACACACACACATATCCCCTTGAGAAAATTTTAAATCCTTCAAACTTTTCAACCTTTTATAGTATAATTAAACAAAGATAGTTCTGTGGACATTTTTTTCCCCTCTGTCTGAAATCTCATCATAAACTCTGAAAAATCTTACTAACTATAACATATGTATACTTACATCCATACACACATATTCATTTGTGTAACAGAATTCTGCAAATATGATATACTGTGAACTCTGATAGAATAAAGTCTATAGGAAATTTTTAAAAAATCACCGGAATATGTCCTGAATAGTGTTTTTGACTTTCACTTTTATAGCAGAGGGTCCTAAATAATAAGCATGATGAAATGTATTAGCCTTGATTAAGGACCTGCCATTTCAGTAGAATAATAAAACAGGTTCACTGGGACATTAATAAAAAGTACCTTTGAACTCAGACGAGGTGAAAGACCCCAAGCCAGCTGAGGCAAAGCATATAAAGATGTGTAGTGGGATCCCTAATTTCTGGATGGCGTTCGCTTCTTTAATTTCCCTCAGACCATGCTCACCTTCTCAGTTTGAAAGCATCACGAAGCCATTTTGCTATCAAAGGTCCTCACGTGTTGAAAAGGGAGAGCAGGGAAGACAGGATCCACAGTAATGCCGAGGCCTCACAGTACCACAGGTAAGCACCTCGATTAAATCTTTCCAGCCCTGACCCTCACCCTTCCCAGGCCCTGCATTTAAGGGAATCAGTGAATTCACTAAGTAGCACAGCTGACAAAAGAAACGTTTCACGGTGATAATACACGTTCATACACTCAGTGTACTTCCTGCAGTGCTCAGCGGACTGGTGCTGGTGTTAACTCGCGAATACTAAAGGTTAAGATAGGGCTTCCCCGGTGCAGCAGTGGTCGAGAGTCCGCCTGCCGATGCAGGGAACACGGGTTCGTGCCCCGGTCCGGGAAGATCCCACATGCCGCGGAGCGGCTGGGCCCGTGAGCCATGGCCGCTGAGCCTGCGTGTCCAGAGCCTGTGCTCTGCAATGGGAGAGGCCGCAACAGTGAGAGGCCCGCATACCGCAAATAAATAAAAAAATGTAAAAAAAAAAAAAAAAAAGGCTACGATAAAGATCCCGACAGAGTCCGATTTTGTCTGAGAATGGCAAACTGTATGACACACTCTGTCAAGCATCCTGTTTGAAGTATGAAGCAAACATCACCAGCCATAGTTTCTTCAAGGATAAGTCAAACTAAAGACTGTCGAAACAACTTGCGCAACATCCACTGGCAAATCGGTGGAAGCATTTGAGACGGGAGTCGTATCGCCCATGCCTCGTCATTCCACGTATTTATTTTTGCAGTTTTTGAAATTATCCTTTACAAAGCTGCCCCAGGGAACACGTGCAGACAGTTAGAATTATAACAAATAAAACTCTCTTGAAACAACAGGAAGAACTCACACTAATTTATTCAAAGTGCTTAAACACTTGATGTTGGCTTGCTACAGAAGACAACAGGTTTTTTTTTTGATGGTGCTCCCTGGAGGTGTGCAGTGCACAACCTGAGCAGCTGTATGAAGCAGCCTTACTTGGCGATGTTCGACGTATTAACTAATCTGAACTAATCTCACTAATCATAACTAGAGGATCTTGTGTCAAAACCTGAACTGTCAAAATGATAGTTAATATTTCACACAGTAATGCCTCTACTATGAATACATTTTTGTGATGTCTATCATTGCTTTTTGTTGGCTTATCGCTTCTTGCTCAAATTTCCAAGTTCTTTGAGATATAGGGGTCTGGGTGGCAGGTAACTGCCAGGATAATGACTACTGACTAGTATTTCACAAACCGTTTCTTCATTTCTAGGCATGTTGAAATCTCTAATTACCCAACTGGTCCATTAAAATGGATTTTAGTTCCTTTACTAAGAGGTAAAAAAATGTTTAGGATCAAGATTTGCCTAGTATTGAGAAAATGTAAATAAACTCTATGGAAATAATTTATCTTATTTTGAGAAGTGGATTATTGGTTTAATAAATAGAAATAGCTATATTTCAACTTCATTACATGCCAAGAGCAAACAATCAAAAGGAAGACTTTCCTAGCTGCTTCCAATTATAACAATAAAAGGATTGAGGTCAAATGTTTGTTTACCTTCTTATTATAAAGTAATTTCAACCTAAATATGTTGGTTTATGTCTTCTGTAGCCCCCAAGTGCCTGACACAGCATTTTGCTATGATAACAGCTTACAGAAAATTAGAGACTAAAATTAGATACGAAGATTGTACATTTTGGTAACAAGTCAAGGTCCAATAAAAATATCTGAAATCTCAAAGGATTATTCACTTTTCCAATATATTGGAAGCTTCAAAGATTTAACGCTTTATTTAAAAGCAGTTGTTTGACCATTCAAAAATTCATACAGATATTCAAAAACAGCATTCAGCTAAGTTCTTTAAACGATACAGAACAAATGGGCTTCTCCTAAAAAAAAACTGCAATTAACCGAACAGCTTCTGTAACTAAGAGGGAACATTGTCTACGATGGAAAAAGAAATTAGCCCTATCTTTATATTTACATCTCAGAGACAACTTGATTTTCCATGTTAGCTAGACAGAATTAAGGTAAAAATTAAGCCCTATGAATAATGGAATAGGGAGCTATTGCCATTCTGCTAGTTATATTGAGAACAAGGGTCAGTGGAAAAACCAGTGAGCCAGATCTTGGTCCTACACCTGCTTCTGCCCATTCTTCCCTGGTAAACAAAAAGGTTTGTGCTAACCTGTGGTCTCTCAACTTGTTATTGGAGGGTAGGGGCAAGGAGGGAAGATGGTGATTAGTTTGTTTTCAGAGGGAGAGTGGGATTATTTCAAAATCTAGCCTCCTTAGATTCCAATAGTTTTCCTCTCCAAAATGACATCTTCCATCCTTCTTGATTTGAGCATCACTTTACTCAAGCCAACATCCCTCAGGTGCTGGCACCTAGAAAAGTAGACATCTTCTGGAGACGACCTATAATATCCTTTAAGTCATACAATTCCATGACACATACTACTTCAAGACAAATAAGTTCACCTACAAAGGAAAATATTCATAATATAATATTAAATAAAAATAATATCACATAAAACATAACTAGTGTGAGTAAAAATAAATAAATAAAATATTAACAGTGCTGTTTATAGGTGATTTCTTATTTATATTTATGCCTTTCTGTAATTGTGAGTAAAATGTATTAATTTATAATAAAATGCATAATAATTTCAAAATAGTAGATCTTTTATTATTGAATCAAATAAAAAATAAATAAGATGAACATTTATCCAAGCTTAAATTTTGAAAGATTAAACTTACACGAAAACTCAAAACCTAACATGATTAACAGAGGCCTTCACGAACTAGTTCTGTTTATGTCTAGTATGCTTCTTATCACACAACACAACCACACACACACACACACACTCATGCAGAGACATATCAACATCCTATGTCAGCTAAGGAGCCACTTAAGCTTCTTGACATGATCTCCAGGGATTTTCCAGCTCTCTGTTCTTAGAATGTTGTTCTCACCTAGTTTCAACAGTGTCTATCCATGTTTATCTCAACCTAGGCAACATTTTCTCCGAAAAACCTTTGCTGGTCACCATCTTCCTAAGAGAGATACTCTCCCAAGTATCCTAATAATTTCCCATACTTACTTCTGATGTAGCCCTTACCACACTATTTTATAATGCTCTATTCCCTACACTCTGCCGCCAGTTTTTTGAAGATATTTTGTTCAGAGTTGTTCTCAAAGGGAATAGCAAGCGCCTGGCACAGAGTCGGAACTCGATGAGTATTTTTAGAAAGAATGAGTGAATAAAGACTCCTTTCAAAAGTGATGGTTTAAGTCACTTAAAACCTATTCCCTCATACGCTAAAACTCTTCTGTCTGCATGGTCACTATCATCAATACTGAGGTTTTGATTCTCTAAGGGAAGAAACTACAGACTTGTCTCTTTCCACTTCCCGTTCATCCCCTTGTGGTAGAATCTTGCTTTATTATCAGAGACAATTATTCTAGAGGGGAGAGACAATAACAACAAAACAGCAAAAACCAGAAACAGAAAGATAGGAATTCAGCACACCCTCTTGATTTGTGTATTATGTGTGCATTCATTTACTTATTTGTTGCTCACGTGTTTACCAAACTTCACTAAGCTCCAAGTGGGCAGTAGTTATATCTGTTTCCATCACCAGGACCAAGTACAGTGCTTGGAGCAGAGACAATGGTCAGATGATGTTTGTCATTCACAACGGTTGTTCTTTCACTGATGCTGCTTCAGACACTAAGAAACAACATTACAAACTACCTGAGAATAAAGCAACTGATTTTCTATACTGGATGAACTCATAAAGAAACAGAAAATCAGGAATAAATGACCAGAATAATTCCAAATACCCTTGATTCTGTTCAATTAAATTTTTATAATTTAAGCTACACATGTTTTTTAAGCAAATAGATCATCTTTAATTTTATGTTACAAAATCTAACTCCCATCCTTGAATGGAAGGAAAATCAAATTGGCAAATACTGCAAATCCCAAGACTTGGAATAATTCAATCAATTCATGAGACCCAAAGTGAGCTATGGGTGGTGTGTGCATATGTGTGTATGTAAGCCTGCATATTGACATATATATAATCTTTTTATGTCTTTATTTTCTCAGTTCTTCATTGCTTGGATTGCATATTTCATTGGCTGGTCCCTATTTCAAATATAAAAGATTCCTAATTGTTTGGCATTGTAAGAATAGAACGAGAGAGTGTAAGTGCAGGTTTCAAAACCATAGGATACATATATATGTTTTTCTAAATATTATAATATCCTAGATATGCTTTCTATTTATCTGGATTACATTTCAAAAATATGACTATTTCTTAAATATTGTCTGAGGTGTTCCTCTGTATTCACGTGATCCTTTGGGGACTCTGGTATTTCAGCACTAACAGAACTACGTTTCATGTAATGTTATTTCTAGTCCAAAAGACAACTGGTATAGTTTCTGGAAAGAAAATTACTCTGGTGCCTGTTGTGACTTTAGAAGCCAATTCTTAAGGCACCTGCAAGACAGAAGAAAATCTTAAAGCTGGCCACAGGTACAGAAATAACCATTTGTAGAATGTGGACCGTGAGATCCTGAAGTGCAAAGCTACAAACCCAACCATCATTAGATAAACAAGTCCAGATCTACAATAACAGCCACAAAACATTTACACAGAAGCACAGCTGCTGTTAAGAATTGGACTCTGGACTTTTGTTATAACTAGTTTTTCCTCGAAAAGGAATGTGTAAGTGAGTGAGAACCCAGACTCATTCAATATCAACCCCTTCAAGATACTCCAAACTTCGAATCCACATCTGATTCATGAAGGAATCCTTTCTTTATCGTCTAGAAAAAGGTAATATAGGTCTCTATTTTTATTCTAGAGCTAATAAATCATTAAATTTCAGGTAATACCCATGTAAATGATGATTTCCCCCAATATTACGTAGAAAATTTCTGTGCTTATAAATCAGCTTTTCTCTCACACTTATTTAAAAGTGAAAGAAGGAGGCTTTTGAAAAGATGGCAGATAGGAAGCACCAGGAATCCATCTCCTCAACTAGACAGCAATTTTGCTAGCAGTATCAGTCTGATGTAACTACTTGGTAACTCTGGGGTCTATATGAAGACTTATAACTTCCAGGGGAAGTTTTCACTGGTAAATTGTGCTTGATTTTGGTCAATTTAACTTCTTAACAAAGTAGCAGCTACCCATCTCCCATCCTCTAGTCCCATCCTCTAGTGACAAGCAGCTGTGCACATGTTTCTGGGGCAGTTTACACACAGGGTGGGCAGTTAGGACCCTGCCTTACAAATACCAAGAGTCTGTACTCTAATCAATTATTGCTGCTTGATTACAGAGGCACAGACACAGAAGTGGGCAACCATGTGGCAAGCCTCTCCTCTTCCTGCTGAAGTGACTTCCAAGAAATTTAAAAGGCTGCACATTTTCCCCCTTCTTTTTTCTCTTTTTCTCCTTTTAGGAGCCAGAGAACATTCAAAAACAATTGCATAAACAGGGGAATTTTAAAAACTCACTGTACATGCCCTGGGAAAGGTGCAGGCTCAGAAAAGACCCCAAAAGATGTTAAGTTTATACCTCAGGTTGATCCCCAGCACAGAGACAGTGTAAAACTGAGGGAGAGAGAGAGAAAACAAAACCAAAAAAACAGGAACCTCTAGGGAAAAGGGAAAATTCTAATTTCCAGACTTACCACATTATAACATTCAAATATCCAGTTCCAGAAAAAAATCACAAAGAATACGAATAAATAGAAAAATATGACCCATTCAGAGAAAAATAAATCAACAGAAACTATACATGAGAAAGACTAGATAGCAAACTTACCAGACAAAGACTTTAAAAAGACTGTCTTAAAGATACACAAAGAACCAAAAGATGTGGGAAAAGTCAAGAAAACATCATATGAACAAAATGGAAATATCAATAAAGACATTAAAAACATAAAAAGAAACCAAAAGGAAATTCTGGGACTGAAAATTACAATAATTAAAATTTCACTAAATGGATTCAGAATCAGATTTGAGCAGTCAGATATAAGTGGTGAACTTGAAGATTTGAAATTATTGAGTCTGAGGAACAGAAAGAAAAAAGGTTGAAAAAAAGTGAACAGAGCCTAAGGGACCTGTGGGACACCATCAAATGGACCAAAATACACATTGTGGGAGTCTCAGAAGGAAAAGAGAGAGAAAGAGGCAGAGAGATTATTTAAAGAAATTTGGTTAAAACCTTTTCAAACTTGATGAAGGACATGAATATAAATATATAAGAAGCTCAAAAAACTTTAAGTAGTATGAATTCAAAGAGATCCAGACCAAGACTTATAATTATAATCAAAAGCCAAGTCAAAAAGAAAATATTGAAAACAACAAGAAAGAAGCAATAATTCACAAGCAGAGGATCCTTAATAAGGTAATCAGCAGATTTCTCATCAGAAACCTGGGAGCAATGGGCTAATATATTCAAAATTCTAAAAGAAAAACCTGTCAATCAAAAATCCTCTATCTGGCAAAACTATCCTTCAAAAGTAAGGGAGAAATTAAGATATTCCCAGATAACAAACATCTCATAGATCGTTAGCACTAGACCTGCCCTACAAGAAGTGCCACAAGGCATCCTTCAGGTTGAAAAGACACTAGAAATAAAAGTCTCAGCAAAGGTCAATTATAATAGCTAGCATAGTAACTTTAGTTTGTAACTCCAATTTTTGTTTTCTATATGATTTAAGAAAGGCTACTACACCATCTAAAATAATTAGTCAGTGTTTTTGGACACAAAATATATATAGATATAAATTTGTGACATGAATAACCAAAAGGGGTTGGGCACAGAGCTGCATAGGATCAGAGTTTTTATATGTAATTGAGTTAAGCTGGTATAAATTCAAATTAAAATATCATAAATTTAAGTTGTTAAATGTAATCCTCATGGTAACCACAAAGAGAATAGCTATAGAATATATACAAAAGGAAATGAGAATTTAAACATTTCACTATAAAAAATCAACTAAACACAAAATAAGAGAGTAATGAAGGAACTGAGGGACAAAAATATCTATAAAGCATGTAGAAAACAAATAGCAAAATGACAAAACTAAGTTGAAAAACTAAGTCCCCTCCTTATAAGTAATTACTTTAAATGTAAATGGATTAAACTCTTCCATTAAAAGACAGAGATTGGCAGAATGAATTAAAAAAAAATTATCCAACTATCTACTGTCTACAAGAACTCACATTAGATTCAAAGACACAAATAGATTGAAAGTGAAAGAATGGAAAAATATATTACATGCAAATAGAAACCAAGAGAGCAGGGATGGCTATACTAATATCAGACAAAATAGACTTTAAATTTTTAAAAACTGTTATGAGACAAAGAAGGACATTCTATATTAATAAAAAGTTCAATATAGAAAAAAGGTATAAAAATTATAAACATTTGTGTACCAAATGACAGACTCCCAAAATATATGAGGAAAAAATTGGCAGAATTGAAGGGAGAAATAGACAGTTCCACAATAATGGTTGGAAACTTCAATGCCCCACTCTCAATAATAAATAGAGCAAAGAGGCAGAAGGTAAGTAAGGAAATAGAGGATTTGAACAATACAATAAACCAACTCACTCTAACAGATATATACAGAACAATGTACTCAACAACAACATAATACACGTTCTTCTCAAGTGCACATGGGACATCCTCCAGCTTAAACCGTATGTTAGACCACAAATTAAGCCTCAATAGATTTTAAAAGATAGATAGTATACATATATACCATGATGTGATGAAGTTAGAAGTCAATAACAGAAGGAAAACTGGAAAATATACAAATTTGTGGAAATGAAATACACACTTTTAAACAACGCCAATGGATCAAAGAAAAGGTCACAAGAGAAATTAGGAAACACTCAGAGATGCATGAAAACAAAAATACCACATAACAAAACTTATGGGATGCAGTGAAAGCAGTACTAAGGAGGAAATTTATAGCTCTAAACACATTTTTTTAAAAAAGTCTCTTATCAACACCCTAACTTTACAACTGAAAGAACTAGAAAAAGAAGAACAAATTTTTAAAAGTTAAAAAAATAATATCTCCTTTATCCATTCATCTGCTGATGGACACTTAGGTTGCTTCCATGTCTTGGCTATTGTAAATAGTGCTGCTAAACACCGGGGTGCATGTCTCTTTTCAAATTATAATTTTTGTCTTTTCTGGATATATGCCCAGGAGTCGGATTGTTGGATAATATGATAACTTTATTTTTAGTTTTTTAAGGAATCTCCGTACAGTTCTCCACAGTGGCTGCACCAATTTACATTACCACCAACAGTGTAGGAGGATTCATTTTTCAAAAATGAGTGACATTTTTATATACTAACAATAAACATCTGAAAGCAAAATTAAAGAAACAACTCCATGTACCATAGCATCAAAAATAATAAAATACAGTTGAATTTTGAACAACAGAGATTTGAACTGTGTGAGTCAACTTATAAGATAATTTTTTTTCAGTAAATACTATGCTCTATCACGTAACAGTCGCCTGTCCCAAGGACTTTGTAAATTGGAAAGCACTCTACAGATACAAATTTCTATTGGCGATGGTGGTGATAATTGTGGTGGTGTTATTATGATCATTGTTGTCATTAATATCATTATCAATCAAGGATGGCATGAGACTGCAGAGCAGTGAAATAAAAAAGCCTAAGGAGCAAGACAGACTTGTATTTGAACCTTGTATTTGAACCCTGGTTTGTACACTCATGAAATGTGTGACTAGAAAATTGTAATTTTATTGTTTGAGCTTCATTTTCTTCACATAAGAAATGGTAAATGTAATACTTCTCTACAGAACTGTAGTAAGAATTAGAAATAATTTAGGTAAAGTACCTAGCATGTTGCCCAAACATTGGCACATAATAGATATTCAATACACTGTAACTATTATTATTTTGTTAGTAGTAGTATATGTAAATAATAGTAGTAGTGTAGGTAAATAAAGAATAAGATAATCCACATTAATACAATGCCTGGTACCTAGTGAGCACTCAATAAATCTCAACTCTTCATCATCATCATCATCACCACCATCACCATCCTAATACTAAGATGCCTTTCTTTTTTTCTTTGTCTTCCTTTTCACACTGTTTGTTTCCAATTTAGGTGCAACTATAACCAGCGATCCTAGACAAGATGTTTTAAAGGCAAGTTTTTTATCTTAGTTCCAGAAAAACTTATTTTCCATTTTAGCAGAATGTATTTAGTCTAGAATAAATACACCAAAATATAAAGTAATACACCAATAACTTCAAATAGTAATTTTCAATGCATGATGGCTTAATTCTCTTCTCTCCAAATATTTGGGAATCTATGAAAAAGAAAATTTAAATTCTCTTGTGTTTTTAAACCAGAAAGTATGGGTTTTCTGTAGTTTGTCTTAAATAATCAATATTTGTCAACATGTCTGTTCTCTCCAGAGGGAAGTAATTAGAACTGAGTAGTAAATTATCATTAATGTACATAAATGTTAGTGTCATATGTATCTTGTAAAATAAACAGCTGGTGAAAGCCTTGAGTGAATCTATACATTATAAAATGGAAAGCATTTTTCAATGCATCCTAAAAGCCTAAATAACTTTTATTTCTTTCCTAAAATTGGGACTTTCTAAATAACATCATTCCTAGTTTATAATCTTCATATTTTTCCACAGCTCCCCATTCTCCCATCTTTCCTTCCCTACATATGTCTGAAACACAGTCATTTAAAACAGCAAGCTTTTGTTAATTACCAGAGACAAGCGTTAATGGATTTTAATTTTGCTTTATTAGAATTTATGCAAATTTCACTGTTTTGAGATTCCAAATAAAATCCTTACAGTCACAACTTTTTTTTTTTTTTTTGCTGTTGACTTTACTTTGTAGAAGGGGATGGATAAAGTTTTAATTAGTATTTGGTGACAGGAACTGTTGATAGCAATATTCTTATAACAAAAAATAAGTGTCATAAAGTTATCTTTAAAACTGTGTGAGTTTTCAATGGTGAAAAATTGAAACCACTTCCACTAAGATGAGGAACAAGACAAGGTTGCCTACTCTCACCACTATTAGTCAACGTAGTTTTGGAAATTTTAGCCACAGCAATGAGGAGAAAAATAAATAAAAGGAATCCAAATCAGAAGAGAAGAAGTAAAACTGTCACTGTTTGCAGATGACATGACACTATACAGAGAGAATCCTAAAGATGCTACGAGAAAACCACTAGAGCTAATCAATGAATTTGGTAAAGTATCAGGATACAAGATTAAAACACAGAAATCTCTTGCATTCCTATACACTAAAGATGAAAAATCTGAAAGAGAAATAAAGGAAACACTCCCATTTACCACTACAACAAAAAGAATAAAAAACCTAGGAATAGGGCTTCCCTGGTGGTGCAGTGGTTTAGAGTCCGCCTGCCGATGCAGGGGACACAAGGTCGTGCCCCAGTCCAGGAAGATCCCACATGCCGCGGAGCGGCTAGGCCCGTGAGCCATGGCTGCTGAGTCTGCGCATCTGGAGCCTGTGCTCCACAACTGGAGAGGCCACAACAGTGAGAGGCCCGTGTACCACCAAAAAAAAAAAAAAACCTAGGAATAAACCTACCTAAGGAGACAAAAGATCTGTATGCAGAAAACTATAAGACACTGATGAAAGAAATTAAAGATGATACAAACAGATGGAGAGATATACCATGTTCTTGGACTGGAAGAATCAACATTGTGAAAATGACTATAGTACCCAAAGCAATCTACAGATTCAATGCAATCCCTATCAAACTACCACTGGCATTTTTCACAGAACTAGAACAAAAAATTTCACAATTTGTACGGAAACACAAAAGATCCCGGATAGCCAATGCAATCTTGAGAAAGAAAAACCGAGCTGGAGGAATCAGGCTCCCTGACTTCAGACTATACTACAGAGCTGCAGTAATCAAGACAGTATGGTACTGGCACAAAAACAGAAATATAGATCAATGGAACAGGATAGAAAGCCCAGAGATAAACCCATGCACATATGGTCACCTTATCTTTGATAAAGGTGGTAAGAATATACAATGGAGAAAAGACAGCCTCTTCAATAGGTGGTGCTGGTCCAGCAGGACAGCTACATGTAAAAGAATGAAGTTAGAACACTCCCTAACACCATACACAAAAATAAACTCAAAATGGATTAAAGACCTAAATGTAAGGTCTGACACTATCAAACTCTTAGAGGAAAACATAGGCAGAACGCTCTATGACATAAATCACAGCAAGATCCTTTTAGACCCACCTGCTAGGGAAATGGAAATAAAAACAAAAATAAACAAATGGAACCTAGTGAAACTTAAAACCTTTAGCACAGCAAAGGAAACCATAAAAAAGACAACCCTCAGAATAGGAGAAATTATTTGCAAATGAAGCAACTGACAAGGATTAATCTCCAAAATATACAAGCAGTTCATTCAACTCAATATCAAAAAAACAAACAACCCAATCCAAAAATGGGTAGAAGACCTAAACAGACATTTCTCTGAAGAAGATATACAGATTGCCAATGAACACATGAAAGGATGCTCAACATCACTAATCATTAGAGACATGCAAATCAAAACTACAATGAGGTATCACCTCACACCGGTCAGAATGGCCATCAACAAAAAATCTACAAACAATCAATGCTGGAGAGAATGTGGAGAAAAGGGAACCCTCTTGCACTGTTGGTGGGAAATTGATACAGCCATTATGGAAAACAGTATGGAGGTTCCTTAAAAAACTAAAAATAGAACTACCATATGAGCCAGCAATCCCACTTCTGGGCATATACCCTGAGAAAACCATAATTCAAAAAGAGACATGTACCACAATGTTCATTGCAGCACTATTTACGATAACCAGGACATAGAACCAACCTAAATGTCCATTGACAGATGAATGGATAAAGAAGATGTGGGACATATATACAATGGAATATTACTCATCTATAAAAGGAAATGAAATTGAGTTATTTTTAATGAGGTGGATGGACCTAGAGTCTGTCCTACAGAGTGAAGTAAGTCAGAAAGAGAAAAACAAACACCGTATGGTAACACTTATATATGGAATCTAAAAAAAAAGAAAATGGTTCTGAAGAACCCAGGGGCAGGACAGGAATAAAGACAGGAATAAAGATGCAGACGTAGAGAATGGACTTGAGGACACGGGGAGGGGGAAGGGTAAGCTGGGACGAAGTGAGAGAGTGGCATTGACATATATACACCACCAAATGTAAAATAGATAGCTAGTGGGAAGCAGCCGCATCGTACAGGGAGATCAGCTCAGTGCTTTGTGACCATCTAGAGAGGTGGGATAGGGAGGGTGGGAGGGAGAAGCAAGAAGGAGGGGATATGAGGATATATGTATACATATAGCTGATTCACTTTGTTATACAGCAGAAACTAACACAACAATGTAAAGCAATTATACTCCAATAAAGATATTAAAAAACAAAACTGTGTGAGTTTCATAATTTGTTAATTAGCACTGATGTCTTTCCTCTGAAGATTCAAATATTCTGCTGCACTCTTTGTAAGCTTGCTTATTTTTATTGTCTTAATGACTCTGTTTATTTGTTTTTATCTTGATCAAAATGTGTGCATGGTTATACCCTCAATAGTATTTTTTCCTTCCATCCAGTGGGTCCCATTACATAGGTTTATTAGAAAGTTGCTCTGGTGACTTAATAAATACACTGCTACATGAAGAATAATATGAGAATTTTAGATGTAGTCCTGGTTCTAAAATTATTATTTCCATATTATCCAGGAGATATAAATAAACACAATGTTAAGCTTTCGAATATTCAAAATTATTCAAAGATACTTTCTTTTTGCATAGCTTTTTCCACAGCACTTTCACAGAAATTCTAAGTTATAAATTATCATAATAACATAAAAATGAAGTAAGGACTATTATCTCCATTTTCACATTAGGAAATGAAGCACACGCTAAAGTTCCTACAGCTAATACCTGGTAAGGCCAGGGTTGGAATAGTCTGGCTTGACTGGAAGTTTTTGATACTACAGGTGCCTTAATCAATGAAGTTCAGAATTGAGGTAAATAGGGCTTCCCTGGTGGCGCAGTGGCTAAGAGTCCGCCTGCAAATGCAGGGGACACGGGTTCGTGCCCCAGTCCGGGAAGATCCCACATGCCATGGAGCGGCTAGGCCCGTGAGCCATGGCCGCTGTGCCTGCGCGTCCAGAGCCTGTGCTCCGCAAGGGGGGAGGCCACAACAGTGAGAGGCCCACTTACCGCAAAAAAAAAAAAAAAAAAAAAAAAAGAATTGAGGTAAATAGAGTCTTGCATGAAGTAACTTCTCAAATACCAGCAGGTGATGGTTTTAAAACTATGTCCAGCCATAAATTATCTGATACTTCTCTCTTCAAGAGGTGGAGTTTAATCCCCCTCTCCTGGAAAGCAGGCTGGATTTAGCAACTTGCTTCTAACAAGGAGAAATAAAATCAATACAGCAGGAATCTCACTTCTGAGATTAGGTTTTTAAAAGATTGCAATTTCTGTCTTGGGGGATCTCTCTTTGGTCACTCACTCTGGGAGGAACCAACTACCGTGTCTTAGGACACCCGGACATTCTCGTGGAGAGGCTTTTGTGGTGAGAACCTGAGGATTCCAGCCAAGAGCCATGTGAGTGAGCCTTTTCAGAAGATCTAGTCAAAGTTTCAGATGGTGCAGCCTCAGATGGTATTCTTCCTACAACCTCATGAGAGACCCTGAAACAGAGGCGCCCAACTGAGCCATTCCTGAATCCCTGACCCTCTGAAACTATGAGATAATAAATGCTTGTTGCTTCAAGCCACTATTGTTGTGAAGCAATGGATAACTAATACAATGTGCTTGTCAGAGCCTTTGATTCTTAGAAACAGGGCAAAATAAATTAAGAAGGGGTGGTGACTGGGGCCCAGGATCCCATAATTGAAACGCTGGATACTACAAAGAGAAGCAGAATATTTTTTTAATTTAGAAGGCAAATAGAACATCCGATCATGGCTTCTTGGGGCTCTACATTGCTGGCGGTTCTTGTGGTTAAGGGGTAAGCCTTGGAATCAGAACTTCTTGGGTTAAAAATCCAACTCTGATGTTGGCTGTTTAACAGGTACAGATTATGTTGCATCCCTATGTCTTAGTTTCCTTGTGTGTACAGTGCAAATATTAAAAAGAAAAAGAAAAAACTTCACAACGTTCTTGTGAGTATTAAAAGTGATACTGTGGGGCTTCCCTGGTGGCGCAGTGGTTGAGAGTCCGCCTGCCGATGCAGGGGACGCGGGTTCGTGCCCTGGTCCGGGAGGATCCCGCATGCCGCGGAGCGGCTGGGCCCGTGAGCCACGGCCGCTGAGCCTGCGCCTCTGGAGCCTGTGCTCCGCAACGGGGGAGGCCACAGCAGTGAGAGTCCCGCGTACCGCAAAAAAAAAAAAAAAAAAAAAAAAGTGATACTGTGTGCAAAGTCCTTAACTTAGTTCCTAATACATAGTGAAAGTTCAATAAATGCTAATTCTTACAGTTAGTAGTAGTAGCAGTAGAACTGTAGGAGGGCAGAGGAGTAAAACTGGGCTTAGTGAGTGTAACACTTTGAGTGCTGGTGGGTCCTGGGACCCACCAGATATTAAAGTTGTGGGACCAGAGGAGCCTGCAGAGTCGCATGGGGCCCAGAGACTCCATGGGCCCCGGGCGGGTGGGACCTGGAGATTTCCTGATGCAGATAGTCCAGTGGCCAGTGAAGTCACCCAGGAGAGCATGTGGAGTTTCTCATCCCACAAAGCATGAGTTCAGACTTCCATAGTCATTTACACGGTATACCGAGAAGAATGGCAACTAAGATTGTGTGGAGTTTGGGTCAGGAGGAACATAAGAGATCCGCAAGGTGCTAAGAAACAAGGCATATGTTGGGCCAACGACCAAGTACAAGAGCCGTGGCTGAATAACAATTGTACTGTTACTACCACTTGGAATGGTGGCCTGTTTCCTAAGACAAAGAGTAAAAGTCCCTATTATACAAAAGCAAAGAGCCTGTAACTCGGCTTTCAGGAACGCGTTTTCCAAGAATGGGACATGACATGTTACTTAACCTTGCCCATGCGATTCATCTCAGACTTTTATCACTTATGCCCGCATTAAGTACTCTCTTCCTCCTAAGAGGAGACGCTAAGCCTTCTCTAAACTGACAGCTCACAATCTCAAGGAGCAGGATTTGGAAATGGCAACAGTGACCACTATTATAATTAATGCCAGACATCTTCAAAGACCTTCTTTCACCTACAAATGAAACTAATTACTAGTCTTTTGGGCTGGGAGTCCCTCACTGAATTATGCAGGAACAGCAACAGCTGGGTCATCCCTTGCAGTTATTCTCAAAGGCCTTTCGATAAATCTGTTTTGAATTCTGTGGCCCACCCTTCCACTACTACCTAAAAGAAATTTTAGGATTTCAGGAAATAGAACCTAGTAAAGTGATTTATAGCAGCCCACAGTCTGGTGGGGAACATGCCAGTACTGAGGCAATGAATTCCAGCCCCCCTTGGCCATGCCCAGGTATAAACAAACAGAGTTAAAAGAACCAGGTAGAAACCATGGCACTCCATCAGAACTCTCAAGGCAAAGAACTGGCAAGAGAATGAACAGTGCTAACCTTTCAAACTTTATTTATAGAACACCTAAGGAAACAAAAAGATTTTAAAGAATTTTAGGACTGGAACAGACCTTTGAGACCTTTATGTTCATCCAACATCATTGTTCAATTTCTCTCCATGCCGCCCACCACCCTCGATTCAAAACAGCAAGAATTGAGGCTCCAAGGGGTTAGTGGTTCCCTCCATGCCAGGGAGACCAGAGGCCAATCCTTTTGACCGCTAATCTAATTCCCTTCTGACTACATTAACGTTCACGAAATGCAGATGAATGGGCAGAGTAACCTAAATCAGAATAGTTCTTTCTCAGACGCAGTGTATAGTTCCTGCTACTTACCTGGGTTTTCAATTCTGAGCGTCAGTATAAGGACTATCAGAGTCACTCAGGCATTCACAATGCCTGAGGGGCTCTTTCAATGTGCAAAGTTATAAAGGCAAAAAAAAAAAATACATTGAGAAAAATGACATCCATATCTGGAATGTATGCAGGTTACTAGAAAGTTAATACACAGTTATAAAGACTCCTCCTTGACAGGCAGCATGGTCGTGATGCTAACTAATATCCTTCCATCCTAGTCAAGGTATACATGAGGCCTTGGAAAGCAGTGTCAGGGAAATATCTCTAATTTGTTCTCATTCTTTCTCTTCCCTTATCAATTTCCTCTTTGTCTTCTGACTGACTGCCTTTCAGTTCACTCTTAAGACTACCTGCAACTTGCAGCCAGGCAGTATTAGCTTTCTTGTTGGTATCATTGCCTGACTATTCAATCTTTGCTGTGTTCTGTGTATGTATTGATGAAGGAGTGTCAGTGACCAGCTCCAAATGCCATTCCTTCAGATACCCAAGGGCAAAAGTAGAATTGAAGAAGATAAAGCAAAACAAGGAGCAAGAAGAAGTGGAGAGAGAAAGAATGAGAATCTACCTAAGGACAGGTTTTCTTCCAGACTCCTGGAATGGTCATCTCTCCCCCTCTGCTGAAGCCAAGGTCACGGTCAGCAGAATAAAGGGTAGGATTTAGACCCAAAGGGTGCTAGGTGAGCAAAAATGACCATCTGAGAAGAGAAAAAGGCAAAGAAGAATTTTATAGGAATAGGGCTTATCACCAAAATTATGATACCCTTCATCCAGTTTTCCTAGCATCTTCTACAAGAGTGGTTCTTAAGTTTAAGTGTGTGTAAGGATCACCTGGGGAGCTGGTTCAATATTGAGATTTCAAAGTCTCTCCCAGAAATGCTGATCCAACAAGTCCTCCATGAGGCTCAGGAATCTGGGTTTTTAACAAGCCCCATATGTCATGATTCTGATCCAGGTAATCTCATACTATAGTTTTAAAACTATGTTCTACAATGAAACTACTCATTTCTGAAAAAGAAGGAAGTAAGAAAGGGAGTGTGAAATTATAGAGAATATATACCTTGATGTCTCCCCCCCACCCCGGTTCCTGGCACAGAGCTCTTAATATCCTTGTAATTTCCTAAATGATGAGAACATTAGGAACATTTTTTTCTAATATTTGGTCTTTGACCCCCATTCCTGACATGTAGAGCTCCTAAATCCCTTCATGGGTGACAGGAGTGTCTTTTGTTCTAATGAGGCCATGCTTGGTGGGGTCTGGTCTCCAGGAAGACCAAACCATGATTAGAAGCTAGGAATTTTCCACCCCACACCCTCATCCTTCAGGAAGGGGAGAGGGATTAAAGACTGAAGTAATGATCAATCGTGATGAAGACTCCATAAAAATCCCAAAAGCACAGGGTTTGGAGAACTTCCAGGTTGGTGAACATGTGGAAGTCCTAAGAGAGAGGCGTGCCGGGAGAAAGCATGGAGGCTCCGAGCCCCTTCCCACATAGCTTGCCCTGTGTGTCTCTTCATCTGGCTGTTCTTCTGTATCCTTTATTATATCCTTTATAATAAACATGTAAGCATAAATGTTTCCCCGAATTCTGTGAACAATTCTAGCAAATTATTGAACCCAGGAAGGGGGTCATGGGAACCAGTCCGTCAGAAGTACAGATGACAACCTAGGATTGCATTTGGCCTCTGAAGTGGGATCAGTCTTGGACTGAATCCTTAACTTGTGGGATCTGACCCTAACTCCAGGTAGATAGTGTCAGAACTGAATTGATTATAGGACACCCAGTTGGTGTCACAGAGAATTGCTTGGTGTGTGGAAAACTCAAATATCTGTTGTTAGAAGTATTTCGAGTGTAAGAGTAAAGGGAACACACAGGAGAAGTGTGTTCTTCCTAGACAGAGAGAAAGAGCGATGAAAGGAAAAAGTTACTTGTTAAAAGATTTTTTTCTCTTGTTTTCCAAACCTGAAGTCCTTAAAAATGTGTACCTATATATAAATAACAAGGACCTGCTGTATAGCACAAGGAACTATATTCAATATCTTGTAATAATCTATAATGGAAAAGAATCTGAAAAAGAACAGATACATACATTTATATATATATATGTACGACTGAATCACTTGGAGACTGTAAATCAACTATACTTCAATTTTAAAAATTAAATATATATATAAAAACCCAAAATGTAATAAAAATTTAAGTAAATATGAACTGAACGCTTGTATTAAAAAATCTATTTTCATAGAATCTGCGTAGATCATTTAACTTATAAAGAAGAATGAAGAAGATCATTTTATTATGCAGCACACAGTTGTATTTTTTAAGTGAGTAAATGCATTTTCCTTGAAAATAATAGAAAAAGGAAAAGCCACACCATCAAATACTTCTTTTTACCCTTTTCATGAAACAATTCACAGCCAAATACACTTAGCACATTGGGTCTTTGATCTCCAATTTCAACTAACCAATAGGGTAATAGTTACATTTGAGGTCACGTTGAGGTCTTGACCTCCCTTACGCATTTTTTCTTCAAGGAACTTCCATTTTCTTAATCAACTTCCAAACAATGCACTAGTTGCCCAAGTTTTAATACCTTACATCAGAGCAAATAAGTGAGCCTGAGTGAGTGCTGGCAGCGTTCACTAAAATATTGTTTTCTTACTTGGTTTCTTATTAGAATGTGGGTAATGCACAGGTGGCTAAACTCTTGAGCAGCAAGGGAAACCCATACATTTCCACAATATTAAGGCGTTCTATGCATATTATACATGTGCACAAAAGTAAATTAGTTATTTGACACTGTGTTGTAATATCTTCATTTCTTAAAAAGTTACCTTACTTCTCATATAGAAACAGGATGTCATCAATTTATCCTGATGCAAAAACCAACTTGACATTCACAGCCTACAAAAGTATATTGAAAAATGAAATTAGAAATTGGAACATGGGAAGAAATCTCATTCAAAAATGTTTTATACACTCAAATGCTTTTTTATTTTTTTTTAGAAAGCAAGGGTGAGAATTGGCACATGCAAATTTTGCTGCCTGACTTCCCCATGACTGATTATAGCTGGTGGACAGTTCATAAAAGAGCAAAGCTAACTGTCAAAGCACATTAGCAGCTGCAAAGGAGGAGACAAAAGAATAATGCCACCATTATTATTTATAGTTGTTCACTGGGGTGAGTTGAGTCCTACTTTCTCCTACCTGAGCAGTGGAGAGAACATGCGGTCTCTAAATATTGTGTTATCTCTCGATACTGTGTTTTTGTTCATGTCAGCATTCAGTATAGCTTTAAAATGTTTGTTGCCAACAAAAGTGAGCAAAGTAGATGTCAAATTCAAAATTCCTTGAGGTCGTTAATTGTCTACCTTATTCTAAGAGTAAATATATCTTAATCAAGCACATAGAGTGAAAAATAGTAGTTCTTGCAATCAGACTTGTGACTGAGTATGGTTGGTGATATTGAACAGTGTGATATCGAGGGTATAAAATGGTAAGTAAAAAAATATGAGGCCCGCACCTTCAGAGAGCTTACAATCTAGTGTGAGAGACAGATATTAATAAAAATATGTACCTATTAACTGCACAGGGTGAACTGAGAATAGTGTATGAGAATGCAATACAGAGTAAACTAATATAGAGGGCCAGGGAAGACTTAGATAAGGAAATAATATTTGAGTTGGGCTCTGAAGGGTGAGTAGGAGTTAACCAGACAAAAGGTTAACCAAGGGAGAGTCTGGGAAGAGAAGCAATGGGAATCTACAGTTGGAGGCAAATATCTGTGAAGGTCAAGGCTTACAGGAGTATGATGTGTCCAAGAGAAAGTTGATATGGTTGAGGTACACAAAGTTGAGGGAAGATAACACAACAGCAAGTCAGGGCAAGGTTGGCAGCACACACAGGGGCTTGCTTGTTGTATTGGAGATTTTGGTCTTTATCTTAGAATTTGAGAGCCACTGGAAGGTTTTGTGGTACTGTGTGAGCTAGAGTGAGTGTGTGTGTGTGGACTGCACACACACACTGTATTTGGAGGCTTTGGAGGAAGGGTAGTACACAATCATACTCTAAGCACTTCAACTCAATCTCCCTGGCTGGGACACAGAAGACATTGAAGTGGACACCAGACTACATGTCGGGACTGGATAGGAAGCGAATGCCTTGATCCAGGTAAAGGTGATGAAAACCTGGCCTGAGATAATCAGTTCAGAATGAAAATCTGGCTCAGAACTGGAGAGATGGTCCATAGGGACAGTGGACCAGATTTTGGAGGAAGAAGATAGGTTATGACTTTGGTGCTGATCCTGTTGACTTTGAGCTGCCTTTGAGACAGCCAAGTGGAAATGAGAGTAGAAACCTGGCTAGTACAATTAAGAGCCTCAACATCGACCAAGGCTAAAATCATTTGATCTGTGAGGTGAGTGCAAGGCTAAAGTTATGTGAGCTACAAAGTGAGTTCTAACGAATGCATAGGATTTTAATACATGGGGACTGAAGGACATTCCAGAAAGAGATTTGTAATCATACTAAAGCAGGAACATATTGGGTCTGCTCTTTCATTAGCCACTAATGTAAAGCATTTTCTTTTATAACATAATTTAATCAAGACTTTAAAAAAATTAGGCCCTAAAAAGGCATTAATCCATTATTCTCTTTCCTTAGCCCAATGGAATGTTAATTTTAGAGTAGGCTCACTTAATAGATGAAGTAACTGCCTTATAAAGGGTGAGTTCCTACATCCTATGAAATTTACAACCTTCTTCCTATAATCACAATTTATTCAAAATTTTCCAGAATTTCCTTCAAGATTATGCTTGTTTTTAAAGGCAAAATAAAAATACCTTTTAAGCGTCTCAACTATTTCTGTAATTTGTTATAATATTTGATAAAATTTTGCCTTTATTTATTTATTTATTTTTCACTCAGACCCAGCGTATAGAATGCCCGTTTGGTCAGCTATAATCCACAATTAATTGTTTTAAAAATCCACAAAGTTTGCAAACAAGTTAATTCTTTATTAAATGAGTTTACATTCAAGGTTATCCTTTTAATTAAGATCAGTCCCTTTAGTTACGTATAAGTATGCTTTTTCGAGAGACAGTAAGTGTGTGGAGAAACAAGAAAACTCACCTGCATCACAGACCACAGGTGTCAGATATGTGACTGTCATCTCTCATCTGTGTTGTGGTGGAAGAAGTTGGGAACTGCTCTAAACACTAAAGTGTAGAATGTTATGAGCAATAATGCACACCTTTCTCTTTCTATGCAGGTCAGAAGAAAAATTCTGGAAAAAAAAGTCATTACAAATAGTAGACTGATCTATTTTTTTCAGATACAGAAGAAGAATAAATTTTGATGGCAGCATACTCTAATTTTTTTCCAACTAAGGAAAAACTAAAAAGCACAAGTAGATTTACCTTCTGCAAACTCCTTGCAAAACAATTCCAATATTTAATTTAATTGCTTAATTTGATGTGACATGAAAGAGAATGCCATCAGCACAGATTCGTTTAACTGAGCACACTGTGAAATTAGACCCAAGAAGCCAGCTACTGATTTCTCTCAGTTTTTTGTGCGGCAAAACCTAGAACACTGACTATGTCCTTTACCACATTTGTCACCGGGAGATTGTGAAAAACAGTAAGTACTGCAATGAATTATGAGAAAGATTTCTTTTTCAACTTGTTAAAAAGGTTTCCAGAGGGTTTCCTTGTTGACATAAAATTTACGTTCCAAACATGAACTCTTGAAAGGATGGCATATATTTGGATGCAAAGATATTAGTCTGTAACAACTTTTTCTTATATTTCTTTATTTCAATGTGTATATTATTTTACAGTTATTAGCATTATAAACTTGCTGTTTAATCCATTTTCTCAGGTTTAGAAACACGAAAATTTGCCAATCCTTTGGTACAGGTGCCATACAATCAGCAATTTAATAAATTTTTTGAGCACCTGCCATGTTCAGGTTCTCCTCTAGATCCAGGAGAACCAGAGACTTAAAAATAAACAGTCCCTGCTATCGAGGGACAAAAATCTATTGGGAGAGAACAAGACATATAAACAAAAGAAATAATTACCTTATAGAAGCAGAGTAAAAAGACTGGGAAAGTGATCAGAAGTAACATCACAGTGATGTAAATTTTGAGTGTAAATCTGAAAAACCAACAAGAATTTGGCAGGTATACAATTTGAGGGAGGACATTGGGGTGAGAAGGCACAGTATGTCCAAGGAGAGGGGACCTAAAAGACCTTGAATGTTTATGGAGCCATAGTTAATTATGGATGACTGAAATTCAGGAAGACTCTAAAGGGCATTGTACCAGAAAAGTAGATTTGCAAGTCAACTGCAAGAACATATATTACTGAGTAAATGATGGAAAGTCATTAAGCAGTTTTCGTAGAGAAGTGACAAGGTTTTATTTAGATTTTAGATAGATGACCCCAGTAGCAATGGGCAGAATGCAATCTATCTCAACCCTGTCAATTAATACCACATTTTTTTTTTTTTTTGCGGTATGTGGGCCTCTCACTGTTGTGGCCTCTCCCGTTGCAGAGCACAGGATCCGGACGCACAGGCTCAGCAGCCATGGCTCACGGGCCCAGCCGCTCCGCGGCATGTGGGATCTTCCCGGACCAGGGCACAAACCCGTGTCCCCTGCATCGGCAGGCGGACTCTCAACCACTGCGCCACCAGGGAAGCCTAATACCACATTTTGAAAGAAACACTGAATTAATTAAAAAGTCAATCCTTTCTAATGATCTATGGTTTAATGAAACTGAATTCAAATGTCAATAAAGTTGTTGTTGTCATCATGTTTTGTTTTGGTGGAGAAAACATGACAATGATTCTCAAATTCATCTTAAATTGCTAAGCTAATTGCTTTATATTAAATATCTCATTTGATCCAGGAACCTTAAGAAGTAAATATCATAATTATGCCCATTTGTCAGATAAGAATTCTGAAGATGGGCAAGTTAAATAATTTATCCAAAATAACTTTGACCCCATAGCTTATTATCTTAAAAATATGGCATATGACTTCCTTATGGCAATATTAATAATACCAGATATTTAAAAATAATCTAAATGTAAAGCTATAGGAGTACAGATACATAAATTATGGCATATTCATAGAAATTATATTATAAAATCATGAAAATATACTTTGAAACATACTAATGACATGGAAAAATGCTTATAATGATGATTAGAAGATAAATGCAGTAAAAATTTTAGATATATTATTATCAAATTACAAGGAAGAGAAAAACGAAGGAGAAAGAGGAGGATGAAGATGAGATAGGATGAGAAAAAGAGACAGAGTAGGGATGGGGAGCATAGAAAGTGGGGAAACATAATGAAAAAATTATGCAAGATAAAACTCAAAATAAATGAGTAATTACGATAAACATAAAAGTCTACACATAATGGTTTTATAACAGACAATTCAAATCAAGTTATATGCTGTTTCTAAGAGATACACCTAAAACATAAAGATTCAGAGAGATTGAAAGCAAAAAGATAGGAAAAAAACCTTGGGAAAAAATACTAAACAAAAGAAACCGACTCAAATTAAAACCATATTCATACCAGATAAAAAGATTTAATCAAAATCATTCCAGAATAAAAAGATTATTATATAATCATAAAAAGATCATTTCATCTAGAGAAAAAAACTAATTCTAAATATATATGCACCCAACAAGATAGCCTCAAAATATATAAGGCAAAAACTGATGGAATTATAAGAAACTGACAAATACACCGTGAGAGTGGAGGTTTTTAACACATTTTTCCCAGTATCAAGCAGACAAAAAATTTTTAATGTAAATGTCAACAGTACAAAAATAAGTTTGCTCTGACATATATAAACGTTGCACCAACAATTTCTTTTCAAGTATACGTTCTTTTCAAGTATATATGGAATATTTATAACACTGACCATGTAAAAGGCCACAAAATAACTTCAACAAACTTCAAAAAATTGGAAGCATGTAGATCACAATCTCTGATTGCAATGCTATTAAGTCAAAATTGACAACAACAAAGTAAATTAAATCTCTACCTGTATCTTTGAAAACAAATAATAAATAAACTTCTATACTACTAAATGTATGAATAACTGATATTTAAAAAATTGGGTTTATAATGTTGTTTTTTATCATTGATTAACACCCAAAGATATTAAAAGTACATAATTTTGTAAGAGAAATACTGAGACCATGATAGATAACTGCTAAAGCACCTAAATACCTGAAAGGAAAATCGATTAAAAAAAATAAAATAAAAAGGAAGTTCTAATCTCAGAGTTTAAGAAACACAGATTAACCCAACACCAAAATATTATGTTATACTGATTAAATTATCAAATTTTTAATTAATTTCAGTCCTCATTGCTGATCTAGATGACAATGAAATTGTAATATTTACACATCATGGATGACAGTGCAGCCTGGTGTGATTTTGGAATGCAATATGGAAATATGGCTCAAGAACTGTAAATATGTTCCTAATCTTTTTTTTTTTTTTTCCTTTGCGGTACGCGGGCCTCTCACTGTTGTGGCCTCTCCTGCTGCGGAGCACAGGCTCTGGACGTGCAGGCTCAGCAGCCATGGCTCACGGGCCCAGCCGCTCCGCGGCATGTGGGATCCTCCCGGACCGGGGCACGAACCTGTGTCCCCTGCATCGGCAGGCGGACTCTCAACCACTGCGCCACCAGGGAAGCCCCCTAATCTTTGATATAGCAATTCCACTACTGAAAATGTTGCCTAAACCAAAAGATGGTGAAAATCTACATATACAAAGATGTTTGTTGCAGCATTATTTACAAATATTTGGAAATCATTCAGTAGAGAAGTTAAGTAAATTAGGGTACAGCTACTCTGTGGAATATAAGACATTAAAAGGATAATTCTGAAGACTGTGTAACAACGCAGACAATGAAGTTTCTGAGTTTAAAAAAAACAAAATATAAAAATTCTCTCTGCTCTGCCATGATGTAGAATGTGTACAATTAAGGATAATGTCTGTGAAAAACCTCAGACTACTACCCAGTAAACTTAATTGGAATTAAGATTTTTCCTCTTCTTTGTTTAGAAATCCATTTACATGGTTATGATATTTGTGTAATAAATGTAACTACATTGGAATTATTTCATGCACTCGAAGATTGTACAATACAATTTATAAAGAGATTTTGTAAAGATTGTTTTCAAAACTGATCTTTAGAGATCACTTTATTTTCTATTTTCTAGAAGAGTAGCCATTATTCCTAACTCTGCCCTTATTGGTTTCTTATTCTTCTCAAGAATTTGTTTTAATAACTTCTGAAATGGATGTTAAACTTTTACTAGAGAAAAAAAGTAAACCTGAGAAAATAAACTAATATCAAAGGTTTAATGTACTCTAAAAAAAACTTTAGTTAAGTGTATGTGTAAATGAAAAAATTAATGGGGGAAAAAACAATTAAAATGTGTTACTTCATGACACTTTGATATTAAATACTTTAATAATACAAATTACTGGCAGAGTGGGCTAGTTTTATTGGTATGCTGACTCCTGGGTACCCAAGAACCTAAATGAAGCTGAGCACACTCCCAGGTGATAAGAGTAGACAGAAATTATGACCCAATTCCATACAAAGAATGAGGCAATGTTCTAATCATGGGATTCTTTTGTCTGATTTTAGTATTTCCCAAACTTCAATCAGTGGAATACTAATGATCCTGTACATGAACATCCTTTAAAAATAGTGTGGTTAGAAGTTAAATAAGATGAGAAACATTGCACGTTGCATCTTTTTCTTGGAGATTCCTAATGCACTTCAGTGTTTTACTCCTATGATAAAGAGATTTGTTTTAACCCAACAGTTTCCAAGCCTATTTACCAGAAATTCTTTTATTGATTGATGGATCAATCTATTAATATCTATGGGATTCTAGGAATATCAATCTGTTAGTATCTCATGGGCTACTAGGAATACAATTTAGAAAAGAGTTCCTTTAATATAACTGGCTTATCCTTGTTTGATTGTAGCAGCTTTGCTTTTGCCACAGCTCTTGGAAAAATTTTGTTTCCTTCATCCACATCCATTTCTTCCATTAACTTCAAATGGCCACATCCCTGTAAACGCCAAACATACCATTTTAAAAAAATAATTGGACTATGTACCACTAGATAAGTATGGGAAATGCAGAATAGGGCCACGATCATGTATGTTCTATGTTGCATAAGTAACATATATTTTGCACCAACAGTTATTATTCCCTATAAGGAAAATGCATGTAACATGTCCCCAAATGAATGAAGAGAATGTTTGTAGCTTTGTACATTACTCTGTTCTTGGCTAGTCTTAGCTTATCTCTCTGGGAGGTTTTCTTCTTGCTTTGTTTTGAGGAGAAGGAGAATGGCAAGTGAACTTATCTTTTTCTAAAAAAACTATAGTAAAAAATTTCAAAACCCTCATGTAGTCCAGCCTGCACAGATGAGAGTTTATTATATTCATGATATATTATTATTATATTCATTCTAGTGGCCATGTTAGCCACGTGTGGGAGGAACTTGGATCCGTGACCTCTGCAGTCAAAGGCTGAACTGGATAGACCAGGGAGTAGGGGGCAGAGAACAATAAACAGATGGCCTCGGGGTATTGCACCTCTTGCCATAACACTGAGCATCCTTGGAACTCACTGGAGCTTCCTTCCTGGTACACAGTTATGCTAAAAGGTAACAACAAAGCTACACCAATGGATAGTAACCAATGGATGGCTCAGACAGGAGTAGAAATGCTTTTTCTCCCTATACTACTAAATTTAGAGCAGTTTTTCAAAACCGCTCTACTCCAAGCCCACTGACACGTGCAATGGAGAGTTGGGTCTATAAGAGAATTACGTTTGTAGGAAAATTACCATTTATTTAGTGTTTGTTGTGTTCCAGACTTTGTTGATTATTTTGCATGTATTATTTCATTGAATCTTCACAGCAACCCATGGCATAGACCATTTCATTTTCACCATCTTAAAGATGAGAAAACTGAAGCACAGAGAGGTTTAGTAACTTGCTCCAGGACACACAGCCTTCTCCTATGAGAAGAAGTCTGGATTCCAATGAAGAGGAGGTTGTAGGCATCGTCATTATCCCCCTTTTTAATGACAGAAAACCTGAGACTCAAATGTTCATTCTTGTCCAATATTCAGTAGAGCACATTGGGAAATGACAGGCCCAGGAGTTGGACCAAAGTAGTGTGTATTAACCATACGTCATATTATCTGTATTCTAACACTTTGACATCCTGACTTTGCTGACCCTAGAGACTGTCCCTCCCAAGGTTGGCCAATTCCTAGAGATAGTAAACAACTACCAGTCAGGGTATATTTCAAGTGCAAACCAACCAATCCAGAGCCTACACCCCCAACCAGCCCCCCTGTGGCCTCTCACACTCTGGACCACTATCCACCTGCCCTAATCACTGCAGGGCCAGACAAACAGGGGCAGCCCATAGGCCCCGGACCCTGCTGAAATTATTCAAACTGGACAATCCTAAAACTGCTTTTTCTGCCTCTTCTGTTCCCTCCCGTGGAAACCACAGTAAACCCTCGCCCCAATTTCCCTCTCGCCCTCTGCCTTCTGACCACACTGGTTCTTCCCTGTGTGGCCCTTCATGGTATGGTACACCCCCCTTCTCTTGGGATCTGTGAGTATAACCAACTATCTCTTCCATGGCAGTTGTCTCCTGATCTCTTGGCCTCATCATACCTGTAATCATAAAACCTATATTTCAAACATGCTGTGATGTCAGTACCTGTAGTCTTTCTACTGTACTGTATATACTCCTATTGTCATTACCGTGTGTATACGAAACTTTCTGCGGCCAGGTAGGTAAAGCCCTTTCTATATCTAACAAGGGCTTCTAAACATGTAAATAAAAACGCCATCAACGTCTTCAATAACCTTTCATCAGTTTAACTTGTCGATTTATTGCTCTGCTAAAATGCAAAGTGATTTAACAAGTTCTACAAAGAGTTACCCCAATTTCTATAGCCAGGTCTGATTAATAAGTAAATTAATACTGTGAAGAAAAGAGACTCATTGGTAAATTTTTTGCAGATAATGATTAGTTTCATGGCCTAAGAAATTGCTTGTCTTGCTAAATTGCTACATCAATCTGTATTAGACATTGAAAATGTACATTTGAGAGGTAGAGTTTTGAGACTTAACTTTTCTCGTTAGAGTTGTAGGAATGTAATTACCATCAATTTCAACATCTGGACATAATGTGATAAAAATTCAACATTTTTGAAATTTCTGTGATTTTAGATTATTTATTTTAAATAGCTAAACTGATTTCTTCTTTTCAAAAAAAAAAAAAAATTGTAGGGGGAAATATTCTCCCAGGCTAAGACCTGATGAGCAGAGTTTTAGCCTAGCGCAAATTTTTACAGCTCAGTTATAAACCCTTGAAACAGGAGTTCATAATGGAAACAGCTGCTCAACCTTAACTCTTGCGGGTGCCACTATAATAAAAACGGCGGGAGTTCACATTAACATTGGCTTCCACTTACACTCTTTCCTGTTACCCATCCATTAACCAAACTACACTACCTAATGGAGGTAAAGGCTGCAGCTTCCTTTACTCCCAACAAAAATAACAAGAGAGGCAACTTACAGGTGGTAAATAACATATTCCCCCGAACATCAGAGGGTACAAATAACCCCTGGAGGCTACTCTCCAATCTAGAGAGTAACATCTCACTCCAATGATTTCAAATTAGGAATAATATCCCGGCCCAGAGAACACTAAGCAATGGCTCCTATTTCCTGTTAATTTTTTGAAATGTGTTACATTTGCAGTACTTCTGGAGAGAATATTTAAGAAACAAAAAACAAAAAACCTCTCCTTTATAATGGGGCTATCTTTGTAATACATTCATAGAATGCTGACAGGTAGATGAGTTCCTGAAATTAGAAACAATATTTGAATTGAAGTAACTGAATATTTCACTCATCAATACCACCACAGTGTGATCCAGACTAAAATAACAGAGGAGTTTCACTGGACTGCCGTCTTTGAAATCCCTAAGAATGAAGAAAGGACCGATACTTCTGAGTGCTGATAATATACCAGACGCTTTGCATCTATTATTCAATTCTTAAAACAAAACCCTACTATTACTCCTCCCACTTACCTACGAAAAACTGAGGCTCAGGTTTTTCTGAGGCAGAAATGCCTCTCAACCGTTGCAAAGAACACGGTGGTAAATACCTTTTTCTTTTCATGAGAAGTTTCTTTTCATGGTAAGTACAGGAGTAGCACGAGCTGCAGCTTTCGTCTGATGGTAAAATAACTGTGCTGTTCACTTACGAGAGAAAGGAGAAAGAAGGCACCATAGACATCAATTTTTTTTAATCTGAAGATAATTGCCATGGAGAGTTTTAACATTTGAAGACATTATTCTGAGAGTCTGTAAGGAGTACTAGGTGACTTTTTTTTTTTTTTTTTCTTTTGCGGTACGTGGGCCTCTCACTGTTGTGGCCTCTCCCGTTGCGGAGCACAGGCTCCAGACGCGCAGGCTCAGCGGCCATGGCTCACAGGCCCAGCTGCTCTGCGGCATGTGGGATCTTCCCGGACCGGGGCACGAACGCGCGTCCCCTGCATCGGCAGGCGGACTCTCAACCACTGCGCCACCAGGGAAGCCCAGTACTAGGTGATTTTATTATGGTTGCATAGAATTGGCGGCCAAGCCTCTTGTGCTCACCAAGAGGACTGACCCTTCCAAGATTTCTCATGGCTTTTAAAAGCCTGGCAAACTCCCCATCCACTGAATGCCTGCCTCCCTGGGTAAATATGATGCTGTGGAATTGCTTCATGGGCACGTTCCTTACAATAATACCCTTTTTGGACTTCCCTGGTGATGCAGTGGTTAAGAATCCACCTGCCAATGCAGGGGACACAGGTTCGATCCCTGGTCCAGGAAGATCCCACATGCCGCAGAGCAACTAAGCCCACGAGCCACAGCTATTGAAGCCCACGTGCCTAGAGCCCGTGCTGCTCAACAAGAGAAGCCACCGCAATGAGAAGCCTATGCACCAAACAAAGAGTAACCTCCGCTCGCCACAACTAGAGAAAGCCCGCGTGCAGCAATGAAGACCCAACACAGTCAAAAATGTTTTAAAAATTAAAAAAATAAAATTCACTTAATTAAAAAAAGTAATAATAGTATCCTTTTTGAATCTTTAGTATAAGCAACCTCTCCCACCACTTGATGTGTTTTCTTTATATAATTTTTATTGGGGTATAGTTGATTTACAATGTTGTGTTACTCTCTGCTGTACAGCAAAGTGAATCAGTTATACATATATCCAGTGTTTTAGATTATTTTCCCAAATAGGCCATTACAGAGTATTGAGTAGTGTTCCCTGTGCTAGGACAGTAGATTTTGAGTTCCATTCTGTAGGTGACAATGTGACAATAGCAAAGTTCTGGCACACAATTCCCAGTCTGTTTCCACATGAAGGTGAGCTTTGCTCTGACATCACTTCAAGCCTATTACCAACCTGTTTATCATTTGAAAGCCTTTAAATCAAAGAAGTCACTGAATAAAATAGAAACATTCAAATGTCTGTTATTTTAAGGTAACCATCCTCTGGACCATTTTCAAAAAAAACCTGATAACTTAAGGGTAGAAGGAGTGAAGATTAAAATCCCACAGTCCCCATGAAGCCATCTTGACAAACTGGAAGTGGGGTGTTGATTTCTACTCAAGAAAATTCTGTCTGAGCAACATCCCTGCCTCACAAGCATCGCAAAAAATACTGTGCTGCCATTGTCTCTAGTGTAAATGTGTTAGATGTTTACGTGGTTTCTGAACTGAACCTTCGTTTATAATGTCATCTGTATATTCTATGATTTGTTTCTTCTTTTTCCAAATTGATTTTTAAAAGTAAGGGAGAAACTACCACATTTTGATATATTTTGGGGACACAGCCCAGCATCATTTCCAGGTGGATATTTTAAATCAGTAGTTTTAATAAATATTGTGGTGATTTTAAAAATAGCTGGTATTAGCATGTACAGATTTGTCTATATTACAGGTATAATTTCTAAAATTAAAAAATATTGATTATCTGAATAGATCTGGGAAGCTCTTGGAAGTCAAAGAGCCTATTTCTGGAAAATGTACAATTCACACATATATATACAATATTTTAGATATGATTTCAGGGAAGTTAAAAGATCTCTTTGCTTACCTTTGGACCTCCTAGACATACAAAACACAAATTTAAGACGCTTGACTTTAGGGACTATAATAAATGCAGTCATTTTCAAAGATTCTGCAGGAATATGTATGAGAAATGAAAGTCAGGGAGAGGAATTTAGATTCTGTTCTTAAATCTCTTACTTCATGACTTAAAAATCAACTTTTTTACCCTTCTTGACCAGTCTTCTACCTTCCACCATGATAGGACTGGGGGTAGTGAGGCCTCAACTCAGCACATTTTTACATCAGATCGTTTATAGGGGGAGAAAATAATGGAAAGGCATCTGACTTACTCAATGCATGCGCATATATACACATATGCATATACAAGCACACGTACACATATACTATATATATAGCTTTTTAGGGCAGAAGATATTTGCCTTGGAAAGCTCTAAAATTTGAGGGTGTTATTCTAAAATGTTATAAGTTGTATTTACATAGGTTTCATATGATCTCTTTGAGGCTCTTTTGGCAAGCAGGTCCCTGGGCTTAACAAAAGGACTGAACAGGATAAGGGTTGGCCAAAAAGTTCGTTCGGGTTTGTCCATGAGATCGTATGGCCAAACCCGAACGAACTTTATGGCCAACCCAATACTTGACCTCGGAAAATACAGAGAACCCAGCTCCACATCTCGTCAAACAGTATTGCACAACACTAAACTAGCAGCTCTCAAAGTGAGGCCCCAGACCAGCAGCCAGCAACAATATGTAGGAACTTGTCAGCCATGTAAATTCTCAGCCCAACCCAAGACCTGCAGAAACTATGGGGAGGGGGCCCAGGAGGCGTTCCAGGGGGTTCTGATTGGGAATCACCACACTACAGCCATTTCGCTTCCACAGGAAGCTGTATTCTAGCAGTAACCTGAGCCCCCAGGCACCCCTCAGCCCCAGTAAAGACCACTCCAGTCTCCTCAACTCCCCAAGGCTGTCAAACTTGTCCCCTTAACTACGCCCCCCCCCCCAGCTTTCGACATTAAAACTTGCTCTGAACTGTCTGTCCGTAACAAGATGCAAAAGACTAAGTTTAAAAAGATGAAACAGACGAATCTCTGGGCATTTGAAGGAGGTGTAAGTTTGCTGCAGGCCAAAACTCTTTTCAAAGGGCATCTTCCTACTGCTTAGATGAGTAAAGACAATCCAATTTAAATCAGCAAATGCATCTATTGTTCTTTTAAAAAATAGACACATATTTGTTTGTTTAAATTTTGATTTACACTCTTTACTTTATAAAAGTCCAAGTGAATTTTACTAGCAATTTCCCCCAGAGAATCACAGATGATAATTATCACTGAAGAAAAATCCCAACACTTTAAATTACAGTTAGAAATCATATAATTTTTTTTTACTTTTAATTTTCACCATATTGTACAAATACATCTAATTATTCTCACTCTATATTGTATGCTATAAAGCACCTTAGGGGACTGATTGGTTTATCAATTCAATTAGAAAGTTGGTTGTTTTGATTAACGTCAACTATTATCTATTATAATGAGTATCATAATGCCATCTAATTAAGACAAAGAAAGCGCTTTAAAATTTCCAAACCTATTGCCTGTATGGGTAAAAATAAAAACAACAGGAAAAAGCTCTCTGGTTCCATTCAATATAGAAACAGTCCTACAAACCTCTGTCTTTCTCCAGAATCATTGAATTCTGAAGTCTGTAAAAACTGAACACTACTATATATATAATAGATAACCGACAAGGACCTACTGTATAGCACAGGGAACTCTACTCAATATTCTTTAATAACCTATATGGGTAAAGAATCTGAAAAAGAATGAATAAATATGTATATATATAACTGAATCACTTTGCTGTACACCTGAAACTAACACAGCATTGTAAATCAAATATACTCCAATAAAATTTTTTTAAAAAAACAAAAAAACAGCTGATCTACATGATGGCAATCCCGAGGCATCAAGAAAGGGTTCAATCATGCCTGTTTTTTCTGTTGAAGAAGGCAGGGAAATGGAGCTGGTGAGAGGAGGTAGCGTTGAGTATGTATTATTGGATTCAAAGCAGTAAGAAAATGAGGGGCAACGTTCCTTTTCCATGACAAATGCCCTAAAGCTAATACTTCCAGGGATACCTCAGTGCTTTCCTGCCCTGGGTCCCAGAGGATCTGGCAGACACCTCTTAGCAGCCGTGGGTGACTTAGGCAGTAATACTCTAGGACAAGGCAGAATGGCAGGGTCATCTGCCCACTACCCACCACTAGAGTGTTCCACCAGAATCCTGGGTACTCTGAAAGGAGAACTCCAGATGCCTGGGCTATATGTCCCTGGGGAATCACTTAATAGTTGTGTGCCTCCATTGTCCTTTCAATATGGGATTGTCTGAGAACTATTATAAGAGGAAATTGATGATCCATTTGGAGGCCTGTTGAAGAGCACAAAGTAATAACAAAATACTACAGATGTGGGGAGTTCCCTGGTGGCGCAGTAGTTAAGACTCTGCGCTCCCAATGCAGGGGGCCTGTGTTCGATCCCTTGTCAGGGAACTAGATCCCATATGCATGCCACAACCAAGGAGCCTGCCTGCCGCAACTAAGACCTGGTGGGAAGGAAGGAAGGGAGGGAGGAAGGAAGGGAGGGAGGGAGAAAGAAAGAAAGAAAATAGTTTAAAAAAAAATACTACAGAGGTGGTAGCTTAAACAACAGAAATGTATTTCTCACAAACCTGGAGGCTGAAAGTCCAAGATCAAGATCTCGGCTGAGTTGTTCCTGATAAGAAGTCTCTGCCTGGCTTGCATTCAGCTGCCTTCTCATTGTGTCTTCACATGGCAGAGAGAAAGAGAGAAGTCTTGTGTCTCTTTTCTTATAAGGACAACAACTCTCTTGGATTAGGGCCCCACCCTTATGACCTTATTTAACCTTACTGACTTATTCCAAATACAGTCACATTGGGGGTTAGGCCTTCAACTTATGAATTTGGGAGGGACACAATTCAGTCCACATCAAGAACTATACAAATGCAGACTTTTTTAACCCTATAAGACCAATCCAGAGATAGTACACAGCTCACACAGCATGCTAATTTTTAGCTATGGCAAAATCATATTTTTCAAGTTTCCTACCTGAGGAAAAAGAAACTTAGAGTAGTTAGTTAAGGTTGATGAGAGGACAGAGTGTTCTGAATATGGACAAGTCAGACTTAAATGGGAAATATTACCAAATAGTTATATAACTAAGACATTTCTTTGGGTTGTGCCTGAATGTCCTGAATTATCCCTGCAATTCTCAGTGTGTTTATGCTTCACTAACTTCCCTCTTTGCCTGTGGATGTTAAGATTATCATTTCATGATATGTCCAAGCAAAGGAAGATATTTGGGTTAAAAGTATTAGATTCTCCACATTCTCTTAATCCATTTTCAAAGAACTTTTTATCTATGAATCAGGAGTCTTTGGAAACTTGGATCCTGAGTCCTGTGGACCTTCCACATTTTTAATGAATTTGCTTTTGTGGATGATGCAGATTTCATACACAAACTTGCTTGCACCAAGAGCTATGGTAATGTCACTGGACTTGATTATAAATGAGTTTTAAAAGTTCGGGTATTTCATTTCATTTTGGGATACATACCTCTGTGGGGAAGTGGTTTTGATGATAAAACTTATGTTGAATGAAAAGGCTTTTGGACCAAGTTCCTAGACTGAAATGACATTTTTTGTTTGTTTCTGGTCTAGATCAGTCCTGAAACCAAAATCATCAGTATGTAACAACTGCATATGTATATGGGCATGTATACATAGATGCAGGTGTGTGTATGTAGTCACTTTATATATATGAATATACTTGTATATATATGCGTGTGTGTGTGTTTGTACACACAAGTGTGAGTGTATGATTTTTCAGTGGTAGTGTAATCTAATCTAATGTCTCTTTCCAATTCCCATAATCTATTGAAAACAACAGTTGGTTTTTGTCCCACGAAGGAACAAATTCAGGTGCAGACACTAGTTTCTTACTGGCAAAACTTGAGTGCTCTAGCAAGCTGATTCAGCAAAATGAACTCTCCGAATTGGTGTATTAGTCACAGTGAGAGGAAGTTACAAACCAGAATGGCTGTTCATTGCAGCACTATTTACAATAGCCAGGACATGGAATCAACCTAAGTGTCCACCGACAGATGAATGGATAAAGAAGATGTGGCACATATTATACGATGGAATATTACTCAGCCATAAAATGAAAGAAAATTGAGTTATTTGTAATGAGGTGAATGGACCTAGAGTCTGTCATACAGAGTGAAGTAAGTCAGGAAGAGAAAAACAAATACTGTATGCTAACACATACATATGGAATAAGTTTCTGATGAACCTAGGGGCAAGACAGGAATAAAGACACAGATGTAGAGAATGGACTTGAGGACACAGGGAAGGAAAAGGGGAAGCTGGGATGAAGTGAGAGAGTAACATTGACATATATATACTACCAAATGTAAAATAGATAGTTAGTGAGAAGCAGCTGCATTGCACAGGGAGATCAGCTCGGTGCTTTGTGACCACATAGAAGGGTGGGATAGGGAGGGTGGGAGGGAGACACAAGAGGGAGGGTATATGGGGATATACGTATGCATATAGCTGACTCATTTTGTTATACACCAGAAACTAACACAACATTGTAGAGCAATTATACTCCAATAAAGAGGTTAAAAAATAAAAATAAAAAAATGAAGAGAGAAAGCGGTCTTTGAGAGAGTGGTTCTTCTTTCCACCTTTGATCGTATTTCCTCTCGTGACTGACAGGTGTCAGCTGTCAGGCAGCCAAATTCACCTGGAAAATGTTGCTGGCGTAGGATGAACTCAAGTCTATGGTTCGATACTGTTTTAGACAGCAGTAGTGCAGATGCTTATGGATAACTTTATTTTCTCCTATTTTTCCTTCCCCCATGTCACAGAGTTGCAAGGCTCCCAAACATTTCCCATCCACATCCCTGCGGCATCCCAGGCAAAATAAGTACTACACATCTTCTCCTTTCATACTGGTTGCGTGTCTGTGAAACTGCTTAAACAGAGCTATGATTCTTGACTACATTTTTCCTGCATTCCTTCAGGTTGAATCATTTGTGGGTTAACAAACTATAATGATTTAGAGACTTTTAGAACAAGAAGTTAACTTGCCTCATGTAAATACTACATGATCAAAAAAAGTGTGTGTGTGTAAGATTATGAAGAAACGTCAATATATAAGAGGAAAAATGAGAAGTTTGATCTACATGAATAAGGCAGCACTTTTTCATGATGCCTTGATATTGTCTTTTTGTTTTAAAATGTGCTTTGTAAGGCAGAGACATGTCTAAATTCATATTCCATGAAATCTGTGAGCTTAGCTACTGCTTCTTCTTTAATGTAATGTCTTCAGGACATGAACCCATTATGATAATGATCTGATTGGTAAAGAGAGTTCATTAGATAGTTTTCTCCAAAGAAATAGCTGTCAGAAAGGCATAGCGATTAGAGGTAGAAAAGCTTTTTTAAAATCTTCCTGTTTTGCCATTTTATCCATAGTAGAAAATTGATTCTTCCATGCTCAATAAATTCCCAAGAGAGTTTTGAGTTCAGATAATAGCAGATTTCTTTATATGCACAATATTTGTTGAAAACTCATTATGAATGGGTTTCCTAACTACATTTTTGATGCATGCATATTGTTTCAATGAATGAAAATGTGCATGCACTGGGGGACAAAATACATCAGGTTTTTATTTTGGAAGGAAGCTCAGTGTTTCCTACATATTTGCAAGAAAATATATTTGTTGTGTCTTTTGCTGGAATTTTTCATAACATACTTAGGAAGCAGGAAGTTTTTTTTTAATTTCTTTTGTGAAACATGACTAATACTACCATTGTGAAAATAAACCATAACAACCACATAGTTACAGACACCAGAACAAACCAAGCAACAAAGCTGTCGCTTCTTTTGGGGAATTATAGTACCAGGACTGAGAGAGGATTAAGCCAGCTTGGGATCCAGCTGAAGCCCCTTGTAATAGCTAGAGCAATGGCATAGGCATAGCAGCTGTGGATCTGTGAGCCAGTACATCAGGGCAGCCACTATGAGGAGGGACAAACAGAAGTTTCAGATATTTAGGGAACAAAACAGAAGTCATATTGTCAAATTAGTGTTTGTGCCAATGTTCTGTAACTTGTAGTAGCAAGGGCATCTTCCACTGGAAAGCATGATACTGAGTACTTTGCTTTAAAATATCAAGCACAGGGGACTTCCCTGGAGGTCCAGTGGTTAAGACTCTCGAGCTTCCACTACAAAGGGCACAGGTTCGATCCCTGGTCAGGGAATTAAGATCCCACATGGCATGGCCAAAAAAATAAATAATAAATAAAACAAAAATTTAAAAAAATTTTTTTAATAAGTAAAGAAAATATCAAGCACAGAAAAAAAAAGAGATCAAGCTACTTGAATAATCTATTCTAACAAATATAAAACCTACCAAGTTCACTTAATTATTACTCATTGTATATATATTCCTTTTCAGATTTAGGGCATGTAAGGAAAGTGTTTCTATGAATCACTTGGTTAAATAATATTTATTTAGTACTCACTGTGGGCCAGACAATAATCCTTGCCATCACGAACCCTACATCCTTGTGGAATTTACATCTTAGCGAAACTTCTAGCGAATTTTGCATCACTCTAAAAGGCATGGAGTCATTGGAGAAACTCATTCCAGATGCTAGTTTTTAAAAAGTTAAACAAATTGTGACCGAGTTCACAATAAATGAAGTCACCAAGTGATATCAAAAGAATAAATCTCAAGTTAGTGAACATATTTCAGGAGAAATAAATCACAGAGATTTAGAGAGAGAGAGAAAATAGAGTTGAAATAAAAGGGTTTAATCAGTTTTCTTGATTTTTGTTGGGAAGGTGGTAACTTTTGACCTGTATGCCATCTCAGTGTTTCTTGCCTGTTGTTTTATTTTTCTTCTGCTGTGTAACAGATTACTATAAACTAAGCAGCTAAAGACACCAAAAAAATATTATCTCACAATTTTTGTGGATCAGGAATCCGGTCTCACCATGTTGAAAGCAAGTTGTTGGCAGGGGCTTGACCTCATCTGAAGTTCAGCGTCCTCTTCCAGGCTCACTGGTTGTGGGTGGAATTCATTGCCTTGTGCTTGTAGGATTGAGGTCCCCAGTTCCTTGCAGACTGTTGGCTAGAGGTTACCCTCAGCTCCTAGGTGCCTCCCACTCGCAGGCCCTCTCATATCATGGCTGTTGACCATACCAGTCTGTTCTTAACAGGCTGAACAGGCTTAAGGGCTCAACTGATTGGGAAAGGCTGACCTAGTTGATGAACTCAAAGTCAACTGATTTACAAAATCCCTTCACTTTTGATATATCATGTCATATAATGTAACCTAATCACAAGAGTGACAGCCCATCGTATTCACAGGTCCTCTGTTCACTCAAAGGGAGGGGACCACACCAGGTGTATACAGGTGGGGATTGTCAGGGCACCATCTTAGGGATCTGCCTACCACATGGCCAGTCCAACACCAGCCCTTCTGTGGTTACCTCCAGAGTCATACTACCTCTCTCCCAATTACCCAGTGGCAAGAGTTTACTTACCTAGAGTAAGGTGAAAGTGGTACCATTTAGTGCTTAAATAAATGACTTTGGCATCAGACAGACTTCATTCAGCTTGACTCATAACACTGCCTCCTGACCTCAGAGTCCTCCCTTACAAAATGGGCAAAGAGTTGTTAGGAGGATAAAAGGAGGATGTACCCAAAGTACTTAGCACAGGCCCTGACACACAGCTCCATGTGGGGAAGAACCATATCCTTTTTTTTTCTCCTTTCACTGCTCAGTGTGTCTGGCACAGAGCTGGTCTTCAATAAATATTTGTTAAATGACTAAATAATTAACTCAATAATTAACTTGAAATGATAGTTATTGTTTTCTTAGATGTTTCATAGACACCAAAACATGACATATGCAGAGTTTCATATATAACTTACCAAATATTAATAGTAAGACAACAATCCTTCCATATAAATTTCTCGCAAAATTCTTTTTTCCTTTTTTATGTCTTCTCGGTTTTAGTATTTGAAGTTGTGAATCACTCCTGTTAGGCCTGATTACTAAAAGAAACAACTGCAGAAATGAAAAAGAGAAGTAATGGAGAAGTCAGAGTAGGAGTGCTGGTTTTTTGCAGTGAAATCTTGGGGAAGATGATGGAAAGAAGATCTTGGCCATAACTTAACTTCTGTCAAGGGAAAGATAGCTGAGAAGTGTGTAGAGGGGTAAATGGCTCATGTTTTTTTGTTTGTTTTAATTTATTTCATTTTTATTTATTTTTGGCTGCGTTGGTTCTTTGTTGCTGCGCGTGGGCTTTCTCTAGTTGTGGTGAGAGGGGGCTACTCTTCGTTGCAGTGCGTGGGCTTCTCATTGCAGTGGCTTCTCTTGCTGCGGAGCACCATCTCTAGGCACACAAGCTTCAGCAATTGTGGCACACGGGCTCAGTAGTTGTGGCTCGTGGGCTTTAGAGTGCAGGCTCAGTAGTTGTGGCGCACGGGCTTAGTTGTTCCATGGCATGTGGGATCTTCCCAGACCAGGACTCGAACCCGTGTCCCCTCCATTGGCAGGTGGATTCTTAACGACTGCACCACCAGGGAAGCCCATGGCTCGTGTTTTGGTATGAGATTTTGGGGGGCAGCCAAGTTACTGGATATCCCCAAGGTCTCAGGAGGACCCTAAAATATGCTCAGAGGCAAGATGCCTAAAATCCGGAAGACACTGAACATTTGGATGGAGAACCAGACAAAAGTTTGCACATTGACTTCAATAAAGCTAAATGATTTGCTGAGCTGCAATTCATTAAAAATTCTGTGAAGAGAGTTGCTGAAAAGTTTCTAGATGAGCAAAGGATGACAAATGAAATGAACAGAAGTACACGCTGTACTATAAAATATCATTGCTTTGGGATCTATTTAGTGTTAGTAAAGTTCTGGTCACCTGTTACAATGTGTGTGTGTTCGGGTGGGAGATCCTCACACTAGCAGGCAATGCTCCAAGACCTACTGAGTGAGCATCCTACGATTCAGCTCAATTCTGACACTGTTTACTCAGAGACTGTCTCAGATTTCACAGGTTAAGGGCTCAGTTCCGCAAGGCTTGCCCCACTTTAGATTCCACTTACAAGTCCCGGTTATTACTGTGCTTCTGACCAATTGGCTATAAATCAGAGCTTCTCAAAACCCCCTCCTTGGGTTCAATTAATTTGCTAACGTGGTTCACAGAACTCAGAGAAACATTTTACTCACTAGATCCTCAGTTTATTCTAAAAGGATATAACTCAGGAAGAGCCTGATTGAAGAGTTGAATAGGGCAAGGTATGCGGAAAGGGCACAGAGCTTCCCTGCCCTCTCCAAGCCCCCCACTCTCCCCTAATCTCCAAGTGTTTACTAACCCGGAAGCTCTCCGGACCTTCTCCTTTGGGGTTTTTATAAAGGCTTTATTACATAAGCATGATTGATTAAGTCATTGACCACTGGCCATCAATTCAACCTCCAGCCCCTCTCCCCTCCCAGGTGGTCGGGGGATGGGACAGAAGGTTCCAGGCCTCTAATCACCTGGTTGGCTCCCCAGGGAACCAGCCCCTTCCTTTGGTTACCTAGGTGATTCCCAGAAGTCACCTCATTAACATAAAAAAGGCACGTTTATCCTATCGCTCTCAGGGCTTAGGAAATTCCAAAGGTTTTAGGAATTCTGTGCCAAAAACAGGGACAAAGATGAAATATTTATTTCTTGTTATAAATCACAATACCACAGTTGGTATTTATTGTTTATATTAATGAAATTCATAGCATCGTAAAAGTCACTTTTGACTTCAGTTCCTCAACCATACGCTTTTCTTAAGGTCTCAAGGACTTCAGAATTTCTAGGGACAACTGTGTATGTGTCCTTTTCTGTGTGCGTGCATGTGCACTGTGTTGGTTTAAAACATATAGGTGTATATATATGTATGTATATGTGTTTGATGATATATACATGATATATATTTTATATATATTTATACGCATGTTTTTTTTTGTTTTGTTTTGGTTTTTTTTGCGGTACGCGGGCCTCTCACTGTTGTGGCCTCTCCCGTTGCGGAGCACAGGCTCCGGACGCGCAGGCTCAGCGGTCATGGCTCAAGGGCCCAGCCGCTCCGCGCATGTGGGATCCTCCCGGACCGGGGCACGAACCCGCGTCCCCTGCATTGGCAGGCAGACTCTCAACCACTGCGCCACCAGGGAAGTCCTATATACATGTTTGAGTGTATATGTTATTATATATACATGTACATATGCACACAGACGCTGGGTATCTCGTTCTCCTTTAGAATATGCCAAAAGCCTTGACAGCGTCTGTATCATATGGTTCTCATATAGTGCAACATTTATAGCATTGGTTAAGTGCTCAGCACAACATGAACACTTAACAGATACTAAAAATGTTTTTTAACTTTAAGAGAGAAGAAGTTTAAAAATACAGTCCATTTTAAAGGGTTTAAAGTAGCATAAAAATTCAAAGGCATAGAGGTACCGTTTGGTTAATTAGAGCATCTTCTAGTAAAACCTTTGATACGGCTGACTGAACAGTAAGTGGCAAAATGGCAGCGTTCACAGGATAATCCTGAGCACAAAAATTCCTGAGACAGAGGAAAACCCTTGGAAATATTTCTCTCTAAATTAATTCAACATTGTACAGTGTCTTCTAATTTTTATTATTCTTTCTAAAGACTAGGAGGTGGAAAGAGTAATCACCAGAATTTATTTGAACAACTGAGAAAATATTTCCTTAAACGGTTTATAAGTGGAAAGAGATACATGGTATTGGAAGCACAGGAAGGAAGGAGGGAGTGGAGGAGGGACAGAAAGATGGAGAGCAAAGAAGCAAAAAGGCCAGGAGAGAAACACTGTATTGAATTAATGACAGACCAGAGTACCTGCTTTCTTCATCTTAGGTACCCTTAATATATTCATGAAACCTCCAGAGATATTTCCATAGTTAAATAGGCCACCATAGTCAAAGGAACTTCCACAATACCCTTGTCCAGAGGTCAAAATCCTTTAAGGAGATTTAAAGATATCCCCTTAGGGGGGCATTCAGGGGTGAGGAATGAGAATGGTAGCTTATTTGTACCTATATCCCCAAGACTGTACAAGCTCCCCTTCTTAAGAATATAAACTTTTAAGATGCAGGAAGAAGGGGAAGCAGAAGTAAAAAATATTAATGTCTCAGCAGCTTGACTGTGCATCTGAGAGAGATTGGACAGGAGACTCAGCGCAACACGTCAATCTCACTCTAAAACCAAAATTCTGATGTCATATAGAGATGACACACTGAAAGTCACTGGGCTTAAGTGATTTCTCATCATAATTGTTTGGACACTATCCCTTTTTAAAGTCTTGGTTTGTCTCCTGTTTGATGAACACTCAACAGGGAGACAGTAGGTCTATCACATCCCTTTTTGCAGAATTAACATAAAATGCCTATACAGATACATAACGCCCTGGGTCTTGCCAGCAGTGTGGGTAAAAATTCTCAGCAGGCCCTCCCTTAGTGGGCTTGAGACCCTGTAGCAAGGACCTTGGGTCCAAAGGGACTCACAGGGAGAAAGGTCTGACGGTAAAGAAGTTGGTCTCAACCCGACAAGAATGGGAGCCAGACCAGAAGTGACGGAGGGAAAGGAAGGTGGCAGTGTTTACCCACCTCAGTTCTAGAAAATTCAACGCTCCTTTCACCACCACACCACCGTCACTCCCTCTTGCTCAACATGGTGTGTCAAAGGAGATGGGTAAAGGGTGGGTCGCAGGCGGTAGGATTGAATACAACCTTTGGCTCTCCAGGCCACCTGGATTGCCAGATAGCTGTCAACTCATCCTCTCTGTCTTGCGGCTTCTGAGTTGCCCAAAACAAAGCCCAGCCGCTGGTGAACCAGGGCCTTTGATCTACTATCAGTGCTTCCCCCCCCCACCCCCGCTCCCCCCACCCCCGTCCCTTTTTTCCGTCTTTCTCCAAACTTTGAAGATAATGAGTCTTACACATTTGCAAGTAATTAGAAGGTGTGGCTGCCAAGGAAAAGTGAGTAGTTTTCTTTCAAATGGGCTTTTCGCACATGTCTAATTATATCACATGCATTTATGTGGTCCCTGATAAATTGATCGGGCCCTGTAGGAAGGCCACACCTAGGAACTAATGAGCCCCTGCTGCAACAATAATAGCCATTATGAACCGAGAAGCCCAGTGTCATCAGGGGTCAATTATCATTTACTGACAACTTCATCCTTCAACTTGCTTTTCAGCTTCGATTCATTCACAGCTGAGGGCAGGGGACTGTATACTCCCCTACAGAAAAAAATAACAACAAAAAAGACGATTTAAGAAAATACTACATGCAGTCCCTTTTGTTACTATACATATAAACAACTTGGCTGAAAAGAAAAGCACCATCTATCTCTATGTTCATTTTCAGTACTTCCATAGTATATGTTTTGTGTGTGTGATAAAAGGACACATACAGTTTGAATCATGAGCAATTCTTTATTCTCCATTGCTAAAGGAGAAAGGATCAGAAAGGCCTAAAAGAAGAAAATGCATAAATAAACAGATCACTAGGATAAACCTCCTCACCCATAAGAATTATCCAACAGCTACCCTCAAGGAAAAATACAAAAATGATGGCTTGGTTTATTCAGTCATTCTCTCACTTGATGAATCTATCTCACAGGGTAGGGAATAACAGATGATGAAACGGCCAAAAATGAGCAAAAACAAGCAAAAAAAAAAAGGTTGGGAAGATGCTCAAAATCATCCCACCCTGTGGGCTTGGCCAAGGTCTATGTAGTAAACTTGCCTCTCTCATTTCTGTCTCAGATGCAGAAGGACGTTTAAGGTCACTTAGCCCAATGCCTTCATTTTGCAAGGAGTAAACTGAGTCACAGAGAGAGGCTGTTTACATGGCCCGGGATCACACAATCGGTTGAGGACGGATTCAGAGTCTCTTCCGGTCCCCCGTCAATGTCGCCCTCATCCTTCTGCAGATCTAGCCCGTGTTCCCCTTCAGCAGGACGCCCCAGCTTGCTGAGAACGCTCAGAGGGCAGCACCCAGGAAGCTGGGTAGTTAAATAAAAGCACCTGGAGTCCTGCATAGTGATTCTCCTTTTAATTTTGTAAAAGAAAATATACATTTGGAGATAATCATCAAAGTAGCAGTGTGGGCTTCTTCCTGTTCTCAAATATGTGACCATGTGGTGACTCACTTATTCTTGGAACTTCTTCTTCTGTCTTTTATATGTCTCATTGTCCTTACCATTTCAAAGTGTGTATGTGTGTGTGCGCGCGCAGGTGCCTACACAGGCATGTATGTGTATAAATATTTTTTCCCCTGTTTAAACTCCCCAATTCAGGTGGGCACATGAAAAAACAACACTTGTCTCACCTTTTTGAGTGTTGACATTAACCCAACTATGTAAGAGGGGTTTTCCTTGATGAGCTGCTGCTATAGCTTCTCAATTTTTCACCTGAATGCAGTTCCTGAAGACAAAATAAGGTCACGTAATAACTTTGGAAAGGTGGCCTGTTTGTTTCAGTTTTTTGTAAGAATTTAAAGTAGACAGGGCAAGAACCCAGAGGTCCTTAGGTCATCAAAAGCAGAGGTACCCACAGACACCGTCATGAAGGAACTATATTGTTTTGTTTCTACATTCCCACCTCATGACTTGTTAGTATCCTTTCGCCTGAGAAACGTGGGAGCATGAGGCACTTTAGCATTTGATCAATCTCTTAGAATTGAAGGAAAAGTCAAAAAACTTTGAAAGCAAATAAGCCATCGAGTAATAAATGCAACTAGATTTAAATCCCATGCTTCTTTGATGTCAGTCACTGTTTTAAACTTTTGACATGTATTAACTCATTTAATCCTCATGACAACCCTATCAGACAGGTACTATTATTATACTCACATATCAGATAAGGAAACTGAGACACTGAGAAGTTAGACAGCAAGGTTACACAACTGGTTGGCACAAGACCTGGGAGTTGAGCCTGTCCTTTACCCCATTCCACACAGGCTCCTGGTATCAAGGCTGGCTTAGTTCAAGACTCCAGGAAACATCAAAGTTGGCATCCTAAAAATAGAAAGTTTCTGGAAGCTTCAGGGCCCTCTTCTTTTGAACACTCTTCCCTACTCACACCCTGATCTAAATTAGGCTTGAGAAATCCAGGTAAGATCGGAATGTCTACGGGGGTAGATTTCTTGCAGGACCGTATAGGTGAAAAGGGCTATGGCTGGTCCTGATGCCAATTCGTTCCGAACTAAAGCAGAAATCTTTCTTCCAGGTGGTTGCCTCTCTTCCTTTCAGTTCCCAACCCTGTTGGCCCAAGAATTCTCTCATAAATTTTGAGGATGGGATGAATTTTCATCAACTTTTAGGGAGTGAACTATGGACAAGGAAAGTAGTTGTTTCAGAAGCAGATCCAGCCAGGGCTACTGACTTCAGTTCAACTCAACACAGCTCTGCCAGGTGAAGAAACAGACACATAAATAACTCGGTACAAGACAGGCCATGAAAAATGTGGTAACCAAACTGCAAGGTGCCAGGGAATATAGGAAGACAGCTCATGAGGAAATCAGGGCCCCTCCCACCCATTCCGCTCCTGGGTTCATGGAAGGGAGGCGTTTCAGGCATGGTATTTTTCACCAGGCACAAAACGGAGTTAGGTAATTTCAGAAAGAAAGAGAGGATCCAAATAAGGAGAGGCCTGATGGAATGAGCTAACAATGTTCATTCTTGGGTGGGGAGAATATAAAACATGCAACACTGAAAATATTCAGTTCATCAAAAGGGAGCGTGTATATTTCAAGCTATTTCTGCTTCCATGTTGTCTCAATTAAAAAAACATCAGTTACACAACAGTATAAATGAACTATACTTCAATTTTAAAAATGCATAAAAATTTTTTAATAATTTTTTTAAAAAGGGAAAAACAAACAAAAAATGGGTTCGAATGTTACATATGTCTGTTTTGAAATTTCCCAACTTATTTTTCAAAGAAGTTTGTCAAATCCTATGCCAGTCTCTATCTTTGTTAATTTAGGAATGTTATATACTCACCAAAGTAATAGGATGAAACAAATATTTTTTAAAGAGAGAGCAAATGTTCTCCTTTTCAGATGTATCTTTTAAAGGAATAATTAGACTAGAAAGAATTTCCTTATTAAAGTATAGAAGCACTTTAATAAATACACTCATAAAGAATAGAGCCACTGCAAAATAGAAACTAACCAACATAATAATACACCTTCGTATCTCTAGAAGAATTTATGGATTTTTAAGATTTAAAAAAAAAAAAACAACCACAATTCAAACGTTAAAACTTAAAGAGCTTAAAGTCTCTCTTTCTTTCCAGCCTCTAAACATGAAATTCATGGATTAGATGTCACTATCTAAAGCTGAATGAAGATAAAAAACAGTAGGTTGAATTTTTACATACACATGTAAACATTTTATTTGATTTATTTGATGAACTCTTTTAGCTTTTATTCCATACCTGTGGATTTTGACTGTTTCAGCAATCTGTATCTAAGAATGCAGTGGGGAAGTGGCAGTAATTTTCAGAAGATTTTTTTAGCCCTTATGTAACACTTGTTTCCATTTGATTCTGACAACACTGGGAGGCAATTTCCAGCTTGACTCTTAGAGAGTTTGTTCAATCTGATAAGGAGGTTCTTATCTCTTTTCTGGCTTTTTCTCAACCAGAGAAGAGCTTTGGCCCACCAGAAAGAAACTGAATTGAAAAATGCAAATTTTTGCACCCAGCTCAATGAAGTTGGGATGACTTGATATTCAGGTTTGGTTAAGAGTGATGTATAATTTAGGACATTAAGTCAATGAACACCTCACTGCATTAAAAAAAAAAAAATGGAATTGATCCTTAATAAAATTTTGCCTTCAGTTTACATACATATATGTGTGTGTACATAATAAACATATAAATGTAAATCTGCCTGACCTAAGGAAATAAAATACTCTATTAATTTTGAGGTACACATAAACAATAGATCTCCATTTTTCAAAGAAATGTTTTTCTTTTCCATCCTGCCAACGGAGCAGTCCCGTATTTATCCCATGAGGAGAGGCAGTGTTATGATGGAAATCAGCAAGCAACCTTTGTCCCACCCTGGTTCTCATCTCTAAGTTCTCCTGTTGGAGTTAAGATGTTCGCTGACTTGTTGGAGGGCAAGAGAATAGAGCTAGTTATTTGAAAACTGGATCGATGATCCATTCAGCATGGAAAAGTGAAAGCTGACTTTGTATCCAATCATAGACAGGTCAGAACGAAGAAAGAGAAAGAGCTTTGCAAGGAGGAAATAATATAGGTAGTTCCATGTATTCTGACTTTTTATCTGTTTGTTGTCACAGAAATGACAATTATTTATTCTGAGGGCCCTACTCCTAAAAGATGAGTTGACGATTATTAAATCATTACCATCAGCTACTTCCAGAAAGGCCAAAGTAGAGACTAGCAACCTTGAAGCTTCCTTCCAGTTTGACCCCCGTAGTTATCAAGTTTATAAAGAGTAACCACTGCTCCAATGGTGAACATTGTAGCCCCTTCTAGAAAAACAATCTGTGTTTGCCTTCAAATCAATACACACCTAAGTAAGAGAAACTACTGCACTGTAAGAGCTGCAAAATGTTCAAAACCAGCAGCGTCGCTGGACTCTAGGAAAGGTATTTGTCCTGAAGTCAAACACCTGGGCACTTTCTGGTAGTGGGTGTCCTCAGACCAAATCCTGGAACTCTGTATTGCTGCTTCTCAGCGCCACAACGTTTGCTTTTGCTTGAAGTTCATAAAATGCATTCAGGCTCTCAGCAAAACCAAAAAGTTCGATCATTAGATTTTTCTACCCTTGAACACTGTGTTTTATTGAAAATAAGCCCAGAAAAGGGAACTCTAACCCAGCTCCCTCATCTCAGTGAGAACTCACGTCCCTTCTGCAGTCTCCCTTGGCAGCCTCCTTCCCCTCAGTGTTCCTTCCTACACTGGCAAAGCTGTAAGGACTTGTTGAGAGGACAAAATTCTGAAGCTCACCCCATCTGATCCTGCCAGAGGCGGGGAAGAGAGCCTAGAATGTTGTTCACTATACAATATGGCTCAGACCACTTTATGTGCTGGTTCTTCTAGTCAAGGTCTAAAAGCAACTATTCTTCCAAGATCAGTGTCAAAACCCTATAATTTAAAAATTCTGCTGGTGGCCTTTGAAAATTGCTATTTCTAGCATTTTTTACATCTAGACCATAAAACCCACCATTTAAACATTGATGCATTTTCTCCTGACCAGTTATCATTCTCAGACGTATTAGTTTGCTAACTGTTCAGCCACAGCATTGATATTCATAGGTAATAGGAAAAACAATTGCAGAGGAGAAGACATTCTGGCAAATTGCTAGTGATTACATTTCCCATAAATAATAATTACATAATAGTGTGGTTTGTGCTAATAAAATGTATTGTGCTTTACTGAGCCTACAATTAGCACCAACGTTTTTAATACTGGCCGTATGAGTTTCATAGTTGACATTTCCAGCACCTATTAGTAATTTGCAGTCTTTTGGCTTCGAATTCCAGCACCACCTGCTGATGCCAGAGAACGTTTAGAAGTACTAATGACATTGAACTAGAACTTCGGAATTCTATCTTTTATAACCTTATTCCAGGGTTGCTTCTTTTGATGTTCTTTTAAAGCTCTGACAGTTCTTGTTTTCTTGGAGTCCTCTGAAATATAATAAATAGATAGCTGATAGGTACATAAATAAAAAATTTTAAACACCTGAATAGAATTGGACAGCTGATTGCACAAAATGGACTGTTGCTCAAGATGCCGGAGGAGAGACTCAACATTTTCACTCTTCCAAACCTTGATTTTCTTAAGAGTGTTTTATGAGAGGTTGTCTTTAAGAAAATGCAAGGGTCTGGGAACATGACAGGTGTCCCCTCAAGACTGGAATGTGGGTCTGAGCTTCCCAATGACCTGGCCGGTGGCTCACACAGGAAACTTGCTGCAGTGATTGCCTTTTTAGAGCAGGAGAGAGTGAATACTGTTACTGTTGCTTAAAGAACAAGCACTGGATGAGAAAGGAAGGCCAGTGTATTTATTATTAGTTTCCTGGAGGTGAGTAATGGTGGTGAGTCTGGAGGGAGGAAAGGGTACTTGGGAAAATTAGAATCAATTCTGCTGATATTAGGATGTGTTTCCTGCTTGATCAGAATAGACAGAGAGGCTGAAAATACATAGAGCAGGAATTTCCGAATGTGTCAGGATGAAGTCATTTGGTTAATCTCCCAAAGTCACATTTGCACCTGGAAGAGGATGGGTAAGGGTGTAGCAGTGGAGCCGATGAACAGTGGGAAGGAACAGCACATCATCTGCAAAACAAACAGGTAAAACTTGGAGACCCACCAAGAGAGTCTGCCTGGAGCTGGATTTTCTGGAGGGTACAGCGAGTGCTGGCCTTTTCCCCTCTTCATCTCATTACATCAGGATCAACAGGTGCAGTGGAAAGAGCCCAGGCTCTGTAGGCTAAGATTCAACTCCAAGACTGGTCCTCACTAGCCATTTGACCTTGAGAAATTGACATACTTTGTCTCGGTTTCCCGATTAATAATACTGGCAACTACATGACTCACTTGATTGTTCATTTCTTTCACTGCTGTAGGTCCTGTTCTCCTTCACTTTGTTGGGAGAGGTAGAACAGGGCTGCTCTGAAGTCAGCTTATGTCTTGCTTATGTGGGATATGGAAAATTACCCGTAAGGTTGTAATTCCCTTTCAAAAGCCATAGTCTTACAAAACCATTCCAGCTTGTACGTTTAAGTCATCGAGACGCTTTTTAATAACATTGCCACACAAATGGAAAACACTGAAATGAATCTGATTAAAGGTTTTTATACTAATGGTGGTTTTTTTTTCTCTCTGTATTTCAATCAGTGCACTTGTTTTCTATTTATCTGAAACAAGGAAAAACAATCATGTATTACTGATTGGAAATGTTTTGGTGTGACTTATAAAACTCAAAGCCTGATTTTGGGACATTCTTTTTACTAAGTTTAAAGTTTTAAAAGCATTATGCTCTGGAAAACATAGGACAATTAAATAAGATTTGGTATTTTTTGGAAGCAAATAGCTACAACACAAGGTACCCTAGAGGACCAAAACCTAGGTATCTTTTTTACATAATATATATGTGTATATATATATACATATACACACATAAATATATAATTAGATTATATTTTATCAAAAGAATGTCAAGTTTTTTTCAAATAGTAAACTGTATTTTTCTTTTTCACTGCAGCCAGGCAACTTAGATAAGGGCTGTGCCCTGCTTCACATTTCAAAGTGGAAAGTGAAGTACAGGCAGAAATAAGGGCAGAAGCAAATGCCTCCTAACTCCTATTCTTTGTGCAAATTTTTGGACTGTCCATCTGTTTCGCTGGTGATCTTGGCAATCTGTTGGTCAAACACAAATAACTTCTCTGTAGAAAGAGGCTTAATTAGGATCATAGACTCTTGAACCTATGACGGCCTCATGGCAAGAGAATGTTGTTCACCTACCGAGCAGGGACTGGAAAGCAAAGCAAACCAGTAAAGACTTTCTCAAGGTCAGATAGTCTGTTAGCAACAGCACAAAGTCAGAATCTATGTCTTCTTAGTTTTTGGATTGGAGGAGTCAATGCATTTTCCGAAGAATCTAACTTTCCCCCAGTAAGAATCCACCTGGTGAAATAAAATTCTGAATTGGTTAATAGTGAAATTGGTTCATAGTAAATTCATCGTATCGCGATTGAACAACTTGGTTATAACAAGTTTTAATGCCTTATTACATCACATTTTCTGCATCTCAATTTTTAATTACAGCCTAGTTGTTTGGACCCCTGAATTTAAAATTTTAGAGGTGCTTGTTTAACTTATCTCAACATATGACCTTGTAAATCTTTTCTCTTGGTTCTTTATGGTAAGTGGTCAGTGCTGAGCAGTAAACCTTCAATGAGAAACGTCTTCCAAATACACTTCTCTTGTCTCCTTCAGAGTAAAGACACTGTGACATCTCTATGCATTTTACCTGGCATTTCATGCCTTGTCATTTCTGTTCAATGGTTTGTATCAATAAAATGGAAAATTTGCATCATGTGCTAGCTAGATGTTACTATCCGTAACTTTTAATGAGTGTCAACAGTGCTCTGGGCTCTACACAAAAGAGAAAGAGAACACCACCTCTATTTAATCTGTCTAAATAATAGATTGAAGAGCAGGTTGCATGTGTGAATATTAATCAATATGCATTTACTGCTGCTATAAATGACACTAAAACACAGCTACTTCCCAGGTGTCATTACCACCCACAATAACCCAATGGGCATTTTCCTACTTTGTATTATTAAGTGCTCCTGAAAAGTTGCATGTAAATCAAATAGTGTTAAATGCTGTCGAGGAACCCATTATCCTATGGAGAATTCTTCTATGAAGCAATAGGTAGCATATTATTAACTTACAGAAATTTGATATAAAATTCTGGACTTTTCTCATGTAATCACCTATCTGGAAATCTGTAAAGCAGGACTTCCCTGGTGGCACAGTGGTTAAGAATCCGCCTGCCAATGCAGGGGACACAGGTTCGATCCCTGGTCCAGGAAGACCCCACATGCCATGGAGTAACTAAGCACATATGCCACAACTGCTGAAGCCCGTGCGCCCTAGAGCCCGCGCTCCGCAACAAGAGAAGCCACCGCAATGAGAAGCCCGCGCACCGCAACGAAGAGTAGCCCCCGCTCGCCACAACTAGAGAAAGCCCGCGCACAGCAACAAAGACCCAACACAGCCAAAAAAAAAAAAAACTGTACAGCAATTCTTTTCATTCAACATGGTTAAATCCCCACTATATACAAGGCCATATAGAACAGAATGCCTACTTCAAAAATAGGAGAGAAAAGCCATATCTATAACAAAGGGGAAAAGGATGCATTCCAAAAGCTGTAACAACTCAAGTACTATAGAGGTATTAGAAAAATTCAAAGTGAAAAACAAACCTGACAAGTTAAAACTGCATTTACAGAAATTCTCACATTTTATATACAAAGATGACTACTATTAGAGAGAAGTTTATGTAAGCTTTTAGTTTTATTAACTCACTGATAAATATGTCTGGATGCAATATTTAAATCTCAAAATGAAATTAATGTACATCAGTGGAGACAGTGGCACCCGCTGAACCCTTCACCGGATACACAGTGCTGCTAACTCTGCCGTAACATGAACCCGTTATTTGGACCCGCTGATAAAGTGTCTGTTAATTTAAAAGAACCTGTTTGTTCATTGCTTTCAACCCAAGTCATTTTGTTCCTGCACTTTGAACCCCAAAGGTAGTTTGGAATAAATGCATCTGGGAATAAGAAGTAATTCATTCAAGCAGGCACCCGTGGCCGCAAGAGCTGGGGATGGAGCTGCAACTGGTGCGTGTGCTCTGAGGCCCTGATCCCGCTGGTCTGCTGTTAGATTTTTTTTGTTTCCTTTTCCTTCTGCAGTCTAGTTGCACCTTACAACTGGAGCCTTCTGCCAAAGCCAGCTAGCCCCCCAGCCCTCTGGCACACTGCGTTGATCAGTAGATAAGACCTTCCCAGCAGTCACAGCAGCCCCTGCCATCCACGAAGCCACAGCGGTGTGCAGGGGGCTCCGCGAGGCTCACCAACAGCTGCTCTACCTGCCTCACCTCCCTGGCACCCCGAAGTTCTCCTTGATGCTGGTAGTCATGGTGGTTGCTTGACCTTGGGCCTTGCAGCTGGCTGGCCTCCAGAAAGTTCCTCTGATGACAAGTGTGCTGAGGATTGTTTTCACGGCATTCAGGCACAGAGCAGGAGGTTGGGAAGGAAGGCCTGCTACACTTACCCCCAGCCCCGACCCGGCTCTCCCCTCGCAGGTAGACAGGATGCAGCTTGCCCCGCCCCGCCCCCACCCCCACCCCCAGCATCCTGGAGACAGTGCAAGACCAGACTGTGAGAAACAGCAAAAAAAAATAAAAACCAAAAAATGAGAGAAAGAAAAGAATTATAGTTTGCTGGTCTGTCAAAGATCGTTTTGCTGCACGCTCCAAAAAGACAGGAAAGAAAAAAAACACTGACCGGCCAGCTATTTAAGCGTGACTGTAACGTTTGAAACCATAGGCGACTCACACTGCTTTTTATCTGATTGACGCTTCTCTAACTCTTTGAAAACCTCGGGCCATCTAGGAAGTTACATCCACTTATAATTTTCCAGTGACTCTGTGTGTGTGTGTGTGTGTGTGTGTGTGTTCCCAAATGAAGAACTGGCATTAGGGCGATGGTTGCTGTAATATTCGTTGGTATGGTTGACAGCAAAAATCGCGCTCAAAAGGTTGAGCTGAGGTGGGAGCAGCCAGACAGGTTTCCCCACAACAAGTGCTACACCCTCTGTGAAGAGCTGCTTTTTCTTGGCAAACTCATTTTTGCTTTAATGGAACAGGGAGGCGTGTGTCATATTGGGATGGTTATGCCCAGTTTCACCAAGGCTGGGAATTGGGAGAACTTCAGACAAAAATGGAAGAGCCTTTCCTAAGTTAAACCCAACATTCTGCCAAAATTATAGAAATGTGATAAAATAGTTGGATTGGTACTTTTTATTTAAAGATTCCTCTCTCAAAGGACTCAATTTGGGGACCTGAAATATATAGCATCTGGGGTTTTTATCTTAAAGAACTCAAAGCAATGGTAATATTGGCCTGTTCCTCCAATCTGAGTCAAACAACAATTTGTATTGTGTTTCTCTTTTTTAAAAAAAATAGCTTTTTCTTGAAGTTTCAAGAAAAAAGCGATTGATTGGAACTTCACCTATGTTTTTGAACCAAACGATGTTGAAATAAACAGATTTTGAATAGAAAAAAACAGGCTTCAAAGCCCTTTCTAACCTTTTTTTTTAGTTGGATTCTAACAAAACTCTGGTGAGAAGCTACTTTCTGCAGGTGTGTAATATGAGACTGGGAATAACAGAAGAATGGCAGTTGCCCTGACCGATAAATGGTGGCCCTGGGATTCAAACACAGCTCTTCTAACTCCAGAGAGCAATTTTCAGCTTTGCGTCAAAAATTCTCCATCTTGGGCTTCCCTGGTGGCGCAGCGGTTGAGAGTCCGCCTGCCGATGCAGGGGACACGGGTTCGTGCCCCGGTCCGGGAAGATCCCACATGCCGTGGAGTGGCTGGGCCCGTGAGCCATGGCCGCTGAGCCTGCGCGTCCGGAGCCTGTGCTCCGCAACGGGAGAGGCCACAACAGTGAGAGGCCCGCATACCACCAAAAAAAAAAAATTCTCCATCTTTTCCTAGCTTCTCTGGTCTAGAGATAGTACAGGGTCACAGTAGCCCCTGCTCGGGACAAACCCTCACCTTTGGGCCTGGGAATTAATCAAACTGGCCTAAAATGGCAGAGAAGGTAGTGTGCTCTCCACCGGAGTATTCATGCCCACGACAAAGTCTGGCTTTTCATCATACTCTGTTAATCCATCTTTGTCTCCTTTTTCTTTCATCACTTATTTATCAGAACCAGCCCTGAGGCAAAGTGAAATGCCAATTCCACTTTGTACGTTTTTGTTCTCTTGAATTATTTTTTGTTGTCATTGTCACCATACAAGTCCACAAGCAACCTCTACATTAGGTTTCTTATGCATTTGTTTGACTAATCGAAAACTTAGGAAGGGTTAAGGATGTTCAGAACTATATAGGTCAGGGTTGCATTTTTATTTTATGATGACTCATGTCCACATCCCATAAGAAGCAACTGATTATTATCCTCCAAGTTAAAAAAAAAATGTTTGGAATATATTACAAACTTGCCCCAACACCTGCCTGTATTTTTTAAATTGAGGTTTTCCTTCTCAGAGAGTCACACAAAGGAATACCATTAATTTTCACAGCTATGAAGTTAGCAAAAGCCTCCCTCCCACATCAGATTCCTGGAAAGATTTTTAAATTCATCTTCCTAAGTGAATGCAATTCACTCTCATTCCTTCCATGCATTATGTTTCCCATTTGTGCTCTCCTCGTTTTTAAAGTCACTCCCTTCATTTCCAAAGCTTCTCTTCTGCCCTGCATTCGCTGCACATCTCTCTTCCCCTTATTTTAAAAAGCCTCCCTAAAACTCCACTTGTTCTGTGAGGTTTTCCATGCCTAAGGCATGAGGAGGCCATACCTGGAGACACGCCCTTTTGCACAATAACACACACGCACAATGTGGACTACGCTATCCAGAAACTCTGTCTTTCACCAACCTGCCACGCTCTCCATCCGTAGATGGAGAGAGAAAATTCTACATCAAGGCTGAATGGCGTTCAGAGACTGGTTCCACACTGAGGATCCCTGGAGTGTGCGTAGCACCTCTCTTCCAAGGTGCCCAGAGTGCTCCGTAAGTACTTGGCACATTTTTCACAACTTGTCTTTGACATAGCTTGTCAACAGACCTCACTATTCATAGATAGGAGCTGATGGTGACAGAGCTTTGGGGAATCAGGCAGCTCCCAGAGCCAAAGCAGGACAGAGATTCTGCATCAAACAGAATCAGAGCAAACCACGCACATAGCGGAGACTCCAGTGAAATACAGTCAGTCCAGGGACAACGCAAAATGGTTGAACAAACAGACAAACTGCTTTCTGTACCACAAACAATCTCTGTGAACAACTCCCCCAGAGTCAAAATGATAGTTAATAAAATAAAACTGATGCCCATGTAAGACACTCCTTGCTAGACAATGGCCACCGAGCCAACAGGGAAAAGACAGAGAAAACACTGCACACCTTTCCTTTCCTGGGCCTCCCTGGGAAGACATCACTCGACTTACCTGAGACCTCTGGACAGAGGTCACTCCATTTTTGCAAAGGACGTCAACAAATCTTGGGTACTTTTCAGAACAAAAGAGGGGAGACGTTGCCTTTATGGCCTGTCTTTATATGAGACCAGACCGAAGGTCATGGGTACAAAATAATACTAAATTGCTTTCACCTTTTCTTAGAGCTAGCCTGGGATTTATTTTGTTGCATGTATTTTGTATCCATTTGGTCTATTTTAGAATCATATTAATAAGACATTTTCTACAACAGAAACCACGCCACCACTTCTGTTGAACACGACAGATGGTCAGATTAAAATGAAAGGCCTGGCTCTGTATCCAAGGCGGGGCATCAGTGCCGGACGTGTTGGGGATGCTATTGCTTCTTGTCACACGGAGGCGGGTGGCAGCGGTGGCCATCGCGGTGCTTGCCTGTCTCTGGAACGCTAATTTCCAAGGAAGCTTGTGATGAGCAGTGGTGTCATCTCAGGCTCTTTAAGTACGCCACCAGAAGACATTTGCCCATATCAATCTTTTCTCTACTTCTTATGCCTTTCTCTTTAAAAACTCCCTTCTTTGTATTGACATGTTTTGGGGTTAGGAAGTTTATTCAAAATCTATGATTTCTGCAGCTTCTAAAGAAAAGGGTGAGGGGAAAGCAACATGTTCCTTTATTTTTAGAGAATAAGGATCAAGAGCTATTTTTCTCGTTTCATTATTGCTGACATTTCTATTTTTTCCATTTTAAGCTAGAAATTCAGGTTCACTTTATTTCTTGCGTAAATCTCGTTTTTTGTTCCATCATTCTTTCAGAAATTTAGGAGTTGAAATCAATGTGGTTTGTATGAACCATAACTTCCTTGCCAAATATTCTACAGAAACTTTTTTTCATACGTTTCACAAAGCGTTTTTATATCACTGTTATTCTTTTTTCGAAGTCTTTGGGAAGAAACCAAAACCTGTTTCCCTAGGCAAATATTTCTGTTTGATGAGGGAAGAAAAGACTCTCTCATCTTCCTTCCCTTTCAATTTCATTGTTGCTTAAAAATATTTTCTTTTTCTGTCCAGATACTTTCTTAATCTACCTTGTGCTGTGTAGGCTTGACCTACAAGCATATGGTGAAGGGGCTGAGGAACGGCACTGCCTTGAGAAACAAGCAGTGCCCCTCTCATGCATGGGGGAGGTCCCAAGTCATAAACCCACAGGGAAGACTCAAGAGCCCACAGGGAAGGAAAGGACAAACTGACCTTTCACCCCTGCTCTCCTCCTATCCCGTCTCCACAAAGCGTCTCCACTTCAGTTTCTGATCAGTCCTATAGGAACCTTGTCCATTCTCTCTCTTTCCCACACATCCAAATCCCTTTTAGCTCCCTTTTAGTACTCTTTTGGCAGGGATGGAGAGGGAAAAGGAGAGAGGGAAAAAGAGGACGAGAGATTACAGTGCTAGCACATTACCTCTAAGTGGGTTCAAACTCAATGTTCAGTTCAGCATCAAGTGCTAGGAAGCTTCCAAAGGACTCTCAAGGGAGAATCCCCTCCCCAGGGAGCAGGATTTCTCCTACACACTAAAATCCCATGTCCAAGACCCTCTAACTTCTAAAGAACAGCTTCCCACGGTGCTCACAAGACGTCCCATCCAGGAGAGTCTAGAATACACCAGGATTACGCAACTTCATTTACTGGAAGGTGGGTGGCTGTAGAAATGGTCTCCTCTCAAAGGGAAGCGGGCTAAAAATAAACTCTAGCCAATGCCAACTTAATCTAACGTTATTCACACATGTACCCAACGTGAAAACTCTGGACATGAGCTCATCAGGGACAGGCCCAAGGTTCATTTAAATAATTGGGTCTCTACCTGTGTTATCTGGGCTCTTGGTTGCTCTGCCCCTGCCCATCCGCTCATCTACCCCTCACAGGAGACAGAAGGTCTTTTATTTTCTATTATTTATAACGTCAGACTTGGGCTCCTTCTTCTTTCTTCCCCATTAACTTAAGTGACCTTCATGAGAGACACAGACAGAAGCCCCGCAACGATGATTGAACAAGGAATTTTACTTTTTATTACATTTAAATTTTTTAAATTTTTTAAAAGATAAAATTCTATGGATAAAGAAGATGTGGTATATATATATGTATATATATATGTATGTGTGTGTATATATATATATACATATACATGTACATACAGTGGAATACTACTCAGCCATAAAAAAGAATGAAATTTTGCCATTGGCAACAACATAGATGGACTTCGAGGGTATGATGTTAAGTGAAATAAGTCAGGCAGAGAAAGACAAATGCTGTATGATATCACTTCTATGTGGAATTTAAAAAATACAACAAACTAGTGACTATAACAAAAAAAGAAGCTCACTCACAGATATAGAGAACAAGCTAGTGGTCACCAGCGGGGAGGGAGGGAGGGGCAACATAGGGGTGGGGGGATGGGAGGCACAAACTACTGGGTGTAAGACAGGCCACAAGGATGTCTTGTACAACATGGGGAATAGAGCCAATATTTTGTAGTAATTACAAATGGAAAGTAACCTTTAAAACTTGTATAAAAATTAAAAATCTTTTAATTAATTAAATAAATGAATGAATGAAAATTTTAAAATTAAAACAAAATTCTAAACTTAAGAAAAAAAAAAGAGCAGTGGAAATTTTACCTCTCCAGAGCACCGGTGTTAGCCACTGCTATAAGATGATGTGATGGTGTTTTGGGTTTTTTTTTACGGTTCGCGGGCCTCTCACTGTTGTGGCCTCTCCCGTTGCGGAGCACAGGCTCCGGACGCGCAGGCTCCGGACGCGCAGGCTCAGCAGCCATGGCTCACGGGCCCAGCCGCTCCACGGCATGTGGGATCTTCCCAGACCGGGGCACGAACCCGTGTCCCCTGCATCGGCAAGCGGACTCTCAACCACTGCGCCACCAGGGAAGCCCTCTTTTATGTTTTTAAAGCAAGGATTCCTTCAGGAGCCCTTTCCACACCTACACTTACACACACACACACACACACACACACACACATACACTTCTGAAATCAGAGGGCTTGGTGCAGTGTTGCTAACTAACTCTGCTCCTCATAATTTTGGCTCTCATCAAACTAACTCTGAACGTGCTCCTCTAGTCCACGCCGTCCCTCCCCCTTCCCACCCTGCCCAGTCTTGCTCGCTCTATAGGTAAAAGGGCTCCTCTGGGAAGCTCCCTGAGCTGATACCCTCCCTTTCTGCTGGGTGTCTATGCTAATGGGCCTTGACCATTGCTTTCAGCTCCTAATCTGAGTTCATTTTCCACTGACCTATAAGGTGTTTTGTGCCATGTCCATCATCACCAACAAACTTCGCAGTCCTGCTGGCCTTCTAACTTGTGACTCTAGTTGCCCCGTTGCCATAGTGTATCCAGCCCTTGGGCCACCACATGACCACATGTTGGTTTCCTCATGCTGCTTTCCTGATCCGTGACTAGGTATGACTCTTAGAGACTGAGATGTGCGTGCCACCTCCTTAATTTCTGTGCCATCCAGACACTCCACATCCTACACCTTCCCTCCCGTTCCCACCAAGTGGTGTCTGAACTATCTGAGTAGATGGGCTCCATATGCCACTTTCCTAAACTGATACTCCTTGGACTCGTGTTCTTAAAGAGGTTGTAGAACAAAGGGTAAAATTCTGGAAATGCCACAGGAGGATATAATATGTACGTGTTCAAAGCATCCTTCAAGGCAGCCCGTTGCTGCTTTGATGTGACAATCAGAAAAGCTGGTTTGACACTAACCCGTGGAAACTCCTGACAAAGGCTTTTATCTCACTAGATCTGACTTTTTCCCATAGGTAAGGGTTAAGTTTAGAACTCAGTCTCTGTCTAAACTGGTTCATTAAAAATATGAGCAAACCATTATTTGGTGACTGGAAGTGTGTAATAGAGAGATGGATTACACAGAAGCATATATAAAGAATGGATGAGACACCTTGCAGGCAAGTTCCATTAGGTCTTTAAGGTTACCAGTAGATGAATCATTTTTCTGAACGTACTTGAGTGGCGTAAGAGACACCACAAAACGAAGTCTCTTACTTAAGGGTAGTATATACACAATTATTAACTATGTAATAATTCAGTTGAGTAAAGCGATACGTAGAATAAAGTACATAGCCCAGCACTCAATAGCAGAGAATATATTTCACACGTGAATAAATGCTGAATGTCATGTTCATTTATACTTTGTGGAATAATCATCAGAATTTCTGCCAACTCATATCCCAAAGGAGCCTCCTGCCTAAGGCCACTGCTGGTCTATATTTTGTCCCATGTAACCCTACCCGCCTTCTGCCATTGTTGAGCGGATGAGGAATGAGTACCTGACCCAGGGAGACCCAAACCACAGGCTGTCCAAAGCCCATGTCCTGGGGCCTCGTGATGAACTGGCTGAATTCAATTCCTTTTGGGGAACTGGAAATAAGGACTTTGGGCTCGAGAGGCTAGTGAGAGACAAAATTACGAGGGAGCAGAAACTCTGGGTGAACAGACGTATGAAACACAGCTGAGTCACTTTAACAGCAAAGCACTAGGTGACGAACCATATTCCCCTGATGCTGGGTTTCTGGATCCCGAATCACCCTCCCACTTGAGTATCTGTGAGGCTCAGCTATACTATAGTCCTAGATCTTAGCGTCCATAATAACCATTTCCGTATCCTGGCTTCTTCCTTACAAAGCTTGATCCAGATTGAGTGAGTCTCTATTCTTTTTAACCAAAAAATGTCCTGAAGCCCTGATAAAATATATATATATTGTATGTATGTATATATATGTACATATATATATATATATACTCTAAAGGTTTAAAAATCAAAGTGAATATTTTTTCTCATTGCAAAAGAGGGAAGTCAAAATGGTCAATATAATTAACACGTGCTCAGTATCATAAAATATCTGCATAACACTGAATTTCAGGGATGATGGCGTTGGAATTGGTCCCAACATGTGACTGATACAGGTATCTGCTTAACCTGTGTGAAGTTTGAGGGAAAAATGAAGGGTTTTCAGCCACACACACAAAATATTTCTGCCCAAAAGTTTAATGCTTCAAACCCATAGCTTCACCCTTCATATTTAACAACTAGATTCTTTTAATACAAATAGCCCAGGAGCAAGAGAGGCTTAATTCTTGAAGTACTGGTAGTCATTTACACCTTAGTGTAAAAGATTAAAGGAGAGTTTTTGCTGAGGGGAAAGGAAAGACACCATGAGAGCTCCTAAAGAAAAGTGACATGTAGACAGTACAAAGTAAGAAAAGAGTGGGAAGACTAGGGAGCTGACCTCATACCTCATTGTTTTTCCTAAAATCAGACTTGTTAGTTTCAGGTAAAGACGAACTATTAGCAGAAACTTTCACTTTGCTCCTGCTTGTTACAAGTAAACCTTTGACTTGATTGGCCTATAAATCGAGCTCACATTTGGTAGAACTACTTCCTCTTTCCCTCACCTGCATACTCTCCCCACTAAAGCTCATCTGTCACATTGTTTTTCTGGCTGTATAGGGCATCCCTCTTTTTTCTGAGTATGAAAGACAGCAAACCCACAAGACTGTTAGGATTTGTGCTTAGAATGCAGGATGAATCCCGTGTCTATTTGTAAAAGATAATTACGATCCACAGAGTGCTAAAGGCAGTCATCCCAGCGTTTCATTTATTGTATTGGCAAACAGATGGTCCTCAAAGTGTTTAAGCACATTTGAACACGCAAGATCTGTTATTTATTGCACAAGATGGCGAAGAGAGACGGAACTTCGTGTGAGCCGTTAGCAGGTACGGAAGGACTTGCCTGGTGGCGCAGTGGTTGAGAATCTGCCTGCCAGTGCAGGGGGACGTGGGTTCAAGCCCTGGTCCGGGAAGATCCCACATGCCGCGGAGCAACTAAGCCCATGCGCCACAATTACTGAGCCTGTGCTCTGGAGCCCACAAGCCACAACTACTGAGCCTGAGTGCTGCAACTGCTGAAGCCCGCGCACCTAGAGCCTCTGCTCCGCAACAAAGACAAGTCACCCCAATGAGAAGCCCACGCACTGCACTGAAGAATAGCCCCCGCTCGCCGCAACTAGAGAAAGCCCGCGCACAGCAACGAAGACCCAACACAGCCAAAAATAAATAAAATTTTTAAAAAAGACCTTTATTTATTTTTAAATAAATTTAAAAAAAAAGAGCATACTGAGGCAGGTGGCTTCTGTGCAGCCAAAGAGAAAGCTATCCTCTTGTCACATTAGTTTTCTAGTCACAGAGCTGTTGGACCAAAGCATACTTCCATCTCCTCCGGAAGAACATTCTGGATTTCTGTGTATGTGAAAGTGAATCTGTCTCTTTTTGTTTTGCCAGAATTCATTGGCAAACATGCAAGTTTACAAAGGGAAAGAAAAAAAACCAAAAAAAACCTGGGGTTGGTTACCAAAAGGCTGCTTAAATTTAGACTGTGAAGGTCCAGAGAGTGGAAGGTGATTCATTCGGAAATGAAACGAGCAAAACATAACTTTCTTGCAAAGGAGTGCAGGCCTCACCCCCATACTCCCTCCTTGTCTCCCCATCTCCCCTCCTTCTTTATTATTGATACCTCTCTGCTCTTTGATCTCTGCACTCCTTTGTTTCGGCTTCCCAGGTGTCAGGGGAGAATGGCTAGCAGTGAGTCCTCTAGCTCTTCGTCCTCCCTCGGCAGCCAGCCCCTCTGGCTCAGCCAGCTGGATCACACTGATTAGTCAAGTACTTCATTATCAACCCTCTCTACACATTCTGCTCCAGGTAATAAACGCCCAAACAAGAGAGCCAGTGCCTTCTGCTGCGCTGTCTGTGAAGTTCCAGGGTCCAGGCCCGTCCCGCGGCTCAGCTCCGTGCCCTGGGAGGGAGGGCATCACTTTTCATCCCTAGCCTGCAGAGCCTCCCGACTGCATTCGGTCACAGTGGTTCTCTGACCCTGGAGCTGCGGATGACCGGGTGGCTGGGGAGCCCTCCAGAGGGCTGGGATCTCTCTCGCGTGGAGTGGACAGAGCCGAGCTGGAGCCGGTTGGGAGACCCAGCCCAATTACCACGCTGGGATGGATGTCGTGTTCCGCGGAAGCTGCTCTTGTTAACAGGCAGTGGGGCTTGGGGACCTGAGGCAAGGCGGTTCTGACAATGGGCTGGCGAAAAGCAGATCCCTGGGCCTGGTGGGGAAAGCCACAGGGTGGAATTTTTAAAAAATTATAAAGTGGTGACCCTTCAAGACTCGTGTCAGAATAAATCATGATGTGAACTGTATGGCCCCTTCCCCTATTAGTAGATATACCGAAATAAGTGTCTGCTTCACCTTCGGGGGAAATTAGATCCAAGTTGAGACTTCCAAAACCAAGCAAATTTTCTCAGCAGAATTTTCTCCTGCCCTGTGGCCTTTTTCAGGAAGAATTTGGGTTGAGCTCTTGGCTTCCAGGCCTTCTCTCTGGTTGGGGTTTGGTGGGCGCTGTACCTAAACTCAATAGACTTGAGTTCTGCTCTGTCCCCTCTCTACGAGCGCACTAGAGGGCCTTTTAGGGTGACCAAGCTCGCAATATCATAGAATTATAAACGCATTTAAGAAAATTTGGCTAAAGAAACTAACATTTCAAAGTAACACTGCCTTAATGTAAATTAAGGGGAATAAAATGACCTCTAGGCAAGGTTAAAATTCAGGGTTGATGTGTAGCCCCTTTTTAAATCAAGATAGGATTCTTTTTTTAACATTCCTCATCTAAGTATTAGGGGCAGATTCATAAAAGTTGAGAGGGGATGAGCAGATCAAATCTTATTACATCAACATTAACAGTACTTATTATCAGAGAAGGAGCTCTGGGGTAAGTGATGGGGTGCCCTCCTTCCCGGCCTCTCTGCCTCCAAATCGGTACAGGACTGAAATGACAGAAAGGGGTTTGTCTGGTCACAGCAGCCTAGACTGCAGCATTTAGATAAAAATATCAACGGCAAAATACTGCTAATTTCATCCACCTTCTTTTGATTATTGATGTCCTACTGTTTTGTGCCTGAAACAACACACAAGATGCATCAGTCATTTATAAATTATTCATTCAGTTATTTTGGCTTTCAGTGCCTTTCCATTTATCAACTGATAAATGTACAGAAGATAAGAAGGGGAATTTTATAGTCCCTTGACATTTACCTTTGCCATGATTTTCATATTTAATAAGGGGAAAACACTAATGAAATACGTTCGACAACACCAAAGCCATCACAGTGAAATGAGCCACGGGTATCTGATCTCCCGGCTTTGGCCAGGAGCTTCTAGAAGCTCACCAGCTCTCTCCTGTCTCCTGCTTTAAGCTCTCAGCTATGTCTGCCCAACAGAAGTGGGCATAATTGGGGTTTTTGCTTTTGTTTTGTTTGTTGTTTATTTATTTGTTTGGTCTGAAAAGTTTTACTATGTGGCCTGAACAGGGGGAGGCATTGTTTATATTTGGGGGTTTTAGCTGGGTGGTGGTCTAAATAGTTTTATTTTCTAACATGTATCTGCCAGGCAAATTGAATGGGTCTATAGGGAAGGGATTTGCCTAGTGGTTTTGTTATTTATGCCAAAGCAGCTCCCTTGAGCATTCATGCCAATCTCTCCCCACGATTCTTGAACAAAGTTGCAGTGGATAATCCCTTGGCTACCTACCTCTCCACGATAACTAGATCTTATCTCTGCCTGCATCTCACCTACCTTCTTGCCTGCCTTTCCATTCGACTACCCTTCCCTGACTAAAATTCATATGTGGGAGAGGAGCCAGGTCACAGGTTATCAGATGACCCTCCGGGGACTGATCTAGGATCTGGGTTGGGGGCAGGAATTGTAGCCAAATGGAGTGGGTTGCAGAAGTTGAACTACTGGCTCTGGCCAATCCGAGGTCAAAAGAGATAACAGTGGTAGTAGTTTCCTTCACGCTCACTAACTAACTGATTTATTTAAATGCTTCCCCTACATCCAAAAGCTTCATCCACGTAATTTTGTAAAATATATAGACATGTTATGAGAATAACCTAAATGGATTCCAGAAATGAGGTCAGATAGATAGACAATTTTCATTTGGCTGGCCTCTGGAAGGAACTAGGGATATAAATGTCATCTAATTTTAGAGTAACTGTGATACTGGACAAGAAACCAGGAATTCAGGAGTAATACCTCATAGGTGAATGTATCAGGATCGTTTAAGTAAAGTACATGATAATGTTTGTAATCAACAATGTTATACAGCTATTCATTACTATTTCACCCAGAATTTTGTGATTTCCTTGAGAAAAGGAACCAAATTACACTCACATTAGTATCCTCATAACTTAGCACAATGTCAGGCAATTAATAGGCATTCAATAAATATATGTTTTACCTATTCAGCATTTATTAAGGGCTTAGCATCTGGCAGGTACTGTATTAAACACTTGGCATAAATTATTTTATTTCATCAGTCTCACAATACTATCAAGATTAGCTCTAATACTATAAATCACTTAGAGATTAGGGAAATAAGATTTAGGGAGGGTAATTTTCCTAGGGTCCCACAGGACTAAATGGCAGAGCTAGGGTAAAAACACAGATGATCGGACGCCAGCGCCCACACACACCACCTTCTGGGCTAAACATATAACACTAGAAAAGTGTGAAAGGCAGGTGCTGGGTCAGAAAACCAGCGCGAAGCTGGCCTGTTGCTTTTACTAAGTCACTGGGCTAAAGCTTGTTCAGTCTCTTACGTATTATCATCCCAAGGGGCTAAAGCAGGAGCCTCTGGAGGTATATAGAAGATGAAATGCACGAGTCAATACTTGTACTTTTGTTTCTAACAGCCACTGTGGACAACAGTATAGATGTTCCTTAAAAAGCTAAAAATAAAACCACCACATGACCCAGCAATCCCACCCCTGGGCATATACCCAGAAAAAAACATAATTCAAAAAGATACATGCACCCCAATGTTCATTGTAGCACTACCTAGATGTCCATCAACAAAGGAATGGATAAAGAAGATGTGGTATGCATATGTAACGGAATATTACTCAGCCATAAAAAAGAATGAAATAATGCCATTTGCAGCAACATAGATGGACCTAGAGATTGCCATACTGAGTGAAGTAAGTCAGACACAGAAAGACAAATATCATGTGATATCGCTTATATGCGGAATCTTAAAAAAAAGAGGGTACAAATGAACTTATTTACAAAACAGAAGTAGAGTCATGGATGTAGAAAACAAACTTATGGTTACCAGGGGATAAGGAGGGGAAGGATAAATTGGGAGATTGGGATTGACATATACACACTACTATATATAAAATAGATAACTAATAAGGACCTACTGTATAGCACAGGGAACTGTACCCAATACTCTGTAATGGCCTATATGGGAAGAGAATCTAAAAAAAAAAAAAAAAAGAGCGGATATATGTATATGTATAACTGATTCACTTTGCTGTACTCCTGAAACTTACACAACATTGTAAATCAACTCTACACCAGTTAAAATTTAAAACAAAAAACAAACAAAAAAAAAAAACCTTGTACTTTTGTTTTTATAATGTCAGGGGGGAAAAAAATCACCCCAAAACAATACATAGTAAAAAAAAAAAAACCAGAAAAGCAACTCTAAACTCTTTCTTTAATAAATCATTTAGAGTTGTAACACTACAACTCTAAATGATTTCTTTAAAGAAATAACAAACACCAACTCCCAATGAATTAGGAAGATATTCCAGATGCAAAGGTCAAGCTATTGAGAGAGAAGGCCCTTGGCTACAGATCTCAGCAAGGCCAACGGGCACATTTCTTGAAGGCGAGTGGCCCTGCCTGAAAGGTAAAACCAACCACCATGTGTATTAGTTATCTATTGCTGTGTGACCTGTTACTTTATAACTTAACGGCTTTAACCATCATCATTTGTTGTCTCACGGTTTCTGTAGGTCAGGAATCTGGGCATGACTTAGCTGAGGCCTCTACTTCTGGATCTCTCCTGAGCTGAAGTCAAGGTGTTGGTTTCCAATTTATGTTAAGACTTCTGCAGATTGGTCTTAGGATAAAGCTTATGTTCTCACTATGAAAAAACAATTTAAAGTAGCATTTTTTTTATGAAGGTATTTTAAACAAAGATGTAAGGTGACTTTTCCCCTCCTGCCTTTCTGTCTGTTTCATACTCCTGAGAGAGCTCCTTAGTCCCCAAGCTTGGCATGTTCCTATCAGTCATATACTGGTGAGAAGCTGGATGAGGTCATGTCCAGTCATTAGTGCTGCCAAACTCAGGACTCAATAAACATAGATCAAATCTACCCCAAAATACATGGAAAAACAACAAGGTCACCATTCATGAAGCTAATTAGGTGGTATATTTTTGTCAGCCTATGCTTATAAAAAGAAAATGTACTATTTTATGAAACCGAGACAGAAAGGAATTCATGCTGCTGTGGTTAAAATTTGTGGGTGAAGGGTTATCATTATAACGTTCCAGACGGAGGCAGGTTTTTGAAACTCCCTGAGCCTCAGTTTCTTAATCTGTAAAATGAGAATAACAATAAATGGAGTTTTACTGAAGATGAAAGAACTGAGCATATCAAGGACAGTTAATAAGTGAGTGCTTCCTTCTGTCTTGTAATAAAGTTATCTTGTTGACCTCTAAAATGTCAAATAAGAAGGAAGGCATCCTAAGGCCTGTTTCTCTGTCTCTACCTCCCCTCCCACCCCCTCCCTCTTTTCTGGTAGGTGAGTCCAAGTACCCAAGCATCTATGGTCATATGACAGCTACCTTAATGATAAGTTTGGATTCATGGAATGGAAAAAAAAAAAGTCACAAAAAGTTGACTCTGTGAAGCAAAGCCTAAAAAATTACAGCGGGAACAAAAATTATTCTAATGCTTCCTGGTGACTACATACTGCTTAGAAGGAGGATAATCTTGAAGGAATAACACGTGGATCAAATCTAACTACGCCAGGCACTCAGCAGAGATGGGTGTATCTTCTTTCCTGTTACGTTTGCCCAGCCAAGTTCAAATGATGTAAAAACATACAACATAACTCTCCTCCAATAAGAAAAGCTTGTGTGTGTATTTACATTTACACAGTACCTGAGTTTAAAAATTAGGACCTACACCTTACATTGTAAAGTTTCAGCCTTTAAAAATGACTTCTGCCTACCCGAATGAACTGTAATATATAATCAAATTTTTCAGGCCTGAAAGATATGGAAACAATCCAGCTTTCACCGATCCTAAGTTAAGTTTCCTGTTCTTTTTCATAAGTACAATGGCACCCAAAGGAAAGAAGAGAATCTCCTTCTACCTAATTAACACCACCCAAATGATCCTGAATTTGTGTCTCAAAGCTTTGGACTTTTCTTCACACGTGATTTTCATTGTATCAATACCACTGAATTAACTCTAAGTGCATCAAGAGATCTCCTTACTCTTCAAATAGGTTCGTTTTCAAGGGCTTGTTTTTTGTGTCATCCGCATTTAGCATATTCTCCCCAATATCCATACCTCCTCATAATGTCTCTATTCCTTTAAGGCCACCAGCCTTTCATTTGCTCAGGTAACTTCTTGCCTGGCTCCTTTTTGCTGTATTACAGGCACAGTAAGCTACCAAGTCCAACTGATTCTACCAGCGGAGAAGGTGGACATCCCACCGTACCTCTTCCTTCCCACCACCAAAGAACCACTTCAGACTTTCATCACCTTCTGGCTTGTACCATCCTCAACAATTTTTTCACTAGGGATTCTGCTTCTTTTTCCATTTCTAATCCACTCCACTACCTCTAGATTACAATTCCTAAAAGCACAACCTTGAATAAATCATTCCTGGCACAGTCGTTCACTCACAACCTTTTAATGACACCAGTTTGGCCTCTTAAAACGTTTTAATGGCATCTAAGTAAGTACTGAAGGCCCATGGTTAGCCAACCTCATTTTACACTTCCAGACTTTTCTCCATACCACTGCCTTTTTCTTACACCAAAGTCCACCCAAATTGTTCAGCAGGCAAAACTATACCGTGCTTCCCATCCTCTGGGCTTTTCCTGCTTTTCTCTTCCTGCTGCTTCCATATATTCTTTCTTTCTTCTCTACCTCCCCTCACTACTTGAAATATTAGTCACGCTTTAAAATTTAATATAAATCCTGTGAAGGACTGCCTGGTCTCTGGAGTTAGAAATAACTTTGCCTTCCTCTGAGCTTCCATACCATGTTGGATTTGTCTTTCCAGACTCAACCATTCATTTGAGTGATTAAGGTACACATCTATATTTTCCTCTCTACATAGATATGAGTCAAGATCTGCCCACTGGGAGATAATGCTGCATGAATCTTATGCTTCTGCACATCTTCTATGCGGAGACTCTGGCCGCATTTGTTGCAGATGATCTTCGCAAAGATGATGGTTACAGAGCAGTGTTGGAAGACAGAGGTCATGGATCCCTTCGGACCACAGCTGGGCATGCTTACTTCCTCTAATAAAAGATTCAGGCTTCCAGAGCTCAGAGTTCCTCTCCTGTAACACATCCCACTGTAGGTATAGGTATCGTCTGGCCCTTTTTACATTGTCCTTTGGGGACTGAGGCTCAGGGAACCAGCACAAATGCTGATACTGTGGCTACTCCTATTGCTGTGAAAAATCAAGTTTTTTGTGCCTGACCCAGGAGCCTCGTGCCTTCTGCGGCACCTGTGAAACTCGGGCAGACTCTGGGAGATAAACTCTACAGTAATCCCCATGGTCCCTATCTCTTCATATTAATGCCCTGTGCTGTGCTCTCCCCTTGAGCGTGGGTAAGAGCTGTGAGTTGCTCCTAACCAACAGGATATAGGAAAGGTGACAGGATGTATGTGATTATATGTACATGATTATGTCACATATATTAGTAATATTTGTCCTATAATTCTGTCTTCCCTTGCTGGCCTTGAGGAAACAAATGACCATTTTGGGAAGGACCACATAGCAAGGAACTGAAGGTAGCCTCCAGCTGAACCAGCAAGAACTGGGACCCTCCGTCCACAGCCTGCAAGAAACTGAATGTTGCCAACAACCATGTAAGCTTGGAAGCAGATCCTTTTTTAGTTGAGCTTCAGGTAAGAGCCCAGTCCTGACAAATATCTTGATTTCAGCCTTGCAGAGGACCCAGCTAAGCCATGCCTAAACTTAAGACCCATAGAATCTGTGAACTAATAGAAGTGTTGTTTTGAGCCACTAATTTTGTGGTTCTATTGTTACTGAGCAGTTGATAATGAATAACAAGCTTACTTGGTAGCTTGCAAGTAGGGTAAAATCTCAGACCCTTCATAGTTCTTGACTGTTTTGGCAACAAGGATTGGATGCTGACAGACATGTGGCTTTTTGGAAGAGGAAGTAGGAGGGCCTTGTGGGATAATTGATGGGAACTGAGGAAAGTCCATGGAAATAGGCAGTAAACATGTTGACCAAATTGTATGGTTAACCGGGCAATAAGTGATCCTCTACTTTATTACCTGTTACTGAAGAGAAATTGTCTGCAACCTCCAACCCAATGGTTATAGGCTCTCAAGAAGCAGATTTTAAAACAGCAAGCTGAACAGTGCCCTGGTTATTGCCAACTCTCCTCCCGCAAGGGAAACTTCCTCACCAATCCGACAGTCAGCCTCACATCTGACCCACTGGAACAACTAATATTAAGGTTCATCCTGGTGGGGACCAAAGGTGCTGACTTCTATCAGACAGCAGTTGCAGAGACACCCACTTATACTGTGCATTAACGGAGGGAAATTTGCAGCTACTATGGACAGGAATCCATAGCATTATGGTCATACCCAAAAAATGGCATTTATCTCTTTGGGGGAAATTTTATTCCTCACTCCATTGCCAAAAGCAAAGCTGATGCTCAATGGAACCCTTGGGCATGGACGTGGTTCACAGATAGATGAGCTACACTGAAGCCCAACTGTGTCCATGGAGCTGCTGCAGCTGCCCAGCTTCAATGTCACCTTTGGAAAACAAAAAATACACATGCTTACTCTCATCTCAAGTCTATTCTCACAGTTCTAGCCACTATTCCCCTTGACGAACTATGTTATATTTTTACTGGCTCTTCGACTGGAGCCAATGGCCTAAATGTTTGGTCTGTGCACTTGGAAAACTATAGACTGGCAAATTAAAGACACTCATATTTAGGGCCATGGAATGTGAAAATAAATCATGCTCCTAATGGAACCATCTGTGTCCCTCATGTAGGTGCCCATGTAAAGGCTTATTCTCTGATGAAACGAGTAGAATCAAGCTGCTGATTGAGTCTGTACCACCCAGATTGCCACCGTCGCTACCTAAAATCATCATCTTACTGGACATGGCAACACATCTACCATCTTACACTGGGTCAAAAATAAAAGATTTCATGTCCTTGGAGGCAGAGTTATTATTGCATGACAAGACTTCTGACTCTTTCCAAAAGTTGACCTGACTGTCTTACAGTGAGGGAAGCAACATTGAACAGGGTGTGGCTTCCATCCATTTCTGGCAAGTCAACTACATCAAACCTTTAACTCCCTCTCAGTATAGGTGGTACCTCAGTGCTGCTGACACTTTTTGGTTTATGGTGTTACTTTTCCAATCTGATCACCAGAATCTAGCCACAGCGTTGTTGTCTTTATAACTAAATTGAGTCATGTGTTTAGTTCTCTGGATCACTTGCATTCTGACGCTGCTGTGCCTTTATCACCAAAACCACTCAATAATGGGCTAATAGGCAGGGTAAACAGGGTATTGTTGAAAATAATAGTGCAATCAGCCAGCAAGTAGTGGAGCTTAACAGCTGAGCGTGGTCAGGGGATGAGACCCTCAAAGAAAGCCCTGCCCAAACCACAGTCACTCACAGTAACTGTGAGTATCCCCAAGGTTGTGCTCATTAAGGAACAATATCAGAGAAGTAACACTGCAGGCAGGGAGAAAGAGACTCCACGAAAACAATTCAGCCAATTGCTAAAAATTAACAAGTAAATAAAAATAACGAGCCCCAAGGTGGGGAGGGGGCCACCAGCACTCAGAGCTGCTTTAATGTATTATATAAAATTCAGTTTCCAGCAAAAAGTTATAAGACATGCAAAGAAACAGTAAAGTATGACCCAAACACCAGGAAAAAGGCAGTTAACACAAATTGCCTGAGAGTGTAACCAGATATAAGATTTAACAGAAAAAGTCTTCAATGATGTCATTATAAATATGTTCAACTGTCTAAAAGAAAATAATATTAAAGAAATAAAGGTAAGTATGATGACAATGGACAATGTTACATCAAATAGAGGCTATCAATAAAGAGATAGAAGCTATAAAAAATAATCAAATGGAAACTCTGGAGTTGAAAAGTACAATAACATAAATTAAAAATTCACTAGAGAGACTCAGGAGGATATATGAATGGCAAAAGAAAGATTTAGCAAACCTGAAGATAGATCAATTAAACAAAAATAAAGAAAATGGAGGAGAGAAATGTTAGACATTATAAAGTGCACCTACATATGCACAAATGAGAGTACTAGAAGGAGGGAAGAAAGAGGAAGTAACAGAAAATATATTTGAAGAAATAATGGCTGAAAACTTCTTAAATGTATGGAAAAATAATAATCTATACATCCAGGAAGCAAAACCAACTCCAAATAGGATAAACACAAAGAAATCCACAAACAGACTCATCAGAGTAAAAATACTGAAAGTCAAAGACAAAGAGAAGCTCTTGAAAGCAGTAAGAGGAAAACAACTCATCACTTAAAAGGAACCCCCAATAAGATTAACAATGGACTCATGAGCAAAAACAATGGAGACCAGAAAGCAGAAGGATAATATATTCAGTGTTCAAAAAAAAAAACCCTGTCAGCCAAGAATCCTAAACAGAAACCTATCTTTCAAAAATGAAAGGAAAATAAAGACATTCTCAGAAAAACAAAAACTGAGAGAATTTGTTACTAGCAGATCTACCTTATAAGAAACACTAAAGGAAGTTCTTCAGGCTGATGTGACCTCAGACAGTAATTAGAATTCATATTAAAAAACAATGAGCATTGGTAAAGGTAATTAGGTAATTATAAAAGACCATATAAATAACTATTTTTTGTTGGGTTTTTTTAATTTATTTTTTTATTTTTGGCTGCATTGGGTCTTCATTGCTGTGCACAGGCTTTCTCTAGTTGCAGTGAGTGGAGGTTACTCTTCGTTGTGGTGTGCGGGCTTCTCATTGTGGTGGCTTGTTTTGTTGTGGAGCACGGGCTCTAGGTGCACGAGCTTCAGTAGCTGTGGCACGTGGGCTCAGTAGTTGTGGCTCATGGGCTTCAGAGCGCAGGCTCAGCAGTGGCGGCGCACGGGCCCAGTTGCTCCGTGGCATGTGGGATCTTCCTGGACCAGGGCTTGAACCCAAGTCTCCTGTATTGGCAGGTGGATTCCTAACCACTGCGCCACCAGGAAAGTCCCCTAAATAACTGTTTGTTCTCCTTTCTTAACTTATTTAAAAAGCAATTGTATAAAGCAGTATGTATGTACTATATTGTTGAGCCTATAACATATGGACACGTAACATATTTGCCAATAACAGTGCAAAGGAGGTGGATAGGAGCAAAGCTGTATTAGGCTAAGGAAACGTCTCCAGGTGGTAACTCAAATTCAGAAGAACAAATAAAAAGAACCAGAAATGATAAATACAAAGTTTAATGTAATGAAAACTATATTTTGAGGAGACAAAAATGTTCTAAAATTGACTGCGGTGGTTGTTGCCAACATCTGTGAATACACTAAAACCATTGAACTGTACATCTTAAATGAGTGAATTGTATGGTATGTGAATTACATCACAATAAAACTGTATTTATAAATTTATAAGTAAATAATATATCTGACTCAACTTTCACACAACTTAGTGAGGCAGTGGTCACTGAATGTGGCTGGATCCAGAAAATGATCATCTCTTCTCAGATCCTTCTTGGGAGATGATCAGAACAAAAGGTATAGAATCTTATATAGATCTATTTTGGGTTTTTTGTCTTTTTGAGTTTTATTTATTTTTTTATATAGCAGGTTCTTATTCGTTATCTATTTTATACATGTTAGCGTAGATATGTTGATCCCAATCTCCCAGTTCATCCCATCACATAGATCTGTTTGGAACATTCAGGATTCTACCCCAACAATTCCTGGATGTGATACTTCTTTTTCTCTCCCTTAATGGTGACCTCAGACTGGCCTGCTGTGTCACCCTCTAAGTAGCAGCCCAACCAAAATGGGGAAGAAGGGGTTCAAACTTAATCCTGGCCCAGCCACCTGGATTCTCTTATATCGACATAGTTTTACACTAAAAGGATAATGACCACTTGCTTGCTGAGTCCCTCTAAAGTGGTCCACATGGGTCACAAAGGGTCCCTAATAGGTCTCTGTAAATGTTATAAAAACGTCCTTGCTTGTTTTATACCTGACCTTTCCAGGCAAAATGTATGGGTTGAGTAGAGGATGAATAAAATAAAGGCGAAGTTATATCTCCTGGAATAGGACACATCAGCTTCGTGGAGGTGTAAGTTGATCAGCAGCCCCAACACCTGGAGAAGGAAAAACTTAGACTTGGGAGGTATTAGGGAGGGAGGAATATTAATGATCTTTGTTTTTAGGACTGCCCTGAAGCCTTCTTTGCTGAGAAAGACCACCCTGCGTAGGTCTCCCAAAGTATTGTAGGCTCCAAAACTTTAAGTGACTGCTGGGTCTGGCGTCATCCATCTCCACAATTTGGTTACCATTTCTCTTGGCTTTACCAAGAGTTCCATCAGAAACAGCAAGGCATGGCTATAGCTTCCTGCACCTCCCAAACAAAACACCTGTCACCCCCTCCAGAGGGCTTTCCAACCCCCATTCCAGTAGCCATTGATCAATCAATCATTCCAAGACACAGACAAATGACACGTGGCTGGTGGCATGGACAAACAGGACACGTGGACTCATTGCCCTTAGGCAGTCCCTGCAAAAACAATACTGTGCTCTATTATTCGAACCACAATAGGAACCTAAGGTCAAGCAGTTGGCTAGAAGACCACATTGGAGGCACTGTCCACCTGTGCCTCCAAACTAATAGAAATCCAACTTGGGAGTCCCCCAAATTGTAAACAACAATTTATTTCCAGGAATACCATATGTGGAAGCCAGTATTATCTTGCCTTCCTCCTGAAAACATGGTGACTTACACCATAGCTGGAGGGGTTGGTGGGTGGGAGTCATACGAAACCTTTAAAGAAACTCCACCAGTAGATCATGTAGCTCTCAGGTGACTAAGGAGATCTATCCTAATGAGCCTACCAAGGACTTACTCAGGGGAGCATGCCAGAAGGGAAACCGACCTGTTGTTTATGCTCACTCTACAAGAAGTTATCCCTATGATAGGATTATTCCAATTAGAAAAGGTGATACAAATTTTGACCCTGATTTTATTAGAAGTGTTCACCACTTCCATTCAGGTCAGTATAGCTCACTGGCCAGTGTTGTTATGAATGGTAGAATTGCCATAGGCTTCCTCTTTTCAGACCAAGGTAAAGTCTGTGCAATCACTAATACATCCTACTGTACCTGGATTAACACCTTGGGCAGAGGAGAAAAGCCAATATGGAAAACTAAAGAAGAAATCTACCTGGTTTTCTAAGGTAGATAGATCTTGATAAGTCATCAAAGGATTCAGTCAGCTAATTGAGTCTGGGACCCTTGAGGTCATGGTGGGTCAATACTGCAGGTTGGCCTCATCCTGAAGCCAGGATGTCCTCTTGACAGAATGGAGCCCTATTGATAATAGTTTTGAGTAAATGCTGCATGAGATAAATTGAATCGATCTGGTCCCAGCCTTGGTTGGTCAGTTTAATCAGAGTGGCCGTTGGAGTGACAGACGCATGAGTAAATTGACCAGCATCCAGGATGGTGTAGAAACAAGCAGCAGATGCTGTGAGAAAACAATTTTCTATGGATCTCTCTCGTTTCTGTACTTGACTATTTTTGTCCCAAGATGTTTGTATAGTGAACAGCTTTGGAAGACAGGGATGCAGCCTCCCTTTGGAGCAAGGGGCAGGTGTGCTTACAATCCAGTATAATAAGGATAATGTCTCCTTCCTAGACAAAGGGCAGGCATGCTTATTGATTATCACAAAAGATTCATTCCCTAGGTTCAGGATTCTTCTTCTATAATTCAACCTCCTACACGTGCAGGTGTCACCTGGCCCTCTTTATGCGGCTCTGGGACAACTGGGATTCTGGGAACAAGAGCAAATTCTGGCTACTGCTACGGCAGTGGCTAATAAAACCTTTTGTTTCTGACCTGAGAGCCTCATGTCTTCTGCCAACTTCTATGAAGCTGTGGCAGCTAAACTTGTTCATGGTTTGTTTACAGTTCTGGACTATGCCTGCGGCCCACTCATCTTCGTACACTCCATTCCTTCTTCCTAAATGAATAAATAAAGGAATCTGTATTTGAACCACGTACAGACACCCAAAAATATAGACGCGGTCCGCTGGTCAAATTCATGCCTCTTATGAGATATATACTCTAAGCACAACGTATATGATTGAGTATGGTCCATGGAAGAATGAAATATCACTTCCAAAATATATATTTGCCCAAACAAAATCCTCAGCGTAGCATGTCTATTCGTTTCAGCTACCATGAACGTTTTCCTAATCCCCGCAGCCAAATGGGCTGTGACTTGGTCTTTAGGAGTCCCTAACGTGGCTAAAATTAATGCATCCATGTCCAATACAGTTCATCTCATGCACATCAAAAATTCTCATTCTAGGGCTTCCCTGGTGGCGCAGTGGTTGAGAGTCCGCCTGCTAATGCAGGGGACGCGGGTTCGTGCCCCGGTCCGGGAAGATCCCATATGCCGCGGGGCGGCTGGGCCCGTGAGCCATGGCCACTGAGCCTGCGCGTCCGGAGCCTGTGCTCCGCAACGGGAGAGGCCACAGCAGTGAGAGGCCCGCGTACCGCAAAAAAAAAAAAAAAAAATCACATTCCCAGACTAGGCCCTGCAAATCCTTCCCACCTTCTCACTGTTTCTTTGTTTCCATTTGGACTATTTCCGTTTCCATGAGCAATAATGGGTCAGAAATAAAACTGTACACTGTGATTCCACTTTTCAGTTACACCTCCAGGACAGGTGTGTGTTCACCTTGCCAGTGAGGGTACTTTTCTTGCACTTGTTGATTTTACTGTGTGTTACAGCACCTGTGAAATCATCATTTTTGGAAACAACTGTTTGCTGCCAGAAAACTAATCATCAAATTAATAAGCCCCAGAATCACAGAGCCCAGGGCCTGCCTCATTCTGTTGCAATAAGGATCACATCTCACTTCCTTTTGAAACTCGATTAAAACAAGCAAGGATTCAAAAAGCTTAAAGGTCACCCTAAATGACTCTGAAAGCCAAGCACGCCTGCCAAGATATTGCTGGTACCATAGAGCATGGAAGGAGGGATGGAAGCTGGGGTTCTCCAGACTTGTCTGAGTCTGCAATCCAGGCTAAAAGAGGGAGAAAAGAGAAAGGTTTTTGAGTCCTTTGCCCCCTGCTTGGAAGTTTTCAGACGCCGTAGTTTAGACCAAAGAACAGTCTTGGGCCCATCTAACCCTGACCAAAATTGATTTTCCATCCAGCAGCTACTCAAGCCCTGGGTTAGCTCATGCCCTGTCTCACAAAGTGCTTTTGCTAAATATGGTACTATAACCCATAAGGGATCTTTTATAAAGTTTCCCCAAGAGTGATTATATTCTCTTCCTATCTACCTCAGAGTTTTCTTTTGTCTGAAACTGCAACCTCATTTTTTGGAATCTCATGAATGAAAAACTATGAATATTTACTTTAGAAAGAATTTATGTTATGTGGCCACATTTGTTGATTTCTTAAATAAAGCTAAAGTTCTCTCTAAAGTATGGTAAACCCTAGGGCTCAGTTCAGATAAGTGTGCTGTGTTTCACTGCCAAAAAAAACATCCGTTTTTTTCTACAGTCACCATAAACCAACCACCCTAGAAAAACCTGCTTTGTTGTCCTCAAGGCGCTATTATTGTTCAGAATATTTTGCATGTAAGTGAACCCTGAGAGTTGTTCTTCCTTTCTTTTATAATTTGTCACTGGGAACTTCCATTTTTATTTATTCTTCCACTTTTAGCACCTGAGTACTTATGGGATCTGCAAAAGTACATATTGAAATATGCAAATAGTATATAGCATGTGAATGTCAGATGCATGGAAATTAAATCAAATACAGGAGGGAAAAGGAAGCAGAGTGCATTAAAGCTAACTTTATGGCCCCAAGCTGTAGATAAATTGTGGTCTCTGGTAGTTAAACAACAGCTGTTCGGATTTAAAATAAAATTATGATAAGGATCCCCAGAAGATAACACTTCTTGAAGTAACAGCATTTACCTAAATGCATCTGTTAGCAACCAGCACTGACAAGAGTGTTTATGTGAAAGTTTATTCCCATTTGTTTGCCTATGTTCTATCATTCCCATTTCCAGTGGATAGCAATTCTCATGGAGTGAAATTTATGTTTAGGTTCTAGTACAGCCTTTCCTTCCGTGTCTAGGCAGGTAAATTTCTGCTTCTAGCTGGTTGTGGTCCACAATGGCAAGAGAATGTCATCAAGAAAGACAACACAGTGCCACAGTGCTGGGGAGAGAACAGCGGGACTCACACTTTTGTACCAGGGGTCCATCCAATCAAACCCAGTCAGTCTTTTCTTTTTTTTTTTTTTAAGTGGTTCTTGTTTACATGTTTAATCTTAATAAACAGACCAACTCGACACACTAATCTTCAGGACACGAGCAAGGAGTAGGCAGCTGGGCGACACAGTGGAAGTCCACCAGTCAGTCTTATACTCTTGGTGAGCAGCCTTTCTTTAAGAGCTTTACACCCAATAAAATTTAAACTTTTATATATTTTTCTTCATTTATTGTGCAAGAGTTTTATTTCAGACACATAGGAAACCACCCAGATGGAATTGCTAAGAGTGGAAACTGCCATTTCCCTGGACACCTCAAACCTATGTTCATCTTTCAACCCAGCTGATTATTTTCTCTCTCTCTCCGGACTGTTTCCATCTTTTGTTCCCTCAGGATCTTGAATTCTGTCCCCTCTCACCATGTTCACCACCATTATATCCACCAAAGTGCATGTCCCATAGCAGAGAGGCTATATACCTAAAAATACATCTCTCCTCCTATATGTTCTTCAGTAAATAAAATATTTGCCCAAGCCAAAAGAATGCATAAATTCTTTAAACAACTTATACTTTATTTGAAACATGATTTTCATTTATATACTTTAAGGATATTCAAGAAATCAATTTTGAACTGAAAACGTTCCCACAAATCTTCAAGTCTATATATAGAGAAAATCGACATGTAGAAGCAGCCTCTTTGCCTTCCTGGAGCCAAGAAAAATCCTAATGGAGGATTTTCAAATACAAATGGATTTTAAAACACTTTGCTTTTTTCAAATTAACTTTTTAAAAATGTGTTGGTGGGGCTTCCCTGGTGGCGCAGTGGTTGAGAGTCCGCCTGCCGATGCAGGGGACGTGGGTTCGTGCCCCGGTCCGGGAAGATCCCACATGCCACGGAGCGGCTGGGCCCGTGAGCCATGGCCGCTGAGCCTGTGCTCCACAATGGGAAAGACCACAACAGTGAGAGGCCCGCGTACCGCAAAAAAAAAAAAAAAAATGCGTTGGTAAGGAAAGTTATTATCAAAATAGTAGCAAACTTTTAGAAATATAATTAACTTTGTAAAATCTGTCAGTGAATTGAAATATTACAATTTGGGTTGTTTTATGATTTTCACTTTTTTGATAATAAAAAATTTGTTTGTTGACAATCTTATTGTTTGCTCTTTATAATATGAATAAACTTTTTTCTGAGCCAGGGCAAAGTCCATCTGACAATCACAGATTGGGTAACTTAATTGAAAATGTATTCTGCAAGGAAGCTTAATAATAGAAAGATACTCATCCATTTATATTTAGCCGAATGGCTGAAGAAACAAAGTAGACTAAATATGCAACTGGATTGAATGTAAAGTAAATAGGAAATGCTATTGATTCACCTACATTCATTAATTAATTATGAATCAGTTTAAAATACCATGAAGTGTAATGTGTTTGAGAGCCTAATGAATCCTCAGTATTACTCACATATAAGCTAAAGAAATGAATAAATAATTATTGACATCATGTAGAAAAATCAAGTGAACCAGATTACTGCTAGAAAACATAAAGCATTTAATTCACAAAAAATTGCAATTGTCCTTTAAGATAATAAGTTAATTAATAAAAATTATTGATTTATATTAAACATATAAATGTAATCCTTACAAGTAATTTTCTTATAGATAAATTATGCTTTCCACAGTTGTTAGGCAGAGTTTACAATAATCTAAATGTTAAGAAAACCAAGACAAAAACTAGTCAGCTTTAAAGGCACCTGCCAACTTGTATGTTAGAAAATAAAAGCTGTCCAAGTGAAGGAAATGGCTTTGATCAGAGTTTAAAGCACCCTACTGGATAGCCTGCTTTAATAGCATTAGGAAAACAAAAGTTCTCTGCATAAAAGACAAGTAAAACGGGAAACCACAAACCAGGATGAAACGCCATATAACCTAATGGCTTCATATCTAGACTATATAAAGAACCTCTCTGCTACAGACTGAATGTTTGTGTCCTCCCAAAATTCATGTGCTAAAATCCTAATCCCCAAGACAATGGTATTAGGAGATGGGGACTTTGGGAGGTAATTAGGTCATGAGGATGGAGCCTTCATGAATGGGATTAGTGCCCTTATAAAAAGAGACCCCAGAGAGCTCCCTTGGTCCTTCTGCCACGTGAGGATACAGTAAGAAGATGGCTTTCCATGACCAGTAAGTAGACTCTCACCAGACACCAAACATGCCATCACCTTGATTGTAGACTTCCCAGCCTCCAGAACTATGAGAAATAAATGCTGTTGTTTATAAGCCACCTAGACTATTATATTCTGTTACTGCTGCCTGACAGGACTAAGTCACTCCACAAATCTAATTTATGTTTTATTTTTTTTATTTAACTACAGTTGATTTACAATATTGTGTTAGTTTCAGGTATACAGCTTCAAATTCTTTTCCATTGTAGGTTATTACAAGATATTGAATACATTTCCCTCTGTTATACAGTAAATCCTTGTCATTTAACTATTTTATATATAGTGATATATACCTGTTAATCCATGTTCCTAATTTATCCCTCCCCTCTCTTTTCCCCTTTGGTAGTAACCATAAGTTTGTTTTCTATGTCTGTGAGTCTTTCTATTTTGTAAATAAGTTGATTTGTATTCTTTGTTTAGATTCCACATATAAGTGATATCATATGATATTTGTCTTTCTCTGTCTAGTTTACTTCACTTAGTATGATAATCTCTAGGTCCATCCATGTTGCTGAGAATGTCAATATTTCATTCTTTTTTATGGCTGAGTAATATTTCATAGTATATGTGTACCACATCTTCTTTATCCATTCATCTGTCAATGGACACTTAGGTTGCTTCCACGTCTCAGCTATTGTAAATAGTGCAGCTATGAACATTGGTGTGAATATCTTTTTGAATAAGAGTTTTTGTCTTTTCTGGTTATATGGCCAGGAATGGGATTGCTGGATCATATGGTAATTCTACTTCTAGTTTTTTAAGGAACCTCCATACTACTTTCCATAGTGGCTGCACCAATTGACATTCCCACAAGCAGCATAGGAGGATTCTCTTTTCTCCACACCCTCTCCAGCATTTATTATTTATAGACTTTTTGATGATGACCATTCTAACTGGTGTGAGGTGATACTTCATTGTAGTTTTGATTTGCATTTGTCTAACAATTAGCAATGTAGAACATCTTTTCATATGTCTGTTGGCCATCTGTATGTCTTCTTTGGAGAAATGTCTATTTAGGTCTGCCAATTTTTGATTGGTTTTTTTCGTAGGTTTTTTTTTTTTAATATTGAGTTGTATATTTTGGAAATTAAGCCCTTGACAGGTTGCATTATTTGCAAATAGTTTCTCCCAGTCTTTTTGTTTTTTTATTACAAATCAATTTTAAAAAGACAAACAACCCAATAGAAAAGTAGACAAAATATGTAAACAGAGAATTTATGGAAGAGAACATTCAAATAGTCAAAAATATGAAAAAAAATTCAATCATAAAAAGAATTACAGATATGAAAATTAAAACCATGAGATTTCATACCCATCAGATTGATGAAATTTTCCCAATTCTAACAACACATTGTATTAGCAAATACATGAAATGACAGGAGCTCTTATGTACAAGTGATGGGAGTATAAACTGTTACATGCAATTTAGAGAAAGTTTGGGGTTATACGTAGCAAATTTGAAACTACTCACAACCTATGACTCAGAAATTCCAAACCTGGAGAAACTCTTGTACATGTGCCCAAGAGGATATCCTCAAGAATTTTCATAGCAGCATTGCTAATTAATGAAAAACTTAAAAAAACCCAAAGCTCCATCAAGGATGTAATGTATTAAAAACTGTGATATATTCATGAAAAATTAAAAATAGCTATAAAACATTATATATGTGTGTGTGTGTGTGTGTATATACATATATATATATATCTCAGCATGAATAAATCCCCAGAGCAAAGTTGAGAGGAAAAAGCAAGTTGGAAGGACAAGTACAGTTCAATAATATTTATATAAAGTTTTTAAATACATGCAAAAAAATACTATGAATTACTTATTAATACTAACATATATTATAAAAATAAACAATATGTATGGAGATGATAGACAGCAACTTCAGGAGACTCGTGATCTCAGTTGAGGGAAGAGAAGAGGGCAAAAGGGTAGCAGCCTTAATTGGACTTGTAATGGTTTCTTTTTTAAGCTGAATGATGAGTACCTTGCTGTTCATCAGACTATTCCTTATGCTTTTTGTTTACTTAAAACACTTCGTAATTGAAAAACAAAAATGCCATCTATCAGCCCCAGCACAGCCTTTCTAGCTTCCCACTAAAATACATAAATGAAGGTAAATAAAAAGACAGTGTTCAAAATAATGTTTGTATTAGTTTGCTCGGGCTGCCATAAAAAAAAAATACACAGACTGGGTCTCTTAAATAACACAAATATATTTTCTCACAATTCTGGAGACTGGAAGTCCAAGATCAAAGTGTTGGCAGGGTTGATTAATTCTGAGACCTCTTTCCTTGGCTTACCTATGACTGCTGTGTCCTCACATGGTCTTCCCTCTGTGTGTACATCCTTGGTGTCTCTTTGTGCGTCCAAGTTTCTTCTTCTTATAAGGACACTAGTCATATTGCATTACGGTCCACCCATATAACCTTATTTAACCTAAATTACCTCTTTAAAGACCCTATGTCCACGTTCTGAGCTACTGGGGGTTAGAACCTCATCATATGGACTTTGGGGAGTACAATTTAGTCTACAACAATGTTGAAATCTAAGACCAATAGACAATTGATTCCTAGAATGTGGAAGGAACTAACACTTATTACGAAGATGATGGAGCAGTTTGAAAATAAACGGTCGGTTACCCATGTTCTAGCTTAGGAACCCGAGCAGTCCTTCTCCACCCCTACCTCCCGTTATGTATTCTCACCTGAAAAGCAAGGTCTAACCACAGTGTCTGTATCCATGGAGAATGTCAAGCCATTTTATATAAAAAAAAAATTTGTTTTTACCTGAAATAAGTAATACTTTCTATTTCTCTGAGACTTCAAGGTGATTTTCCCCCGATTCTGCAATATTTTTTTGTAAGCCTCCTGTTAGTATATTTCTTCTTTCTCATTTTCATAAAAAGATAAATTTTGTCAGCTAGAGATAGGATCTTAAATTCTACCCCGACTCCCTCACTTCCCCCAGAGTTTATCCTGAGCCGATGAAGTACATGGAAAACTCCATTTCCCAGAATGCCCCATACCTGATAAGGACCACATCTCCCAGTATGCAGTGTACCTCCTGAAGTCTTCCCAACTGCCTGCACCATTTTCATTTGTTTTGTTTTTTAGTTAAATTCTCTAAATGGATATACAAAGTATAAAGACAGAAATATCATCTGAGGTGGAATAAAAATCAAGCTGTCTGCAGGTTTTTTCCCTTTAGCCCTAAATGCCAGAATACAGTGCAACACTGTTTACAGAATTTTGAGAGAGAGAAAGAGAGGAAAAAACAACAACAAAAAAACCCTGTGATCCTCGAATTTATACCCTGTCAAGTTTTATTTGATGGCAGAAGGCAACAGAAAGAACCTCCGTCGTGGGGCAGTTTATCGGTCTTTACTAGTTAAACAAAACCATAACTTTGCTTTTTCAATATACATTTTAAAGATACAGGAAAAATCATTACCCAAGAATGTATTTTTTAAATTGATTCTGCAGCCAACGAACAGAGCTTTTCTCTGCAGTGCTTCACCCAACTGTTCCTTTGCTGCTTCTGAAGCTGTTAATTTCCCAGCATCAGAAACGCTTTTTAAGCCACATGTTCTAGATTCTTGACTTCTTTGACAATCACTTAAAACAAGAAATAATGCCGTTCTGTGCCAGCCTTTACTAACAATGACCAAACTTTTCACACGCCTGATACAAAAAGAGCTCTTTTCAAAAGAAAAAAAAAAAAAAGATCTCTTTCGCCCTGCACAAAAGCAGAACCACAAGCACCAGCAAAAAGGCCATTTTCATTGCCAAGTTTCTTGGATATTAATTTTTTTCTGCATCAAGAAGGGGAGGGTGGGACGAACTGGGAAATTATGATTGACATATATACACTACCATGTGTACAATAGAGAGCTAGTGGGAACCTGCTATAAAGCACAGGAGGCTCGGTGCTCTGTGATGACCTAGATGGGGGGCATGGCGGGTGGGGTGGGGGGAAGGAGGTCCAAGAGGGAGGGGTTATAGGTGTACATACAGCTGACTCCCTTCATTGTAAAGCAGAAGCTAGCACAACATTGTAAAGCATCTATACTCCAATTAAAAAAAAAAGATGTATATTGCGACACCTAAACATGATTTTACATATACTTAGTCAAGACCAGTAAACTGGCCTATTTCATATTTTATCTGACACAAATCCCCCTCTATTACCATCTTCCTTCTAAGACTTGAGAATATTTCTACTTAATTATGATTCTGAAGCAGTCTATTCAATGGTACTGTCAGATTTCCTTTGCAAAGAACAAAATCCACCCTAGCTGGTTTAGCCGGAGTTGGTTTATTACAAGTTTTAAATGGGTTCCTGCATTGTTGGGAAGCCTGAGGAAACAGCCTCTGGGTTAGGTTTCGGGAATGACTCCCAAAGTCGCAAATCTCAGCCACCAAAGGAGCCTCTTCGGTGACGAGGAAAGCTCGCTCGTTGCAGAGGGGTAAGGACACAGCTCCTGAACTTCACCACCACCATCCCACCCATGAAGCTTGCTGTGATCTCCACCAGCCAGTGGGCCTCCTCTCCACCCACCACCCACCCCCAGCTCGGTGTTTCAACAGCTACTGAGACTCCTGCTGTAGCAGAAAAACCAATTTCCCACCCACCTGTGCTTGCTAGGAAAATTAAGCACAGCGTCTACCGCCCTTCCACCTGCCACATCTTAGCTGAGTGCATCTAATTCATATACTTTCTGGAACCTAAATTACATTCAGAACCTTAGATACAAGGGATTCGGAGAAATGTACAAGAATACACACTAGAAAATGTTTGGAAAGGATATTGAGCGCTAATCTGTTATATCCACAATTATACAATCCTAATTGTATTCTTAAATAGATGATTAAAAAAAAGGCTAAGGACACATCATGATTCTAATGGTCCATTAGAGCTGCTTGTAACTGAGGATAAGGTTTACAATAGTAATAATTTTAATAATAATATCATTAATTGCTAACATTTGATTTCATGCTCTGTGTCAGCCAATATTCCATGGGCATTATGCCATTTAATCCTTATAACAGCCCTAAAGTATGAACTCTTTTTAGCCTTAATTTATAAATGAGAGAACTGCAGCTTCAAGAGGTGAAATAATATGCTCAAGGCGACATACTGCTAAGTGATGAAACCAAAAGAGTCTAACCTGGACGGTTCTACCCCCGAGACTGCCTCTCCGCCGGATATTTTATTCAGTAGTTCTGAGGCAGGGTCCAGGAGACTGTGCTTTTAATAAGCTCTCCAGGGTGATGCTCATGGACAAAAGTTTTATTAACGTCCAGTATCTCCCCATTTCAGATAATCCTGTGTTAGTTTTATAACCAGAAAAATGCTCTAAAAATTACAACAAATGTAATTCTGCATATGCCGTATGATCATTGCTGTGTAAATAATCTACACACTGCAAAAAGACTGAAAGTGTTACCGGGGTGATCTTTGTAGTCTAGTGAAACAAGTGAATGATGCTTTGCTATGTTCTGCCTTTTGCATTTTCCAGGAGCTCAACTGTAACATTACTTTTATTTCACGTCTACACTGGTCAAGTTCCATCTCTCATTTCAGAGACCATTCATACTGGCATCCAAGTGTTAGAGATGTAGTCTCTTTTTGTTTGTTTTTTACTTCTTTTCTCTTTCCCTTCCCAATGCAATTTTAAGTTCAAAATCCAGAACTGAAATGCCAACTTAAAATTTCCTAGTCTTTTACTCAGACTAAGACAAGAAAAACAAAATATTGACCACATAAACTCGAGTCTTTTATTTCTATTTAATACATTAGACACTGTTAAAAAATTATTTGAGGGCTTCCCTGGTGGCGCAGTGGTTGAGAGTCCGCCTGCCGCTGCAGGGGACACGGGTTCGTGCCCTGTCCCAGGAGGATCCCACGTGCCACGGAGCGGATGGGCCCGTGAGCCATGGCCGCTGAGCCTTCACGTCCGGAGCCTGTGCTCCGCAACGGGAGAGGCCAGAGCAGTGAGAGGCCCGCGTACCGCAAAAAAAAAAAAAAAAATTATTTGAGAAGCCAATTCTGAACATGTATAGCAAGACCTGTTGATCACACTATCTATGTTTCCTCTTTTTCCTGAGTACCTCCATCCCTTCTTGTCTGTAAGTCTAAAGGAAACCTGGCCGTGCTGTGAGTGCGGTGACCTCGGGAATGACAGCCAGTGCCGTGCACTGGGCCAGTCCAGCCACTGCACAGGCTCACGGCACACTTGGCATCCGTGGCTTCAGCTAGCCTAGCTCAGCAACCCTAATACATCATCCAAGCAAACATTAATATTTTACCTCAGTTATCAAGTGTGCCCATTCAAACTTTTATCTAAAACATTCTTTATCATCTTTTCATTAAGTTCTCAAGAGCTAATGGTTTCTGAGTTCCCCGGGTAAGGATGATGTTCTGAATAATGAAAGCTCATTACTTCTCCACAGAATGCTTGTTAATTCAAATGATGATATTAAAACTATAGTAGCCTTTAGCACTGGGGTGATTTCTAGCATACTTTATCATGTATCAATATATACTCTGTTTGTCAAAACTGCCCAGGGCTGGGGCTGACATTCTCTCTGGAGGAGTCTAGTGCTTCAAAAGGCACTGAATACACCAAGGTGACAACTTGCAGAGTTTGCGCCTCTAGGAAATGGAAAGATGAAACTTGAAGCGTCACCACCTCCCTCGACTTCCTTATTAGTATTCATACAGAGACTGAGCCCTCCTTTCTGCTCCTCACGGGTCTCCCTTTTGAATGGAATAAAAGGAAATCAATATTTTGAGAAGGAAGCACACAGAGGGGGTTCTACACATGAGACGTTAATTATTTCCATTTAACGGATCCCAAAATAATCTTCACACAAAAGAAGACTGGTTTAGTTATTACCTAGACATACACACGTGCATACACACAGACTGCATTCAACCCAGTGCTTAAGGTGGTTGATGATATTCTTGGACAAAAAGTATTGGTTCTCTGGATTATTTTTTTATAGGGCATTATTTTGTTCATTGAGATTTGGGTCTCTTAAAATACGTCTTAATCTCATCTCAGTTTGTACAACCAAGCGGGTTCCCATGGTTACCATATTGCTGTAAATTTCCTGAATGGGGCTCCTCCTGTCCAGTTTTGACAGCAGGATACAGGCTTACCTCGTTTTATTGCACTTTGCTTTACTCCGCTTCCCAGATACTACATTTTTTACAACTTGAAGGTTTGTGGCAGCCCTGCATCCACCAAGTCTGTATCGGTGCCATTTTTCCAATAGCATTTGTTCATTCCGTGTCTCTGTCACATTTCGGTAATCCTTACAATATTTAATTTTTTTTATTATTGTTCTATTTGTTATGGTGATTGGTGATCTTTGATGTTACTATTGCAAAAAGATTATGATGCGCTGAAGGTTCAGATGATGATTAGCATTTTTTAGCAATAAAGTTTTTGTTTGTTTGCGGTACGCGGGCCTCTCACTGTTGTGGCCTCTCCCGTTGCGGAGCACAGGCTCCGGACGCGCAGGCCCAGCGGCCATGGCTCACGGGCCCAGCCGCTCCGCAGCATGTGGGATCTTCCCGGACCGGGGCACGAACCCGTGTCCCCTGCATCGGCAGGCGGACCCTCAACCACAGCACCACCAGGGAAGCCCAATAAAGTATTTTTTAATTAGTGTAAGTGCATTGTTTTTTTAGACACAAAGCTATTGCACACTTACCAGACTACAGTATAGTGTAAATACCACTTGTAGATGTACTGGAAAACCAAAAGATTCATGGGATTCATTTTACTGCAATATTCGCTTTATTGTGGTGGTCTGGACCCAGACCTGTAATGTCTCCAAAGTCTGCCTGTACTTCTGATGTTGACAAACCCACACTCCTCCCCTTCTCAGTGTTTTGAGTAAAAGGTTATATGCAATTGAGAAGCATATTACCACCAGGACCACACTGAAAGAGTCAGCCATGCCTATTATAACCAATGTGAACTATGCTCCCAGTCAGTGGATTTCCCTTTTCATTTCTCTCCCAGTCACTCTCCACCTTCCTGTTATTGTAAGGATTTGCACAAAATAGAAAATTGCTTCCTTCTGGCAGCTTTTCCGATTCTTCTATTTGTCCTGTATTTTTGAAGCACCTGAAATTCTAGTATCCTAGGAAGTCTCCAAGGAGAGGGCAACTTTCCCCAAACTAGGCATTTTACCTTTCTGAAATGACGTAAATTCTGAAGAATCTCATCTGTGCCTCCCTCTAGAACCTGGGAGGGATTGTAATTTTAAAAACCAAGCCATTCTCTAAGATGCTTGGAGCTGCAAGGTCAACGCTTGGGAGCACGCGTGTGTGCTACAACATGCAATTCTGTACCACTGTCTCTTAATTATCTCTCCTGTGGAAGGCTAGCTGGGTATCTGCCCACAGGCCCTATCATACCAACATGGTGAACTTTCTGCATCATAGTTGCACTTTTAGAACAGTAACTATCCATTAGAAAAGATCTACACGCATTCCTATAAGTATATTAATTATACCACTCAATATTTTTTGCATTTTCTATTAATCATGTTAGGTAATAGAATGATGCTTATTTAAAAGAAGTAGAAGCCACCCTGTTAATCCAATATATTAATGATAAAGGGCATCTGAGTTAATTTATTGTAGAGGAGCAAAGTCATCCACAGAATACTTCATCATCGGGTCAATTTAAGAAAAATGTAGTGTAAGGAAAATATGTAGGTCATTTCCCATTGTATTCTTGGTTTTCAGGATTCTGATTCAATATCAGACTATGTGCCAAAACATCTTCAGGGCATATGTACATTCCAATTATATGCAGGGAACTGCATGAACCTCCTCCCAAAGTATAAAAAGAGCTTCAGTCTTAACACAAATAAAAATGAAGTCAACTTAGATGAAACTGGTATATATTGATAGTTAATTGATAATTCCATTTGGTCTCGAAGGCTGCTAAGCCTTCTTTTCCATACAAGACCCAAGATATAAATGTTCTGTCAATTTTTTTTTTACTATTTCAAACCTCATTCTCACCCAGGCAGTCCTTTAAAACTTCAGGCTTTCTTGAGAGTAGGTAACTTTAGAACAAATTAAACATGAAACATTTGGAAACTTGACTTACTGACATCTACGAATAGCAAATTAATTTTCAAGAAGAAAAGGTGCTTACTGAGATTGACCAGAGAAAGGGTAGAAAGCTAACGTAAGGGAATGTCCAAAGTAGATTCTACTTTCAGACAATTTCAATAAGGGCTCTATTCCAAGTATATTTCTAAAGGACAAAGCCAATTATAAATGTTTGCATGATTAACACTTATGGTATAAGGACATAAGCAATGAAAATAGAGTCAAGTTAATTCCACCATCCCTACCCCCTGAAAAGTAAGCTTAACTGAATGCTCTACATATGAGAACATATGTTTTCAGAGCTTTGGTTTGTTTTTTGTTTTGAATTCAGGAATACGAAGTTCTTTCTGTGAATCACAAGTTGGACTATGTGTCATCCTCACCTATTTAGAATATATTGTATTATCTATCACACATAAATCCACTTGGATGTAAACAGGGCCAGGTGAAGTTCTACAGGCTTTCTTGCTCAGCTGAGGATCTTTGCTGATCTCTATCTAATAAAAATATATTTCTTCCTGATCTGTAAATTATTTCTAAAGAAGGAAGTTTACTTCTCTTTCCATGCTTTTTAGCTGTACATGTTGCTGTCTATAGAGTAGAGCAGGGATCAGCAAACATTTTCTATAAAGAGTCAGAGAGCAAATATTTTAGGAGTTTTGGAGCATAGGGTCACCGTTGCGACTACTCAACTCTGCCATTGTAGTGCAAAAGTAGCCGCAGACAATGCATAAGTGAATGAGCATAGCTATAGCGCAACTAAACTTTACTCATAAAAACGTGCAACAGCCTTGATTTGGTCCATGGAACATAGTTTGTTGACTCCTATGAAGGAAAACTTGTATTAAAAGCATTCATTTACACATAGTGCTGTTATAATTACTTGAAACCACTCACTAAAACTATCAGTAAGAACAGAATTATACTGCTTCATTGTTTGTGATAAAGTCATATCAAACCTGAGTCTTCAAGCACATAAAAAACTCACCAGACAAATGACTGTATTTATAAACACCACATAAATCAACCCAATATCTGATGATCAACTGGACGCTTGACCTTACTTACTAAAACCCAATCTTTACATTAAAAATTTTTAGAGAGGGCTTCCCTGGTGGCGCAGTGGTTGAGAGTCCGCCTGCCGATGCAGGGGACACGGGTTCGTGCCCCGGTCCAGGAGGATCCCACGTGCTAACTGGGGAAAAATATATCTGAGTCCTAACCCCGTGAATGTGACCTTCTCTGGAAACAGGGTCTTTGCAGGTGTAATTAAGTTAAGGATCTCAATATGAAAACATCTTGGATTTAAGGTAGGTCTTAAATCAAATGACTGCTGTCCTTATATGAGAAAGGAGAGGAGATCTGAGACATAGAGAAAAAGACCATGTGAAGACAGAGGCAGAGATTGGAAGCATGTGGCCACAAGCCAAGGGACAGCAGACCCACCAGAAGCTGCAAGAGGCAAGGAAGGATTCTCCCCCAGAGCCTTGAGAGGGATTGTAGCCTACCTTATAGGTTTCAGACTTCTGGCCTCTAGAACAATGAAAGAATAAATTTTTGCTGTTGTAAGTCCCCTAGTTTGTGGTAGTTTGTTACGGCAGCACTAGGAAACTAATACACTCCCCAGAAATTTAAGACCCAAAGTCACACCAGAAGCCCAATAAGTGTTACAAAAGTGTTCTAAGGACTTCCCCGGTGGTCCAGTGGTTAAGACTCTGCGCTTCCACTGCAGGGGGATGCAAGTTCGATCCCTGGTCAGGGAAGTTCTGCATGCCGCGTGGTACGGCCAAAAAAAAGTAACTTAGCAGCTCAGAGACAGAACAATGGCCTAGAAATTGGGTCTATTTACTCTGAGTTAAGTGCTCAATCTTCTACTATCCAATAATGTCATGTGCTGACTTCTGTGTGTTAGATCACGTAGAAAATCTAAACAGTGTAAGTTATGATTCCTGTACTCAGAGCTCTAGCAATCCAGTCATGGATAAAATACAAAAATGTGTTCATTATTCAACAAGAAGTGTAGCGGTTACAAGCACAGACTCTGAATCCAAACTGCCTGGGTTCAGACACCAGCGCGGCCCCTTGCACACTGAGTTACTGAACCTGCTGGTACTTCTGGAGCCTGATCCGTGTATTTGGTTGGTCACAGTAGCTACTCAGAGGGTAGCTGTGAACATGAAGTGAGCTGACACGTGGCCATGACAGTAACTGGCCCACAGTATAGTTACTGTCTGCAAGGCTCTCTGTGTCTGGCGCTGAGGATCAAAGCGATAAAGATACAGTCCTTGACTTCAAAGAGCTTACCTTGGGAAGTTCAGGCAAAATGCCATTTTTCCAGCAAGTAACTGATGTGCTATAAGAGTCGGGCAATTTTAAGGAAATAAATAAGAGAAGTAATAGAATAGGTCTAATCTTGGAAGCATATGCTCGTGGGATCAGTGAGGATGCCCTAAAGGAGTAGTTATTACTCCCAAATTTGGGATAGTATTTAGCCAAAACATTGTGAGTAATAAATACAAAAGAGTATACAATCCAATCTGAATTATAAATAATGGCCTATAAGTACTTGCAGGATTTCAGAGATGGACAGATTGGAACAAGCTTGGAATCGTAAAATCCAAGGTTCAGAAGGCCTCTGAAAAGTTTTCTGGCCCAACTTCCAACCTGTGCTTAAATGGTTTCTGTATCTCTCAAGCAGTCACAGAGCTGAACTTAAATATTTCTATTGACAGGGATCTCACTACCATACAAAAGAGTCTATTCCACTTTTAAGGATCTCTGGTTATTAGAAAGCTCTTATTTATATGAAGCTGAAACTCACCTGCCTGTACTTTTTACCCATTAGTTACCCACTAACCTATTAGTTTATTCATTAGTTCTCATTAAGTTCTTGGGGCAAACAGAACAAGTCTGTTTCCTCTTTTATATGACAACTTTCAACTATTGCAGGGATTAGCAAACCTTTTCTGTAAAAGTCCAGGGATTAAATATTTGAGGGTTTTTAGGCAACACTGTCTCTGTCAACTCAGCATAGATAATATGTGAATGTTTAGGGTAACTGTTCCAATAAAACTTTACTTGTGACACTGAAATTTGAATTTCATGTTATCTTCTTCTGAGTTTTTTTTCAACCATTTAAAAAGTGGAAGACCATTTTTAACCACAGACCATACAAAAACAGATAGTGAACCAGATTCAGCCCCCGGGCTGTCCTTTGCCAGCCCCTGAACTATTTTGATAGGGGATTTCATACTTTCCCCAGCTGAGCTTTTCCCTTTTCCAAATTAAATATTCCTCGGTATCTTATCTACTTCTTGTAAAACATGGTAATACTTTTCATTATTCCAACGTAAAATTGCTTTTTTTTTTTTTTTTTGGTTTGGTTTTGTCTTTTTCTCTGTGTGTGGCCATTACTCACATGTATTGAATTATTTGCTTTGACCGTATTCTAATCCATTTAAGATTCATTATCTCTTTTAACCCTCAAGCCAATCCTTAAAAGGAAGTATTATTAATTCATTTCTTACCTTGTTCTAGAAGCTAATATTATCCCTGTTTTATAAATGAGACAACTAAGGCTCAGAGAAGACAAGTGACTTGTCCCAAATCACTTGGTTAGAAAGTGACAAGAAGGATTTGAAGATGGATCTTCTAACTACTAGTTCAGACCACTTCACACCACACCATGTCCTCTGCAGCTAGAGGTCTTGTAACCCTGTAGAAAGGGAATGAGGTTGATCCAACGTGATTCATGGTTGGTGAGCCCATGAGGTTTCTAAAGATCATCACTTCTCTTTATATATTTTGAACCATCTTTTCAATAGACAGATCTAGCATCTTACCCAGAATTAGAATCAAGGTCTTCAGTTTGTAGGTTGCAGAATCATACTCTTGCCTCTTCTGAGAGCGCTCAAAATCTTGAAAAAATGGTAATCTGAGCTAAATCAGGATTTAAAGAGGAAAAAAAGGATGTTGGTAGAAGGCAGGATGGGATTAACAAAGCAGCTTGTCTGCTATGTGCCAAACCCTATGTAAGCAAACTAGCCACTGATTGGTTTCAGGCAGTGAAATCAAGCACTGATTTAATGAGAAAAAAAATGAATCTGTTTAGTTAACATACTCAATGCTGTTCCCCCAGCTCAAATCCAGACACGGAAATTTATTTCACCTGTATTCCAAAAGTAAGACAAAACACTTAGAAAGGGTGGGTAAGCACCAACTTCCAGTAGTTTTGAAGACAGGGGGCTGGCTCTCACTTACTAGCATAATCTTGGTACAACTAAGGTACAATTCCAAGCTTTAGAAAGTGAATTGTTTTTCTTACAACTGAGAAACTATCTTTGGAAGCAATCATAAAGGAGATGTTTCAGAAATGTTTTGCACAACTGCACCTTTGAAAGAATAAGAGTATATCCTCCTCTTCACAAAGTGATCACTGTGTAGGAAAGAACTTCATTCAGATACAAAGTTTTGAGGGACTTGTATGAAAATCAGTACTGCTACTTGACAGTCTTTGCAATATCTTATCAAGGATACTTTCCATCCCCTTTTTAAGCAGATTTCAACTCTAACCAAAAATTTTAAGGTGAGCTACTGTCTTGATGACCCAATGAGTTTTAAAATATTATCTTGGCCCTTTTCTGTTTTAATATTGTTTTTAACACCGTTGGCATTTCCTTTCAGGAGTTAAAACGCCACCTTTCAATGTGGGATTCAAGTACTAATCAAAAATACTTTGCGGTTTAATAGAGCCTACCAAGAACTCTGCTTTTTCTAAATTGATACTTTACGATTTAGGGATGGCTGCCTCCACTGATGTTGTCCATTTTCCAACAAAAAGCTCTCTCTAAGGAGACCTGCTGGAGGAGCATGGGTTTATAACCACTGGCCTGGTTCACGTAAATGCTAATCCATGCTTTGTACTCCTGAACAATATGCCTGAACCTGGTGTCCGACTGGTCCCAGCTCTGTTTCATAAACACCAAGTCTGAACCCCCCAAACCCTGGCAAATAATGTTCTGGCACCCAACTCTCATGGCTTGATTTATAATAACACAGCCCAGTCGACACAGTTGTAAAAAAGTTTTTTAAAAATGTGATGGTCTTAGTGTACTTCCTCTTTATAGAAAGAATCAATATACTCTGTCTACAAGGTTTTTAACAGAATATGAAATGTTGCAAATTTTAAATGCCACAATAAGGGCCTACATACTTTGAATCTCTTCTGTCAATCCTATGAAGACACTGCCCCTTCTATTATAATACATGTTACATTGTCTCATGATCAACTTTTCACGTACTTGTATTATTGATTACTGGCCTCTCTCAGCAAGAGTGAAAGCTCCAGGAAGGCAGGAATTGTTTTTCTTTTGTTCACTGATGTATCCTAGGCACCTGAAACAGTTTCTGGTATGTACTAGGCACTTAATACGGATTTATTTAATAGATGGATGGAAGGAAGGATAAACAGATGGATGGAACAATATCTTCTACTAGATTGTCAACATCTAGTAGTATAACTATGAAAAGTAATACATGTACACTCTTAAATAAAATTCAAACAAACAACCTGTAAAAAAATTATGACACTAATTAGGGAGATGTGAACACTGGATATTTCATATTAATAAATCATTGTTTATTTGTTGAGATATGAAATGTATTCTAGTGATGGTTTACATGTTGAAATACTTAAAAATATAATGATGGCTAGGATTTGTTTCAAAATAATCTAGAGGAGAAGCAGGGCAGTGAGGGGAGATATATACAAAACAAGATTGGCCATGAGGTGATCATTATTTTGGGGTGATGGATATATAGAAGTTTATACCACTGCATATATTTGAATTTTTTCAGAGAAAAAAGTTAAATAAAAAGTTAAATAAAATAAAGTTAAATAATATTTAAAAAGTTAAATATTCAAGCCATAAAAAAATGGCAAACGGGTAAAAGTAAGACTCCCTCCCATCTCTGAACACTAAGCTCATTTTCGCTTAAAAGGAAAAGCAAAACCACTAAGCATCTAAAATATACCAAGCACTATTCTAGTTAATGGAGATACGGCTGTTAAGAAGCATTTGCATGCTAGTGAGAGAAACAGACAATAAATAAGTTAGAAAATAAATAAATACATGAGACAATTTCAGAGAGTGACAGGTGCTGTTAAAAAGCAAAACCAGCTCTTCTCCCCAAAATCAACGAGTGTTCCCAGATATTCCAGGCACTTACCAGCACACACTCAAGTGCGCGTATATGCATGTGTGTGCATCGTGCGTTCTTTTACTGTACACACCCTTTTTTACCCAGGAGCATCCATGTCTTTCTGTACTTTGCTTCTTCCCCTGAACAATACATCCTAAAGGTCTATGTCCAGACTGGGACCTCTTGAGAGCAAGGACCTTCTAGAATTTACTTTGCATCCCCAGGATGTGACACAGCGCCTGACAGCTGTCAGACCTTCAGCAAATGTTTCATGCATTGAAGACTTAAAATTCTTCAATTTCTTTAAAACCATCAAAAGTGGTTGAACACTGGGCACACCAGCTTCTCATCCTCTCTGCACCTTTGTCTCTCTTACTCCAAAGGTAGATCTCAGGGAGGTTTTGCAGAGCTGCATGGTGCCCGGCACGTGGAGGGCCTTTAACAAATGTTAAAGAGGAATTTGGAAAGGGATGAGAATCACAGAAAGGCAAAGCCTGTCAGACAAACTTCTCATTAATGACAGCTGGGCACCTGGTGGCCCCCCCCCCCCCCCCGCCCGGGAAGTAAATGATGCTGGACAGGTGTTCTCTGACACTGGGAAACAGAAAAACTATGTTTACTGTGCCTACCCATGGCCTGGACTGGTTTTGGTCTGGGTTGTTAGGGGGGGCAGAGAGGGCGTTGGGGTGTTTTTTGTTTCTTTAACCTGCTCAAACTGTTTTAAACTCCAGAGGCTTTCGATAATATGTTTGCTCCAAGAATCACCTTTAATCCTCACCAGACCTCGTAGGGCTGCTCATGAAATCAATGGGAGGCCGTTTACATCGCTGTGTCTTTCCTGAAGGGCTTGGGTCTTGTAGGGTCCAACGTGCTGTGTTAATTTTGAAGAATGTGTTATTAGCAGTCTTACCGATTCTGCTGTAATTTCGCTGGATGGCGATAACAGCAGAAAAGCTGCATGAGTACAGTGGCCACCAGATAATGTAGGCCTTGAATTTTACTTCATTTTTAATGGCTTGAGAGAGGTTAGAGGTATTTAGATATGTCCTGAAAAAAATAACTGAGTTACTGATTGGATTTTTAAAAATTGGAGTGAAAAGGAAAAGCAAGCTACTGTAAATTGGAATTTATTTACATAGTTCCTAGCGTTACTCAAAGTTGAGTTAACGCCCTGTATGTGTACACGGAGCAGAGGTATGTGATGATATTCTTACCAATAATGCATCCAGATCATTGCATTAAGCTTCCCTGGCAGGTTACAGTATTTGAAAGATGGGAGACCAGTCCAAAAATAGACCTAGAGACCCCTTCTTCAACCTGAGATTTTGTTGAATTCTCCCTTTTAAAAGTCACTTAAAGGACCCACTGGAAGCAACAGGAGGGTTTAGATTGGGTAGGAGCTCAGACCTTTCCATGAACGCTACGTGTGCCGAGTGAGTTGTATATGTTGGAGTGTGTATAAATGTAAAGAAGAAAAGAAGCTAGAGAAAGTATGCAAGTTTGAAATTGGACAGGAAGATACCAAATAAATGTTAGACACCAAAATTACCATAGAAACCAAGACTGGCTGAAGTACTCAAGGCTCACACAGGCAGCTCACCGTTGTCTATAACAAAATACTGACTGGGGGACTTAAACAACAGACGTTTACTTTCTCACAGTTCTAGAGGCTGGAAGTCGATCAAGGTGCCAACATGGTCAGTTCTGGCGAGAGCCCTCTTCCCGTTTTGCCGATGGCCGAGTTCTCCCTGTTTCCCCTGGTGACCTTTCCCCTGTGTGTGTGTGTGTGTGTGTGTGTGTGTGTGCCAGGGGGGCATGTTTGTCTCTTCTTTTAAGGACACTAATCCTATCATGGAGACCCTACTCTGATGACCTCATCTGAACCTAATCACCTCCCAAAGGCCCCACTGCTGAATACCATCATATTGGGAGTCAGGGCTGCAACATATGAATTTGGGGGAGATACAAACGTTCAGTTCACAACCACACCCAAAGCAATTTTAGCACTTTATAACTGTATTTTATTTGGTTATTATGAAGATATCTATATTTAGAGAAGTCCTCTAATTTAAAAACATGACACAAATGAACCTTTTTACAAAACAGAAACAGACTTACAGATATTGAAAATAAACTTGTGGTTATGAAACGGGCAACGTGGAGGGAAAGGGATAAATCAGGAGCCTGGGATTAATATATACACACTACTATACATAAGAAAGATAACTAATAAGGACCTACTGTATAGCACAGGGAACTCTACTCAATATCCTGTGATAACCTATATGAGAAAACAATCTGAAAAAGAATGACTATATGTATAACTGAATTACTTTGCTGTACACCTGAAACTAACACAACATTGTAAATCAACTATACTCCAATAAATTTTTAAAAAAATAAAGTGTCAGGGCTTCCCTGCTGGTGCAGTGGTTGAGAGTCCGCCTGCCGATGCAGGGTGCATATGTTCTTGCCCCGGTCCGGGAAGATCCCACGTGCCGCGGAGCGGCTGGGCCTGTGAGCCATGGCCGCTGAGCCTGCGCGTCCGGAGCCTGTGCTCCGCAACGGGAGAGGCCACAGCAGTGAGAGGCCCGCGTACCACAAAAAAAAAAAAAAAAAAAAAAATTCACTAAATTAATAGTAAAAAAATAAAGAATAAAACATTTAAGAAAACTAAAGAAGTCCTTTTACAGGCTTGCTTTAGGATGATCGTTCATTTGACATTCAAGAAATATTTATCATCATCTACTCTGTGCCAGGTGCAGTTGTGGGCCTCGAGAGATAAAAAAGGGATAAAAATAGTTGCGGTCCCCTGTCCTCATGGGGCTCACAGTTTAATGAGAGAAGGAGAAAGACAATGAAGAAGTAAACAAACAAATAAATAAACAAGTAAATAAAATAAATCAGTCGCCGCTTGTGATTCTGCTTTGAAGGACAGAAAAGGGTACAGTCCTAGAAAAAAGTGTGAAGGGGGATTCAAGGGATCCACTTTAGGTGAGGAGCTTAGGGAAGGAGACTTTGAGGCGGTAACATTTAAGCTTAGACTTGAAAGATAAGGAAGAGCGTTCCAGCAGATGGAAGAGCGGATGTGAAGGCCTCCAGGCAGAATAGAGTTTGGCCTGTTGTAGGAACCCAGTGAGGTCCTTGTGTCTAGAACGCAGTGAGTGAGGGGGAGAGTGGCACAGTATGAAGTTGAGGTGGCTGGCAGAGCAAGATCACATGGGGCCTTGCAAGCCAACGTAAGGCATTATTTTATTCTAAGGATGATGGAAGTCATCATAGGTGTTTAAGCCAGAAAAGAGGTGGTTTGCTTTGTGTGACTTGTACTCTCTTTGCTCAGGTGAAGCAGTCAGTAGATGGAAATATAGGAGGCAGGAGGAGACAGAGACAAGAGTCATGGGTGACGGAGAGAGACGCGCCTTGGATATATTTGGTCCACAAGGATTCTTGCAGCCTTAGTGGTCATAGAAAACTCTTTGTAGATCTAGTGGTGCTTGACAACCATTATTCAGGTGATGAAGGGACTACTCATTCAGCAGACATTCGTTGGACATCCACCCAGGTGGGCCATATGGCGGCCACACGAAGATGAATAAGACCAAGAGCTCTCGGGCTAGTCAAGGATGCCGGAAAAGACGCAGAAGACATTCAGAGAACCTGTTAAGAGCTCTGAGAGGGTTCATCCCGCAGGAGGAGGACACAGAAGTTTGAGCCCCTTCTCTGGGCAGGTAGCAGGGAAAGTCTTGTACACCAAAGAGATGGTGCCTGAGCAGACTGCTTGAGGAACAAGGAGGATGTGCCCCAAGTGGAGAGACAATGCAGGCAGCAGAGACGTGTGAGCAGGGCCTGTGTGGGCCGCCATGTTGGTGAATGTGGCCAGAGCACTGGGTCCCTGTGGCGAGGGGCAGTGAAGGATCTATGTGCCACTAAGAGGTGAGGGAAACACTAAGACGGATGTCGTTAGAAAGAAGTGGGAAGAACGGTTTGCAAAGAGAATAAAGACAGAGGTAGACTCTGATGCAATAGCCCAGGCAACAATAATAAGTCAATCTGAGGCAAGATGATGATATTCATAATAAGACTGCGTTAAAGCCTTTTATTGTATTCCCTAGACCACCAGGTACGACACCCAACACATGGTATTTTAAAAATTACTGTTAAACTGTATCAAGTAAATATAACTGTATATGCTAATACACAAAATGTCCAGTTCTAGATTCAGCAAAAGATAGTATACCTCCACCGAGAGGCAAAGAGCTAGATGTTATTTTTACATATTTATAAGGTCCAAACAGGTTAATGTATATTCCTGACATCACAGATTTATTTCTATGTTAATTCACTTTCAGAAAGCATGTATAACCATAATATACATGGTGAGAAAGTAATTTTATTCATATGTTTGGACATAAAAAATATCATCATGCAGTCTAATAATCCCAGTTGACAGTCAGAATCATTTTTTTAAAAAAGAAAACATATATTAAGAAAGAATTCAAGAAAAGCAACAACCAAGCCCTGATCTGGCTCCTCTGTTTTGCCGGGTGGCACTGATTTATACCAGCAAGTACAGTCATTTGCGAGTTCATTTCGTGATCAATGCCTGGCCGAGTTTGCCTTTATACATTATGAAAAGTCATCTCCACATTTGCATTTGTGTAAGCAGGTCTGCTAAAGAACCCTGCCTATGCTTTGCAGGCAACTGGGAAAGCAGTTCATCTTCTTTTTTCTTTCCCTCTTTTCTTTACATACTGAATACTTTTTTACCCTATGATGACAGCACAGGTATTGATCTCTGGAGAGACACCGAAGTTCTAGTATACACCATTTCAAAAGCTTAAATGAGGTTATTGTAGATGTCAGTGCAAATCTTTTCCAAAAACAAGAAAGGACAATTTTATTCTGTTTGGACAACCTTGACATTTTTCCGAAGAGATTTAACCTAGAAGATGTGAAGGTCAATCAGGAAATGCGGTCCTCCCTATCTTCGCCAAGATTGGGGCCCCAAGCTCAGGCCACCTCCAGCCAGCCAGCTGTGGGTAAATCCTCATCTCCAGCTGAGCTGAGCACCCACACTTCCCTCCACCCACGCTGGACAGAGAGAGAAAATGGCTCCATTCTTTAGGACCACAGATCACTGAGAGAGCTGCGTAAGATGGCTTTTTTTCTTCCTTTTTTCGCCCTCGCTTCTCTTTACACCTGAAGTTTAGACGAGTGACACATCGCTGGCTTTCCACGCAGCCCCTCAGGGGCCCCTCCTTCTGGATAAGCCTCAGCCTCCTGGCTGGCCTGCCGGGGAAACTGGTTCGACACACCCAGGGGAAAAATGACAGCTTTTCACAGCAAGCTGCTCGGCTCATAAATAGCACGGGGAAGCGTCCTCACAGGTCCCGACCTGCCTCTTTTAAAACGTCAGCGCAGCCAGCCTGGTAGACATCTTCAGGGAACAGCAGCAACTCTTTACAGAACTTTCTGGGAAGTGTTTACAAACGAAACAGATCGCAGCTGACATCTTAACCATTCTGAGGCCTGCAAGTGAATGACAGCTCACCTCCCTGCTGAAGGCTGGGGGGTTCTTTCTTCTTTCTGAATGACCCTGGGAGGCAGAGAAAGGGAGGGAAGGACAGAGCTAAACAGAAGGGAATTTAGCTTCGTAAAGAATGAGGTGTCCAAAACCCTGGCAAAAGGCCTATTTTTTTATGCCTTCAGGTAAGAAAGCCAAGTGTTTTTACTGGAACTTGCTCTACATTTCACACCCCTTTTTGCAAATTTCTGCTATATATGCTGAGCTGAGTGAGCTTCTGGACAGGAGTGACAAAGTAAGTACACACTACATATAATTTATTTATAAGCGCTGGAAGAAGTTAAATTCATTCAGGGTTTATTTAACTGCGGTGGTGATCACGGAAAGCTCATGGCATTCCAGCAAAACACCCCCAAATGCACATTTAAATTCTTTTAAGGCCATATTTAAACCTGGAAGATAGATACAAGTGACTTGCTAATCGCATCATTATATGGGCTTTAAAAACTAATTTTTTTTCAATTTTTGAATTTTATTTTATTTATTTTTTATACAGCAGGTTCTTATTAGTCACCCATTTTGTACACATCAGTGTATACAAGTCAATCCCAATCGCCCAATTCATCACACCACCACCCACCCCCCGCCGCTTCCCCCTTTGGTGTCCATATGCTTCTTCTCTACATCTGTGTCTCAATTTCTGCCCTGCAAACCGGTTCATCTGTACCATTTTTCTAGGTTCCACATATATGCGTTAATATACGATATTTGTTTTTCTCTTTCTGACTTACTTCACTCTGTATGACAGCCTCTAGATTCATCCACGTCTCTACAAATGACCCAATTTCATTCCTTTTCATGGCTGAATAATATTCCATTGTATATATGTACCACTTCTTCTTCATCCATTTGCCTGTCAATGGGCATTTAGGTTGCTTCCATGACCTGGCTATTGTAAATGGTGCTGCAATGAATATTGGGGTGCATGTGTCTTTTTGAATTATGGTTTTCTCAAGATATATGCCCAGTAGTGGAATTGCTGGGTCATATGGTAATTCTATTTTTAGTTTTTTAAGGAACCTCCATACTGTTCTCCATAGTGGCTGTATCAATTTACATGCCCACCAACAGTGTAAGAAGGTCCCCTTTTCTCCACACCCTCTCCAGCATTTGTTGTTTGTAGATTTTCTGATGATGCCCATTCTCACTGGTGTGAGGTGATAGCTCATTGTAATTTTGATTTGCATTTCTCTAATAATTAGTGATGTTGAGCAGCTTTTCATGTGCTTCTTGGCCATCTTTGTCTTCTTTGGAGAAATGTCTATTTAGGTCTTCTGCCCATTTTTGGATTGGGCTGTTTGTTTTTTTAATATAGAGCTGCATGAGCTCTTTCTATATTTTGGAGATTAATCCTTTGTCTATTGATTCATTTGCAAATATTTTCTCCCATTCTGAGGGTTGTCTTTTCGTCTTGTTTGTAGTTTCCTTTGCTGTGCAAAAGCTTTTAAGTTTCATTAGGTCCCATTTGTTTATTTTTGTTTTTATTTCCATTACTCTAGAAGGTGGATCAAAAAAAAATCTTGCTGTGATTTATGTCAAAGAGTGTTCTTCCTATGTTTTCCTCTAAGAGTTTTATAGTGTCTGGTCTTACATTTACGTCTCTAATCCATTTTGAGTTTATTTTTGTGTATGGTGTTAGGGAGTGTTCTAATTTCATTCTTTTACATGTAGCTGTCCAGTTTTCCCAGCAGCACTTATTGAAGAGACTGTCTTTTCTCCATTGTATATCCTTGCCTCCTTTGTCGTAGATTAGTTGACCATAGGTGCGTGAGTTTACCTCTGGGCTTTCTGTCCTATTCCATTGATCTATATTTCTGTTTTTGTGTCAGTACCATATTGTCTTGATTACCGTAGGTTTGTAGTATAGTGTGAAGTCAGGGAGTCTGATTCCTCCAGCTCCATTTTTTTCCCTCAAGACTGTTTTGGCTATTCAGGGTCTTTTGTGTCTCCATACAAATTTTAAGATTTTTTGTTTTACTTCTGTAAAAAAATGCCACTGGTAATTTGATAGGGACTGCACTGAATCTGTAGATTCCTTTGGGTAGTATAGTCATTTTCACAATAGTGATTCTTCCAATATAAGAGCATGGTATATCTCTCCATCTGTTTGTGTCATCTTTGATTTCTTTCATCAATGTCTTATAGTTTTCTGAGCACAGGTCTTTTACCTCCTTAGGTAGGTTTATTTCTAGGTTTATTCCTTCCTCTGAAATTTTTTGGAAGAGTTTGAGAAGGATGGTGTTAGCTCTTCTCTAAATGTTTGATAGAATTCACCTGTGAAGCCATCTGGTCCTGGACTTTCATTTGTTGGAAGATTTTTGTTGTTGTTGTTGTTGGAAGATTTTTAATCACAGTCTCACTTTCATTACTTGTGATTGGTCTGTTCATATTTTGTGTTTCTTCCTGGTTCAGTCTTGGAAGGTTATACCTTTCTAAGAATTTGTCCATTTCTTCCAGGTCGTCCATTTTATTGGCATAGAGTTGCTTGTAGTAGTCTCTTATGATGCTTTGTATTTCTGCAGTGTCCATTGTAACTTCTCCTTTTTCATTTCTAATTTTATTGATTCGAGTCCTCTCCCTCTTTTTCTTGATAAGTCTGGCGAAAGGTTTATCCATTTTGTTTATCTTCTCAAAGAACCAGCTTTTAGTTTTATTGATCTTTGCTATTGTTTTCTTTGTTTCTATTTCATTTATTTCTGCTCTGATCTTTATGATTTCTTCTACTAACTTTGGGGGTTTTTTCTCTTCTTTCTCTAGTTCCTTTAGGTGGAAGGTTACATTGTTTATTTGAGATTTTTCTTGTTTCTTGCGGTAGGCTTGTATTGCTATAAACTTCCCTCTTAGAACTGCTTTTGCTGCATCCCATAGTTTTTGGATCATCGTGTGTTCATTGTCATTTGTCTCTAGATATTTTTTTATTTCCTCTTTGATTTCTTCAGTGATCTCTTGGTTATTTAGTAATGTATTGTTTAGCCTCCATGTGTTTGAGTTTTTTATGTTTTTTTTTTCCTGTAATTGATTTCTAATCTCATTGCATTGTGGTTGGAAAAGATGCTTGATATGATTTCAATTTTCTCAAATTTACCAAGACTTCACTTGTGACCCAAGGTGTGATCTATCCTGGAGAATGTTCCGTATGCACTTGAGAAAAGTGTAATCTGCTGGTTTTGGATGGGATGTCCTATAAATATCAATTAAATCTATCTGGTCTGTTGTGTCATTTAAATGTTGTGTTTCCTTATTAATTTTCTGTCTGGAAGATCTGTCCATTGGTGTAAGTGAGGTATTAAAGTCCCCCACTATTATTGTGTTACTGTCAATTTCCTCTTTTATAGCTGTTAGCAGTTGCCTTATGTATTGAGGTGTTCTGATGTTGGGTGCATAAAGATTTATAATTGTTATATTTTCTTCTTGGGTTGATCCCTTGATCATTATGTACTGTCCTTCCTTGTCTCTTGTAACATTCTTTATTTTAAAGTCCATTTTATCTGATGAGTGTTGCTACTCCAGCTTTCTTATGATTTCCATTTGCACGGAATGTCTTTTTCCATCCCCTCACTTTCAGTCTGTATGTGCCCCTAGGTCTGAAGTAGGTCTCTTGTAGACAGCATATATATGGGTCTTCTTTTTGTATCCATTCAGCGAGCCTGTGTCTTTTGGTTGGAGCATTTAATCCATTCACATTTAAGGTAATTATCAATATGTATGTTCCTATTACCATTTTCTTAATTGTTATGGGTTCGTTTTTGTAGGTCCTTTTCTTCTCTTGTGTTTCCCACTTAGAGAAGTTCCATTAGCATTTGTTGTAGAGCTGGTTTGGTGGTGCTGAATTCTCTTAGCTTTTGTTTTGCTTGTCTGTAAAGCTTTAGATTTCTCCATGGAATCTGAATGAGATCCTTGCTAGGTAGAGGAATCTTGGTGTTAGGTTCTTCCCTTTCATCACTTTAAGTATATCATGCCACTCCCTTCTGGCTTGTAGAGTTTCTGCTGAGAAATCAGCTGTTAACCTTATGGGAGTTCCTTTGTATGTTATTTGTCATTTTTCCCTTGTTGATTTCAATAATTTTTCTTTTTCTTTAATTTTTGTCAATTTGGTTACTGTGTCTCGGCATGTTTCTCCTTGGGTTTATCCTGCCTGGGACTCTCTGTGCTTCCTGGACTTGGGTGGGTATTTCCTTTCCCATGTTAGGGAAGTTTTTGACTATAATCTCTTCAAATATTTTCTCGGGTCCTTTCTCTCTCTTCTCCTTCTGGGACCCCTGTAATGCGAATGTTGTTGCATTTAATGTTGTCCCAGAGGTCTCTTAGGCTGTCTTCATTTCTTTCCATTCTTTTTTCTTTATTCTGTTCCATGACAGTGAATTCCACCATTCTGTCTTCCAGGTCACTTATCTGTTCTTCTGCTTCAGTTATTCTGCTATTGATTCCTTCTAGTGTATTTTTCATTTCAGTTATTGTATTGTCCATCTCTGTTTGTTTGTTCTTTAATGCTTCTAGGTGTTTGTTCTTTAATTCTTCTACGTCGTTGTTAAACATTTCTTGCACCTTCTTGATCTTTGCCTCCATTCTTTTTCCGAGGTCCTGGATCATCTTCACTATCATTATTCTGAATTCTTTTTCTGGAAGGTTGCCTATCTCCACTTCATTTAGTTGTTTTTCTGGAGTTTTATCTTGTTCCTTCATCTGGTACAAAGTCCTCTGCCTTTTCATTTTGTCTATATTTCTGTGAATGTGGTTTTTGTTCCACAGCCTGTAGAATTGTAGTTCTTCTTGCTTCTGCTGTCTGCTCTCTGGTGGATGAGGCTATCTAAGAGGCTTGTGCAAGCTTCCTGATGGGAGGACTCGTGGTGGGTAGAACTGGGTGTTGCTCTGGTGGGCAGAGCTCAGTAAAACTTTAATCCACTTGTCTGCTGATGGGTGGGGCAGGGTTCCCTCCCTGCTGGTTGTTTGGCCTGAGGCAACCTAGCACTGGAGCCTACCCAGCTCTTTGATGGGGCTAATGGCAGACTCTGGGAGGACTCACACCAAGGGGTACTTCCCAGAACTTCTGTTGCCAGTGTCCTTGTCCTCATGGTGAGACACAGCCACCCCCCACCTCTGCAGGAGACCCTCCAACACTAGCAAGTAGGTCTGGTTCAGTCTCCTATGGGGTCACTGCTCTTTCCCCTGGGTCCCAACATGCACACTACTTTGTGTGTGCCCTCCAAGAGTGGAGTCTCTGTTTCCCCCAGTCCTGTCGAAGTCCTGCAATCAAATCCTACTAGCCTTCAAAGTCTGATTCTCTAGGAATTCCTCCTCCCATTGCCAGACCTCCAGGTTGGGAAGCCTGACGTGGGGCTCAGAACCTTCACTCCAGTGGGTGGACTTCTGTGATATAAGTGTTCTCCAGTTTGAGTCACCCACCCAGCAGTTATGGGATTTGATTTTATTATGATTGCACCCCTCTTGCCGTCTCATTGCGGCTTCTCCTTTGTATTTGGATGTGGGATGTTTTTTTTTGGTGAGTTCCAGTGTCTTCCTGCTGATGATTGTTCAGCAGTTAGTTGTGATTCTGGTGCTCTCGAAAGAGAGAGTGAGCTCACGTCCTTCTACTCCACCATCTTCAACCAATCTCCCCAAAACTAATATATTATTATTTCCATGTCAGACTATGAGAGAAATAGTGAATGTTAAAATTAAAGGTATGATGCTGTGTTTTTAGATGGAATGCTATCAGGAAAATAAGGGGGACATTTCAGGTTAAATGTGGGGAAGGAAGGAAAGAAAAGGGGGGAAAATAGATTCTCATTTTTGAGATTGCAATTTCATTTCAATTTAATAAGATTTTAAGTTTGGTTTGTTTGGCAAGTCCAATAGTATAGCAATAGGGACTAAAGGTCTTTGGATATGTCATTGCATGAGAGGACTTATTAAAGGTTAGACCTTTTTTTTTTTTTTTTTTCTGTGATACATGGGCCTCTCACTGTTGTGGCCTCTCCCATTGCGGAGCACAGGCTCCGGACGCGCAGGCTCAGCGGCCATGGCTCACGGGCCCAGCCGCTCCGCGGCATGTGGGATCTTCCCGGATCGGGGCACGAACCCCTGTCCCCTGCATCGGCAGGCGGACTCTCAACCACTGCGCCACCAGGGAAGCCCTAGACCTCTTTCATGTATTATTTTTAATACACATTTCATGGCATTTACTGCAGAAGTCTCCTTGGGGAAATTAACAATGGAACAATTTCTATATTTAAGAACCATAAGTTCCCATGTATGCTGAATTAACCTATTGTATATCACCTTAATACTGGATACAGGACTTCCCTGGTGGTGCAGTGGTTGAGAGTCCGCCTGCCAATGCAGGGGACACGGGTTCGTGCCCTGGTCCGGGAAGATCCCACATGCCGCGGAGGGGCTGGGCCCATGAGCCATGGCCGCTGAGCCTGCGCGCCTGGAGCCTGTGCTCTGCAACGGGAGAGCCCACAACAGTGAGAGGCCCGCGTACCGCAAAAAAAATACTGGATACAAGGAAGGAAATTTCATTAAACCAGTTATTGTGCCCTTTTGTTTTTCTCTACTCCACTCAGTAGATAGTCTTGGAAAACTCTGCCGTAGCCTTAACTTTATCTCAAAGACATGAAGTGATTACGTGCTTTTTATAGTTTATGTTTTTTGTTAATAATTAACTTTCCTATAAGGAACTATCAACAGTAGTTAGAAATGAGATAATTATAAACAAATTCTATTTTACTATCTCTGTATAAACATACAAGCATGAATATGAGGACATCTAAAAATGCAGAAATATTAAGTTATATACTCCATGTATCAATATATAAAAACATAGCTGGAAGGAAATTTTTTTTCAAAATCAGGAAATAGTTCCTTATCTACTAGGTTAAAATCCTAAATCCTCCAACAAATGTATAGTTCCATATTTTTTTTAGTATTTCGTCACATAAAATACGTAAATAGCTCTTCACATTATTGTGGTGACTTGCATGTACAGTGGGGGTCAGATGGGAAAGAAAATAGCATTCTTATTTGTAAAGCAATGAAAACACAGGATAAATCTGGAATTAAAGCTGGCCTTTGAAACAAATTAAATATATGTTAAAGCATTTCTTCATGTCTAGCTGTTGCACAAACTGAGTTTTTTACATAAGTTAATACTTAATGCTACTTTCTGTGCACTCTCTTACTGAAGGGTTGGCCTTAAATTCATTTTCCCCCTTGGATCAGTATTCTTGATACCTATGGAAAAGAACATGCTGGCTCCTCTAGAAAGTAGATAAAGTCAGAATTCAGGAAGAAATAAACATGATACTCCAATGGGAAACGTATAAAACCATCATAGTCAGTCAGCTGGGCTTTGAATGAAAAGTAAGTGAATCAATACCTCCCAGAAAAATCCATGCTGCTTCTTGCACAAAACCCAAACTACTACCAGGACTTTGCGTTAGTTCAGTGTAGACATTCTGCCAGACATAACGAATTTGATAAAGCTTCTGGCTTTTCATCTTCAGCCTGGTTTGCTATATTAATTCAAGAGTCTCAGGAATATGAGAAACAATGGCAATAATTCAAAATTTTTCATTATCTGTTCTTGGATGTGTCTTCATTTGTCATAACTGTTGGGCTATAATAAAGGAGCTTCTTCTGTCTTTTCATATAAATTTGGGTTTATTCCTTCCTGGTACTGATTTCAGTCCTGTGCCACCCTGACCCAGGGGAAAGGTGTGGGCTCCTTCTTCCCCAGGTACCTGCAGGTTGATGTAATTACTACTCCCGGCACCAACCCTGCCTTTGTCTCTAGTCCTTCTAGCCTTAGGAAGCTTCCTTTTATTTCAACTAGAATCATGTAATTAGTGAAAGGGTCAGGCAGAGCCAGACTTTTCCAAATTGCAAGTGATCACAAGATCATTAAAATCCAAGGGCCAGGATTATTAAAAGCATGGTTTATAATGGAAGCCATTCCTGTAGAAGGAACAAATACGCTGTAGTGAATCAACAGCAGATTACCTATAAACACTTCTTCCCAGAATTTTGCATCTGGATGGGGTGTTCTTCCCTCATCCTCTTTTGTGGATATTTACCCATCTTCTTCCTAAAGGCGGGAGATTTACCAATTAGGTTAAAAAGGCTACAATCTTATCAGTCTTGCTAAGGCTCTGTTAGCATAATAATGTAGCAGAGTTTTTATAAGAGCTGGTCAACATTAGCAAGAGAAAGGGCTGTTTGTCTTGTAGATGTTTCATTCAAAGGGCCGGGAATGGTCACCCACCCTCCTCTGCCCACTACTCACAATCCCTCAAGGGAGCAAAGATTCAGAGAGTGGAGAGTGAGAGACAAAGTGGGAAAGATCCAGGTGAGGGAAGGCACCGGTCAGCCGTGCTCTGCCTGCACCAGGAAGAGGATGCCTTCTGAAAGGGTGGGAGGGAGTAAAGGACTTTGCCGGGACTGAGTACCTGGGGGAAATGGAGGTTTCATATCATTTCTGTGAGGGGGGTTGAAAACAGCCCCTCACAGAGACTCAGGTCTAAGAAGTGGAGGACAAAAAAAAAAAAAAAAAGTTATAAGATAATGGCTATAATTCCCTGTGCTATATAAAATATATTCTTGTTGATTATCTGTTTTATACATATTAGATTACATCTCTTAATCCCATTAGGGGAGGAGATCCTGCCCCTCCCCCTCCCCTTCCCCACTGTTAATCACTAGTTTGTTTTCTATATCTGTCAGTCTGTTTTGCTATATATGAATGTTTGTATTACTTTTCAGATTCTACATATAAATGATATTATACAGAAGAAAAAAGAAGTGGAGGACAAGTGACTGAAAAGGCAACCAGGCAGCAGCAAAGCCCCGGCTGAAGTCATCTGTGCAGGACCGGGCCAGCAGCGCGAATTGGCCCCAGAGCCAGTTGGTAGGGACTGGCAAAAGGTCCTGGTGAAACCTCCAGGTAAATCCCGATGGGGCGGGCGTGAGGGGATCATAAACTAGTCCTAAAGCTCACCCTTCCTCAGCCCTTTCACTGTTCCAGGTTAGGATTAAGCAACAAGGAACGGCTGGAACTGTTTAATCATTCCTGCAGAGTGAGAGCCTGTGTTCTTCAAATCTACTCAGTCACACACAGGCAGGATTTGTGTAAGCACAGCTCACTGGTCTTGCATCTCCCACACCTAAAGGAAGTGAATGACTGTCCTGAATTCTACTTTTTTCCCTTGTTTGTTGCTTCATTACATGGAGTTTGGATCAAAGCCTACATTGAATATAAATAAAAGTTGATCTGTTAAAATTTTATGAAAAAGATCATTAAATCCCAGAAAAGTAGCCATTCCTAAAACCTGAAAATGTTTCATTTTTCTGATAGACTCCCAGCAGCACTTTGTTTGCATTAGAATTAAATGTCTGCCACATTGGAAACTGTAAAACTCAATCTCAGAAGGTTTTTTTATAAATTTAATATAAGATTTTAAGCAGCTCTTCTCAACTACTCGCTCTAGCACAAAACAAGTCTTTTCTACATAAAGATACGGTGAATTTATAAGCCAGTTACTTCCCACAAATTTGGGGAGGCAAAGAGGAGGAAAGAGAGACAGCCCAGGATAACCTTGCTTTCCTGATGCAACTCCAGAGATTCACCAAGTCCTAGAATAAGGTGGTTTGTGAGAGAAAAGAATCAGAGGTGACAGAGTTTTTACCAAGCTCTAATCGTGGCAATGAGCCCAGCACACCCCGATGTAGCTTAAGTGAGAATGAAGCAAGATAGACCATCACAGCCCTCCCTGGGAAGGGGTCTCCCTAGGATGGGAATCAAGATCATGATCACCAGGTCTTTCACTTATGGTGAGCTGGCCACATGCCAGGCCTTGGTAAACACTTCCTCAGAGATTAACTAACTCTCAAGACCCATACGCGACACAGGTCAGATTCTACTTCACAAGCACCAGAAGCCAGAACGGAGTGGAGAAGGGTTTATCCCTTCCAGCTCCCCAGTGTGAAGTAGATCCCAGTCATTCTCAGTTCCATTGCCCTGTTTTATTATTTCTTTCATTACATCTATCTCTATCTGAAATTATTTAATGTATTTGTCTGCTTCTGGGCTCCCAGGCGATGCTTAATAAATGTGAATCGAGAGAATGAATGAACTTGCCCAAGGTCGCACAGCTGTTGGTACCCAAGCTAAAATTTGAACTCTGGTCTATCCAAATCCAAAGATAACTACATATTTAAAGGTTTTGTTTGTTTGTTTGTTTTTTAATTTAAAAAGAACTACTTAGATACTTACTAATGAAATGATACGATGTCTGGGAAATGCTTCAAAATAATACAGGAGGTGGAGGTTGCATGTAACTGAAACAAAACTGACCTGTGTTGATAGTTGTTGGACCTGGGTGATGAACAGGTACAGGTTGACTGCAGTGTTCCCTCTGCCTTAGTAGAGGCTTGAAATTTTCCATTATAAGATGTTTAATTCAAAGAGAACTTCGACACTCATTTCATATTTCTGTTCTTTCTTCTCCTACCTCAGTCTTTGCTGTTACCAGTCTAAATTTCATTCTGCTTCTCATCCTATGCTATCTAAACAATTTCCATTTCCCTTACTGCCTTTTTCCCCCATTTCTTTGACTTATGTACAGTAGACAAAAAATTTTATTTTCCCCTGAACACTTCTACATACAAAATATTGCCATATCCTTAATTCTGGCCATTAATTAAAAAGCAGGAATTTCATTCCAAAACTGTATATGTGCAAATTAGCAAATTTATGTACAACTCTAATATAATCATTAAATAATGATTTCACATAAAATTTAAAATTCATGTATGCAAAAAAATTGCAACGCAGGACATCTGACTCATTGTTATTTAAACTACTAAGTATAACTTATATCATTTTTTACTAAATGTTCTCCTGAGTCAAGCAAGCAAGCAGTAACACCTACTCAAAGAAATTATAGGAAATAAGACTAGCTTTAAACACCAAATAAAAGAGAAATGTATTTATTTATTTATGCTTTTATTCTTCTGTTCCCATCATCTTTCTATCACTGTGACCGTGGCAAACATTATTGTTTTCTCGATCTATTTCCATTCTCTGGTGCTTCCTTGTCAGCCGAACCCAAATGTTGTTGGAGCAGTGATGTGTCTAGCCTCAGGTGAGATGTTCACTCTCTCACCCACTCTCACATCTAAAATAGCCTTGTAAAGCCATTGACCAATGAGATATACATGAAAGTCCACTCACGTGCTAGGAAAATTTTAGCATTTGTTAGAGGGAACAGAAGTAGTTGGCTCGTCCTTCCCCCACACTGTGCACACACACACGCACACACACATCTTCCCTCCTTGAATGTAGATGTGATGACCGGAGCTACAGCAACCACTGTGCAACTATGAGGATGGCATCCAACAAACATAGGATGATAGGGTGGAAGGAGGTAAAAAACCTGTGCATCTAATGTCATCACAGAGCATCTTAGTCAATGCCAGCAACCATCTACCTTTGGACATCTGCTCGTATTTTTTAAGCCAGGTCTTTCAATAGTTGTCATCAAATACATTCCTAACTGATATAGTCATCCTTGCTGAAAATTTTCAACTGCAGATTAATATTAATAAATTTCAAAAAGAAAATGAGATTTTAAAATGAGGAAGATCCTAAAATAGATGCTACTTACAGACATACAAGATCATGATTTTGCTCAGATCATAGGGTTTACTCAGTGGCTTCAGTTAACACCTCAGGCTTGAGGTTCTGTGGATATTTAAAAATAAATACACAAGCTTCCATTCACTCAAAGGACTGTCTCATTCAGAATCCAGTTTAGGGTACTAATCTAAACAGTGGATGATGTGAGGCACTGTGTATTTTGCCATAAGTAAAATTACTTATTGTGGGAAAAAAAAATGTAGCACAACGTTTCCACTGTCCACTCCCTGTCTCTTCATATCTCTTATCAGTTTTATGACAATCAAAAACAATTCCAGGTTCATGATCTTTTCCCCTCTTGGAGTACCTTTTTTTTTTTTCTGTCTTCTCACCCTGACTTCCACCCACTAACACACCTTCTCCAATTCCTAATTCCTTCCCCCCCCCACCCCGGAAATAATTGTTGGGCTTTATGGCCATCCTATAGCAATTATTAGACCCTTTCGTTTGCCCAGCAAAAATTCATTGAGCACCTACTATGTGCCACATGCAGTGTGAGGGGCTGGGAGTATCCTGGTGAATCTAGTGGTCTAGAGAAACTCAGATTCTCTCTTAAATGTCATCTCAGTATAACTACTCATGCACTGCATCTTATTTTTATGTGGTTGAAACTAATGTATATGAAGAAAGCATGATTTCTTAATTTTTTTTTTTTTTTTTTTTTTGCTGTACGCGGGCCTCTCACTGTTGTGGCCTCTCCTGTTGCGGAGCACAGGCTCCGGACGCGCAGGCTCAGCAGCCATGGCCCACAGGCCCAGCCGCTCCGCGGCATGTGGTATCTTCCCGGACCGGGGCATGAACCCACGTCCCCTGCATCGGCAGGCGGACCCCCAACCACTGCGCCACCAGGGAAGCCCTGTATTTTAAAGCTTGATATTCCTGACTCATTATTTCAAATGAGTAATTTGCTAGTGACCTTTAGATGCTTTAATAGGGTGACAAGACTACTTGGGCAAGAATAAAAATGGTTTTGTATGTTTTTAAAAGTACTGAAAAGAAAAAAGTATGTTTGAGCATTTGGGTTTCCTCAGAGGCTATCAGCCACTTAGAAAAATTGCCAGGTCTAGGCAATAAACACACTCACACATACCTATATGTGTTTTTTAAATATAGAATGTTAGACTTCAAGCAACCTTAGAGATTTGATGTATTGGAAAACTGGGTCCTAAAAAGGTTCAGTGACGTGCTCAAAATTAAAGAGCTAGTAGGTGCTTAAGATCCAATTATTTCACTCAGAAAGGAGGTTTACTACAGCAGAAGTTAATTAAATTAGATAGTATAGTAGAACAAGCGTCCTCAAATCATGGCTGGAAATCTGACTCTGACCCTCTGTTGAAAACAGACAATTATAGAGAAAGGAAATAGAACTCAATCTACTATGAAAGGTGGAGGGGCAGGTGCGGTAACCGGCATGAACCATGAGAAGAATGGCGAGGGAGAGCTGCTCCAAGCTACTGACTTCATGGTTTCAGCATTTAAAGAAGTAGATTTAATATTTTTTCTGGTAAGGGAAGGTGCTTTGTTTTAAAAGCTTACTGAGGATGGGGGAGACGGAATTGTGCCACAAATGTGGCTGAATAGTCTTTGAATCCGGGAAGCAAATCCAGCTGATTTGTAACTTTAATGTAAGAATATGTCCGAAGCTTGATGGGGAAAGTGAGTTATAAGAGTTGAGACTGACGAGAGGTTACAAGTTTGTTCCTAGGTGGCATTTTTTTTTTTTTTTAAATCATTCTCCATGTGATTATCGCCGCTTTGCAACATAAGCATGATGACTGTGAGGGACCATCCCTGGAGGGTCTCAAGATGGACATGCCTAGATCTTATGGAATCTGTGTATTTTGAGGAGAGAGGTTCATCATTTCATCAGATTCTCAGAGAAGTCTCTGACTCTGAAAAGACCAAGGATTCTTTTAATAAACTTTGTGACTCCAAACATGGATTGAAACATGGTCAGTGCATAAACAAGGCCAATACACATGAGGGCTTCTCTCAGCTTCTCTCGCTCAAGGTGACCAATAATTTATGCCAAGCAAGTAGAAAAGAAATGCACATTTCACTGATTTTATTACCTGTCCCTAAGGGTAGGGCAAAAAGATGAAAAAAATTAAGTTGTCAACAGGTACAATTTTGTACTTACTTGTGAGACAGTGAAAGTGTAGACAAAATGTAGTGTAGAAAGTGTCGATAAAATCACTATTTTGTCCATTATCAGCAGCTTCCTCTTCGCAGTACCATTCCTCAGCCTGGTCCCAGTTGCCCAAGGTAATGTGAGAAAGCGTGTGGAAACCGTGATTAATGGTTCTTACTTATCTCCTATTAAAATGCCTAGCAGCCTTTGAATATAGGTGCTTGAAGATTTTAAATTTATTAATTTATTTTTCTTAGAATCAGTGTATCCTGATGCTAACTTGCTTTAGCACTTTGCAAAAATTCTATAAAACTAATTTATGAAGTAAGTTTTCTGGCTCTGCATGACCTGGACATTTCTCTATAAAAGATTCAACTTTTTTTTTTTTTTTTTTTTTGCGGTACGCGGGCCTCTCACTGTTGTGGCCTCTCCCGTTGCAGAGCACAGGCTCCGGACGCGCAGGCTCAGCGGCCATGGCTCATGGGCCCAGCTGCTCCGCGGCACGTGGGATCTTCCCGGACCGGGGCACGAACCCGTGTCCCCTGCATCGGCAGGCGGACTCCCAACCACTGCACCACCAGGGAAGCCCTCAACTTTTTTAATGTATTTATTTTATTTATTTATGTTTGGCTGCATCGGGTCTTCGCCACTGCATGTGGGCTTTCTCTAGTTGCGGCGAGCAGGGACCACTCTTCACTGCGGTGTGCGGACTTCTCATTCTGGTGGCTTTTCTTGTTGCGGAGCACGGGTTCTAGGCACGTGGGCTCAGTAGTTGTGGCTCGCGGGCTCTAGAGCACAGGCTCAGTAATTGTGGCTCAAGGGCCCAGTTGCTCCGCGGCATGTGGGACGTTCCCAGACCAGGGCTCGAACTCGTGTCCCCTGCATTGGCAGGCGGATTCTTAACCACTGTGCCACCAGGGAAGTCCCTCAACTTTTTTTTTCTTAAGTCAGTGCTTTTGTTTTTCCATGTATATGAATCCTTTCTCAAATTGGCAATTTTCTTCTACCTCCTTCATTTCAATACTGTGCTTTTTAACTGTGCCATGGGATTGTTTAGCATTATGCCGTCAGCAGTTCACAGGAAAAGAGTATATTTGATTTTAAACAGGATGAAAATGACATCTTTCATACTTCTGTTTAGTTTGTGAGAAGGCGAATATACAAATACAATGAACGCTAAATAAAATTTATCAACTCAACACTTATTGTGTACCCACAAGGTACCAGGAACTGTGGATAATAACAATAATATTGAGAAGAACAAGTGTTTATCAGTGGGTGCTCTCTGCCAGGCTCCGCAATGTGTACTTTACATCGACTCTGATTCAATCCTCAGCACCACACTACGAGGGAGGTATTATTTTTAAGCCTTATTTTACAGGTGGGAAAACTGATAGAGCTGGGACTTGGCTCAGGGAACTCTACCTAAAGCCTGTGTGTTTAAACACCTGACCTTCCCTGTCTTGTGAGGGGTACAGAACAAAAAACAGACAAATGGAGCTTAAAAAAAACCCAAAAAACAGTTTGTTATTTAAATTTTCTAGAAAGTAGCCCAGTATCATGAAGACAATTTTAAGACATATTATCGCTGCACGTCTCATATTTTTTTAAATTAATGTGACATAGAAAGAAAGCAAATGATGAGTCTTAAAACTTTTTTTCTATATGTTACACGTCATACTACACTCAACTCCTTATTTATTAAATCAAGCTTTAAAATAATACCTGGAATCTTGTTAATCACTCATAAATTCCTGTGCTGGGGTGTCCATATTCTTACATACCCTTTCTTAACAGTGAGAAGGCAAGAAATCTAGGTAATGCATCTTCCACAGCCAAATGACCATTGAGGGCAGCAAAGAATTGAGAATATGAAAATTCATAGGGGAGATCTTTAAGAAAGAAGCACAACCACTAGAGGAAAAAAAAAGAAAAGCAATCAAACAAAAAATAACGTGTTTCCCTTCCTCCCCTCCAGCCACTCTCTGTTTTTCCCACGAGATGTAGACGGTGGGCATCTCTCCTTGGTCTGTGGCATTGATGCAGCTCTCCACTTCTGAATTCTGGCTGAGTGCCACGTGGAAGAGCCAGGACACCTCACCAAGGGAAAGGCTTGCCAGGTCTCCTGACTGATAAGAGGAAAGTAAACAACATCCCTTTCGAAAGGAAGCTTGCTGTGACAAGGTTTTGGCCCACGTTCACTAAACAATGATGCTTAAAGAGTCAAAAAAATTTTTGCATGAATTTTCATTTCTCCTGGATTTTCCAAATATGTCCTCGGAGGTTCATCCACTACCTGTGCTGACAAGAACCAACCACGTGCCCATCGGGTGGAGGTGAGTTCTTAGGGCAGAAAGGGGGGCCTTGGGTTCACGGATACCTTCCTCTCTGCCACCATCCAGGAATTCACACCAGATGAAAGACCATTCCTATGCCTTAAAGCTTTCTATCTTTGGGGGTCTTCAGGTTACATTCAAATATCCCCAAAGACACAGTGAGCCCTAGAATATAGTCATGAAAATTGTTTATCCAAGAGTCTGGTTACTAGAGAAAATCACAAAGTTGTTTACAAAGGACTTTTGTCAGTGATGACTCAATTTATTAATCATGACATCATAACAATTTTTAAAACATTTGTTGTAAATGTGAGGCAACGTGTGAAGTTGCCTGGCTGAAAATTAAAGTTGGCGGCATCAATACAGACTCACCCAGACCCCCACAGACACTGTAACACGGATTAGGAAGGATATCTCACAACTGAATCCATCAGGGGTTTCATCTGAAAAAAATCTCATACATTTCATGGAACAGAGATTATTACTTCTGAGGAGATTCTATTCAAAAGGAACAGGCTAAAGAGACATTTGGAAAGGAAAGTGTAGCAAGAATATGAAAATAACATTGATGGACATTTTCTCAAAAGCTATATCGTTTTTTTTTTGGTTTTTTTTTTTTTGCGGTACGCGGGCCTCTCACTGTTGTGGCCTCTCCGTTGCGGAGCACAGGATCCGGACGCGCAGGCTCAGCGACCATGGCTCACGGGCCCAGCCGCTCCGCGGCATGTGGGATCTTCCCGGACCGGGGCACGAACCCATGTCCCCTGCATCGGCAGGCGGACTCTCAACCACTGCGCCACCAGGGAAGCCCTACCTCGTTATTTTTATGTATCATTTGGAATCCTTTTACAACTCAAAATGTTTTAGGCAAAAAAAAAAAAAAAGAAAGAAAGAAAGAAAGGGGAATGCGTCGGCATACATAACTGTAAAATCCAGGGAGTATGAAGTCCAGAAAACTTCAGGTATGACTAGGTCTAGGCACTCAGATGATTCTATCAGGAACCTCTCTATTACTCTCAGCTCATTTATCCTTTGGCTCTATTCTTAGGCAGGTCTCTCTCTAATCATACTAAAGACAGCTTCCAGCTAGTCTCCTACCAGTTTAACAACAACTACAGAAATAGGAGGCCTCTCTCCCAGTGATACAAGAAAATAGGGGCTGGATCTCATTGGCCTATTTTGGGTCATGTGACCAGCCCAAAGCCAATCACTGTGGACCATTATGAGACTTTGTTGTCATCGGCTGGGTGTGGGTATCTGAGGACCCAAGCAATGGGATCAGCCTCACTTTCACCTGTGTAGTAGTTCTCTGCCATAACTAAGTACCACAGACTGGATGGTTTAAACAACAGAAATTTATTTCTCACAGTTCGGGAGGCTGAGAAGTTCAAGGCCAAGGAGTCAGCAGGGTTGGTTTCTTTTGAGACCTCTCTCCTTGGCTTGTAGATGGCCGTCTCCTTCCAGTGCTTTTATATGATCTTCTGTGTGTGTGTCTGTGTCCTAATCTCCTCTTCTCATGAAGACACCAGTCATATAAGGGCCACCCATTTGACCTCATATTCTCTTAATCATCTCTTTAAAGGCCCTATCTCCAAACATAGTCACATTCTGGGGTACTAAGAATTAGGATTTCAACATATGAATTGGCTGGGGGTGGGAGCACACTTCAGCCTTATAAATTTAATTTTCTAAGAAAATTTTGAGGCTGTTATCAGAAGAAAGGGAAATCAGTGCTGTGCAGACACCAACAACCTGCCTGCTAAACTCTTCCAGTCTCTGCAGACCCTGTCCCAGCAAAGCCTGCCATGAATTTGCTACAACTCGATTTGCGATGCCAGTATTTCCAGTCCTTCGGGAATGCCTCCACTTGGAAGGTTACCACCCTGGTTAACAGTACTGGAAAAGAACTGTAATGCTTTCAAGCCATGTTCTCTAAGTGTGTTCCGTTAAATGCTGGATGACTGGGGATTTAGATAGATGTTATTTGGGGGAAAAAACTTTTGTTTTAGAAATTCTCAAACTCAAATTAAACAAGTTTCTAGACCACAGAACTTTCCAGAGCCTTTCAATATGTTAATAACTATTGTGAATCCCCATGAATGAGTATGTTGTCTGCAACATTCATCATTCTTCCAAACACACATTAGGGAATACTTCCTTCTAAAATTGCCAGCCACATAGTTGGACTTAAAAACTAAGTTTTGGGCTTCCCTGGTGGCGCAGTGGTTGAGAGCCCACCTGCCGATGCAGGGGACACGGGTTCGTGCCCTGGTCCAGGAAGATCCCACATGCCGCGGAGTGGCTGGGCCGGTGAGCCATGGCCGCTGAGCCTGCGCATCCGGAGCCTGTGCTCCGCAACGGGAGAGGCCACAACAGTGAGAGGCCCGTGTACCGCAAAAAAACAAAAACAAAAACAAAAAAAACCCCTAAGTTTTGAGTTAGGGGTAGAGATAAGGCAAGGGAGTGTCTGGACATCTGAAAATGGACTTTTGCCAGTTCTAGAGAGCCTCAGCCTCGTCTGGCTCGCTAACCAACCCAACTTCTGCTGACAGGTAGTGGGAGGTTTAGAGCTGAAAGAAAGCCACTGAGGCTGGCTGCAGCGAGGAAAAGTAATCAGGGCAGCGGGGAAGGAAGAGAAGCTACCGTCCAAGTCACCAAATTCAAGAGCTGTAGCAAGATCGAGCATGAACTGGGTGGCCTAATTTATAAGGAGCCAAGCTATCTGGTCGTGGTTGGTGGGGAGAGGCCCACAGTAAGATTTCCTTAACATTGTTTGAGTGTCTGGGTCATGAACCAGGGAGATTCATCTTAGCTGATGGGATGGATATTGGAATCTGGGACTATTCCAGAGGGGGAATAACCCACTGGCCTAGGCAAGGGGTGAAGATCCAAGTTCCGTTTCCAGAACCAGGGTGGGAGCCAGGAGCCAGGGAATCTAGGTAGAAAGCAGTGACACAACCTGACCATGCTCAGTAGAAGTCTAACTTGGGGTGGCATGGGGCTGATATTCACATGGTTTTCAAGATTCCAGATCCATCCAAGGGAGCAGCAGATTTGGGGCAAATTTACTAGCAGGGAAAGACTACCCAGTGCCGTCAGACTACCAAGCTGACTGTTTCTCTCACCTTCTCAGCTTTAACAGCTGTAACTGTCCCCCTTTTCATGTTTTACCTGGGTAAATCCAGTTGATTTTTTATTTATTTATTCGGGTGCATCAAATCTTAGTTGCGGCACGCGGGATATTTCGTTTTGGTGGGCAGGCTCTCAAGTTGTGGCACACGGGCTCTAGAGCGCATGGGCTTAGTATCCCCAGCATGTGGGATCTTAGTTCCCCCACCAGGGATCGAACTCACGTCCCCTGCATTGGAAGGGGGATTCTTAACCACTGGACCACCAAGGAAGTCCCCAGTTGATTATTTAAGATCCAGCTCAGGCAAGACCTCCTCGGAGAAGACATTCCTGCCCTCCATCCCCTCCCTCTATCACCTCCCAGGCTGGGTTAGGTGCGCTTCCTTCACATTCCATGGAACCTTGGTATAACACTCCAGCACTGGACCATGCCGGACCCAGAGACACGTGTGTGCCTATCTTCCACTGGGATGTGGTAGGAGCACCATAAATGTCTGTAGAGCTCGACTGACCTGCGACAGAGAGGTACACACAGAGTTAATTGACTATCGCATCCACTCAGAATTAAGCTTAGCTTGTTACATTTACTTTCTACTTGTAAATGTTGAAAGGATACCCCTTCACATATAATTCTCCTGCCATCTGACCTCTAAATAAAATTAAGCACACAGTGTCAAGGGGGCTCAGGCATCTTTCTGACACATGGTAATTACCTTTAAAAGTATACCTCCCAACGAATCCCCTAAAAAACAGTACAGCTCAGATTCTAGCAGCATTCATAAATCACCAGCTCTGGACCCTCAGAAGTTTAGGAAGTTAGCAAGGATGTCTGACAGAATTACTGCTTTTATTAATGCCTTGGGCTTGGATTATTTATTTAAGATTACTAGGATCAGAAAACATGCGCTCCAATCAAGCCTTCACCTAAATCACAAGGAATGAGAGGTACAAAGCCCCCTCGAGAGAGCAATGTCTCGCTCTTTTCTGCTGTTGGGAAGAAGTTCTCCAAGGGATATGGGAGGTGGTTAAACTCCAGGGAGAAGGAGGGTGATTAAAAGTATCTTTTCCATTCCAAGCACTAGAAATATTAAACACAGGTTTTGCAGTTCAATTGTTTTAGAAAATTTTCCAATGTGACCTTTATAAATATTTGTATATCCCTCCCACCCCAAGCAGAAACTGGCTGCTGGATGGAAGCCCCTGGGGAGAGCTAATGAGGAAGTGCTTCCAGTGCATGAACTATGCCCTGAGAGCAAGAGTGACCCTGTAAGGAAGTGTGTTACCTCTTCCAGGTCACGAGGCTTCCAATTAGACTCCAATTACTAGAACACGAAATTATTCCATGTGACCTGAAAAGAAAATAAAGCTTTTCAAAGTTGGAGAGGCCCTCGGAACCTCAGTGGGAAAGGGCTTCAGAAATGGCCTAGTGCAAAGCCCGTTTTATAAAAGAAGGACAGGAGGAAGAGGGCTGAGGAAAGCAGTCCAGGGTCCTGCAGCCCACCTCCACCTCCAGCCAGGTGAGTCACTATTGACTATGTCTTTCAAGACCTCACAAGTTTGGTTGGCTTTCCTTTTGCCTCTCCCTCTCTGTCCTCCACTCTGGGTTCTCTTCCTCTGTCTATAAAAATTGGGGTGTTGTGCAGTATCTATCTCCTCTCTCTCTCCTACCACCACCCTGTCCCCCAACAAATCAAACCACCACCACTTTCCACCTGTGCCTTCAGATATGCCTTTCTTCTACCTGCAATGCTCTTCTTTCCCTGGGAAGCCTGACAAACTTCTCGGCTTTAAAGCCCAGCTACAGATGCGCCTGGCTTTCCCTGGCAGACTAGCTATTATCGTTCTTGTGTTACCATAGCCATGACCTCTATACGTTGTAGTACAGTGCTTAGGGCGTTGATCCTTACCTGTGTCCTGGACTAAACAGTGGCCACACGACACATCCTCAGTCACTTGCCAATCTCCTACACTCCCTCACTTCAGTTTCCGCTTCAACTCTCCTCTGAGAAAACCCAAATCCATATTTCCCAGGCCACTCTCACTGTATAATCTAACTCTCTGCTAAAGGTTCCACCAACATCACAAACCCAACATTCCCATGACAGTAGCTGTAGTTTCCCTTGCCCAGCCATCCACCAGCCCCAAATCTGCCCCTCACCTGCGTGTCTCTGTGAATGCCATTACTATCCTGTCGGTGACCCAGATTAAACACCCAAGGTTCTCAAAAATAAATAAATAAAATAAGAAAATTAAAATTAAAAAAAGCCTCAAGGTTCTCATCGACGCCTCCTCTGACCTTCCTCTGAATAACCACCGCCCCTTTTCACTCCAGTTAGACCACATCTCTAGCAGCCATCACCTCCTCCCTGTATTGGGACCACAGCCTGAATCCAAGCGCTCATCACCTCCCATGTGATCGTGTTCGGGACCTTCCGCTCTGTTCTCAGTCCCTGTTGTTGCTCCTCCGAGCCCCCCAACAGGCTGCTGCTACAGGAATTATCCCCAAGGGCAGCTCAGTTCAGAGCATTCTCTTGCTTACACTTGCAGTGGCTCTTCTTTGTCTGGTGACCAAACAGATATTGCCAGTCTTTAGCATTTCATTCAAGAGCCTCTACAGTTCAGCTGTCACTGCATTTCCATTCTTACCTCCAACTATCCAGTTACTCATCTTAACTCCAACCACAAGTCCTCCTCCCTGGGTTTTCCTACTACATTTCCTTCTGTCAAAATTCCAGAAACAGTACAGATTAAAACCAGATCAGTAGAAGAGTATTTAGTAGGAGTTTGTCATGCCTATAAGGACAGTTTGCAAACTGAGAGCTTTCAGATTCAAAACTGATCATGAAGCTCAGAGGAATGGTTACAGCCTGGCACATGAAGTGAAAATGAGGAAGTTGTTCAACCTTCACAATGATTGGTTATTAAAATGGGGATTTCTAGAAGGTAGGAGATTGGTTAAAAGTGAGTACCTCATTGCGTTTTAGAAAGATGACAAATTTCTTTTATGATTTACAAGAAATAATCTAAATTCAATCTTACTTACGTTCATGAAAAAAGCTAAACTTAGTATTGCTTACGTGGCTTAAATGGTTTTGTCTGCACAGGTGATTTTTCAAGTTTGGTCTCTATTTTGCATTTATAGAGCACTGGATCAAGAAGAAATTGCGTGGTTTGGAAAGGGTCCAAGCTCTCTTTCTTAGAAATGGAAGGTCTTGTCCAGGAACTCCAAGTTAGGAGCTGTGGACCTTCTTATGCCTTTGAAGTCTTACCAGATGCATTTTCAGTCAATTATAAATGCTCCATTTCCCCTCTAATTTGTCATATTTTCCAGCAGGAAAAGAGAAGGGTAGTCTCTTCCCCAGTTTCCCATTCAGAAGGTCCACTCATCAGTCTCACCTTATTAAACTAAAAGCTTTAATATGTGAGAAATATCACAAACAACATCAACATAGCCCCAAAGGGGTTGAGAGCCTTGAATTAGTCCACTGAGAAATACTATGGCAATTTTCTCTGAAATTGCTAAACTCATATTATTGGCCAAACTGACTAGATAATTTTATCATATAACCATTTAAGTCCATCAAATAACTGATTTAAACCACTCGGTTCACTTGCCCAAATTGGATGATTATTTTCATATCATATGGACAAAAACCATACCACTCAAAGCCAAAGGCAACAGAATGGTGATGATAAAAAAATAAATATAACTGAGCCTGCGCGTCTGGAGCCTGTGCTCTGCAACAAGAGAGGCCGCGACAGTGAGAGGTCCGCGCACCCTGATGAAGAGTGGCCCCCGCTTGCCACAACTAGAGAAAGTCCTCGCACAGAAATGAAGACCCAACACAGCCAAAAATAAATAAATAAATAAATGTTTAAAAAGTAGATAAATAAATAAATATAATTGTGTTCCATAACGTCTATGAATGTATGAGATCGAGGATTTACCTTACGCAACGAAGCTCTCAGTTTACAGATAATAAAACTATTACCAGAAGTCAATATCTTTCTTACAATCGTGAAGTAATTCTTTCGAAAAACTGGTATAATCAGTTCCCTATTTTATTGTCTGTACAGGTAATTCGACTTTATCAGAAGTTCCTTTTAGTGATCCTGGCTGTTACTCTAAAACGTTACTTCGAGCTACGACTCATAAATTCATCTGAAAAGGATCATACTAATGCTGCCCTCAAAGGACTTCCAGTTAAACAGTTAAACAGTTTGGTAACTAGACTGGGGGAAGATTGGGAGGTAGCATCATGGCGGTCTGAGGGTAAACCCTAGAAGCGTGACTCAGAAGTCCACATATATGGAGCAACTGAAGTAAAAAATTGGATGGTGCTAAACTCCATTGGCTAAGTCAGACACCATGGGCCAAAAAGCTCTTTATAAGTTGTTTTTGGTGTACATGTGGTGCTTTCCCAAGGGTCTAGGAGCAGGAAAACATGGAAATTCTCCATTTGTGTGTTTGCAGTTGTTACTTAATTTGCACATGCAAATGCAGGTTTGGTAGTGTATAGAAAGAAACAAAAAGAGACCAGCAAAGATGATGTTAAAACTTCCTCCTTAATATCCATCTACTTTGTTTAAATTTTTAATTGGGTGAATGAAAATAATATGGTCTAATCATACCCAGGAAAACTGGTGTGGAATAGAAACAGAATTAAGTACGGTGTAAAATTCAGAAGGTCTATAGTCTGATAAAAGGCAAAACAAAGCTAAGGATCATGTGCTTCTTTTTAGGGTGACCAAAATAAATTAAAAAGATGAAAATGATTTCTGGAAGGTGAGATTTTAGATTTGGTCCAATCTCTAGACTTAAATAATCTTCCTACTTATAGTGCACATCTGTGCCCATAGTAGGTATTATGCCTGTTTTCTTATTTAAAATCTAAACTTAAAGGCAATCTCCCCAAGGACATACTAAGCTAAAAATCATTTTAAGGACACCTAAAAGATTTATCTTAAAGAGTCTGAGACATATCTACATCCCTGGTGGCTAAATAAGGCAGAGGTCTGACCTTAAAAAAACCTAACGCAAAAGAACAAAAGCATTGTTACGCCAGGAGAAATATATTTTGTAACAACATAACAGCAAAAGAGTGACTGAAACTTCTTAATAGCCATAGTTATGCCCATATGTGTTTATCAGGACTGAATCTAGACCCTTCATTTCATTACCTTCAATATGCAGGGCAATGTACAAATCCAGGTGCCATAGAGATACAGAAAGGATTTCCATTTTTGCTCACTCCTTTATCTAAAATATAATGCAGGCAACTACTTTGAACATGTATTAGGATTTCTATTGAGAGAGTTTTCAAAGCAGCCTGTCATCCATTTGTATTTTAATTTTTTTAAAATATTAGATAACTGTGCTATTCCTGGCATCTCATATGGCCTTTCCCTCTTTTCCTCAAGTCTCTACAGGGTCCAAGCTCCAATCTCAATGAGCCAGTTGTACCAAGTGAACTCCTTACTTTGGGCTGGAACTTCAAATAACCAGGGGTCCGTAAGCGTGGCCAGAACACCTGCTGATGCCTTACGTCATACGAGTTAGTTGAGATTTCAAGACTACAAGGGCCTAGTAGATTTCCCATGAATAGAAGAAGAACTTTCCATCAACTAGGGATCCTGAAGAGTAACCTGGTCCCTACATCATAACCAGAAGGAAGAGAGACCCACTCTGTCCAAGTATCCTTGGGAAGCTGTGGCAATCACCGCAGAGCACAAAACTCTAAATATAAATTAACAAATACCATGACAACATCTGAGTCTAGTCTTTCGATAGATGCATTCATTCCCTAGACAACATTTCCAAACAGGTGGTCTGGAGTTAAGTTCAGCATTTCCAAAAAAATTTTTTTAATTTTCAGAAGGAGAAGTACAGTACCTTCCATTTATAATACACTTTAGAGGAAACCCTTCTCTAAGTGTCATCTATGGAACCCAGCGAGTCCCTGAAGCTTCTTCAGGGAGTATTGGGGTTCAAAACCACTTTCCTAATAAAAGATGTTGTTTTCCCATTTCACTTGTTGACATTTGCACCGATGGTGCAAAAATTATGGGTAAAACTGTTGACTATTTAGCACAGACCCAGGAATAGCACCAAACCGAACTAGCAATCATCTGTTTCTTCCTACCCCCGACTCACAGGAAAAAATTAAAAAAGCTAGTTTTACTTAATGGCCTTGATGAAGCAATAAGAACGAACTTACATCTGAACTCTTGCACACACATTTTTAAAATATTCTGTTTGATAAAATGGGAGGTGCTCATAAAGTACTCCTGCTGCACGTCTTGAGGAAAAGCACTTGTGCTGTCATCTGAGTTACAAGCTGAAATAGTGGCTGTCTTCATGGAACGCTATTTTTACTTAGAAGAATGACTGACAGGCTCACTTTAGCTATTCAGCTTTGACTACTTGGCAGAAATATTTCAAAAATCAACTAAGCGAGTCTGTTAGTTCAAGGTAAATGCCTGGAAGTATTTGTTGCCAAAGATAAAATTCAAGAGAATCGAGGGCTGTGCTAAGGAGATTGTATTTTGGAATAAACTGTGATGCCCTTGCTAGTGGAGACCATGAATTCCAATTATAATCTGCCACCAGAAGCTTCCTTCGCAAGTGGAGCCTTGCCCAAAGCATATGGATTAACCCAGAACATTTTGCGCTCAGCTCTGCTGTTGGCAAAACATTTCCCCTGCTCCAGGTGACATGAGCTACGAGTCTCCAATTTCCTGGACCTATTCAGATACCCATTTGGTGTTGCCAAGGATGCATTCAACACAGCTCAGCAGAACCTTCCCTTCTCCCAGCCAGCGAGGCCCGACAGCACGGTCCTGTCTACAGCTGAAAGGGGCTCTGGCTCACTGAAAAAAAAAAAAACACAGGAGACTCTGTACCCCGTTTTTATTACCATCTCATTATATGGTTATAACCACCCTGACCACCACCAAAGGCTCGGGGCTGAGAGTGCAGAAACTTCCCCAACTTTCTTTGGATTGATTTTCCCCGGGGGACCTGTCATTCTACACCACCAACATTAAAGCTGATTCCTAAATGTTGGCTTCAACGACCAAGAAATAAGGCAGAAGAGAGATCAGGAGGAGAGAAAAATCTCTTTAATCAAAAAATTACATAAGCCAGAGAAGAACAGCAGGTTTTGTTTTGCTTGTGTCGTCTTGGTTTTTAGGTGTTTGTTTCATTTTATCTTGTTTGGTTTTAATCTTCTGGATACTAAAGAAAAAAGAAACAGAAAATGACATAAGCCAGAGAACAGTTTAGAGATTCCTCACGAATAGGGACTGAACAGTCACTGATTGGGAAAGTTAGGACAATTTAATAATAATAACCCAAGGGTCTAGACGATCACTGTCCTGTAGAAACATTATGCAAGCCACATACATAATTTTAACTTTCCCCGGAGCCACTTTTTTTAAAGAGGAGAGTGAAATAGATAAAATGAATTTTAATAATACATTTTATTTAACCCAATATGTCGAAGGTATTATCTCAATAAATAATCAATATAAAATATTAATTAGTTTACATTATCTTTTCACACAACGTATTAGTCTGCTCAGGCTGCCATAACAAAATGCCACAGACTGGGTGGCTTAAACAACAGAAGTTAATTTCTCATAGTTCTGGAGGCTTGAAGTCCAAGATGAGGGTGCAGCATGGGAGGGTTCTGGTGAGAGCCCCCTTCCTGGCTTGCAGACGGCCACCTCACTGAGTCCTCCCACGGCCAAGTGAGAAAGCAAGCTTCCTGGTCATCAGGCTTCCACCCTGTGACCTCATTTAACCTTAATTACTTCCTTACTCCAAATGCGATCCCATTTGCAGTTAGGACTTCAACATGTGAATTTGGGGGTGGGAGGACACCATTCCATCCATAGCTTACTAAGTCTTCAAAATCTGGTGTGTACTGTACACTTGCCGCAATCTCAGTTCAGCCTAACCACATTTCAAGGGTTCGTCAGCCACGTGAGGATACTGGCTTCTGTACTGGACAGCACAGAGGTCAGTAAATGGCTGTTGGCTTTACAAGTCAGAGCAACACTCCCATCGAGAGCTCCAGAGCTTCATCTTTGGGTGAAAGGCGGTTATTCCAGGAAGAAGCCTGGCCATTGGCCGACACAGCCCCAGCCAGAAGACAAGGTTCACTTGGGGGCTGGAGGGGAAGCTCACCTCACGCAGCTCAAGGGATATTATTAGTCTTGAGAACCCAACTGTCAGAGTCTGCAGTTTGGTGATGACATTGAGGGTTCCCCATTCAGCCAAACCCTAATGGAATCTTTCCTCAGCTAGGAAAACAGTGGCAAGATTCCTGGTGATGGCTCTCGTACAAGACACGTTCACACTCTCCTACCTCCCTGCTCAGCTGCAAGCTCCCCAGGACTCTGTGTTTGTGGACTTGGGGGATGGAAAGATTTCTCTGGTGACAGGTGGGGGAACTGGTATGCTTGGTGTTCTTGATCTACAAACATAAACAATATAGCAAGCACACCAAATCCAGCCATGTGACATTCTGTTCTACCAAAACTGTTGGCAAACTGAAAACAAACAAACAAAAAGGTGATGAAATAAGGAAACAATTACTTAAGAAACAGAATTCCCTTGATTTCCACGGGGTAACAGCAAACAATGAAGCAATCAATCCATCACTAACCTTCAGCAGAATAAATTAATGTCCTTTTTAGTATAAAACTACACCTGAAACAAGAACAGGTTATACGAACGGATAGCATGTATAACTGACCGATAGCAAAAATGGAAAAATAACCAAGAAAAAGTTTTAATTCATTAAGAAAATTGTTGTGGCTCGTTGAGCAGCTGACACAGTCTGTAAAGTGTTCTCCATTTGCTTGGTAATTTTTCATCCTACACCTGACGTTTATGGGCATTCTTTCCCCATGGTTGTAGTAACTCCCAGAGACTCAGCAGGGCTGGAAGTGGCCTGAGGCAAAATTTTGACTGTGTGTGACTGCAGCTCCCCTCTCTCATGCCTTTCCAGGTCCCCACTGCTCTCCAGGCTCCTGGTCTGCCCCATCCAGGAAGGACAACCCATCAGGCACGTTTGCATTGGTACTCAAACTGAGGTAGGAGATAGATGGGCCCCTGGGCTGGACAGCTGGTGTTTGTCAAGTGAGTAAAATTGAAGCTTTGTTCTCACCCAGACACTCCAAGGACAAAGCTAGGAAGGCTCCTCGGGGCTCAAAAAGGGAGGGGGCGCCACCCCATAATAAGTGTGGACATGCACCCATAGGCCTCTGCGGTGGGATCCATCTTAGCAAAAAGTTGTGCACGCATGTCCTGGGACCCGTCAGGTGTGAAAAAGGAAACCAGATGATTGGCCCAATGTAAACAAAGGCCCGGAAGGACTGCCTTATATAAGTGATTTAAATCCCCTCTTTACTGCGCTTCTCATTCAGGACGCCTGCGCTTCTCTCTGGGTGAGTATTTCTGCCTTGCTTCTGACTTAAATAAATAAGCCGTTTCTCTGTGTGTTCTCCCATACGTTGTGCTGTGTCTCTAATAACAAACTTTGTACCTGTTTTTGCCTCCCTGAAATATTTTTCACTTTCAAACGGGGTAAGGACCAGGGAACTTTGCTTCTAGCCTCTAGTCCCTGGTGGGCTAAAAGCTAGGTTCAATCCCTGGGCAGGGAAATAAGATCCGGCTTCGAGACCGCTGTCCCTCCGAGAACAGAACATTAGCAACTGCAGGGGTACCTGTTATTTTGCTGTCCTGTATCCCTTTGTCCAATAACATCCCTGCTTTTCTCTAGTGCCCCATCCCTTTCTCACTCTCTGCCTGTGGTTCAGATGGAGTTGACACTACCCCCCAGAATCCAGGATTGACGTGTGACTTAGCACCCTAGCAGCACATTGTATCCGTGGGCCTCAGTGACTGGCTGAGGAATGGGCACGTGGCCAAGTCAGCCAGACCAGCATGTCCCTCCAGGACTTCACCAAGAGCTACTGTTGGAGAAGGAAAGCACTGCTGTCCTTCTACTAGGGCTGCTGAGATGATCACCTTTCCACCATTTGGGGATAAGTCTGCCCGAATGAAAGGAGAAGAGAGACAGATTCAAGAAAGGGAGGGATGTGTCCTCTTGACATCATTTTAGCACCTGGTTCCAGCGATCCAGGGTTTTGATTAAGATAGTTTGGACTAGGTTTCCTGTCACTTGCAACCAGGAGTCTTAACAAATGGAATATCATACTAACGTAGCCCTTTAAGAACAGATCCAGCACCACGACCAGAAGAGGATAGTGCTTAAGCAAAGGAAAAAGACACCAGTGAATAAGTTTCAGGCACCTCGAGCAAATTAGTGAAGCCAATAGTTATAGGCAGGAAGTTTTCCCATCATCCATACACATTCTAAACATATCACATGAGTAACAGCCTACATGGTTTCAGGGTAAAGCCAATTTTGTTGTTTTGCCTTCTCAGTCTACTGAGTTTTCATTTAGTAATTTAATCCCAGAGTAGAAACTATCTCAATGTGTCAGATGCTTTTCATTAAAACAAGGCTAGGGCTGAGCTCTCACAACTATGAGATGAAACAGCCATTCCTTATTTGACTAAGGAATGAGAACATACTTTTTTTTCAAAAACAGTCGCATTTTACCCATAGATCACAGCAGTCGCCCCTAAAGGAGACAAAAAATGCAACTGTCCATCTACGCTTACTATTACCACCATTCATAAGTCATGCTGTAACTTACTATTACCACCATTCATAAGTCATGCTGTAACTTACTATTTCCACCACTAACACCATGACCAAACAACATTACTCTCTGCCTCCTCTGGTTCCTCCTTGGTCGCCAGAATTCTCTCTATACTCTCAACTCTTAGGCATCTAGGATAATGAGAATGGGATCTTCTAGCATATTTGAAGGGGGCTAGAGCAGGATTCTTTTTTCGTTCTTAATGGAAGAGCATAAACTCAGAGACAGACAACAGAATTTAAGACTTATATTGTGTTTTCATTGAAAGTGGGGATATCATCTACTCAACAGACATTAGTACCTGATAGATGTCAGATATTAGAACGAAGTAAAGCCCTTGAGCTACCAACCCCTGCCCATAAGCATCTTTCAGGAATCCCACCCCTACTGACCCTCCCTCCATCACATGACTCCAACTATCTTCCTCTGGGAATTTCAAAGAGACCTGAAAGGAATCCTGGAGGCACCTGAGAGTTTAGGGCTCCTCCAGTGATATCTATGAAATACCCGCCGGATGCAAGGCATTTTGTGCCCTACTTGTAGGCAAACTTCAGTTCCTTAGTAATTCCCACAAGATTGGGGACTCTATCTCCAAATGTAAGGAGAACCCTGATTTCCTTACACTTAGTTTCTTCTCTTGTCCCTCTCACAATGAGTACAGTCAAACCTATCACCCAGACTGTCGAGTGGAGGTGCGGGGACAGCAGTTATCAACACTAATGCCATGGTCTCCTGGCTAATTTTAAAGAGTTTGGCATGATGGATCTTAAAGGCAAGATAACGGATTTTTAAAACCTATGATAAATCTATCTGTGGAGCCCCTAAAGACAGCATGGATCAGTTTGCCTCAAAGTTAGCAGACTTTTCCATTAGTGTTATTGTGTAAAATGTGTTCATGGGTCGCAAAAATGGGAGACAGGTATTTCATTGTATTTTTAATAAAAGCATACAGTAATACAAGTAAACAAATATGATAATGCCATAAGCCCGTGAGCAGTTAGTGATCACCTTGGCCTTCTTCCTTGGAAGGCACCTACCGTCTCCTCTGCTCTGTTTTTGTATGGGGTCCCTTCCTCTCCCACCATGTCAGTCACACCTCTGGATGGGTGACCCTTCAATCCTCCAAACTCCGGCCCTACATTTTCAGCTGCCCACTGGGCAGCTCTGCTTGGTTGTCCTGCCTATACCCCAAACTTGTCATAGCCAAGAGGAAAGTCATTATCTTCCCATGTAAATCTGATCCCCCTCTTATATTCCCCTGCTCCATTAATGTCATCAACATATATCACATTACCTGAGTTGATGTCACATTAACCCCCCTACGCCCTCAAGTACCCACTACATTGAATCAGCCATCAAGTTGAGTTGCTTCTACCTTTGAAGTCCACTTGGGGTCTATTTCCTCCTTCTTTTGTTTTTCTCAAGACCCCCACCTCCCTCCTCTACAACTGAATTATCCTCCCAAGTATTAAAATTAATCTTCTCGGTGACAGCCTCTCTTTCATCCAATTATCCTTAGGCCAAAGTCACCTTTCTATAATATTTATCTACTCATTTTATTTTCCTGCTCCAAACCTTTTGGTGGAATCAGAATATTTAAAGTTCTTAGCATCGCTATTTCTTCTGGGAAGCCTTCCTAGGTAGCCTCTCCCTCCAAGCACAAGATTAATACGTCTTTGGTGGATCTAATATTTGATATGTTAATCTTCAATGATAGCTATCTTTGTGCCCACATTCTCTTCACCTTGAAATTGGAGACTTAGTCTGATGCATCTTTGAATCCAAAATGCTTGGCAGAGAAACAAACAAAAGCATTAAACGATCCATATAGAATCCCTTGACATCCACAAACTGTCCCCAACCTGACTTTCCACCCTTCACCTCCCTCTGTTCCAGTAACATAAGGTGGCCTAGCCAGGCTCTTTGGGGGGCTTACTGAGGCCAGCATACATAATTGAGTTTTAGGGTATGAATATGTGATGCAACAAGAAAGAAAAATATCCTATGGAAATCAAAGAATAGGAGCCATGGCCCCATCAAGTCCTCCAGAGATGGAGCTAGAAAGTGACTCTGGACCTAAGGCAGATCCAGACTTGAGCATCAATCTAAATGATGCTAACTCTAGAGTCCTACAAGTCATGGGGCCCAGCTTCCTACTGGGGATCTGTTATTGGCTCCACCTGGCTTCCTCACCCTCTGCATAGTTTTTCCTGCTACATAGTTTCTGCTTCTTTGTAACTTCAGCTTCTTCACAATATTACTGACTTACTCATAACGCCCTCTTCTACTCATGGTTTCTTCTGGTGTATACCTCCTCTCATTTTCACTTCCCAAACCTCACTGCCAGATTCTTTATTCCACCATGTAATTTCCCAAGATCGAGACCCTAATCAACCCAGCTCTTTCCTGTTTATGCAGAGTTTTTCAGACCAGGACATAGGACAGCTGTGGATCAGCCACCCTTCTCTGGTCCCACCAGCCTAGACAGTAGGGGCAGGGTCACGTGACAAAACACATGCCTGCCTAGGTCTTCCCATCATTGTGAGTGAGATGCTCACCCTTCACTGAGGCTGGGGTTATGTCAGACACTCTCTATTTATGCAAAATGCCCAACAATATCATGCACCCCAAACACTATACCTACCCACTGACTCAAATTATTCCCCCAGTCAGAAAAGTCTTTCAATTTATCTTCTTCATTAAAATGTCATCCTTTGTAAGATCCACATCGAATACTACTACCCTATGAAAACTTTCCCAGAGTTCCTAATTGGTATCAAACTCTCCTTTTTCTGCAATTTCAAAACACTTAGTGCCTTGGTGCTTTTATTTTAACATTTATCACACTCTGTCCTAGATGGTAATTGTTCACATATATTTTATTGTCCATCTGGACTGTAGGTTTCTTAAAGGGCAGGCCCATTGCATTCATATTTTGTTTCCTACGTTACACCTAAGACAGAGTTCTGAAAACAGTAATACTCAATAAAATGTACCAAATTGAATTTTTAATGGGTATTAAATTCTAAGGACAATTTAGAGATGACAGCTGGCCTGCAGTATAATCAGCTATTGTCCCTGAATTCTTTTCACTAAGGACAATTTGTCCCTAAAATGTATCCTATTTCTATTATAGTGTGTGTTGCACTGCAGATTTCAAGTCATTCTGCTTCCTGCAGACCACAGTCAATTCTGCCTCAGATCCCTCCGGCTACTTTCATCCTGAGACCCAGGTATAGAGGCCTCGTTCTCTGAGCCTCAATTTCAGTTGCAACAACCCACTGGTAAGATCTCCAGGGCCTAGAGATCAGCTCGTAGCTGCAGCCTCTATAAGTGCTTCTATTGCAGCAAACCTTGATGAGACTCTGCTTCCTAAATTCAAAGTTTAGATTCATTTAGAATTCCAAAATCTTGTAAATGTGATTTGCCGCAGACGCAAACTTGAAAATCAAATGGACTTTGGCCCTTCATGAAAGCCTGAAAGGGGCTTAATTTAGCTCAAAACTAATAAATCGTCCTGTTTCTTGTATGATGAGTAACATCCAGCAATTTGCATGACTAATTAAACAATCTGGAATTTGCTTTGAAGGCTAAGCCATTCTTCATAATTTTAAATTGCTAACTGTCTGAGCTGGAAATAATACTCCCAATTGTTAAGAAACTTTAAAAGAGCCTCAACCATTAGATAGAGCTTTCATAAAACAATTTAAGCATTTGCCAATTTCCTACATCTAGAAATACCCAGAATTCTTGATAATTCAAGAAACTATTATCTAATTTGTGGATTTCCTGGTCTTCAGCTTCCTATTCTTTCTTGGGACTTGCTTTCACTCTCTGTGACCCCCTCAGGCAAGGACTGATTGGGAACAGAGAGTGAAGGTAAAAAGTTAAATAAAATTTTAAAACACACTATGTTATAGTCATCTGGTTCATCACGGAAGTTCACTCTTCCTTGGCCCTTTTTCACTAATAAAGTATATTCCACATCACATTTCATGCTGTGATCACACTGTCCTGATGGGCACATGATGTTCTCGGCCGACTCAACCAAGTTTGTGTTTCAGTAACTCCGTTCCCAAAGTGCAAATCAAGCATTTTGTCTTTTTTTTTTTTTTTTTTTTTTTCCTAAATAAAGTTAGGTGGGAAAGAGGTCTGAACCCAAAGGCTAATAAAGAGCTATCAAGAACTCAGGCTCTAGTTTTCCAGGTCATTTTTACCTTGGAAAACAGACCCACCATTTTTAAAAGATGAAGTCCAATTGTTGGCAAAGCAAAGCTGCAGTAGGAGAACTCAGGGATAAGGTCAAATACCTACCTGGAGATTTCTACTTGAGGATTACTTTCTGAGATGGGCAACCTCAGCAGTTCTCAAGCACTGTGGCCTCAGTATCTTTTCACACTCTTAAAATTTATTAAAGATCCCAAAGAGCTTTTGTTTACAGAGTTTATTCCTATCCATATTTATCATATTAGAAATTTTAAAAGAAGATTAAAATTTTTATTTATTAAATCACTTAAAATAACTATAATAAATCCATTGCATACTAACAAGTATAACATAAATTTTATTAAAAAATTAATTCTTTGTTCCAAAATCAAAGAAAGTTTACCATGAAGAACATCTTTGTTCTACATTTTTTGAAAATCTATTTAATATCTGGCTTGATAGAAGACAGCTGGATTCTCATATCTGCTCTGCATTTAATTTGTTGTGATGGATTATTTGGGTTGAAATGGCTGAGGAAAATCCAGCTTTCAACTGGAAGAGAAAGGACCTAGAAGATGCCCTAAAAGGCACACTTTGAGAACCACTTGCCCCAATGATACATCTAAAGCTGTAATACATCTCTCATTGTATAATTCAGATCCAGGCTTTCACGCTCTTACTTCTGCAAAGTATCCCTGATGGGCTATGGAACAGGCAGTCTTGAGTTTGAATGTGATTTCTATCACTTCTGTCTACAGACTCTTGGATATGATGCTTCATCTCATCTATTAGTAGAGTGGTTTGAAGGATTTCAAAATGCCTGATCTATAGCTGATATAGTAAGCACTTTATAAATACTCATTTTCTACCTTTTTCCCTTTCCTTCTATGATGGTTCACTTTATGTGTTAACTTGACTGGGCCACAGGGTGCCCAGATATCTGGTTAAACAGTATTTCTGGCTGTGTCTGTGAGGGTGTTTCCAGAAACGAGATTAGCATTGGAATTGGTGGACTGAGTAAAGGAGATGGCCCTCCCCAGCTTGGGTGGGCCTCAACCTGCACTGGAATTTACACCACCAGATTTCCTAGGTCTCCAGCTAGCAAACAGCAGATCATGGCAGTTCTCATCTTCTGTAATCACATGAGCCAATTCCTTATGATAAATCTCACTCTAGGAGATATATATATCTAAACAGAATCAATGGAATATATATGTGTATATTCCATTGGTATATGGAATATATATATATATATTCCTTTGGTTCTGTTTCTTTGGAGAATCCTGACTAATACATCTTCTCTTTGCCTTTTTTTTTTCCCCTCTGCTAATGTTCTGGTCACTCACAAAACATGGCCCTTGTCATGGGCATTAGCTTTACAGCAGACATGGGGCATCATTGCCCAATATCCCTGCCCCTTCCTTCTGGTTACAGAGCGCCACCTTGGTGGTTTGGGTGGCGTTGTCTCCAGGGGCGGGCTCAGGTCCAGCAGCTGACCATGTAGACTTACTTCGGTCAAAATAGGCCATCTGCCCAGCAAAATGATTCGTTCAAGGATAACATGGACCCAGCAGAAGAAAAGTCTTCACTCTTCCTCTGCACTCGCTAGTATGAGGATTGAGGCAGAGGTTTCTGCCACCATCTTACTTCCATGAAAGGAGCCTGACTGTGCAGGTGGCTGGCACCCACGGGAAGCACGGCCAAGGCAGGAACCTTCTGTATGTTACTTGAGTTCTAAAGCAAGCTACACCCCAAGTCACAACCTGCATGGGCTTCCGGTTCCATGAGCCAACACATTAGCTTTCTGTTGAGGCTAGTTTGACTTGGATTGTCTATGGCTTTCACCATGCAGAGTCCTAACTGATACACTTTTCAATACAAAATCTTTTCTGAGTTGTTTCACTAGGATCTCCTAAACTCGGTATTTCAGTGAACAAACTCGGGCTAAGGCTGCTGTAACCATCCAGCCACTACAGACACCCACACATGGAAAAGACTATGAGATGAGATAGGGAAATCCCATCTTAATGACATTGTCTGAGCTGATAAAAACCCATCTTGGTCTGCTGTCCTGCATTCTTCAGTTATGTGAGCCAATAAATTACCTTTATGCATCAGCTGTCACTCATAACCGAGAGATTCCTAACCGAGGCACTGGGAATGGTGAGCACTCTCACATATGGTGGTGAACGATTTGCACAATCATTAATGCCCCCAGCACCATGTAAACATACCCCTGAAATATTGCCTTAAAAATCTTAATGTTTTAAAGGGTTGATAAATTTAATTTCCTTAAAATAAAAAAACTTCTTTTCATGAATGGCTGTCATAAAGAAAATAAAATGACAAGTCTTCCCAGAGCAAATTTGAATTGGATGGAGAAGATTAGACTTGCTGTGCTGAGTACTCCTTGCTAATTACCAGGCCTTGGCTGGCTTTTGAGAGGTATTAACCTTAGGATATTTTGAAAGGAGGCCAGAAGTGGGTAACTCCATGACACGGTGAGAAGACATGGCCATCAGAAGGGGAAGAAATCTGGGGAAGTGAAAACTATGTTTAAAGGAGATTCAAAGGAAGTCTTTAGTGCCTGAGGAGAGATAAAGAAATGAGGGTATCCATGACATTGAGTAAATAATGATTTATAATCGTAGTCTCTGGGAACAGTGGAAACCATGGAAGATGTGGCTAGTCTATAACCTTCAGGGAACTTTCTGTATCTTATTAATCTTTGTACTTCATGGAACAGAGTGTTAGCTTAATAAATTTTTATTTCATAAGTAAAAAAAAAATCTTAATTTTTGACTTTAGCTTGGGTGGTTTATCTAAGGAAAAGCTGTAAAAACAAATGCATGTTCAGCATGGCTTTGTACAAAACCTACTGCCTTTATTTCCACATTTGTCTTGGTTATTGTCATCCGACATCCCAGGCATGCAGCCTGATGGTTTTGCAGACTCTAATATGTATGTGGATATACCTTGTCCCCTTTCCAATTTTCTAGCAAGTCCCCTAAGAATTTTTTTTTCAAATGACTGGTACTTCTTGAGTGAAATTTGTTCTCTCAGCCTCACTGTAAGCAGCAATGCAGTTAGAAAATTCTAATGCACGGAAAGTATCTTTGAAACTTGTAATCTACGAGGAGAAAATATCTGACCACATTTCAGCTAAGCTACTCCCATGAGCCAGCATCAGCTAAATGCAGAGAATTGCCACTTTACGTTTCCAATTTAAACTATTCTGCTTGGTCCTCTGCTTTCAGTACATTCCCCCAAAATAAAGAAGAACACTTCCCAGTTTTGCTCTGGAGTGGGCAGCCTACTGGCTCTAACGCAAACCTGGTCTTTGGAAAGGGAAGTAGAGGTAGCCATAGTAATAGAGAGCTGAGCCACGGAGATCACTCAGGACTGAACTGGACATTGCGTCTGAACTATCCGACTTGGCAGTCACCGCAAATCACACTCACAGGAGAATTGTCAGTTTCCTGTTTCCTTTTGCACTTTGCTCTGTGGAGCTACCACTCCACAGGGAAACTGATACTCTCTCTCCATCCCTGCCACACCACGCTCCTGCCAAGCAGGGAAAGATACAGCTTTTATAGGTCCTGAAGGATATACCATGTGGGGTATCTCTTTCAGAACACAAAATTAAAAATAAAATTTTAGAAGTGATTTGTGCAAGTGAAGAACCCTGGAGCTTAAGTTTCATTAGCTTCATGGAAAATCCTACACTGCCCCCACCGAAGAACAGGGGGCATCTCAAGGCATAGAGCACCTTGCACTATAGGTACTTGGTAAATGCGTTTTGGTTGCCGAGAAATAGAGCGTTTTCTACATTCCTATGAGCTTCTTTATGCTTTATCTTGACTTTTTCACAGAAGATTCCTCTTCTCTTAGGAACAACAGTTAGGAAATCCTCAAAACCTGCAGCAAAACTCAAGAGAACTCTAGGATGTTCTATCAACAACTAGATTGTCACACTCTCTTGTTTCCTAGATAAAGAAACAGAGGCCAAAGGCCCGTTAGCAGGAAAGTCAGCAGTGGAACTCACTACATTTTACTGCAGAGATCACCCACACACCTCCACGGCTTCTCTCTCTCTCAAGGCCCAGACCTGTCTCTGAAGAGAAAGTCCTTCTTACACATGTTAAGGAAATGGTTTCCTCAAATCTCCCCTTTAGGGAGAAATAAGAGTATTTAGAATTATTGTACCCAGTTTGAATCTCAGCTTAGCCATTTGCTAGCAAACCTTAGGATTAGTTACTTAATCATACTGACCTTTCTGTGTCTTCATCTGTGAAAGAAAAATGACACACCTGCTGGACAAGGTTGCAGTTTGGGATGTAAAATATTCCCTGAACTACTTCCAGTTGAAAACGCAGACCATGTAAACGGATCTGCTTCGGGTTCCTCCCAAGTTCCTCCTGAAGAAAAGCACAGAGGTATAAAAAGGAACCCAGCATAAAGTGGAGAGAATAGGAGGACAGTCACCACCAAAGAAGGATTTCAACCAATTTCAACAAAGCTCTGGAACCTGGAAAGTGGGTAAGAATAGGCAGACAAAAGAAAGAGGTGCAGGAAGCCACTATCTTTAAGGCAGGAGAAAAGGATTAGGATGCAGTTTGCCCAGTAGAACATCAAGCCCCAGAGAGGGCTCTGGGCTCAGAGTCAGCAGATTCTACCCGGGAGATGGTGAGAAGCAGGAGATTAATAGGATATCTCTGAACTGCACACACACCAGCCCAAATTCCCATCCTCACCTCCTATTCCCACCCTCAAATTTAGGCAGCAGATCATCCTTAGGGTGAAATATCTTCAACACTGCTGCAAAGCCAGAGGAAATTACTTGAGGAAAGTTAATGTTTCCACAGTGCGGACTGGCTGGCTCCCCTAAGTAAGACCTTTCCATGAAGTGAGGTTAGTCAATTTTCCAATGCAAAGCCTACACACACACACACACACACACACACACACACACACACACACACACACACACACACACACACACACACACACACCCCAGTGAAGGAAGTCCAGACCAACCACCCAAGGCTTCTTTCTCACATGCAAACATACAACCAAAGACAACCAGGTCTAGAGAGAGTACACACCAGCACGAAAGGAAAAGACCAAGATAGCTAAGGAAAATAACACAGAGAAAACAGAAAATTTCCAAAGCAGAAGAAGCAGTTTTAAAAATCCAATTATTATAAAGAGAGATCTAAGAAGCTATTACATCTAGAAAATAATGATGAGAAACTATGAAAAAGAAACAATCAGAGAAACAAGAAATAGATTTGGAAGGATTAAAAGTGTAATTGCTTAGACTAAAAAGAAATGTAAGGTTTCCAAAATAAAGTTGGGCAACTCCGGCAGAATGTACACATGCTAAAACAAATAAAGAGACTAGAAAAGTAATCCAGGAGATCTAACATCTAAGAGAGAGAAGTCTCAAAATACTACCAGCAGGAGAACAGAAACCAGAAATATTTTAATAGGTCATATCAGGGAGAAGAGTAAAGAATGGAAACAAAGGAGCTGCCACATGGAGCGTCTCGGTGCCGTTGAACTCTAAGATACAGTCTGCGTTGTTACCACGTACACATGTTATTTAGACCCTAGAATGCAGTGCAATCCCAGTAAGTGAAAGGTCTTACGTTACTTGTACATTTCCACTCTGGACGTGTTTGGGACCACAGTGTCTTTGTAAGGCGTTAGCATTCCCATAATCTTCATCAGCCTCGAAGTCTCTCCCAAATAATCATACATGATTTCTACACGACAGCGACTTCAAGTCATGCCCTCAATTTCACTCTCCCTTTTCTAATTAGATTGCCATCCTATGCCGCTCACATAGACATTCTAGAGTCACCTGTGCTCTAGCCTCTCCTTGATCCAGTTGTTTAAGGGATACATGTTAACCTATATGAGCCTCTGCTCAAACTCAACCATGTAAAACAGTGTATCTAACCTCTGTTCAATTTCCCTCCATCCACCCAGATTCAGTAGACAAATCCCCTTAATAACAAGCCAGCTAAGCTTATCAAGGGCTTAATTATAACAATAGTTACCTCTGTTAAAGACTTGTTTTATGCTAGACACTTTCCATGTTTTTACTCTAATCACTGCAGCCCTGAAGATAGATATTATTATCCCCAATTTAAAAACAATAAAACTGAGGCATATGGGAGGAAAAAGAGGAAAAAGTAAATAAAGGGGCAAGAATTTTTGCTCAAGGTTATCTGACTTCAAAGCCTATGTTTTTTTACACTCACCACCGCACTGCCCTCATAACTTACAGTTGCATTATATTTTATAAATACATTTATGTATTATCCCAGTATTATTTCATTAAAGCATGACTCTCATACACATTTTATTCCCATTTTACAGGTAAGAACACTGAGACCCATGGAAGTTAATAAATTGCCCTTGACCACGTGATGCATTCAGTGTTCACTGACCCTTAATAACACAAGCACCGATTTTTATGCCACTTTTCTGCTTAATTTTTATCATTCATCAAACACTGTACCTTTATGAAATATAGAGTATCACTACCACTGAGACTTTTCATTTATTTCTGTTGCCAGTTTCACGGCAAACTCTTCATTACATCGCTGGACATCATCCTTGATCTGGCCACAACACACACCCTTTACCCCTGCCAGGTGGGTCTCCAGACAACACACTTGCTATGCTTGTCCCCAAATTTAATACTTTGCCAACGTCTACTCCCTCCTGAAACACCTGGTTTCTTCCTCTGTAGCTACCCAAATTGTCCCCATTACTGCACTGTACATCTCAAATTCAACATGAGCGTCTATCTCACCTGTCCCTTACAGTCCATAATATTTATGTTCACTTCCTCTGTATATTCGGCATTATCATATTCAACTGCACACTCTTCTTATGTTGTTGGGTTCTTTTTATCCCCTGTGAAGGCTTTGTGTCTACACACCTCTATAACTGCTTTGAAGTCAAGGAGGAAAACACGTTATTCTTTATACCTTCCTCCCACTCAGCACTTTGGACCTAGAAGGTGCACATTTCCTAGTAAAGGCTCAATATACACTTGAGGAACTGAGTTCATAGCTTTGGAGCTGTTTGTCCCCAAGTCAAGCATCTCTATTCCCCTGCTGTTCAAAGTCTCTTGGAAGCTTGCCAGGTCCTCATGACTTTTCTTTGAGTCACTTGCTTATCTCCCCCACATTTTCCAGGCTTGTTTTTTCCACTGACTTGATGTTCTGATGTGCCCCATGCATATTCCTCATTTGTCTTTACTTTCTGCTCTTTCACAAAGCAAAATGTGAAATGATCCATGCTTTCATTGGCACAGTTCAGTCTTGGGCTTTTTTTCCCCCCTAACTAAACCATTCATGTGGAGGAAGCTTTTGATCCAGGGTTCAGATAGTCAGTCACGTTTTACATAACCAGAAACCATGCTAGGTGGTTATGTAAACTCTGGTTTTGACTTGAATAGCCAGACAAGAGTCTTTACAATTTAGGTTAAAGCATGTTGTCAGCTCCCATTCACTTCTGATGGTCTAAATGTCAAAGTTATCCCACAATAGCACCGTCAAAGAGATGCATGAGTGTGTCAGGGAGGAATATTTGAGGACAAAAAAAACATATTTTCTACACCACTTTTTTGGTAATGTGTTGTTATTATCATATAAAACGCCTAAGAAGAGATCGGTTTGCTTATATAGTTTAGTAAACAATTGCTAGAAAAGAGATAACGTAGACAAAGCAACCAGTTACAAAGCAAGGTACGAGGTCAACATTCAGTAAAAGTGTCTTCGGGTTTGTATGAAAATGTCCAGGTGAGCAGCCATGTCTTTAAACACTGATGAAGTAAGTAATTTTTTGTTGTTTAGATGTTTAGATGTTGTTTTTGTTGTTTAGATGACCTTTTGTTTTGGCAAGGACTGTTTCCTATACACACTTTCACTGTCGCTTAGCAGAGAAAACCCTGAACATTTCTGGAAGGGAATTGATAGCTAGAGGGAGAAGCACAGAGACAACAAGTGGAGAAACTGGGGAACCAAAACACAAGCGAATCCACACAAAAATGTCAGTGGACCCTTGGAGTTTCAAACCCAAATCTCCCGTCTTTAGTTTCTGAGTTGTTCAGCTCTTCCTGTCATCAGGACTTTGCTGTTTAATTCTTCTTTTGGCTTCTCTAAAAAACTCAGTGCACGTATTGGCTCACTCAACCTCTTGTGTTATGATGTGATTTCTTCTGTGTTATGATTCTTACTCATCTTGCAGGATTTAAGCTGTGTTAAGACATGTTAAGTAGTCAATGCGAATTTCCATAGTAGCTGTTTTGAAACGTCCACTGTAGAACTGTAAATGTCTTAGAGTGATGAACTAAGAATGTCAAGACCCCCTCCCCTGGGGTAGCCATTACTCCTTAAAAACAGACCACTGAGAATTCCCTGGCAGTCCAGTGGTTAGGACTCAGCACTCTCAGTGCTGGGGCCCCAGGTTGAATCCCTGGTCTGGGAACTAAGATCCCACAAGCCGCATGGTGCGGCTGAAAAAGAAGAGAGAGAGAAAGAGAGACCACTAAGCCCAGTGACTTAAAGGCTCTTCTCTGGAGGACCCAACTCCACACTGCTGAGAGCTATTCCAGATGGACACTGCCAAGAAGCCCAGTCAGAGCAGAAGGCGACTTCCCACTCACCACTGGTCGGGAGACCTATTGCCAGACCGGGGACCACTGCTCCTACTGAGATGCCTTCTTCCTGGACTTCTTGGAGTGAAACAGCTGGAACAGCTGGCCCCTATATTTTCTGTAGGACCATCTAAGCATCTCATGTGTCAGTTTCGTGCCCTGAAGCTTAACCGTTTGGTCAAGCCATCATGAAGGAGCCGTGAGCCATGGCCGTGAGCCATGGCCGCTGAGCCTGCACGTCCGGAGCCTGTGCTCCGCAACGGGTGAGGCCGCAACAGTGAGAGGCCCGTGTACCGCAAAAAAAAAAAAAAAAAAAAAAAAAATTGACTAGTTAGTTAACGCATTCTAGTACCTGCTCTGTGCCTGAGATTGTTCTTAATGTTCATATGATTAAATCATTTATCTTCGTAAAAATCTACTAGGTGGATGTACTATTATTATCTCATTTTAAAGATGAGGAAACCAAGGCACAGAGAGGTTCAAACTTGCTCAAGGTTGAACAGTAAGTGTCGGGTCCAGGACTGAGACCCGGAAGCCATTTCTCAATTAGTAACCTACATTCTCTCTCTCATTGCAAAATAGTCTCATTGTAAAAACTCAGAAAACATAGGTAAACATGATGAAAAAATTTAGAAACACTCATAATAATCAGAGAAAACCAATATTTCGTTTCAGTCATTTTGGTATGCATATACAAACTCCTATTATATAGCTGTCTCATGGCACGTGGTACAACATTATAGTGTGAGAATTCTTCCATTCTCTTCCACAAATTACTTCATGTTCTGCATGATATTCTAGAATACAGATGCATATGGCCGTTTAGTCTGCCTCTGCTCTTTTTTTTTTTTTTTTTTTTTGCGGTATGCGGGCCTCTCTCTGTTGTGGCCTCTCCCGCTGCAGAGCACAGGCTCCGGACGCGCAGGCTCAGCGGCCATGGCTCACGGGCCCAGCCGCTCCGCGGCATGTGGGATCTTCCCGGACCGGGGCACGAACCCACGTACCCTGCATCGGCAGGCAGACTCTTAACCACTGCGCCACCAGGGAAGACCCTGCCTCTGCTTTTAATTACTTTATTCATTAACACATTAAACATCTTTATCCATAAGTTTCTGTCTGAGCTTCTGTTTTCGGAGAACAGAATTTTCTGGTTCTAGGGACACATACCTTAAAAAAAAAACAGTATACAGTTTAAATTTTTTGACATATATTTTCAAAGTGTTTTCCAGAAACTGTTTTATCAGTTTATTTTCTTAGTACTATACCAATATCATTTTTTGAAACTTTTTATAATAGGGTAAAAAATGGTTTCTTGTTGCCATTTTACATGTCAGTTTTTGTTCATTAATATGAACATTTATCATTTATCTAATGGCCGCTTACATTTCTTCCTTTGTGCAATCACTCATTTGTGTCCTTCACCCATCTTTTAATTAGTGTTTCACTTTCAATTATATGAGCTCTTTACATATGAAGGATAGTATTCCATGTACACTTCCTTTTCATTACCTATATTTTTAAAACTTTGATTTACTTTATCTAAGTATTATTTATAAACATAAAAATTTGGAAACATGCTAACTATAATATGGAAATATTAAGTACATTATATTTATCTGATGGGATATCATTCATTGAAGAAAATGTTTCTGAAATTTTTTCAATAATATGGGAAAATGTTTATTTCATGGTGTTATCAGAAGAGACAATAAAAAATTGGATGTTCAGGATCAGTATAATTAAAAACAAAAAATATAAAAAATAATAAGATAGTATACAATTAAAAGATTGGAAGAAAATAAACTGTAAACAGTGATTTTTTTTTTAGTATAAGGTTTTGGTTGTTTTTTTCCTTTTTTTTTTTTTGGCAGGGGGTAATATTTTCCAAGTTTTCAATGGTTAGAATTCACTATATTTTACAAGAAAAGAAGCAATAAACTTGAAAAAAGGAGAAGAGAGAAGCTGCTCTAAAAGAACAACAAAAAAAAAGGAAAATAAAAACTAATCTTCCCCACAGCATTTCACTTTGCAATGAGCTGGAGAAGAGCTTCTCTAGGAGAGCGCTTCTCAAACTTGAATCTTGCTCCTGGAAGTAGCGAGGCTCCAGCACAGGCAAGTTCTGGAGTTGAGGGCAGGGACACAAGACAGTCTTCCCTCCCTGGCTGTTTCCGGTCCTGACCAAGGGCAAGCTAGACCCCATGTTCTCCCAGCCCAGAGGGGCTGCCTTGACCCCAGAGCACAGCAGTGATGGGGTTGCATTCCAGGACTCAGGGACTCTCAGCTGGTCCCCAGGTGAGGCATGTTGGACCAGCCACCAAAGAACAAAGTTTTGAGCCCCACCTCCTGGGCCTGGAGGGTGTGGTTGACCAGCTGATCTGTGCAGAACCACACCTTCACCAGCTGTTATCCATCCAGCTGCAAAAAAGAGAGAAAGATCAAGGGAGGCTGCACCCTTAACTGCACCCTGGAGGACCACTTACATCCCTTCAGCTTAGTTTTCTGCTTCTCTTTTCACTAGGTGGTATTTGACCTTGTCAGGGTGTTATACCACTTTGTGACCAGAGTACTATAGACTTTTAGTTCTGACTGCAATCCTACTTTTTTTTATTATTATTATTTACTGCTGAACTCAAAGCATTTCTCCCCAAATCATGATGTTCCTCGAAGGGATAAAAGTTAAGGACAGGAATTTGAATGCCTGCATTTCAGGTGATGGCCCTGGTTCTCAGCTCTGGCTTAACATTGGAATCACCAGAGGAACTTTCCAAACTATTAATACATCACGGATTTAAAAGAACACGGGTGATTTTAATTGCCACCAACGTTGAGAATCTCTAGGTAAAAGTGATGAGTTAAAGCAATTTAGCTGGAGACAGCTAGGACCCACATGAAAGGTCTGAGGAAGAGACCTGGTGCCTCTTACAGAGCTGGAACATTTGTAATTGTATAATTCTATTCATTTATTTTACAGATGAGGAAAAGGGGTGAGCATGTAAGGGATGGGCAAAGGTTCTGCAATACCCAAGGCCACACAACCAGCAAAGGCCAGAGCTGGGTCCCAGGTACCAGCTTTCCAGAGCTGGTCCAGGCTGCATCCCTGTTTTCAAAGACAGCAAAGAGAGAGTTAAAATAGCTTACGCAAATGGCCCCTCACTAATACAGGATGAAGCACATATAGATTGAATAATATAATGGGAGCCTAAAGCTGTAAGCCACAGCCCTCACGTCCTTGCTATTAATAGAATACCGTTTACACTGGAGTGAGAGAGCTTTTTAATGGAATTGGTGTATGTGCAGAATAGTGTTCCATCAGTAGAAGATTGACAAAATATTAGGGGGCAATTCGCTGCTACTCTCATTATTAATTTGTAATGGGTCTTTAATACAGTAACAAAGGGAAACATCTTTGACTACCTGTTAAGCCAATGGAAATAATGAGAGAAAATCAGTGCTAAACAGCATCTGAGAGACAATTACTAGAGATGGATTTAGTAGTGAAAATCCTATCAGAAAAAAACTCAGACGAAAACTCTGTCTTTAACAAAGCCTGTGGCCTAATGTTAAAAGTATTATTAGACAAAGAGGAAAGTTATAATGGTACATAAAGTAAATATGTGAGAAGTTTATCAGTTAATGAGTAGAATACAATCAGCATAGTGATTTAAAGTTTAATTGGTAATTTATTTACAATTTTATAAATTGAAAAGGAAACGGAATCAATACGCTGCGTAAGAAGAAACAAGAATGAAGGATTGGGTGATTTAGACGTATGTTTACGTGGGAAAATGTCTCAGATCTTCTGGGATGATAAAATGTGTGATGAAAGAAACATAAAAGGAAGATGATGGGAAATTTAATAAGCCCACATTATGGAATGTGTTTCTTTCCATAGCACAATTTGGTTGATTGCATCCAATAGATAAAGAAAGATAAAGAAATGCGATAGAAAAAGAAGAAAAAGTTTAATCTTCTTGCTGAAAAATATGTTGTAAACAAGCAGTAACATTTATACTTACATGGTTGTTCTCTGCATGTATTCATATTTTGTTAACATAAAAGACCAGACACATAAAGCTAAGGACACAAACAGATACGATTAGAGTGGGAACTGGAATTGGAGGTGGGTGGGCAGGGAAGAACCGTGGCATTTGGGCGCGTTCAATTTTCTGTTCATAAACCTACAGTTAAGTGACAGGTTCAGAGAACAAAACTCTTGTTCTGCAGCTGGAGACAAGTTGAGCAGGTTTCTGGACCAAACAGGGAACTCACGGAAATGCCAATCTATCCACAGTCAACTATTAGTAAAAATAGTGTAGATGACAGATCTGGAAGGACCCACTGAAAGCCTAGTTGAAATATTTAGTTGCAAAAGAACACCAACAGAATAATACAGCTGGGGAGAAATAAACTCCAGTCATTCCCCCGACAGCCCCAGAGCAGACGTCAGAAATGATCCTGATCTGAACCAAGGGCACGTGTTGATTGGCCATTGGGGTCTTCCTTCCCTGCCGTGTTTGCCACAAAATAGAGCTTTCCCACAGCTGTTTGGACCAGCTTGTGACACATTGTTGTGTCTGTTAAATATAATTAAGAACTGCTTGCTCTAGCAGAAATGAAAGATTTGATTAAGGGGGAGTATTTCTTCTTTCTTCTTTCTTCTTTTTGTTCAGCCTTATCCAAAAATTTTCAACTGTTTTTTAAATCATGTCACATTCTGGGACAGTTTTTGCTTTATGTTGTAGACAACGAAATGCCAAAGGCACATATTTATGGCGTGTGAGGAGTGCGTGCGTGCGCGCGTGTGTGTGTGTGTGTGTGTGTGTGCATGTGATGAGATGGAATAAAGGGGGCAGGAGAGGGGAAGTCTTCCCAAACCGGTTTATTTTGGACCCCAAAAAACAAAAAGAACTCATAAAACTAAAACTGACTGAAGCAGCTTATGAAGAGCTCAGAGCAAACGCCAAGAAGTGTGTTCCCCAGGCTCTGAATGGCATTTGCACTCTGCAGCTATAATTTCTTTGTTAACAAGTCAACCCTCCCAGTTCTTTCTGTGGCTTCTGATGTGTCACTATTATATACCACTATGGAACGGCCGCGGAGGGTGGGCTGGGGAAGGAGGATACGTGACACCAGCCATCAATCTTTTACAAACCACAAGTTCTAAAAGAGCACCGGATTTATGAGCAAACCAGTCTGGAGAGTCCCAGCCAGGGTTTGGGGCTACTGTGAACATTGTTACAACCAAAGACGGAGGAGACAAAAGAACATGACAAAATGGACCTTCCTTGTAGACTAAGCATTCCGACTGTTGTCTAACAGGATTTCAGGAGCGTTTTTAGCTTTTTTCCTTTTAAAAAAATTAGATAAATATGACATGCCAGTAAATGTGACACATGCTTGGAGTATGCCCATAGTTAGCGAATATCCCAATAAGGACCTTTGTATTGATTCAGCTCTTGGTGGGGTTTAGCGTGTATCTGATGCATCTCTTCTGTGGGACATGCGGGGCCTTGAATGTAGTAGGCATTCAGTACATGTGAGGGTATCTAATTGGTGGTCTTCTACATAACTGAGGTTTTTCTTTAAACCATCTCTAATCCTTTTCCTCTGTTGTCTCATCAGTTATCAGATGCTTTTGGTACATCCCCCAAATGTTTTTTCTTTGTTTGTTTTAAATTTCTATACACTTGACATTTATTTATTTCTTCCAGCTTTATTGAGATATCATTGACATACAGCACTGTGTAAGTTTAAGGTGTACAGCCTGATGATATGACTTACATACATCATGAAATGATTATCACAATAAGTTTAGTGAACATCCAGCATGTCATATAGATACAACATTAAAGAAATAGAAAAAAACTATTTTTTCCTTGTGATGAGAACTCAGGATTTACTTGCCTAACTTTCATAAATAACGTACGGCAGTTACTTATGTTTATCACGTTGTACATTATACCTCTAGTGCTTATTTATCTTATAGCTGCGAGTTTGTACCTGTTGACCGCCTTCAGCCGGTTTCCCCTCCCTCCGCCCCACCCCAGTGTTATAAAATCAGTATTTCCTTCTCCGTTCCCAACAATTACCACGTGGTGCCTCAAATATTATAATACCTACCTAGCCAGTCTCCCAGCTTCCAGTTTATCAGATTACTCTTCCTAAATATTCCCAAGCTCAAAACGCTTTCAATCACGCTCTAGTGCCTTTGGGACAAAGCTTGAATGCCTCTGCTGGCGCTCTGGACCCGTCTCACCCATCGCGAGAGGCACAATTCCATCTCGCCGTGCCTCTCCAAGTGTCCAACAAACCTGAAGAGGAAACTTTGCATCCTCTCTGGTCTTTGCAGCAACCTGTGCATTTTTCTACCACCCTAACTTGCCTTAGCTATTCACCCACTCTGCCCCACCTAGGACGGGTCTCAGACTCCCCCCTTTTCATCCTTCCATCTTCCCATGCTTCAGGGTCAAGTCTCAACTTTTCCACAGAACCTGCCATCTTCTCTTTCTCCTGATGCAGACTCTCAGAATTCCAACTGTTCATTACTATCTGTTTCACTATCACCACCCATTCCAGGACATTAGGGTAATCTCCTCACCCAAGTATTGCCATGTCCTCTTGAGCAGCTCTCCATTCATTAAATCATTAAGCCACGCTTTCATCCAACAGTCATCTATTGACTACCTATTGTGTGCGAGGCACCGTGCGAGGACCCTTACAGAGTAAGATAAATTAGAAAGAATCTGTTTTCAAGACTTTCAATCAAAGGGAAAGAAATTATAATGCACTATACTAGCTCAATAAAGCATGTTTACATGCATATACATATGATCTTTCTTATTGTTAGGCTCATAAATTCTTTTTGTTTTTAAGATTTTAGTTAGTTAGTTGCACCGGGTCTTAGTTTTGGCGGGCGGGCTCCTTACTTGCAGCATGTGAGCTCCTTAGATATAAATTCTTGAGGCGAGAAACTATACCGTGTACTTCCTTTGTGAGTCCTAGTAAGCATGTTGAGCATAATATCTAGGCTTTGAAACATACTTGCTAAATGTTATTGAATGTTTCAATAACAGTTTATGGCTCAAAATTATCTAGATAACTGTCTCAGCATCCCTTCATTCTTCCAGGAAAAAAAAATTCACATCTAAAATAAGACTTACACCCACAGAATATCTCTGAAAGGATCCACAAGGAACTAGTTGCTTCAGGAAAGGAGCAGTAATTGGCTCAAGAATGAGGTATGAAGAACATTTGCCCATGGACACATTTTTGTACTTTTGAATTTTGTACCACGTGAGTGAGTTATTGAAAATTCAATTAAATGATACATTCTATTCCATACAGTTTCAATGAATCAACAGGGACAACGCTCAAGAAGGCACATCTTCCTGTGTCCGTGGCCCCCGTGAGGATGGTTGGTAAAACGATAACTTAGAAACAGTTTACGATCGATGGGAAAAATTATGGGAAGAATATAGTTGGATACATGATGCACAGTGGAGTTTCAAAAATAATTCCTAACTCTCTCTTCCTTCTGAATGGATCTGCTTCTAGCTTGGATTTAACTGTGACCACAGAATAAAAGAAAAATAAAACCTCAGGCTTGACCTCAGCAGTCTCTGGTTCTAGGAGCCCTAATGCTTTTTGCCCACGCTGACAATGACCAACAGTAGAGTCTGTGGGGTGTTCTGGAAGCCTGCCGGCCCCTGTCTTGCCCCTGTCTGAAATGGAGCTCAGCACAGTACGGCCCCACTCGATACCACTTCACTCTTGTACGCCCCTAGGGATTTACTCACCTTTCATCCCATGAGAAGGGGCTGCTTTTAGGGATCTGGCCATGATATTAAAGAAAGTCAGCTGACAAGCATTTAGTTAAATGATAGAATACTGATAACCTCCTTTTCTACCTCTCTGCTCAACATATGGTCATCTTACATTTTCAAGAAACAGAAACATTTTAAATGGGTGTTCTTTGTGTAAAATATCATAGGATGGAAAGTTTTTACAGAATGCCCCTTTTAACAAAGCACCATGTGCCTGGATGACATTGAACTCAGCATCCTAGCCTTAGTGCTGTTCATTAAAATTAAGAACTATCGAAACTCTGTTGACCATCTATTAGCTGTCTGTTTCTTTTTTTTTTTTCCTTTGTAAAAATCACAGTCAACCCACTTGTGATCATGTTCCCCATGGCATGCCTGGAAACTATTAAAAACAGATGTCGAGACCAACCTCCAGACAGCTGGGGACAGAACAATTCAGGTTGCGTCAGAAATAGTTCCCTGTGCTTGGAGGATAAGCTCCCTTCAGGTGCCATTTCTGGTTTTCTTATAATACCAAATATATAACCTCCAAATCATAAACTAAAGGCAGCTTATGCTTGTATTTGCTTTGGCATAGTTTTTGTTTTGTAATTTGCTTTAACTGATGCTGAAACATGTACCCTTATCTTGAGCTGACGAGTCCTTCATGAAGATCACAGTGAGACCACACAGTTACACACTGAAACTAGAGATTTGTCTTGTGTACATTATCCACCCTGGAAACGCCAGATCCTACTTTGCTGCGTCCCATAAATACTCTATTATTACGGAAAGAAAGAGGGGAAGAAGGATAACTATATTTAAAGCAAGTTTTACTTGCCTTCACTGTTATTGTGAATTTGGTGTTTGGTTACCGTTGTTTTTCTTTCAATTTGGTTACTGTTCCTCTGGCATTTGCAGTTTCTAAAATTATTTGAACCAAAGCAACATGGCTCCCAACTTTTTTTTTGGTCCTAAGGAAAGTGGGTTTGATTTTACTCATACTAGCAGTACACAAGAGTAGACTTTCTGCATGAATAAAGGGTAATAATTAGAGAATTCCGAAAAATTGACTCGTCTAAAGAAATATTTAAAACTGAGTGAAATATGGCACTATTTGCTCCTAGATCATTAAATTTTGAGAACTGTTGCCATGCTGAGAGTTGGTTTCCCAACTACAGGGTTGGGGAAGGATTCTAACTCATCCCATTTTGGAAGGAATGGGATTTACCTGCAAGTGTTGAGATCTCCAGAGCAAGTATATAAACGAAAGATGGAATGAATAGCTTTCTCTTCTGCTTCTCCTCTCCTCCACCCCGCTCCACCCAGTCCCTCACCCCGTAGACCCCACAGGCTATGAATTCTTCTGTCTGTTCCTCTCGGGCTGTAGATCGGGGAAGGAGGGAGCTAGAGGAAGCCCATAGTGGGAAGGGGTTTTGAGCCTCCAGAGTGTGTGTTGGGCTTATTGGGACCCATGGCTTTGCCCGGACGATACTGAAGGTCTCAGCCAACAGGCAGCCTAGTGTAGCCAGGAGGCCTGCTTTCAAGGGGTTAACTGCACGGTAACTCTCTACGTGGCCACTACAGACCCATAGCACGGTATAAAAAGGGGCTTTCTTCTTCTCCTCTCTAGGCTCAGGAAGTTACATATTTAGTAGTTTTATGACAATTAAGCAGAAAACCAAATCATCAGCTCCAAAGAAATTGAAATGGACATATATGCTGTTTACCTCTATGTCACTGTTTTCCTCTTCCAGGAGCTCCACTAAACTTCAGAAAAATCTTTGTCAATTTTTAAAGTATACAGATAATTATTAATTATGGTCTTCATATTTTTATGGTATTTCCAGATTTTTCTTTACTAAGATTAAGACAATGTTCACATACTTTGGCATAGATAATCATGGATGGATAAGGAAAAACTTTCAGGTTATTTCATTTAAAAAAAAAAAAATGATGGGAATTCCCTGGCAGTCCAGTGGTTAGGACTCTGTGTTTTCACTGCTGAGGACCCAGGTTCAATCCCTGGTGGGGGAACTAAGATTCTGCAAGCCGTGTGGTACAGCCAAAAAAAGAAAAAAAAAAAGAATGATAATTTATAATTATAAATAAACATTTATTTTGAGACCATACAAAAAGAGACAGCAGCTAAAGACATAAATTGTCTCTCGGACGGCAGGATGAGAATACAAATTATTTTTTTGAGAATTTTTTTTAAATAAAGCTCTTTGGAGTCTTATAGACATAAATATTTTTAAGCTACTATGATTCACAGAGGACTCACTTCTCTGTTAAAAAATATTTACTTATTTATTTTATTATTTACTTGGGCTGTAGGGGGTTTTAGTTGCAGCATTCGGGATCTAGTTCCCTGACCAGGGATCAAACCCAGGCCCCCTGCATCGGAAACGTGGAGTCTTACCCACTGGACCATCAGGGAAGTCCCAGGACTCACTTCTTCTCCACAATTGCCTTTTGTGTTTTCCTACCCATGCTCCCAAACACTCATAAGTCAGAAGCATCCACTGGCTTCTGGAATATTAAGATGATATCAAAAAGCAAAAAGAAAGAACCAAATCACACTCAGATTTGAAGGTCAAAATTGACCTATGAGACTCATAACATATATAATAGCCCTACATACCAGAGGTTTTGATTTCAAGAGCTGCGTTTTAGAGTTTCAATAGACTAAGCCTATTAAATCACACAAAGTTTATGACATAAACGATAGATTGGAGAGAGTACAGCAGAAAACGAAATTACAGCTCCACTAAGGTAGGAACTTAGGAAAGGGGAGCAATGAAGTCTGACGAGGATGCAGGTTTGCAAGAACATTCTCTGCACCCGGTCCAAACTCTGGAGGCAAACTCTGGAGAGAGGGGAAATGATAGAAATTCCAGGATTGGTCGATGAGAGCAGGGGAGACTGGGACTCCGAAGAGAAGCCTGGGAAGTTGAGAAACTTCTGGTGTGGCAGCTAAAGGGATGACCAGGTGGTAGGTCTGCGGTAGCCGGGAGTCTCAGCCCCAGAGGGGCGTGGGAGAGCTTCTAAAAACTTTCCATTCCCCTCTCACTTCCAAAAAGGGAGCAAAGGACTGAGAAAGCCAGGGAGGCAGAAGGAGCTTCAAAATCAAAATGGGTTCAACTTGAGGAATGTGTGGACCAACAGCCAAAGACAATAATCTGACTATTCTCAACTCAAGGCTGCATCAGGGAACAGATGATTAGCACAGAGGACCAGATGCCCCTCCCCTCCAATTCACTGATGATACACAGCCTGGCCTACATTTCAGATACAGCCCCAGGGAGAATTTACCCCTAGGTGACTACATTTTAGTGCCAGTCATTAAGTGGAATAAGGACTCAATTTAGAAATTAAGTGGAGTTTTTGTTTTTGTTTTTGTTTTTTGCGTTACGTGGGCCTCTCACTGCTGTGGCCTCTCCCGTTGCGGAGCACAGGCTCCGGACGCGCAGGCTCAGCGGCCATGGCTCACGGGCCCAGCCGCTCCGCGGCATGTGGGATCTTCCCGGACCAGGGCACAAACCCGTGTCCCCTGCATCGGCAGGCGCACTCAACCACTGCGCCACCAGGGAAGCCCAAGGTTTTTTTCTAAGTTATACTTTTTTATACTTTTTTATACAAACTTAAGTGCACTTAAGTTTGTGGATAGTGAAAATTACATAGTTGCTACACTATACTGACAGGAAAATAATAATACCTAATGGCCACATAATAAAGAATGTTTAAAAATCTTAATATCCTGATGAGCCAGGATGGGTCATCCCTGGTAGGTCACTTTTGGGGTTGTTTAGGAAATAAGCTTGATAAAATTTAAATAAGGATATAAACACCCAAAGAAGTAATTGCCTTATTCCTTTTTTTTTTTTTTCAAATGGTCGTGTGGTCTTTGCTAATAGGAGCTGATTCTGGTCTGAGCACCACAAATGAAATTGAAAAAATCAGAAGTGTAGGAAGTAGAAGAAATGAAAAACAATAAGATCATGGTGTAACCAGGGGAGGAAAAAAGTGATACCTTTCTACAGCTTAGAACGTCATGAGGATTGAACACCTCTTCAGTAACCCTGAGGACTTGATAATAGTATGCACTTGATAAATTTTTTTTAATATGTACGTACATCTTTAAGGTGTATTCCAAATCACCGCTAATTCTCCTCTTTCTTCTTCTCCTTCTTCCATGCAAAGAAAGAAATATTTGAGCCCTTTTAATTATCAAATCATGTTCTATTTTCTGAATTTTTCTATCTTCCTCCAGGGCCTGATTATTTCGTTTATTCATCCATTTACTTAACAACTATGTATTGAATGCCTGGTAAATGACAAGCACTGCCCTGGGTTCTGAGAATACATCAATGGCCCAGAAAGACAAGATTCCCTGCCTGAGGAAGCTTCCATTCTAATGGGAGTGCCAGACCTTACACAAGATAAATATGTTAGAAGATGAGGGCTATGGAGAACATTAAAGTAGGGAAGAGAGTAGAGAGTGTTGGAGGGAGAAGCCATTCTCTGAAATACAGTGGCCCAAAAATACATCAATGAGCCTGTGACATTGCAGTAGACTCCTGATGCACTGAGACCGCGACATGGCAGTAGACACCTGAAGGAGGTGAGGAGTGAACTCTGCAGAGGCCGGGGGAAGACCGCTCCTGGTGGAGGAAACACTGAGTGTAAAAGCCCAGAGGGAACGTGCCTGCTGTGCTCATGGAAGGGCTGAGACACCAGTGTGGCTGGAAGCAGAGGAGATGCTGGGAACAGCAGTGGGAAATGAGGTCAGAGCAGTAATGGGAACCAGATTGTAAGGCCTCTAGACCACTGGGAAGACTTTGGTTTTTACTCTGAAGGACTGCAAGCAAAGGGGTGACACGACCTGAATTACATCTTAACAGGACCTCCCTGGCTGCTGGGTTGAGAATAGACTGAAGGGGGCCAATGACAGAGACAGGCAGAGCCTTTAGGATTATTGAAAGAATTCAGATAAGAGATGATAGTGGCATGAGGGATAGTGGCATGGATTAGACTAAGGGTCATAGGTTGACAGTGTCCCCTGGTTCCTGACAGAAGAGACTTCCTCTCTGAAGAAATGCTACTTCATCCAGATTGCTTTAAATTTTCATAGATAGAATTCCACTGAACATGATCTTACGTTCAGAAATCATTGAAAACATGAGAAAACAAGAAACCCTGAGCAAAAGTGCATGCAAGGGCTTCCCTGGTGGCGCAGTGGTTGAGAGTCCGCCTGCCGATGCAGGGGACACGGGTTCGTGCCCCGGTCCGCGAAGATCCCACATGCCGCGGAGCGGCTGGGCCCGTGAGCCATGGCCGCTGAGCCTGCGCGTCCGGAGCCTGTGCTCAGCAATGGGAGAGGCCACTACAGTGAGAGGCCCGTGTACTGCTAAAAAAAAAAAGTGCATGCAAGTGGCAGACAGACCTGGAAAGACTTCAGTTGTCGATAAAATTGGGAAATATATATATTTAGAGAAATGTTTGGTGGTTTACAAATGTTTCATTATATGTTTAAAAAAATAGAAATGAGCATTGAAATTATGATTAAAACAAAAACTATAAAATGACCAAGCAGTTTTGAAAAAGCACTAAACAGAATTTGTAGAAATGAAAGTGACAATAATTGAAATTTTAAAAAATACAATAGATGGATTAAATAGATTAGACACACCAGCAAAGTGGATTCAAGATAGAGTTAAAATTATTACCCAGGAGCAAAACAGAAAGACATCTAGCTGGAGGCGGGTGACAAGAATATGGGCTGGAGAACGTCTAATGCACATCTAATCCGAGCTCCACAAAAGTATAAGAGAATGAGGGAGAAGCCATATTTGGACACAAAATCGCTGAAAATTTTCCAGATCTGAGGGACAACCAGTCTCAGATTCAGGAATTAAAATGAATTCTAAGTAGAATAAATAAAAAGAAATCTGCTGCTGTCCCAGTACAGTAAAACCACAGAATAACAAAGCAAAAGAGAGGATCTCAGAAGAAGCCAAAGAGAGAAAAGAATGTGCACATTAAAAAGAACAATTACTGCACAGACAATATACAATGGAAGCTGGAAAACAGTAGACTAGTGTCTTCAAAGTGCTAAGAAAAAGAAAATAATAATAACTGCCAATCTAAAGTTGTAAAGCCTCTGTATATTATATTTAGAGCCAAGCCAAAATACAGGTGTTTCTGGACAAAAGAAGAAGAAAAAAAGAGAAGAAATTTTATAATCAAAACTGTTTACTAAAGGAAATAAATCAATACACTACAGAAGAACTTCAGAAGGAAAAAGAAAATACAAAATAAAGATGAGACACAGAAAGTCATGCTGAGCAAAGAAAGTGGTTAACATTTAATGAAATCAAAACAAACATTGACTGTATGAAGCAAAAAGGGTCTCATTTGTAAATATCTAATTTGTAACATTAAAAATAAAGAATTAAAATAGCACATGGGTGGGAAGACGGTGATCAGATTACTCGCACTATTGACAAGGAGGGTAAAAATACTGATTAACTTATGAAATAAGCCTTTTAAATGTCTAGAGGAACGAAGACTAAAAGTATAATTTATTACTTTCAAACTAGTAGAGGGAAAACAATAGAATGTGAAAAACAAATCAATCCCGAAGAAGGTAAGAGATGGAAAAAGAAACGTGGAAATGTATGGCCAATAGAAAACATAAAGTAGCAGAAATAAATCCCAACACATTCAAAGTGTGACAACCTGGATAAAAATATAAACCTAGCTTTTAGCTGTTGATAAGAATATATTTAAAGCATAAGGACACAAAAATGTTGAAAGTAAAAAGATGGGAAACACACCAGGAAAATACTAACCAAAAGAAAACGTAGCTAGCTATATTAATATAGAACCGCAGCAATAAAAATAATTTAAGGAAATGTATTCGTAAAGATAACAGGTCGTTCTATATTGATAAACACTTCAATTCACACACAAAAGTATATATAATAATTTTAAACTTTTACATACTTAATAACAGACACTAAAAATATAGTTAACATTAAAGAAGAAAAAGTATTAATGAAACTATAAGGACAAATTTACAAATCAACCAACTTTGCAGAATATTTTAACACAACCCTATTAATAATTGTTAGATGAAGCAAATATAAACAACAACAAAAAGTAAAAATATAAGAGCTTTTCACAATGCAATTAACAAGTTCGGATTTATGAACTACCCCCAAATTGAATATATATTCATTTTAAGATAACCAGGATATGTTTGGAATGAACAATGTGCTAGACATAAAACAAGTCTTAACCCATTTCAAAGAAGGTATCATATGGTCAAGTTCTTTCGTAACAATATTAGGTTAAAAATTAATAACAAACAGAAAGCTAAGCAAAAAACGTTGATTTGGAAATTTAAGTCATGCTCCCAAACAACTTGTGAGTAAAAAAACAAAAAAGAAATTATAATGAAAATTAAAAGAAAGCTAAAATGGACAGATAATGAAAATACACATATTAAAACATGGAATGCAACTGAAATGTTACTTAGAGTAACGTTTTTAGCTTTAATCGCTTATATTTAAAATAAGGCTGAAAATACACAAAGCATCCATCTTAAGAAGTCAGATAAAAAACAAGAAAAGCAAAGTAAAGAAAGCAGAAGGAAAGCAAAATAAAAAGAGCAGAAATCAAAAAGAAAAGGACAAACACTAGAAATCAATAAAGCCAAAAGTTGCTCTTGGATAAGACTAGTTAAATGGACAACCTCCTGTAAGATTACTCAAGAGAAACTATATAACGAAACGTTATTGGGGTGAATATACAGATACTACAAAAATCCAAAAAGATAAGATTAGGAACAACAGACCAATAAATTTCCAAAAATTAGGTGAACTGGAGACATTCACAGAAAGAAATCTAACTCATGAAAACTAACTTGGAAAGAACTAGAAAAGCCAAATTATTTCTCTGACCGTTAATGTAATCTAAATTTTCTCACAAAAACAACTTGGTCAAGGCAAGTTCAGCAAACTTTTAAAGAACTTATTCCAATCTTATCCAAACTGCCAGAAAAGAGAAAAAAATAGGAACACGATGCATTTCATTTTGTGATGGATGCTTGCTTCAATACCAACAATATCAACCTATAAGAAAGGAGTGTTACAGGCAACTCTCACCCAAGAACATAGATGCAAAACCTAAACAAGATATATACATTACATACATTGTATGTAAGGTATACATACAATGTAATACAATGTATGTATGTACATAATCCCAGGTATATACATATACCTGGAATGCAAAATTGGTTTCTTGTTAGAATATTTATTAATTTAAGACTCCACTTTAAAAGATTATAAGAAAGAAGCTTTTTTTTGCTTTGAAATTTGCTTTTCTCAACATTTATATGGGAAAAGAACATTTAAAAAAAAAAAAACATTTAGCAAACTAAAACTTGACAGGAACATCTTTAAGCTCATAAGGAGACTTTAACCAAACTAATATAAATATCATACCTAATAGTGAAATGTTGAAAGCATTGGCTTTAAAATCAGGACAAAAGACACCCATGACCTCTTTTACTCCCCACTGTACTGGAGTACCTAACCAGTACAGCAAGAAAGTAAAACAAGAAAAGATTCAAAAGGAATATAATAAATTGGAAAAAATATCACTATTTTTCTTCATCATAAACCCCATAAGATCCCCATGTGAATTACTGGCATTAACATTTAGCCAAGTTGCTGAATACCACGTAACTAAAAAGGTTCACTGCGTTTCTGTGTACTAGCAGCAAATAATTAGGAAATCCAATTTTTAACTGATATTTTTTATAACAGCAAAAATGATGGGGAATGAAAGAAGTTGAGTCGAGGATCTGAACATCTCAAAGAAGACTTTTTAAATTTAATTTTTATTTTATATTGGAGTATAGTTGATTTACAATGCTGTGTTAGTTTCAGGCGTACAGCAAAGTGATTCAGTTATACATATACGTATATCCATTCTTTTTCAGATTCAAAGAAGACTTTCAAGAGAGTGATTGAGTGGTAATGATCAAGGTTTTCGATCAAAGGGGATGACTGGATTTAAGATTTTGGAGTTGGAGCCCCTCTAGGTGCTGACAAGGCCTTAGGTGTGGCAGGAAAGCCAGTGGCTGAAGAAAACAGAGGCACCAGCACCTCATTTATTTCCTTATAAGAATTTAAATTAAACGGCTGAATCAGGTTGTAAGAACAGTGGAGAGGGGTCTAGGGGACTTGTCAAGAGATCGTTTTTGCAAGTTTTCATTTAGATCAATAAATGTAGCAAAGATACTTTTCTTCCCATTTTACTATAACAACTAGCAACATGTTTTATTGGTAATTGCTTCATTACAGTGTGGCTTGGGAGCATGGCAGATGGGGCATGTGGGGAAGGGTTAACTACCATTTCCCACAGGTAAGTCTTAGACACGACCACCAAAGAAAGATCAGTAGGGGAAAATAATCAGGAAACATTTACTTTCAAAATCCACAATTTTTATAACAAATAAATATATCAGCACCAAATATATGTGTGCTTGTGTTTCTTTTTTTTTTTCATTGTTGTCTTATTTTAATAAATGGCCACAGCCGTCCCAACCTTCAGCAACCGCTACCCTGATCAGTCAGCAGCCATCAACATCGAGGCAAGATCCTCAACGAGCAAAAGTATTACGACTTGCTAAAGGTTAAGGTGATGGGTAGCATTTTTCAGCAATAAAGTGGTTTTTTTAAAACATCTTTATTGGAGTATAATTGCTTTACAATGGTGTGTTAGTTTCTGCTTTATAACAAAGTGAATCAGTTGTACATATACATATATCCCCATATCTCCTCCCTCTTGAGTCTCCCTCCCACCCTCCCTATCCCACCCCTCTAGGTGGTCACAGAGCACCGAGCTGATCTCCCTGTGCTATGAGGCTGCTTCCCGCTAGCTAGCTATTTTACGTTTGGTAGTGTATATATGTCCACGCCACTCTCTCACTTTGTCACAGCTCACCCTTCCCCCTCCCCTGCTTGTGTTTCTGTGTGCACATTTTTACAAAACACTTTGGGTCAGACTGTATGAAATTGCCATTCTTTTGTGGGCAAATGAGTCAATGTCAGCAATTCCATATGATGGAACCTAATATTTTCTGAGTTTGCTGCAGGAAAATCACTGACCTAGCTGAAAAGGTTGGTTTTAAAGATAAAGGGGATGGAATGTTACAGACTATTTCATGCTTTTACGAAGGAAACAAAAACAAGCACAGCTCTCTAAGTGCCAATTATATCTTGCCATTATTGCCAAGATGATTCTATTAACCATGTTAAGAAGCTATAAAGTAAAATATTTTGCTGGTTACTCCTTTCATCAACGTGGGTAGATATTATCCCTTGACTAATGAGTAAGGGTTCTTTTGATTATAAAATGCAGTTGTATATTAGTGTGGCTTAGATGCACATCATCTGCTGTACAATATCTAACTGGCAGAGATTCTAATCCCGATGTTTTTATGTAGGCTTTGCTTCTCTATTAAAATTGAAAGTGTTAATTTGCCAGTAATCACTCCACTTTCTCCTATCGTCTCACTGAAAGGACAGGCCCTGACTGCATGGGTAAAATGTAGTAATGCATTTAGTGCTAGGCCGTGATTTTAGACTTCCAACTGTTTTACTGACTGTGTAACTAAAAATAAGATAATGTTATGCTGGGTAACCACCGCTTTTGCCGACATTCACATTTTACAAATCACTGCACAGTATGCAAACCATTATATTCTTTAAATGCTGAAATCCCAGCCTAGGAGTCAAACACTTCCATTATTAAAAAAGAGCTTTCTGGACTGTAAAGTGGAATGACTCTTGGACAGGGAAGCTGCTGGGCTGAGTTTATACCATCAGAATAGTTCCTGTCAATCCCCATTCCTGCAGCTCGGCTTGGAACGAGCATTCCTCGTCATCAATGGTATAGAGCAGGATCTTGAAAGGTTGGTGGGTTATTTTTGTCTGTAAATTTTTATTTGATCTGTAAACCTACTACTTATTCAACGAATGCAAACCCGAGAACAGTTATTGAGTAAGAACAGTGGAGAGAGCTAGTATGCTTCTTTACACAATCTTGTATTAAAAATTAAGGGTCAGAGGAAAGAACTTTGCTGGTTCAGATCATACAAACACATAAAAGCCCTGTGATATTTGTACCTCTGTGATCTAATAAGAAGCCCAAAGCATGCCATCTTTAACTGAATATTTGTTTTGCATGAAAGCATTGATAAATAAATGGAGTTATCCTAAGCTGCATTTTTACAATAGCATCTGCTTTCAGAAATACCAGTCATTCAGAACAAATGTTCCTGAAGCACATTGCTCTGCATTGACACAAATACTGGCAAGGACTTGGTGAAACTGCCTGGTACCTGAACTCGTTAGCAAGGTTCTATGGGCTATTTATGTTTTTTCCTTTTTAAGTCTGTGATGGTCTGTAATTTCCCCAAATGCTGCATTCATGTAAGATCTCAGGTGTATATGTAAATACATCTCAAGCTCATATAAGTTGGCTACAGGGAAGGCAGTTTCCCTAAACTCCCCGGGAAACTAAACGATTCTGGGGTCAGTCAATTACGATTGGCCAAATAGAAAGTAAAATGTCTGTAAGTTAGAAGTGCATAAATGTCCGAGTATTATGAACTGATTTTTAGGTTCAGATTGTAACTTACTCACTTGTAATACCCAAGTGAGTAGTGGGGAGACAATCACAGAGGTGCATAAGAGAAAATATACTTAAATCTGTGGTCTCTAGCCATTCAAATGTTGATCGAGGGATGAGAGAAGGAGGAAAGGGACGTGAGAATGTGGATTTGAAAAACACAATTTAGTAAATAAGAAGTGAAATTAGAAATAACTTCATCTGTGAGTTTTGAAATTCTGGATTTCTATACGGGATTGATAGAAAAAGGAAGTTAAGATTATTGATTCTGTAAGAAAAAAAGTGAACCTTCAAGAAAGATCGGTTAAAGACTTAGTGTTCCTAGGAATTCAGAAAAATTATGGGGATATATGTATACGTATAGCTGATTCACTTTGTTATACAGCAGAAACTAACACAACAATGTAAAGCAATTATACTCCGATAACGATGTTAAAAAAAAAAGAAATTTGTCAATTACATCAAAGTTATAGAATTTATTGGCTTAAATTAAAAAAAAAGATGTTAAAAAGAAAAAATTAAAATGTATGAAACCCATTTTTTCTAACAAGTCCCTCATGTTCTCCAGTCTTGAAGACTGGAACCCCTACTTCCCCCCATCTTTCCCTCCTGCACAGACAGCGTTTGTTACTCTTATGAATGCAAAACTAGATCTTTTATTGAAACAGGAATGGGCAGACCTGTGTCAGGCTAAAATGTATGTTCTGTTGGTTTGGGATCAGGATCTTTTTAGAGCTAGAGGGGAACTTGGAATCCATCTGGTACAAGCCTTCAATTTTATACACAGGGGGTCAGTGACACAGAGAAGTTAAGTGACTTCCCTAAGATCACACAGCCAATAAGCCATGAATTAAGCCAAGCCTTTTTGAGGCTAAAAAGTGTGTCCAAGCTGCTATACGAGATTGTCTATACTTCCTATTCTCACCACCATTTCCAAAGGGCAATTAAGAATGAATGAAATAACATGAATGGGCCTAGAGGGTATTCTGCTGAGTGAAATAAGTCAGAAAGAGAAAGATAAATATCCCTTGTTTTCACTTATACGTGGAATCTAAAAAAAAAAGAGGAAATGAAACAGAAACAGACTCTCAGATACAGAGAACAAACTAGTTGTTGCAAAAGGGAGGGGCATGGAGGGGAAGGGCAAAATAGGTGAAGGGGTACAAAATACCAGTTATAAAATAAGTAACTCATGGGGATGTAAGTACAGCACAGGGAAAATAATCAATCAGATTGTAATAACTGGGTATGAGGCATAATATATAAAAATATTGAATTGCTATGTTGTACACCTGAAACTAATGTAATATCGGGTCAACTATATTTCAACTAAAAAAGAAAAGCATGAATGAAACTAATTCTTTAAAGTTGTACACAGTTGACCCTCCACATCAGCTGATGTGGAACCTGCAGATACGGAGGGCCGATTGGAAGGGGCTCGAGCTGCTGCAGACTTTGGAGCCGCGGGGTGGGCCTGGAGCCAATCCCCCAAGGAGACCAAGGGATGACTGTGTATATCCCTTTCACAATGGACAAAATTAAACGTCAGAAGAAAAAACTCTATCGGCCAGGGTTTGGCACGGACAGCAGGCAAGAAGTCCCAGAGCCTCTCTGAGTGGCCATGAGGCTGTGACACAGGTGTGGCCAGTGCCAAGAAGGCTGTCGGCAGAGGCCTTGGCTCAGAGGCCCGACAGTCAAGCGCAGCCTCTTCTCTTTGAGTCTGAGTCACTGAGTCACACCTCTCCTTGCTCGCTGACTCCAGCTTAATCTGAAGGGTGTGGTGAAGACTCCCTGCCTTAAACTGGAGGTTTAACCTCGCTTCTTTTCTAGGGAAAGTGAACGACCCAAGGGATTGAGCTGGGGATTCGGCTGTTGCTTCCAAGCTTCATGAAATCTCCATTTTAGGCCACATTTACAATATTATGCTACAGATGATAAAGTTAGTTTTCGATTCTGCTTTTGTTTTTTAATGTCCTAAGGAAACCCTAGGGCCTTGGCAAGCATTTTCAAATAAGGCCAAGTACTTACGATCATTTTCAAAACTCTACATATTGTAGGTAATTTTGCCCGTACTGGTTTTTTGTTTTTTGGGGTTTTTCTTTTTTTTTGTTTTTTGTTTTGTTTTGTTTGTTTGTTTGTTTGGGGAGGGGTTGGCCACGCCCCACGGCATGCAGGATCTTAGTTCCTCGACCAGGGATCAAACCTGGGCCCTGGGCAGTGAGCGCAGCGTCCTAAACATTGGACCACCAGGGAATTCCCACCCATACTGTTTTAATATTTAAGAACTTGACTTTTACTCTATAAAAATTATGCAATAGCCATATTATACCAAGTGTTGATACAATGTCTTCACAACGTTACCCGGCCCCCAGACATGGCCCCTTCACCAATGGTCAATGGAGTTCCTGGGACTCAATGTTCTGAAATGAGAGCTCTGTTTCCTGGCTCATTGAAATCATATCCTGTGTGCTCTCTGCCACAACCCCAGCTTCTTGGCTTCTCCATGTCTCAGCCTGGTAACAACACATTAATTTATTTGTTTGGTAAGTTCTACTGTTGCTGGAAAAATATTGTACAAAGTAGATAACTTATTGAAGAAGACAGAACGTACCTCCTTTTCTCTAGCTTTAGTGGCAATTAGAAGTCACTCAGCCCATCTGCAAGCTGGTTGCCTTCTCTGGAAGATGCCCAGATGCTCCAAGGCCATTGCTCACACTCTTCGTTTACCACCCCAGGCCTTCTGGAAAATGCCAGAATGATCCCCCATTCCTCTTCCACTTCCCCCCAAAAGCTCGTTTTCCTTGGGGAGAGAAAACTTTGACAAGAAAAGTCTTCAATAAACAGGTAAAGCAGACTCTTTTTTTTTTTTTAACTCTCAAGTCATTAAGAAGCAGATATCACATTCAAAAGGTAATGAGAATTAGGCCTTTTCTCCCCCAATCACTCTACCGAAAGCCATTAGTAGTTGCAAATCGATTAGGCTAAATTGGCTCATCCCATTTTCTGTACCACTATCTAGGAAATGCAGACTTGCAGGGGGAGGGAGGAGGGCCGATGTGATATGGGAGAGGATTCATGCACCCTGGGCTGGCGGGATTTTTTCCACTGAAAAGGGGGTGAGTCAGTGGGGTTCCCCAAAGTGGTGACCAACCCCAGGGTTTTGCATCAGCCTGTTTATGTATAACTAACACCCCACTCTTGCTAATTACATAAACTTGTCAGCTGTTCTTTTTACTTGACCATTTCTTTGCCCAGCATCTCCCACCTTCTATGTTAAAAACAAACAAGTGAACAAAGCTGTGTTCAAAACTCCACTACAGTTGTGTTGTTTCTGTGTCTACTTTCTCTGAGGACAATGAGGGGAAGCAGCCTGTTAGCATCATCTTGTATAGCTGTCAAGACACTCTTGCTGGTTTCCAGACTTGGGCTCTTAAGAACATTGCTACTGCTTCAACATTTTAATATTTTATTATTTTTTATATGAAAGTTCCTTAAATTGTAAATGCGTAAATGCTCATGATTTGCTGAATCCACAAGAAACTGACGTGTGTTTTTATTCCTCCTTCAGAGACAAGGAAATAGGTGATCAGGTAGCAAGAAGGATGAATAATTCTTCCTGTATCCTGTTTTACAGCTTCCTAAGAGGAGCACAGAAAGGGAAGAACATGAGCTTCTCTTTCCTGGAAGCAGGTATACCTGGGTCCCAGACCAGTCTTGCCCAGGCTTTCACCAGCTGTGTGACCTTGGGCAAGTTTCTTAATTCCGTTGAACCTCCATTACTTATCTACCCTGTGAAAAGTCAATAGGATAACTTGTGGAAAATAATTAGCATAACAGTAATAGATGGTAGCAATTATTATGATTAGGCCCATAAGACTGAAGGAGCCAGAGCTTCTATACACAACTGGTTCAGCCACTCCATTGGAACTGACTGGTCTTGCATGCTGTGTAACATGAAAAGCTGAGGTCTCAACCAATTACTTTTAGTTCAGGCACTTACAGAGATAATTTTGACCCCATTCTAAGGCACTCCTCATCCTCTATTAAAGTAGAAAAATAGAAGACAACACACTCAGAAAACAAAGTCTTATTTATACTCAGTTATAGTAGAATAAAATAGATTGCCTTTGTAACGGACACTGTTGGTTTCCTTCCAAGCATCTGTTCCGCGTCATCCCAATTTCAGTAATGAAGATTATCACTCTACCCCATTTCCAGGGTGGACCCTGGTTGCCCTGTGCCAGTCAGTTTAATTATTGGTTCGGAGATGAACCTGAAGCTAAGTTAGTCATAGGGATCTCCAGGATTTTGTTTAAAGGTTGAAGGAAGAGGAATTCTCTCTTCCTCTGGGAAGGCGTGACTTGGACATGGAAAGCCAGGAGCTGCTGCAACCATTCCTACTCTGAGAAAATCCAAACTGAGAATGAAACCAACCACCAGAGAAGGGCAAAGCCAAAGTGAGCTTGGAGACACAGAGCCGGGGAGCTGATCAAAGCACTCCTGAAACTTACTAGAATGTTGGACTTTTCAATTTCTTGAGTTAATAAATGTCTTTAAACCCATTTAGAATTGGATTACATGATATGTGTGGCCTAACGTATTTTGACTGTTATGGCTTTATTGTGAATCACTATTGTACCACCACCCTCTCTTAAGGGTTGATGTATAAAACCCCATCGTATACGTTTCCGCAGCTTCTAGAAAACCAGTCCTGAAGACATTATGTTACTATTGTCCTTTAATCCTGAATCCACATAGTAAATTTACCTTTTGAATATAATGTTAGAGAGGAACAATGTTCACTTTGAGAGAATCAACATGGTACCATTTTTTAAATTATAAGATCTATATACGAACGTAATTTCCTTTTTGCCTCAACTGTCTAGAAGAGGTACATAATGTTGTCGGGTTTGGTCATGAGAACTAAGGGTACCTTGGCAACGTGTGACAATAAGAAGACGAGGGAGGCTGAGAATGTGGTTATCAGGGACCCCCAACACCAACTGGGCACCAAGGGGCAGCATGGGTCCTGGACACGCCTGAAAGGACAGAAGGCTAAGACAGGGAGTAAGTGTGCTCAAAGACTTAGAACAGCTTGGACGGGATCAGGCACAGAGTAAACCCTTAAAACATAGCAGTTCTCTTCTGGGGCAGCATTTCTAAAACTGAACAAAGAATCACCTGCATGAGACCCACTTGAGGAGTACAGAAAAATGGTTAAAATGAAGATTCCTGGACCTCAATCTAGGCCTAGTAAATCTGATTTTGGGTGGTCTTGGGAAATCCGTATTTCCACTGAGCTCCTCAACTGAATCTCCTGTATTCCAAATTTCCTAAACTTGCCTGCCCTAAGACTGACCCGGAGCACTTTTTACTGTATAGACCAGTGCCCCATTCCAGAACTCATGAATCAGATTCTCCTGGGTAAGAGTTTGGGAATATTTATATTTAACAAGCAACCCAGGAAATTCTGATGATCAAGTTCATTGAGGAAAAGCTTCCCAGAGGATACGAGAAATCAGTTGGCACTAGACCCAGGGGCTCTCCCACCCCAGGTCTGCTGGGCAACGGAGAAGTCCGGCGGGATCACGTGGCACTAGAAGATGTGGCTAGGTCATCGATCCAAGGTTCCTCATGATAATGAGCATTCCTACACTCCCCACCCCTGTCAGGTACAGTCCTAGGCCTTCTATTGGTTCCCAACATCCAGGCAAACCCAAGCCACGTAATAGGAGGCATTTGCCTGCAGTGATCCTCAGGCTTCAGTCTCCTCTCTTTCCTTTATTATTGCATCTCAACCATGGCTCCTTTAACTCATCTGAGGAACTTTTAATAAAATTGATGCAGGGCTCCGACTCAACCAATTAAATCAGAATGGCAGGCGCTGCGGAAATCGGATTGTTTGTTACACCTCCATCCCCCATCTAGCCGATTCTCATGTGCAGCCATGGCTGGGAGACACTGCGAGTTGCTACCATTCTCTTTCTCTAATCTTTACTGTCAATTGCCCTGCCTCAGCATTTTTATTGAAAAAGATCCTCTTTAACTGTTGCTGCAAATGGGTGTGGGAGTACATTTAAAACAGTTTAATTGACTCATTAGTTCAGTCAAAGAGTCAGTGAGTTTATTTTTTAAATACCCAACATATAGGTGAGCAAGCTTTTTTTAAATCCTTCCTCAATGATGGAATGTAAATCAGGATTTCTAGGTCCAGAATTATGAACTGTGCTTACCTCTTTAGTAGTTAGTTTGTATTTAGCATTCAGTATCTATCACTCCTCGAGGGTGGGAAAACAATCTACATGAACATTAAGAGATGGGCCTTGACCTTGAACCTGACAGATTCATCCTCCGCAGAAATTTGGTCCCATATGTGAGAAGGCATCCTTGCCCGGGAAGTGCTCCAGGCACCCTGGACTTACAAGAGCACAGTGCACTGGGGAGGGTTTGGAATCCCCTTCTCCCCACCCCTGGCCACAAAAAAATAAATAAATCCTTTTTAATGGAAACAGTAAGCGAAGAACCCTATAGGTCAAAGGGTCTCGTGGCAACATGGACCATTAGGAGTAAAACTCTATATCAGTAACTTTGAAATTGCGCTGAAGAGAAATTCAGTACCTCCATAAGCCCCTCTAGAAAGCCCTTACTCATGGGACACATCAGCAGGGAGCTACTCTCACCAACGGACCACTCAGCCCCAGCACACAGCGGTCAAAGTACTGAAGGATTACAGAAAGGTTTGGTGGAGAAATTAATCAAACCAACCCAACTACAGTGGAAAAAAAGAGCTCACGGGAAGTAGAGCAGAAAATTATTTAGATGACCGTGTACTTTACAAATTGTTCATAGTCGTGAGCCTGGATGCGGTGGAAAGAACATTGGAATTAGTGACCAGAGTCCTAAGACCCGGTCCCAGCCATAACATTTCTGCCTCTGTGACCTCCGGAAAGCCTCCAAATCCTTCGGAATCTCAGTTTCCTCATCTGAAAAGGGGAAATGATTATACCTAGCTCACTAGGCTGAAATGTAGATCAAAGGAAATTACAGGTAAGAAAGTCCTTTGAAAAAGACTTTGTTGTACAAAGGTAGGGTGTTATTATAACTCCATAGCGTAAAGCAGATTTTAGAAGAAGGCAGACCTGTGTGCATGAATACGGCAGGGCTTCTAGAAATGGTACAGTTATACTCTGTGCTGTGAAAACTTTTAGCTGAGAACTTTGAGCAATTAGGTGCTCCAGAGCAAATTGAAGGACACGGAGAACTTGGAGGAGGTTCACAAAAGAGCCACAGAGATGATTAAAGAGATGGAAAATCAAAACCATGCTCAGGAAACGTTAGAAGAACCAAGTCCATCCTGCTTGCAGAAGACAAGTTTACAGGGTAATTTAGTAATTGTTTACGAGCACATGCAGCCTGGTGTCCAGCTGTTCTTTCCAAGGGACGGAGGAGAAGAAACTATCATAGAACTTTGCCCCTGGCAGATTTTGACAAGTAAGGTTTCAAATCATCGTGCACGACTCTGGTGGTTCCTCATTTATGATCATTTGTAATTTTTCTAAGCCACAACTTCTAACCACAGGTGTGTGGATAAAACCCATTAGGTCATCAGTGACTGAGTCTATCCAACCACCCAGCCTAGAAATCTCAATGTGTTCTTCTCCACTAATTGTCTTCCACACGGCAGTTCTCAGAAATAGCAATAGCTACCTTGAATGTTTACTGTGTACCAAGCAGTGTGGGCTAAGAGCTTCATGGGAAGTATTTCATTTCATGGAGAAGGAAAATGAGGCATGGATAGATTAGGTAATCTGCTCAAGGTCACCCAGTTCGTCAATGGAGGAGCTAGCACTTCAACCCAGGTCTAAGCCAGAACTCAAGTTCTTACTCTCTGTAGCAAGTTGTGTTTCTTTGTGAAAAATGGCCCCTCAAATGGAGTAACCATCTGGTGCTGATGAGAGCACTAAAGCAAAATGAAGAAATCAAATAAAGTGATGGTTCTTACCACAAACCAAGTTTCACTGAATTTGGATATGACCGATATTTACGACACAAACTAGACCACCTCAGATATTGACATTCCACTCCATGTTACATGAGTGTATTTGGAGATTTTCTATTTCTGCAGCCTTTATCTGCCTTCTCAGTCCAATTCGTATGTCGGACTCTGATTGTCTTCCTGCCAATGCTTGTCTAGTATACCCTATCCGTCTCCTGTAGCAGTCAACCCTTGCTGCCTATACGACAAAAATAAGTCAACATCACATGGGACCCTGCTTTTTGTCTGTTTCATACCTTCTCATATTTGTATTGTTTTCCATAATCTGATGGCAGTACCCGTGCTTTCTGGGTAAATTCTTCAGTTCTTTTTCACAGAGATGAACCAGCCCCAGTATTGTTAGTCTGTGAGCCAGTGCTGAGATAAGAGCCAATCTAGTGGTGGTGGTAGCTGGCCCCTTGTCTTCACCTGGACAGGAATTCTGGGCAGGACTGAGGCCAAGCAACCAGACCAGTGAGGAAATGCAATCCAACCAGGTAGCCAGAATGCTTCTGGGTATCAGAGGAAGCTCACATGTGTTGGGTCTTTCCAGTGCAAGCAGAGTTTTCTGTAGGACTCGTATTTGATAAGGGTGATCTACAAACAGCTTGGAGGGAGGTTCTACAAAGAACCAAGTGGAGAGCACATTTAAAATGCTTCAGAACAATCGTATAGGCCAAAATGACGAGGGATGGATTTTATTTGCTTTTCCTGGCAGAAAATACTTAAAAATCAAATGAGTGTGACAGACACATGGAAATATCTAATTTATAGATGAGTTTAAATATAACTAGGTTTCCTTGTTTAGAACACATCAACTTTATTTCCTGATAATGAAAACAGCGTTTGCCTAAATTGAATTAATCTGTTCAAGTATCAGTGTGCTATGAGATCATTTTTGACCCTAGAAAGGAGAATTTAAGAGCATGTCTCCCATTGATGTCATGAAAACACAGGAAAGGGGCCTAAGGAAATCCCCACTGCTATTACTGACGCCTCTCATTTATCTACTTAGGGATTATCTGCTGTAAGATTTCCCCCTCCTGTCCCAAGCTTCTGGGCTATTTCCTGCCACCGTGAGTTTATGTACTATTGGAAAATACCAACATATTTTAACAGATTGAATGAAACCTAATTAAGAAGTTCTTCCTAAAAATTAAGTGCTATCTTCTAAAGGCAAATTGAAATCATGTTGTTCAATGTCTACTTTTCTGATGACTCTCTCCCACCAGTATGTATAATTTCAAACCCACCAGAATTCTCCTGCATTTTCAACAGAACAAGTGACATGTTCTCTTAGATTTCCCTCTACCATCTCTAACCAGCAGTTCCCAAAACACTGCCCTTCTCCCTTAATTAGCTCACACTTTTAAACACCCCATTCAATCTAACAAACAAATGAGCACAAGCCCTCTAGTACGCAATGCCTTGAAGGTACTGGCTATCTTCGTATAGCTGGTCTTTGAGGGATGCCCTGGACCCCTCGGCCTCTCTTGTCTCATCTTCTTCCTTTATTCCCTCACTCATTCCCCTCCAGCCACAGTGGCCTCCTGTTCCTTAAACACACTAAATAGCATTTCTGCCTCAGGGCCTTTGCACACATTCTGTTCCCTTTGGCTCAAATGCCCTTCCCCAAACCATATTCATATGATTTTTTCCCTAAGCTCCTTCAGGGTTCTTGGCATCTCATAATTTAACAGTAAATTAAATCCACTGGATTTAATAAAGCATCCCTCCAACCAGTTGACACCTCAGCAGCTAACTAACTTCCTTCCTTGCTTTATTTTTCTCCACGGCACTTATCAATATCTGACATCTACGTATGTCACTTGCTAATTTGTTTATTGTCACACTCTTCCATAGAAGCTCCATGAGAGCAAGCCTTTTGCATCGTTTATTCACTCTGATATCCACAGTCCCTAGGACAATGCATGGTAAGTAGGGGACACTCAACAAATATTTGAGTGAATGAATGAATATTTGAATGAGAAGAAAATTCAGTGTCAGAGTGAAATGAACAAGAAATTTCTAATGCATATTGGTTAGAATTTCTTGGGGAAACTCCCGTCTTTCTTGGGACCTGCCATGTGCAGACACACACAACCGAGTGAATGCTGTCGTGAAATTAGACTTTCTTAAGTCATTGGTCTATCCCATAAAGTATTTGAAACCCTAGACCTTCAGTGATAGGGTTCTGATACAACTTGATTATAAGATGGTGGTTTGATTTAGACCCCATTGCTATGCTTGAAATGTAACTGTGCGACTGGTTTTTAAAGGATTCTTTGGTGGTATGTGAAATAACTGACCGTCCCTGATGGCATAAGGCCACCAGCCTCTGTGATCTAGCCTTCTTGATAAAAATTCCAATTCCGTCCAGACATTTCCATTAGGGAGCCTTCTAGCTGTTTCCCTCCGAGAACCTAAGGCAACAACCCAGGCAGCTCCTGTTGCACCTGCTGTGACTTGCTTCCAGAAGGGGTGGCTCTCCTCCCATTGGTTAATAAAAGACTCTGCTTTCTCCAGGACCAATGGGCTGTATGTGTGCTGGTCCTGCCTGCACCCAACCCTTATCTAGACTGGAAAGAAACCATCACCCTTAACTCCCCTAGAGAGCCCCTACATACCCCTCCACCTTTTCCCTTATGAGTCTCAGGAAGACAGATTTGTTTTATTCTGAAAATCTGTGTCTCTATGCAAAAGTCTATTCCCCTGAAAGAAAGGAATTTGCTTCAGTTCTGTTTCTGAAACTAGAAAATCAGTCCTTCATCGAATGGACAGAGTCACGGTTGCCGTGACCTCAAAATAATACCAACAAATATTTACTGAGTGTAAGACAGTGGGCTGGCTGCCATGAAGGAAGAAGGATGGAATATAAACACTTCTTCCATAACTCCTAAAAGACGGAGACGTGTTATCTGTAGCAAAGCCCAGTCTAGTCTGTTCTTCATGCCCACCTGATAAACGTTGGAACCTCAGGACAGGCTTCTGAAAGGATCCCAGCATTCCTGGCTGAAATGGTAAACGAGACTTTAAAACTGACAGTAGGCACTTGCTACCTTATTTCATGGAATCTAAGATTTTATAATATCAATTATAAGACTCACCAGTATTTTATGAACCACAAAGAAAAAAGAAAATGCTACCAATTAAATCATGGCATCATTGATAGTAACGCAGATTTCAGACATGTTAAAGTGTGCAAAGTGTGAGTCTCAGAATCAATGAAAAATAAATGTGATGCCCCAAGGGCTGTATGTACCTAATGTCATTTAATTCACAAAATAAAAGGCTTAAATGTTTCCTAAGTGGCAAAGCAAAAGTCAGATCCATGTCTTCCTGTCTCCAGGGTCCCAGCCTATGCCATCACACTTCTCTGATGGCTTACAATTATCTTGGAATAGAACAGAAAAGGCACGATGGGACAGGATCCAGGTAGGTCTCTAAGGTATCAGCCCTTACGTCTCACACTTAGAGTTCCATTACAACAACAGCAAACGCAACAACCTCCTCTCCCCGCCCAATCTGATGTGCAAGGATGTACGTCCCTTTGCTTATGCCCTAAATCTACCAGCAGTTCCCAGGGTACCAAACTCAATCCACCACTGTCCTGCTGCCTTCCTCTTAAAAAGAACACAGTATTCTGAGAAGTCGTCAAATTTTCTGGGATTGAGAGGGTCATCATTCTATTTTCTCTATTTTTGTGTGTTTAAAAATGTTTATAGGATGGACCTAGAGATGATCATACTAAGTCAGAGAAAGATAAATATCATCTGATGTCGCTTATATGTGGAATCTAAAAAGAATGATACAAATGAACTTATGTACAAAACAGAAACAGACTCACAGACAGAGAAAACAAATTTGTGTTTACCAAAGGGGAAAGGGTGGATGATAAATTAGGAGTTTGGAACTAACAGATACAAACTACTATATATAAAATAGATAAACAACAAGGACCTACTGTATAGCACAGGGAACTATATTCAATATCTTGTAATACCTTGTAATAAACTACAATGGAAAAGAATCTGAAAAAGAATTAATTTTATATATATATATATATATATATATATATATATGACTGAATCACTTTGCTGTATACCAGGAACTAACACAACATTGAAAATCAACTATACTTCAATTTAAAAATGTTTATAATTTAAAAGTTTTATTAAAAATCAGTTAGAATGCAATGATATAATAATAGTCAGCATGTATTAAAACTTTACTATTTACCATAGCAGTAATCTTAAGATCATATATCGAATGAATGGTAGAGCTGAGCTCAGTACGAGCTACAGGACATCGTGCACGTACAGCAGAGAGGGGAGATTACTCTTTCTGAGGCTTCAGATGAGAAAAAGTTTGATCAAAGTCCTGAAGGGCAATTCACGTTCAGTGTTAGGGTCAGAAGAGAAGGAGAATTACATGTACCAGGGCAAAAAGGACGGGAGACTACTTTTAAGAAAAGACTCTAGGAAACCTCAGATGGCAATTCCTAAGCAATATTCCACCCATATTCCACTGGTGACAAATGGCTGGTGTTTCACTGAGTACTCTACCCTTCTAATCCATGAACTCAATGTGTCTGTTAGGTATCTTCAAGCAATTCTCTTGAGACAAAATACAATTGACTCATTTGAATTCACATAGGGAATGAGCGCCTTTTCCTGCCTACACTTGGACTGGTTTTCTGGGAAAGCTTGTGTGTGTATGTGTCTTCACACATCACCTCAGAAAACAAATGCATCGGGCCTCGTGCATTTCCTCTTCTTCTCAACAGTCAGGGAGAATGTGAAGTTCAGCATGTCCATCAAAAATGAAGCTAAAGAGCTTCCCTGGTGGCACAGTTGTTGAGAGTCCGCCTGCCGATGCAGGGGACACGGGTTCGTGCCCTGGTCCGGGAAGATCCCACATGCCACGGAGCGGCTGGGCCCGTGAGCCATGGCCGCTGAGTCTGTGCATCCAGAGCCTGTGCTCCGCAACGGGAGAGGCCACAGCAGTGAGAGGCCAACGTACCATAAAATAAATAAATTAATTAATTAAAATTAAAATTAAAAAAAAAAGGTTTGAGGGTGTAGCATTGACATACAGGGCTAAAAATTTTTAAACTAATTTGCTTCAAAAAGAAAAAAAATAGAGGAAAAGAAAAGAACCTCTGATTGTTGCTAAAGCAGCAGATTCTTGAAATTTCCGTAGCAATGGGGCCGGTTTTGCTGAGTCCCCATTCAGCCTGGAGTCTCAGACCCGAGGGAGCCTCTCAGGTGGCCCACCTAAGAATGGCAGCAGGAGGGGCAGCTGAGTGGACGCAGGGGAGAGAAGGGGGACGGGGCGGAGGAAAGAACCAAGAATGAGTCCAGTAAAAGTGGACTCAGCAAAGAGAAATATTCTCTGAAAAGTCAGCAGATCAGCGATCTCTTGTGGTGTCTGACGCTTTAAAGAACAAAGTTACTGAAAGATTGATGCTAAAAACTCTAAACACGGATGCTCAGGCCTTAGAATCCTAGACACACTGATCTCCCCCGAAATATTTTCAAACGTTAAGTTGCAATACTGTTGAATTAAGAGTGTTATTTTCAGGACATTTGGCTTTATTTCCCACATGTTCATAACACTTCTATGTCCCCAAACCACTTTTCTCCACATGAGAAACACACATCTATAATAAGGTATGAAACGTACAGGTCTCTAATTCTCTCTCTTTCCCTTTGGGGAAAGAATATCACCTACTTATCCATTTTCGATAGTGGATAGCTCAGTGAAGTCAGACAGTCAACAGATACATCTAAACTACAAAGTTGAGGGACTTCACTGGATAGCTCAGTGAAGTCAGACAGTCAACAGATACATCTAAACTACAAAGTTGAGGGAACCCTGGTTAGGGTTCCGTGCTTTCACAGCAGAGGGCCCGGGTTCAATCCCTGGTAGGGGAATTAAGATGCCACAAGCCTAGCAGTGGGGCAAAAAATAATAATAAAATAAAAGTTGATGAGAAGGGCAGAGTCTGCAAATGAAAGTAATTAAACTCATTAGTCAAAAGCAGAGAAAAAGAAAAAGCAGCCAATACGTTGTTAGAATAGAAAAAGGTTTTCCTAATGGACGGACACCATGAAAGTGACAGTTAAAAATGGAATTAATTTTTATATAGTAAGAGATAATATCCTTTCCAAGGGAGCACCAGTACAGAAGTTGCTTTCAACCCCTTGGTCATGTCACAGTATATAGTAGCCCAAATATTTTTTTAGTAATTCCTTTGACTTCTCTGTTCATCTTTGGTTTGTGTGTTTCTTCACCATGCTGAACCCCTGACGGGTATCTATATGCTATGTGATACAGAGACAATTTTTTTCCTCGGGATGGATAACATTTATAAAATGTTCTGGAGACACATTTATTCAGGGGTAGAAACTAAATCTTAATTCGGGCTTTGAAGAATTTATGTTCCTTTGAGAATGAGTTTTGCCACTTTGCCCTACTCGGCCCATGGGTGGGCTTACGAGCACACAAGGAGAGTTGCCAGTGGAAAAACGCCTCTGATGAACAGGCTCTTCTCAAGCAATCTGGTTCATTTATTTCCTTTGTTCACTCAGTTCTCATAAGACCATCATTCCAGGATCCTTGCTGCAAAAAACTGCCAAGTCACAAGAGCTGAGTCATAAAAAGTTGGATGCTTGACTTTCCTGGTTTTATCGGTGTGTTTGTTTGCTCACTGACATGCAGCCTTATAGACAATCTAGCTGCATGACATTCATTTTCTGGTCTCCAACACCCTGGTGGAGAAATCCAGACTCACCCAGCTCTTCCCTTAGAACCAGAATTGTCTTCCCAGGCACTTCTGAATAAGCAGGCCTAGGGAGGAAGAGAGAGAGAGGGTTTGCAGGCACAAACACAAAATCCAGCTTCCGCTGAGGATTGCAGCCTGCTGCACAGTGGGAACCAAGAGATCCAGGGCTGCCCATGTAACAGATGCAAGTTTCCCATGCTCCAGTTCAGCTGGGAACGCAGGCTGTAAAGCAGAAATAAATCACGTGGAACTTGCTGTCATCTCTCTCCCTTCTTGCTAAACCCTCTGACACTGCCACTCGACGGGCTGGAGTCGCTGTAGTTTTTAAATGGAGACTGGCATTGGCAGCACTGCCTAATTTTTAGCTAATGCCTTTGTGGGCTCTGCGTTCGCATCTGGCCAGTGCCATCACGCTGGGTAGGATTATAATAGGCTGCTGCTCTTTCGCAAGCAGGAAGCTGGAGTCCCGTTACCGACAGCCTACACAGAGGCTTGTTCCAAACACAATAGCGCATCACAGCCAGGGAAGGGTCTGCGGTGCGGGACATCTCCCAAGGCATAAAAAAAAGAGAGAGAGGGAGAAATGTGTTAACTGTGCTCACAGTGCCAAGTAATATGCTTCGTTAAAAATTTAATCACCTACAAGTGCAAAACAAGTGCAAAGCAATCATGTTGTAATTAGCACAGCAATTAACACCTCCCTTTTCGATAGCGCATGCATCCTAGGAAGTGCAGGATTGCAAGTGTTTATGCTGCTGACAGGCTCGGTTCCTATAGAGAGGGAAAAAATTGCTTAAATAGAATTTTTTGGTTTTTGGCATTTGGGCTCTTATGTGTTCGTGAAATCTCAGAACCAGCTGACACTTTGGTTTTTGCAGAAGTTGTTCTGCTGTGGATTAAAACTAAACAACTTCTCCCTTCACAGGTTCCCTGAAGCTTCTTTTTAGCATCCCCTTCCTCTTTTCTAACATTAAGATATGAATAAATCAGTGTAGGGACCAAATTTGCACACTAAATGGGGCTTCTTGCCAAAAACAAATAAATGTTTGTCTTCCTCAGTCTGTTATCAGAAATAAAATACCCAGTGGCAAGGTAAAGGACTATTGGAAAAATTGCGCGAAAAGAATTCACTCTATCGCTTCAGAAAACTTAGGTCTCTTCTATACTGTCAAGCCTGGCCACTGATGCAAAAGAATCTTCTTAGGGACTAATAGCCAATTTTCAAGGAAGAAAAATAGGGGAGGAAGGAGAACACTCTCTCCTTACACACCACCCACATCAAGCCCAGGTCTGGTCACCAGCCAGGCAATGCACTGCCTACTAACCTGATTTACAACTTCCCCAGCGTTCATCTCAATACATAGAGATCTGTGGGTGAAGCAGTCTTCAATTCCCCACTGGATAAAGAGACTCGAAATACCTTTAACTTTTCAACCTTCACGTTGAAACAAATGAAAGTGTGACAGCGTGTACAGCCTGAGTTGCCCCTTATTGGAAATTCATCCAGGGCCCCCAAGTCCTTGGCATGGTTTAGAAATTACTATGAGAACGGAACCCAGCCAGGGTCTCTAAAACTTTAAATGTGTTTGGAAGGAGTTTTATAAGAAAAAATTTTTAAAAACTAATGAAATATCCAGGGATTTAAGAATCTAATGAACACCATGAGAGAAAAGCAAATTAAATCTGTAGAAGAAATGTGCTTGATTCTTTCTGGCCATTGATAATGGAATGGCTGTGTTTCAGGAGGCAGAGGAAATATTTGGAGTATGATGTTTGGGGAATAGAAAGGTAGCTGCCCAACCCTCGCATCTTTCTAGCTGACTTTGTGACAACATTACTAAGAAATGAGGAGTGAAAATCAAGAGTCATAAGAACTGGCTAACATTCTGATGTTCTGCAGACTCTCTAGAAAGTGCAGGCATTCTTAGAGGCTATTCACTTTCCTGGTTTGCTATTTCCTCTTCCCAGCAACGCTTTTGTTTAAGCTCAGAAGCTGATCCTGAGAGCTGAGAAAAGAAACCTCAGTGAGATAGAGGACACACTTCATAAGAGCGACGATCTGCAACAGAACATTCACACTGGAAAGCTCAGTAGGAAGTAAAATGAAACCCCTGTCTCAAATACAAAGAGGACAAATGCCTTATTATGCTAAAAAGCCTCAGACTGAGTATGGAGGGCTAGTTGGAATAGACAGTTCCCATACTCATCATTTTTATTCATTCTTACAAAAATACATCTTTTGAGACCGATGTTCTTTAAATATTGCTATCATTTGTAAAACTGGTTGAAAATGTCTGCTGTATCATAGCCTTAATCCAAAGACCCAGATGATATATTCCTGCATTTGCATTTATTTCTAATAAATATTTTGCCTCTCCTGCTCAATTTTTATTTTCTCTTTCATCAGAAAGCCTTAAATGCCAGGACGTTTTAAAACAGACATCGCACAACTTTAGTAATCTTATCTTGCATGCTTGCTAGTTCATTCATTCATTTAATAAGGAGGACTTACTAGATATGCCAGGCCTTGATCTAGGACTAGGCACTCTTTACAGTATGAAAGCAACTAGCAGCAACAAACAATAAGCACCCCAACAATGTGAGGAGCCTTTTTCACTGTCATATCCCCAGTGCCCCGCTCAGCAGACTAGCAGGCCTTAGAAATCTGTTGAATGATAGTTTGCCTCTGCTAATGCCAAACTCCCTTTCCTTCCCTCCCCTAACTCCACCTCCCCCTTGGCAGCCACAGGTCTGTTCTCTATGTCTGTGAGTCTGTTTCTGTTTCATAGATATGTTGATTTGTATCGTATTTTAGATTCCACATATGAGTGATATTATATGGTATTTGTCTTTTTCTTTCTGACTTACTTTACTTAAGATGGATAAACAAGGTCATGCTGTAGAGCACAGGGAACGATATTCAGTATTCTGTGACAAATCATAATGGAAAAGAATATGAAAAAGAATATATATGCACATATATATGTATAACTGAGTCACTTTGCTGTACAGAAGAAATTAATACATTGTAAATCAACTATACTTTAATAAATTTTTTTAAAAATCTGTTGAATGAGTCAATGAATAATCAATGAACCTCACCCGAAGCTGACAGTCTAGTAGAAGTAATGTCAGCATATAAATATCTCTAATACTACTTCTAAATTGATGAGTACTCTAAGAAAGAAACATATTAATTGCTAGGGAAGAATGGAGAGAATACTTCCATTTTAAGTGCTGGAGGAAGAGGAGGGAGTTAGGATGACAGAACAATAGGCATTTCAGGTTTTTTTTTTTTGGTTTTTTTAGGCATTTCAGTTTTTTTTGGTTTTTTTTTTTAGGCATTTCAGTTTTGTGGGAGCATGGAGTCCCTCGGTGGGAATAATGTTGGAATAATGCTGGGAAGGTAGGGGGTGGCCAAGCACAGAAGCCTTGAATACCTGCCAAGGAAGATTAAATTCAGAAAGGGAAGCCAATAAAGGGAGATGAATCTGGCCACAACGTATAAAACCGATTAGAATGGGAATAGACTGGCGGCAGGGAGACCAATTAGAGAATTATTGGAAAAACTCAGGCAAAAGTTAAAGTTCACCTGGACTGGGTGAGGGTAGTACAGATGAGAAAAGGGTAAAAGCAAGAAACTGGTGAATTTCTAGCAGAAGCTGTCAGGTGAGAGCTGACCCATGTCAGACACCACTCCAAGGTCTCAGTCCTTTGTGGTGGCCTGGAGAGTGTTGGTTCCATTCACAGAAATTGGAAACAAAGAAATAGGAGCATATAGGGGAGATAAGTTGAAAAGTTAGGTTTTAGACATACTCTTTTTTTTTTTTTTTTTTTTGCTGTATGCGGGACTCTCACTGTTGTGGCCTCTCCCGCTGCGGAGCACAGGCTCCGGACGCGCAGGCTCAGAGGCCATGGCTCACGGGCCCAGCCGCTCCACAGCATGTGGGATCTTCCCGGACGGGGGCACGAACCGGTGTCCCCTGCATCGGCAGGCGGACTCCCAACCACTGCGCCACCAGGGAAGCCCTTAGACATACTCTTTTTAATGGACTGGCTGGATATTGGGTGGCAAATGAAAGGTACTTGGAAATGCCAAATGGAAGCCCAAGAATTGGAGGTAAGAAAATTTTTTAATATCCTCTGCATATTGTTTTGGAGTCAGCCATGTGGCTGAAGGCATGGCATTGAATGAGAGAGAAAAGAAAAGTGAGGATAGAACCTTGAAGACAAGACACATGTGAGAGAAAGAAGGGAAGCCAGGAGGGGAAGAGGAAGATTCAGAGCCATGAAATCCAAGGAGAGGAGAATTCCCAAATGTTTGTGCTAAAAGCTGCAGAGAGATGAAAGTAGATGTGAACTGAGGAAACACCTTTGGATTTGACTACCAAGAAGGATTGGTGACCTTTAAGAATACAATTTCAATAAATTGGTGAGGTCAGTAGACAGACGATAAAGAATTAAGGGTGGAGAGGATAGCAAGTCAGTGGAAGTAGAGAATACAGATAATGCTTTCAAGAAGACTGGAATTTAAGGGGAAGAAAAAAAGTAGAGGACTATCTTAGGAAAGAACAGGTCAAATGTCAATTTCTTTAAGACAAGTGTGTCTCGAACTGAAGGAGGGTATTAATCAAATAAGACTCAAAATACAAGTAAGAAGGGATAATTGGTGGAGCAAATTTTCAGAGCAGACAAGAGAAACGGTGATGATCTGGGAACCATAAGGAGATACTACAACTCTGGGGAACTAAAGTAGAATTTCTTCTTCTGAGGCAGTAGGAAATGAGGGAAGACTTAATGAAAAGAAATACTGAAGTGAAGAAAAATAAGAAATTGATGAATTCAACATTCGCCTTAAAACAGGAGTCAATTAGGATTTCCACTTCTGGGAAGATGAAGAAGTAGGCATATTTTCCCCTATTCCTTCTGCTAAACACAACTAAAGACCCTGGGCATCATATATAAAACAAACGTAGGACTTCCCTTGTGGCACAGTGGTTGAGAGTCCGCCTGCCGATGCAGGGGACACGGGTTCGTGCCCCGGTCCGGGAAGATCCCACATGCCGCGGAGCGGCTGGGCCCGTGAGCCATGGCCGCTGAGCCTTCGCGTCCGGAGCCTGTGCTCCGCAGCGGGAGAGGCCACAACAGTGAGAGGCCCGCTTACCGCAAAAAAAAAAAAAACAAACAAAACGTAAGAAAACTCTGAAAGGTAGAAAGAAAGCAGACCCTCTAAGAACCTCAGGACCCAAAGAATGATATAGTGATGAGTTCTGTAAGTTTTCTTTGCGATTCATGTATCCCAGACTTGTAGCTGAGACTTCAACCTGGAAACTCCAACAAGCACAGACAAAAACAAACAAAACAAAAAACCTGCGCATTAGAAAATGGGCCTCCTAGCAAGACAGAAAACCTTTCAGATAATAACTGTTCCACTCTAGGAAAACACTGCAAAAAAACTGTGACCTCCACCCACATCCAAACCAGCAAAGGGCAAATGGAGAGTCTAGACTTCCTCGCAAGGCTGTAACAAGGTGCTCAAACACACCTGCAGGGCTGGTAGGATGATGTCAGTGGAGGCCACGAGGGGAGCAGTGATAAGCTCCTACACTCCCAGACACATAGCTCTCAGTGGAAACCTGGTGAAAACTGGAACTCCCAGCCCCTCTCAGCACTAAGGCGGGGGCCCCCTGAGCTTTTACCACTACGTGGCAGTAATGAGGTTGTAACCTTCCTCTTGCATTGCCATGAAGCATCAAAAGAAGCCAGCTAAAACAATGTTTAAGTAAGACCTGGAATCTCGAAACATAATACTACAAACATCCAGGTTTCAACTGAAAATCGCTCATCATACCAAGAATCAGGAAGATCTCAAACTGAATGAAAAAAAGACAATCAATAGATACCAACACTAAGGTGACAGAGATGTCAGAATTCTCTGACAAAGACTTTAAAGAAACAATTATAAAAACGTTCTAAATGAGCAATTACAAATACGCTTGAAACAAATAAAAACATAGAAAATCTCAGATGAGAAATAAAAATTCTTGGGAATTCCCTTGGTGGTACAGTGGTTAGGACTCTGTGCTCTCGCTGCCAAGGCCCCGGGTTCAATCCCTGGTCAGGGAACTAAAATCCCACAAGCTGCATGGTGCACCCCCCTACCAAAAACAAGAAAGAAACAAATGGAAATTTTAGAATTGAAATATACAATAACCAAAATAGAAAACTTATTGCATGTGCTCAATAACAGAATGAAAGAGACAAAGGAAAAAATCAATGAACTGAGAACAATGGAAATTAACCAAACCTGAACAACAGAGAAAAAATAAACTGGAAAAAAAAAATGAACAGAGCCTCAGAATCCTGCAGAACTGAAACCAAAGATTTAACATTTGTGTCATCAGAGTCTCAGAAGGAGAGGAGAAAGAAGACAGAGTTGAAAAAGAAATAATGCCTGAAATTCTCCCAACTTTGCCAAAGTCATACAGGTTGAAGAAGTGCAGCAAATCCCAATTAGGATGAACCCAAAGAAATTCACACCAAGACACATCAAAGTCTAACTTCAGAAAACAGAGACCAATAAAAAATCTCTGAAGCAGCAAGAGAAACATGACATCTTATCTGTAAGGGAACAAACAGTTTGAATTAAAGCAGATTTCTCATCAGTAATCATGGAGGCCAGAAGAAAGTGGCACATTTTACAAGTGCTGAAAGAACTGTAGATCAGAATCCTATATCGAGGAAAAATATTCTTCAGAAATGAAGAAGAAATATAACAATTCTTAAATAAAGTAAAAATAAGAGAATTAATAACCAGGAAACCTACTCTTTAAAAAATGTCTAAAGGGAGCTCTCTAAGAAGAAAACAAAGAAAGTAAGGAGGTACATAGTAAGCAATAATATGGGTAAATACAATAGACTTTTCTTGTCCGCTTGAGTCTTCCAAATTACGTCTGATGGTTGAAGCAAATGCTATCTGATATGGTACTAAATGTATGAGAGAAAATATTTAAGGCAATTATAATATAAAAGAGGAGGAAAGTTTTTGACACTTTACTGAAATCAGTAAAATGACAACATCAATATACTGCAGTAAGTTATGTATATATAATTCAATAGCTATAGCAAGCATTAAAAAAACACAGAGATATACTCAAAAACACAATAAATAAATCAAAATAAAATTCCAAAAAACATTCAAGTATCCTGAGGAAGACAGGAGAAAGAAAACAGAAAAATGAAAAATAGAACAAACAAAAACAAAACAAAAAAATGACAGACTTAAGCCTTAACATATCAGTAATTACATTGAATTTATGTTGAATTTAATTATTACAATAATTACATTGAATTTTTCCAATTAAAAGACAAAGATTGGCAGAATAGATTAAAAATGTGACCTAGCTATATGCAGTCTACAAGAAACTCACTTCAAATATAGCAATACAGGCAAGTTGAAAGTAAGGATAGATATGTCATGCAAACATTAATCAAAAAATAATTATTGGGCTTCCCTGGTGGCGCAGTGGTTGATGGTCCGCCTGCCAATGCAGGAGACACGGGTTCGTGCCCCGGTCCGGGAGGATCCCGCATGCCGCGGAGCGGCTGGGCCCGTGGGCTGTGGCCGCTGGGCCTGCGCATCCGGAGCCTGTGCTCCGCAGTGGGAGAGGCCACAGCAGTGAGAGGCCCACGTACTGCAAAAAAAAAAAAAAAATTATTTACCATACAAGCATTAATCAAAAGAAAGCAGAAGTGGCTATATTGATATCAGAATAGACTGGACAGCAAACAAAATTATCAAAGACAAAGAGGGATGTTATGTATTGACAGAAAGAATCAATCCACCAAGAAGACATAGAAATCCTCAGTGCATATGCACCAAACAACAGTGCTGTAATATTATATATATATGAAACAAAAATTGATAAAACTGAAAGGAGAAATAGACAAGTCCAAAATTGTAATTACATACTTCAGCACCCTTCTCTCAACAATTGATAGGGCAACTGGACAAAAAAGTCCAGAAAGATATAGAAAACTCAAGGACACAATCAAACATCAGGCTCTTATCAACATTTATACAACACTATACCCAACAGCAGAATACACACTTTTCAAGTGTCTCTGGAACATACACTAAGATAGGCTATATTCTGAGCCATAAAACACACCTCAACAGGTTTGAACAGAATTGAAATCATACAACATGCATTCATAAACAAAACTCTTTGAAATAATCCCTGAGTCAAAGAGGACATCTCAAGGAAAATTTTTAAAAACTTGAACTGAATAAAAATATAAAATATATCAAAATTTGTGAAACACAGCTAAAGCAGTGCCAAGAAGGAAATTTACAGCACTAAGTGCATACATTAGAAAAGAAGAAAGTGAATTTCCTAAGCTCCCAACTCAGGAATCTAGAAAAAAAGCAAAATAAACCCAAAGCAAGAAAGAAACAATAAAGAGCAGAAATCAGTGAAATTGACAACAGGAAAACAATAGAGAAAATTGATAAATCAGAGAGCTGATTCTTTGAAAACCTCAATAAAATTGATAAAACTCTAGCAAGACTGACAAAGAAAAAAAGAAAGAAGACACAAATTTACAATAGCAGGAATGAAACAGGAGATATCACTATAGGCCATTTGGGCATCAAAAACATAAGAAAAAATATTTCCAACAACTTTACAAACATAAACTTGACAACTTTGAAATGGAAGCAATTCTTTTAAGATGCAAACTGCTACAATTCACCTAATATGAAACAGAGCATTTGAATAGCCTCATAACTATTGAGGAAATTGAATTTGTAATTCAAAACCTCCCAAAAAAGAAATCTCCAGGCCCAGATGATTTTACTGGTGAATTCTACTAGGTGTATAAAGAAGAATTAACACCAAATTCTACAAATCACTTCCAGAAGATAGAAAATGAGGAAACGCTTTTGTGAAGTTAGTATTACCCTGATACTAAGACCAGACAAAGACTATTAAAAAAAAAAACTACAGAGCAGTAGCCCTTATGAACACAGACACAAAAATTGTTAACAAAATATTAGCAAATAGAATTCAGCAATATATTAAAAAGAATTATATACCATGACCAAGAGGGTTTCATTCCAGAGATGCAAGGCTGGTTCAATATTGAAAATCAATCAATATAATCCACCACTTTAACAAGCGAAAAAAAGAAAAAAAAAAAAAAAGCATATAAATAGATGTCAAAAAAAAAAAAAAGCCTTTGACAAAATTAAACACCTACTCAGGGTAAAAACTCTCAGAAAAATAGGAATAGTGTAGAACTTCTTCCAGTCAAAGAATATACATTAAAAACCTACAGCTAACATTATACTCAATGGTGAAAACAATGCTTTTCTCCTAAGAGCTGGAATAAAGCAAGGATGTCCACTCTCATCATTCTTATTCAACATAGTGCTGGAAGTTCTAGTCAATGCAATAAGGCAAGAAAAGGAAATAGGAATATATATCAAAAGAGAAGACATAAAACTGTAGAATAAAACTTGGAGAAGACATGAGTGTCTATGTGGAAAATCCTAAGGAATCTACAAAGATCTCATAGAATTAATAGTTGAGTTCAGCAAGGTCACAGGATACAAGACAAATATACAAAAATCAACTGTTTTTATACATAGTAGCAATGAACACATGGACATTGAAATTTAATATTATAAGACCATTTATAATGGCTCAAAAATAAAATAAAATACTTAGGAGTAACTCTAACACATGTTCAGGACTTGTATGCTGAAAGCTACAAAATGCTGATGAAAGAAATAAAAGAAGACTTAAACTGATGGAGAGACATGCTGTTCATGGATTGAAAGTCTTAGCATAGTGAAGAATGAATTCTCCCCAAATTGATTTACAAGTTTGTGTTAGTTTCCTAAAGCTGCTATAACAAATTACCACAAACTGAGTGGTTTAAAACAAAAGAATTGTTTTCTCTCACAGTTCTGAAAGTGAGACATCAAAAATAAAGGAGTTGGTCGGGTTGGGTTTCTCCTGGAGTCTCTGAGGAAGATCTGTTACATGCCTCTCTCTCTTAGCTTCTAGTGGTTGCCAGCATTCCTTGGCTTGGAGCAACATATCTTCAATCTCTTCCTCCACCTTCTTCTTCCCCGTGTGTCTCTGTGTCTCTATGTGTTCTCTCCTCTTCTTATAAGGACTCCGGTCATCGGATCTAGGGCCCACCCTAATCCATTATGATCTCATCTTAACTAATTACATCTACAAAGATCCTGTTTCCAAATAACACCAGATTCTGATGCTCCAAGGGGGACATGAATTTTGGGGGGGACACTATTTAACCCACTAAAAAGTTCAACTCAATTCCTATCAAAGTCCCAGCAAGATTTTTTTTTGTAGATATAGAAATAAAATTTATATGGAAAGGCAAAAGAACTAGAATTGTTAAGTCTGAAAAAGAATAATAAAGTCAGAGGAATCATTTTATCCGACTTCAAGACTTATAACAGAGCTACAGTAATCAACTGGTGTAGCACTGGTGGAGTGATAGACACATGGACCAATGGAATGGAATAGAGAACCCAGAAACAGAATCACACGAATATGTCCAAGTGATTTTTGACAAGGCTGAAAAGAAACTCTGTCGAGGAAAGATAGCCTTTGTAAGAAATAATGCTAAAGCAAGTGAATATCCATAGGGGGGAGAAAAATGAACCTCAACTTAACCCTCATATTGAAATTAACTCAGAATAATCACAAGCTTAAATGTAAAACATCAAACTATAAATCATTTAGGAAAGAAAATAGGAGAAGTTCTTCAGGAGCTAGGGTTAGCAAAGAGTTCTTAAACTTGACAGCAAAAGCACAACCCATAAAAGGAAAAAAAATAAATTGGACTTCATCAAAATTTAAAACTTTTGCTCTGTGAAAAACCCCGTTTTTCATGGAAATATTTGCCAACCACACACCTGACAAAAGCCTAGTATCTAGAATAATGAAGAACCTCAAAAAATATATTTAAGAAAAAGAATTCTCAAACCTCAACATAAAAAAAAAAAAACTAGCAAACCAATTAGAGAATGGACAAAAGACATGCAGAGACATTTTACCAAAGAGGATATACAGATGGCAAAAAAGCACATGAAAAGATGTTCCCCACCATGGAGAATTAGGCAATGCAATTTAAAAGCATAATGAGATTTCACCAGACACCTCTTAGAATGGCTAAAATAACAAGTAACGACAACAGCAAATACTAGTGAGAATGTGAAAAACTGAGTTACTTACCCATTACTGATGGAAAGGTAAAATGGTACAGCCACTCTGGAAAGCCAGTGTGGCAGTTCCTTTAAATTAAACATGCAAACACCACACGGTCCAGCAATTGAACTCTGGACATTCATCTAGAGAAATGAAGAAAAAACTTATGCATGAATGTTTATACCCTCTTTATTCATAATTGCCCAAAACTGGGAAGGAAACCATGTCCTTCAACAGAGGAATGATTCAACAAACTGTGGTAAATCCATATCATGGGATACTATTCATATATGCCCACATGTGTAATTATATGTGTTGATACATACAGCAACCTCCGAGAATTATGTTGAGTGAAAAAAAATTCCCAAAAGATTGTGTACTGTATGATCTGATTTATTATAATTTGTCAGAATTATACAAATGAAGAACAGTTCAGTGAATGCCAGGGGTTACAGCAGGAGAGCGGTGCGTCTGGCTCTAAAAGAGCAACACGAGGGATCCTTTGGGTGATAGAACTACTCAGCACCTTGACTCTATCCATGTCAATATCCTGGTTGTCAGAAGGTACCACAGTTCTGCAAGATGGTGCCACTGAGGTACACGGGATATCTGTACTCTTGCTTACAACTGTGTGTAAATTTACAATCATCTTAAAACAAAAATCTGATTGAAAAAAATCAGAACTGTGCCGGACACATAAGAAGTGGTGTATATGAGTGTTTGTTGAATAAAATTAATTATTAAGCTAAAAAATGAAGTGGAGAACGCAATCTTAGTTCTGTATTTCTTTTTCATGGGAAATCAGAGATTAATTAAAATTGATTCCCCTTCCATTTCTAGGTATCAACATAGACATGCATCAAAATATCAAAAAGCACACACAAACACACACACATACACACAAGTATCCCTATGTTCCAAGAGCAAAGCAGAATGTCAAAAAAAATTCAGAAGGGAAAGGAAGGGAAGTGGCAGAAGTAGTAGTAACAGCAGTAGCCCTGGCCACTTACTGAACACTTACAATAGCCACTGGGAAGCACTTTCCATTCATTATCTCATTTGGTCTTTTTCCGATAAATTCCATCAGTATTCCAATTTTACAGATGAAGAAATTGAGACCTTCAGAAGTTTAATTCATGCAGCTGGGAAATACCCAGAGAGGCTACAAAGCTTGATTCGAGAGCCGGTGGTCCTCCCTGCAGCAATGCTCCAGAAAATGAACTTACGAGATGCTGCACGGCACAGGCCTTTGGTGCCCTGTCCCTCAAAAACTGGGAAAGGGAGAGTAGCACAGGGACACCAGGGCTGGAGCTAAGGAGATGGGCCTTCCTTTAGGGATGGTCCAAATTTAAACCTTCACAGGAGCGTGAAAAACAGGGCCAGTTCCAACAACCTTGATTTCCACTCTTCCTCACGTGGTTTCCAAAATCCATTTGAAGTCTGGTGCTATTTATGTAAGGACTGGATTAAAATGAGAACACCCTTAAAGTGTTAATCTGTTAGGCTTTGCTGTGACTGACTGTGATGACAATTATTTAAATGATACTGGTTAATTTGTTTTATTGTTTCAAGTAGTTTGATTTATTTGCTAGTTATCAGTTCACTTATATAATGAGTAGGGTTAGATTAATAGATTTTAGAATGTAAATTCATCTCCACTAATGTTTATGAGCTACATTTGTAGATTGGTTTAGATAAAAACACAACCAGGAATCAGGAGAGCAGTACAGTTTTGAAGTAATAAAGTAAGGATTCAAATACGTTCCAGAAATAAATAAGATACACAGATTCATAAAGAAGACTGCCTACCAAGGATGGAAAGTATAGCCAAATTCACAGTAAGTATATACCTCATTTTCTTCCTGCCCCCCGAAAACTGAAAAGTGTAAAAGAATAACCCCAGGGTCATGAGTGCGTCCTGGCAGTCAGAGTGCATCAGAGACAGGCACTTTGGGGTGGCATCTGCCATCTCATGCCCTTCCAGATGTAGCTGGACCTACTGGACCCACGCATGAGGGAGAATGAAGGTCATACAGGAGACGCTGGAGTCTCCTGGATTTCCCTGCAAAATCCTTTGTATGCTCAGCACTGAGCAAGCCACTCAGGCTGATCTTATGTCAGTAAATATCTGGAAACAAGTTGCTCTCTGACTTGCAAGCGATGAGCGTTTTCTAAGCACCAGGATATCGCTGAGCACACCAGAGGAATCCTTTGATTAAGTGAGGCCTCGGTGATTCATCTCACTTGGAGAAGCAGCAGAAATACCTGTTTACTGACCAGGGAAGCAGCCAAAATAGTGATGAGGTATCTAATGAACTAGCCAGCCCAGTTCTTAAGAAGTCCGGATACCCATACAGTTAACTCTGCATAAAGCAGCTGTGTTGCCTGCTTAGCAGGTGGAAGAACAGCCAGGTGAAATAGACTGCCTAACTTTCCCAGGCATTACGGGCTGAACTATGTCCCCACGCACGCAGTGTATGTGTTGACGTCCTTCCTAACTCTTGGTACTGCAGAATATGACTATATTTGGTTTTGTTTGTTTGTTTATTATTTTTTAGAACATGACTATATTAGAGGTAGGGCCTTTAAAGAGCTAATTAAGTTACAGTGAGGTCATTAGGGTGGACCCTAATCCAATAGGACTGATGTCCTTATAAGAAGAGGAAATTAGTACATGGACATGAACAGAGAGAAGACCCTGTGAGGACACAGGGAGAAGACTAGCCCTCACAAGCCAAGGAGAGGGGCCTCAGAAGAAGCCAATCCTGCCAACACCCTGATCTCAGACTTTAGCCCCCAAAGCTAAGAGGGAAGAAATTTCTGAGTTTAAGCCACACAGTCTGTGGGACTTTGTTATGGAAGCCCTAGCAGACTGATAATGACCAAACTGAGGTCTGTATCACAGTCCTACCTTGAAAGTGAAGGCTTCCAACTCCCTTGTCATGGCAACACACTGATGGTGTGTTGTCAGATTTAAGTACCAGAGGATTGACTTTTTTCTTAACTTGTAAACTGGAGGAGATCCTGGGTTATCCCTATTATAATATAACTCTTTTTTGGTGCAATATTTCCTGGAATGGAGAGAAAGGGATAGAATTACCACTAGCAAGCAAATTTTGGGTAATAACAAATTTTATTGTCCTCTTTCTTGAAGGTCACTTATGTGCCATGAATAGCTTTGACAAATCCAAATTATTGATACGACCTATAATTTTTAGACTTAATTCTGTCTTCTCTAGTTTCTTTTAAATTTTAAATTTCTTCCATAAGTAAATGTTAAATAAGAAAATGACAAGGAGAGATGAAGGAATTCCCACATACATGAAAAATCGAGGGTAGGTGATCATCAAAATCTGAATTTGCCCTTAGAGATGTATAGGAGCAACATTCACTTAAAAAAAAAAACTATTTATAGGTTTGAACAAAATAATGTTAATCCTCCAAATTAATTACTGTTTGGGGTATAGGGAGAGGCAAAATATGTGAATTTAGAGTTCTAGCCTTGTATTTAGGACCTAAACTCTTAGGAGTTGGTGTTTGCTGACTGATTGGAGCACAGGCTTGGAGGCGTTGACCTCCACCACAGGCTGGGCTCTAGATGAGCCACGCCATCATTCTATTGATTCATCCTTAAAATGGGAATGGAAATAATCCTTCAGGATGCTCTCTTCCAGTCACGATGGAATGATAAGACCTGGACTTACCCTCTTGCCTTAAACAACTAACAGGACAAAATATAGGGGAAATGTATGAAACAAGAGATCTCAAACACTGGATCTCTGAGTAAAGGAGAACCATCAAGGTGAGCCCTACAGTTGTTCTCCCTGGAGAACACTCCCAGGCTACGGGATAGTGACGGGGAATGCAAACGGAATCCAATAGTCTCCTTGAGTTCAGAGCCGGGCATTCAGGGAGGCCAGCAAGACTAGAGTTCACAGAGAGAGTCCTGGAGACCCGACACCAATCCACCTGGAGTCTTCAGCTAAGTCCTAATCAGGGTATGCCGACGAGGAAAATACCAGAGGTCGGGACAGACCATTCAAAAGGAGCAGGCAGAGCCATCCTTGGAGCCCACACAGATCCTAGAATAGTTTGAGTTCCCACCTGCCAGAGAGGGGAAACCTCAGAATACACACAGCATTGGGTAGTAGTATTGAGGAGGGTGTCGTATCAGTGATGGGAAAAACTAGCCCCAGACTAAAAGCTGCTCTGGTCCCTCCTGCAAAGTTTACAAGCAAGCCTCAAAAGGATCAAAATGTTTTCTAAGTATTGAAACTACATCCCAGCACAGAGCTCAAAAATATGTAAAATAATAAAAGACTATCCCACGCCCAACAAGGTAGAATTGATAATGTCAGGAGTTCAATCAGAAATTACTAAGCACGCAAAGAAGCAGGAAACTATGACCCATAATAAAAGAGAAAAATCAATCAAAACTGACCGAGAAGTGATACCAAGGATAAAATTAGTGGACAAGGATATTAAAATAGTTGCTAAAACTGTGTTCTACACGTTCAAGCAGGTAAACAGAAGAATGTCAAAGAGAGACATGTACAATATTTTAAAGACACAAATCCAACTTCTAGAGATGAAAAAACGGTCTGAAATAAAAATATGTTGGATGAGATTAAAAATGATGCCTCATAATGTCGCTGGAAGGATGAAGGTAACTAAAGCACTATGCCCGGCTCTTCATTTGTGTCAACTGGTAACAACTGATATTATGGATTGCATTTTCAATTCAGATTGGCATAATAACCATGGCTCACATTTATTCAGTGCCTACTTATGTTCTACACTGTGCTAAAAATTTTTAATTTAAATACCTCTAAGACATACAGGGAAATGTTAAATTTCGGTTCCTGGGGGTTGCAGCCAGCCTGGGACTTTTGTAAGAATTTTGGAGTGACTCGTGTAATCTAAGTGCATTAAACATATTTGCAGAAAAAAATATATATGGGTTTTTTTCTTCCTATTATTTCTTTTATATATGTCTATATATCTTTATTGGAGTATAATTGTTATACTTCCTATTATTTCTAAGGATTGATTTCCCAACTTAATTCTGGCATGCTGATTCCTCTTTATCTTTATATCTTTTTAGTTTGCTTTCCCCATTTCTGTTTTCCCTCATTCCGTGTTCTGTTTTTAGCCTACAAGCTTCACCTTGGAAAAATTAAATTTTTTTGAATTTTCTTAGTGTTCTGTTGACAATTCTTTCTCTCTTATCTTTTAACAATACACTGAAAACACACACTCAGGTGATTTAAAAAAAAAAAGAGGGCACAACATTTTGATTAGTAAAGTGTGGTTTTGAGGTGGACCCAAAGAGTAATTCTAAAAAATATATAAATAAGGAAAATCAGACCTTAAACTAAGAAATAAGAAAATACTGTTTAAATTTGACAACCTAGAAGAAATGGATGAACTCCTAGAAACATACGACCTACCAAGATTGAATCATGAAGTAGAAAATCTGAACAGGCCGATTACCAGTAAGGAGATTGAATCAGTAATCAAAAATCTCCCGACAAAACTCCAGGACCAGTCAATGTAAATAAATTCATTATTTTCTGATTATTCTTTCTAACATAGCTCAACACTGAAGGATAAGAAAGTACCTCGTAAGTCAGGCTTATACTTTTCAGTGGAGAAAACCAATTTGTAAGGATTAACTGGTTGGTTTATCTACAGGTTGTGATGGTTAATCCTATGTTCAACCCTACTGGGCTAAGAATGTGCAAATAGCTGGGTGTGTCTGTAAGGTTGTCCCCCCAAGAGATCAGGATTTGAATTAGTAGACTGAGTATAAACTTCACCCTCACCAAGGCAGGTGGGCCTCATCCAATCTTCTGAAGGCCTGAATAGAAGCAAAAGCCTGAGGAAGGGTGAATTTGCTCTCCAGTTAAGCAGGAACATTCATCTTCTCCTGCCCTCAGACATCAACAGTCCTGGTTCTCGGGCCTTGGGGCTTGAAATAGGACTTACACCACTGCTCCCCGCCCCCCGCCAGCCCTGACTCTTAGGCCTTCACTGCCGGCTTTCCTGGTTCTCCATCTTGCTGGCAGCAGACAGTGGGACTTCTTCATAATCACTTGAGCCAAATCCTGTAATAAATATATACCCATCTGTCTCCTATTGGTTCTGTTCTCTGAAGAACCTTGACTAATATGCACTAATATGCACACAGCTCCTCGACATTTTCAATCCATTTCCTAACATTAGATACGTGGAAACTGGTCCTGGACTGAATCACTGGATATGGCTATTTTCTAATGAGTATTTGACGCATGACAGAAAATTTCAGTTAGGGATAGGCCAGAAGGAGGATTTCCATGTGGTTTGGGTCAAAAGCTAACCAAAGACTCTGTTTGGGAACACAAATGGAAATTGGAAGGACTTAACGCTGTAGATCTCTCTCTCTCACACACACACACACACACACCCCAAGCATCTGCCAGGCTAGACCGGCTGACCGGTCGCTAAAAGTGCAATGGAGTCCATTCTGGCCCAGCCACAGGGATGAATTCTTCTGTCCTAGACAAGTTTCCCCAAGGGAAGTAGGAATGCACAGGACGAATGCTGACTCTTGCCAAGACCTATCAGCCTTATGAGCAGGTGAGCTGCTGCAGTCACGGTGATTTCCACACATTCCTATTTCGTTGAATTTCTCAACAGGTAGGGTGAGGACAGTTGTAAAGGGAAAGAATTCAGGAGCCCTTCATACTGTGACACTTTTAGAAGAATGATCTCAGAGATTTTGACCCCAAAGATGACTCCGAAATAAATCTGTATCCATTTCACAGAGGAATGATCTGCACTTGGCGTCTCACCCTAGCTGTGAAAAAGGATCCTGTACACCAGGGTGTACCCACGTGCAACTTGAAAAATTAATATCCCTGAGTCAAATAGAGGTAGCCAACCTGTGTTCTTTTTTCTCACAGAGTGGCAGTGACTTTTACTTGTATCTCTTCAAGTTTCTTTTCAAGGTGAAAGATGAAATTGCTCTGAATGATAACACTGCAGAGGCCACCATATGGGTACCTTGTGTGGAATTTGTGGCTAGTCAGTGGAGCAGGACCACGCCTGCACCACCCAAGCCCCTGGAAGGTCACCTCAGTAGAGGCACGCATGTCTCCTTATTCACCAAATGCTGTTTGCCGCCAAGAATTTCTCCTCCGTCATGCCACATGTAATAAAGAATCCATTTCCAGGCAATTCTCCATGGCATAGTCTCGATGAAATGTAGCCGGCGGAGCCATACTGCAGACTGGAAACACTTTCCACAGATACGCATCCTGCCACGTTACTGCAACTTCATTGATTTAGGATTGGCACTCACTAGAGCTCTCCTTCAAGATTCTGCAAACTGGGCACCATTTCACTCGACCAGTGTCTTACCAGGGCTGGTCATTTCCAGCTATCATTTTCCCTGTTGAGCTGACGTGAGAGGCATAAGCAAAGCAGGAAGCGGTCCTGTCTGTCATTTTGTTTTGATTGCCTTCTGCATATACAGAGGGGTCCCTGGTGTCCCTTTCCATATCTAAGTTCAACAGTTTGGGCACAGCACTCAAATTCAGCAACATGCAGTCATGGAATAAACAAGGAAATGAATCACAACAGCTTGGATGAAGACAGAGCTCTGGAGCCAAGTAACCCACAGAGTGCCCACGTTTATAGGCACAGTTGATGTTGCCGTTGATTTTATTTAGAGCTGGGGAATGCTGGACTCAGGCTGCAACAGGGAGAGGCCCTTCCGCGGTAAATGTATGTTTTGCAACTTAAGCTGGTGCTATTTGTAAGCCTGGGCTTGAGGAGTCTTGTGCAAAATACATACTTTCCAACCAGGCCCATAATTCCCACCAAGATTAGATCCACCAGCCAGGGACACTTGAAGAATTTCATGGTGGCCCCGCTTCATCAGCATTGCAGCAGACGTCTGGAATGCCAGAGTGTGAATCTGAGCTGATGGAGAAAGAGAAAGGCACCTGGGAGGCATCATTTCCTACTCCTCCCAACTACGCTTATAGTTCCTCTGCGTTCCAAAGGCACACAAACTCTTCTGCCCTGCTTCACAGTCTCAGGACACCAGCAGGCTTGTTTTTCTTATCAATGAAATGTCCCAGAGAGCCACGCACGGCACTGTCACAAGATGACATCTGCCATATAAAAACACCCGTTCATCATCACCCCCTCCTCATTCTGTCATTTCGTCGGCAGGAGTGTCGTTAACTTTGCAGTGACAATTATTCGAGGACCAAGTAAACTGTGGAAATTTGTAAACTCTTGCACGACTAAATTAAATGCTATTTTAACTAACAGTTAATAGTGTTTACCGCTGTGTAATAGTAATTTTCATTTTTTACTGTATCTAATGACATTCTGATGACTGGAATTCTCTGTAGGGATACCAAATCATTACATTAAGGATGAGTGATTTTAGTATGCAATGACTGATCAGAACAATAATGTGTAGACTAATGCTTGCGCTAGTAAATTAAATCATTTGCACCACAGCGTTTGTCAACCAGAATAGGGGCTCTGTGACGCCGTTAAATTATCATGTAGAGCCTGCTTAAAGTGAAATAACAAATGAGCATCTTAAATTGGCGATCCATTGGTATAATACTTTCTTAGGAGGTATGGAAAGAGAGAAACACTCCTAATCAGCCCAAACAGCTCATCAATTCCTTACAGTAGGTGGCCATTGAACTGAATTATAGAGGAAACATTGTAGACACTTTAAAGTGTGAGTGTAAGAGAGGATGTGCCTGTTGGAGGGAGAGAAAGGAAATAGGACCTCAGGGAGGGTTTGGATAATCAACCAGGTGAAGAAGTGGGTTTTGTTAGTGTGTGAGATATCATGGAAAAACACAGCTGAAAGGAGAAAGAAAGAATTCTCTTCCAACCTGGTGATCGGCCATACCTGGAAGCATGATCAAAGCATAACAGGCACCTGGGGGAGACCCCTGCTTCCAGGCCACAACTAGTGACTCTCCTCCCTGACCTGAAAGTCATCATGGCTTCCTTAACTCTCAGGCAGATTAGACTGCACTTCACACACATAAGCTCCTTTCTGAGCCCGCCTCTCCAAAAAGCTAAAGCAAGTTCGATGTTTAAGATACGAGATCTATCACACTCAGGAGACTGCAACACTCCAAAGAAGAAGGCATCCAAGTGTTTAGACTTCCTTAGATCTCAGTGGTTCTCGATCCTTAGATCACGTACTGGAAGCAGCATTAAGGAATGCTCCGGGGAATAGAGTTGGCAGAGTAAAATACAGGAAGGAGAGAAGAAGTAATTTCATCCTCTTTTTCTTAAAGTAGAGGTTTGAGGGTGGAATGGGATGGGGAGTAAAGTTTGCTCAGAAAAGCACAGTGTCCTTTGGAGAGGAGCTTTTAGGGACAAGGTCTACTCCACTGAATTCCATCTTAAATTATTTTTGAGCAGTCATTACGAGTCAGACACGATGAGAGGCCCTGGGTTTATAGAGGTAGGTACCCTGAGTGGCTGTCTTCGACAATAAAGCCAGTGAAACAAGCGTGGAAACCAAGAATTACCACACGGTCACATTGTGTCTCAATGCAGGGAAGCACAGGAGCTTAAAAGCCCCCGAAAGACCGTAGCTGGAGAAGACTGCAGCCATTATGTCTAGAGGGAGTTGGCCAAGTGAAGACAAGGAGAAAGGGCTGGCCATTATATCAAAAGGCTTAGAGGTTTAAGCATCGTAACCAAGATTCAGGAGTGCAGCAGGAAGAGCTCTTGAATGTCAAGAAGGGATTAAATCACGAAGAGCTTCTTGTAGAACACATCATAAGGCTTAGATGTCCTCTCGAAGGCAATGGAGTCACTGAAGACTCTCAGTCAGAGTCGTGTGACCAGCAACCAGATTTGTATTATGGAAAGGTCCTTCCCGTGGTGACGTAGAGTTGGTTTAAAGAAAGGGGACGGTGCAAACTGAGATACCAGTGAGAAAGTTGTGATGGTAATTATAACAACAAACGATAGAAGCATGTGAATGATAGCAAGAATAGAAAGGCAAAAACATACATATTTAGAAAGTAAATAAGATGGTAAGACTTTTGACTGGGATACGGGACTGACATAGCGTAAGGTGACTAAGTAAATTGATACAAGGCATGATATGAGGATTTCATCCCTTGGTTGCATTTATTGACTATCAAACTGTATACTTAAATGACCTCCCTCTGGTAAACACCAGCACTATTTATATTAAATTATTATGAATTTCAGTTTCTTTCCCAGGGTATCCAAAGAGAAAACTCTAATATAACATTATTAGGTATTTTCCTATAAATTAAGCCATGTTACCTAAGATGTAATCCAGAGCAAACAGTTGTTCTTGAAGATCACATTATACATGAAGGTATTCACTGGGCATATTCTCTCCCAGGGTTTGTGACATTTGTGCCCTGGACAGGGGTGATTGGTGTAGGAATGGGCTCTTGACTCACAAGAGCTAACAAGGTGCCCTGGACCCACTCTCTACCAACAGGTAACTGGCCAAACCCACCAAATTCTCTTCCAGGGAGTCTGAATTAAAGAAAGAGAGATAGGGACTTCCCTCATGGAGCAGTGGCTAAGAATCCACCTGCCAATGCAGGAGACACAGGTTCGAGCCCTGGTCCAGGAAGATCCCACGTGCCGTGGAGCAACTAAGCCCGTGCACCACTACTGCTGAGCCTGTGCTCTGGAGTCCGCGAGCCACAGCTACTGAGCCCGCGTGCCGCAACTACTGAGCCTGCGTGCTGAAACTACTGAAGCCCGTGCGCCTAGAGCCCGTGCTCCGCACCAAGAGAAGCCACTGCAATGAGAAGTCTGCACACCGCAACAGAGTAGCCCCCGCTCGCCGCAGCTAGAGAAAGCCCACGCACAACAGCGAAGACCCAACTCAGCCAAAAATAAATAAAATTTTAAAATAATAATAAATAAGGACAGAGGGATAGCATTACTAAGTCTAAGATGACAGGAGAGAAAAAAAAGCAGAGCAGGAGAAAACAGCTGAGTCATCAGAGTGGAAGAGCACCCAAGCCAGAAGGAACACATGCCTGCCGCCAAGAGGGAAACAAACTTTATGGTTGTGTTAGAGCTTTGTCTTGTCCCAAAAGATGGGATGTGCAGGTTGGGCACTGCACAAGAGCCTCTAAGGGGACAAGCAGGAACGGAAACACAGCTTACCCTCTACACACCAAGCCAGGTGCCTTTTCTAAATAGCACAAACGTCCGGCAGAAGACAGTCTAGCCTTCTGTGATGCATGGTATGCAGAGAGGAGACTGTATCTATGTCCTGCTTTCCGCCCCCCCCCCCCGGGGCATCCTTATGGTAAACAGCCATTAAACAGCCATCAGGAACATGTACCTTAACCCTGTCCAGCCACAGATGTGTTTCAGTTTACCCTACATAGGACTTTTTAAAGCTTTCAATGTGCCTGCTTTTAAGGAGGGCCTGCATCCCCCTGTTACCACAGCCCTACCCCTCTCTACTGTCTCCAAGCGATTTGCATGTTTATGTCAACTGCTTTGACTGGAGGCAGTCAGATTTTAATTCTCTGACTCGAGGTAACTGAGTGTAACTCTTTTCCTTGCCACCTAGAAGACCCCAGAAAGCACCAGGGAGAAAATGCAAATAAGGCGAGAAAACCTAGATGTGAAAAGACAAAATAATAGCACTATGTGGACCGGAGAAACAACATATACTAAATAAAGTACCCAGTTCATTGAGTATTACGCATACCCTATCGCTGGAGAGCCATTTCACTAGGCTCGGAGGCTGCGACAATGAGCTGTGATAACACTTAGTCTAGTCTCAACACTGAAGCCAGAGGAATCTTATAAAACTAAGTTAGACCCTGGAATGCTTCTGCGCAGACCCTACAGTGGGACTGTCAAAGTTCTTACAGTGGTTTACAAGGCCCTATAAAATCTGCCTTCACTACCGCTTTGACGTCATCTCTTACAGCTCTCCTCCCTGCCCACTCAGCTCTAATTGTGAGATATGAAATCAGGATGCGACTGACACGAGAGGTGACTAAGTGCCGTGCTGTTCCCCAAACATCAGATATTAGGGCCTTTGCACTGGCCACTACCCCTGCCTGGAACCCTCTCTTCCCATATATACACATGGTTAGATCTCTCATCTGTCGTGTCTTTGCCCAAGCATCACTGCTTCTGTAAGAACTTCTGTCACCATCCTATTTTTAAATTCCCGCCCACACCCACACTCTCCGGCCCTCTCCATCCCCCTTACTCTGCTCTACGTTTTTTCCCCATCACTCTTATCATCTGCTAACATACTTCTTACTAAGCTCACAGCTCATGGTCTATTTCCTCCCCCTGGAATGTCAGCAACTCAAAGGCAGGACTCTCTGTCACTCACTGACGGTGCCCAGCACTTAGTAGGCCCTTAATAAATATGTGTGGAATAAATAAATTGCTCTGGCTGTGTGCTGAAATTTGAGCCTTACTTAGAGCTTCACATATTCTTAGCAATCCTATGAAGTAGGATTACTATGCTCATCTTGTTGATGAGAGAACTGAGACACAGAACAAGCCTGTGGTCACACAGCCAATAACTGGCAGGGTCCGTATTCAAACTCACATGCTCTCACTCCAGAGCCCACATCTTAACTATGACCAGCTGCTTGGACCTCAATAATTTTATAGTTCACAGGAGGCAAAATTAACACATGCATTCTTTCAGCCACTGGTTTATCTGAAAGTCCCTCAGTGGAGGCCAGCTAACAGCTTTTCTGGACTGTTTCACCCTAATCAAAGACAGAAGAAGTTGAACTTGGGGAAAGCAAGGTGGAGAAGGAAGTGAGCTATTAAATGCATTGGGAGGAGGGGCCCATAATATGAGGTACAGTCTACCCCCGAAACAGGATGTCCACAAAGAAAAACAACTAAGGAACATTTTAGGAACCTTGAGAGTAAGTGTGCGTGATTTTTTACCTCATAGCTCAGATATGCGTCAGGGAACATTAGTAGGATTTTGAATTTCTTTTACTGTAACTTTCATAGGAAAGTCAGTTCATGAAAGAAGTGGTCATGATTTGGCTACACTTTTGTTCTCCCAAGAAGCTACTGCTCTCATCTGCTGGATGAGAAAGGAGAGTATTGGAAAATGGAGAAGAAAACACACAACCAAAACATGATGGGTAGTTGAAGTTTTTTGTGGGCCCACATGAAAAAAACCTGTTTACATAAATATTGTAAACTGATAAATAAATGCACATTGAATTAGACGTTAAATGAGGTCCTTTTCAAATACTACCCAGGAAAAATGTGTGAAAAAAGAAAGTTTCTTTTTCTTTTTTCTCTAGTTCATGCTCTTAGATGCTCGTTCAAGATATCAAGAAAAGATTCTTCCTCTTAAAAACCCAGGTATGTGGATGTCCAGTGGTTAGGACTCCATGCTTCCACGGTAGGGGGCCCGGGTTCCATCCCTGGTGGGGGAACTAAGACCTTGCATGCCGCGGAGTGCAGCCAAAGAGAAAATAAAATAAACAAATAAAGGTCCAGGTACGTTTTTAACATACAAATGTATATTGCTTTTTTTAAAAAATCTCTTTTATAAATGCAAAATTGCCAGGTGCAAGGCAACGTTTTACTGATACATTTAAAGTTAGTTTAATTTTCTAGTAATTTACATTCAGTTTCAATTAGTACATATTGTGATTTTCAAAATATAAACCCAGTTTTCTTGAAACTGATCCAAAACATTGTCTTTGCATCTTCTGATTCTCCTGACTCAAATGGTATAAGCATCTCTCTAAATTTCTTGTGCTCTTGAAAGTAATTTCATAATGTTTTCTCAGTTGTGACCTGTTTCCTGCTAATCACATCACAGCTCTAATGTACGACCTTCTAACTCTAACAGGCAAGTGAGGCCTTGACGAGATTACCTTAAGTAAATAAATATGTGAAAGAAGTTATCTAGCATTGTACTTTATTTTAGTCCTTTATACATGGACCCAACATTTTAAAAAGATCAACCATCTCACCATTTATCTTAAATGAAAGCTCTTTCCTCATGCCACCCTTGCATAATGGGTCAAAGATGATCAGATTTGATTTTGGAAAGGAAGTTAAGTGATACCATGGAAAGAATTTTTAAAACTTGAACTGAGATATTTTAAAAATTCAAGGTATTCTCTGGGATATCTGATCCCCTGAAACAAGTTATTAAAATATATAATTTTTAAAACTTGGATTAAATAGCTTTATAATGAACCAGGAATGATGGATTTCAAATAGGCCCTGTCCTGGAGCTTAGTATGAAAAAAGCAGACGAGACAAGGAGACCCTTTCCTTGGCCCGCTAGTTTTACTAATTTGTGTTACTGGGTGATCAGAAATTCTTACTTAAGGATTAGCCACTGTTGTAATGTTTTATTCCAGTGTTCCAAGAATTCCTTTAGAGATTAAGAACAAATCCTTGGAAAAGGATCCAATTTTTGAGTCCCGAATTACTTCTCGGGATACCAGTGCAAAACATCAGAAGTGAGCTAATCCCTTAAGAAAGGGATATTTGATAACTCAATAGCACAAATTAATTGTGAGAATGCTCAGGGACTCCAAATGCATTATAATTAATTTAATTCTTAAAAAATACATTGAATAATGTAGTTAATCCCCATAAAAGTAACCTAGTGGAGGGAAGGTGGGAGTTGGTATTCTTGCCCTTCTTTGATTTTAGAAGCCAATAATCAGCCTGAAGTTCGAGAAGCACATTACGCCTCTGCAGCTCTGCAGTCTACACTTTCACGTGTAACAGACTGTACAAGCGTGTAAACTATATTGCAATGAGACAAGTATCATTTTTGGTGTAGAAATAGATGGAAACAGGTATGGACTGATGACTCTTACTACCCAATTGAATCATCTCTCGTGCAGAATAACTATGTTCTTCTGGTAAAGGAAAAGAGTCATATCATAGAGGAAAAAGAGCCTGTTTGGTGAACACATTTAAAGCGGAATGCATATGTTGTCTTTCACGGACTTAATGTCTCATTTTATTTTTTCCCCAAGAGATCCAGAGTTACAAAAGCATTATATTTTGAGTTGTGAATTCCTCATTACAGAAATGTTTTATGTACTGCTGCTTTCAGATGAAGCTTCTCTGGTGATTTTTTTTTTTAATCCAGTTATCACGTCTAGTTTATGGACTACTTGGCGTGCTTCAGTGAGAGACATTTAACAAATAAGATTGGTAGTTTGTCAACGATCTTAAATAATATCCGAGCTCCCTATGCCATGCAGCTTCTTTTCAAACAAAGACTGTCAGTGTCTTCAAGCCCTTTTTAGTAAAGTTGTTAGCAGTCCAAAGGTAAGTGTTAAGCATCTAGAAAGGGACTGTGAGTGAGATGTTGCTCCTCTGCTAAAGTGGAATACAGACAACCAAACCCAGACAACCAAACCGAAACACCAGATATTCATCTGGTCAACAGCTGAGTGTTCCAGATAAGTGACTTCAGAGGACATGGCCAACTCTTATGGCTTTTTCATCTCGTGGTAACCCCCAAAAAAGCGTGGTGCACCATCGCGTGTCCTGCACTCTGCATGCCAGCTCAGACTTGCCTTCTTCTGGAACTGTTACCACCCATTGAGTGCTAACCAGGCAAGGCAAAGCCATGCTTTCCCGTCTGACGGTCACCTCTGTCTGTGTGACCTCATGTGATTGAGCTGAGGCCGCTGTCCCTCTATTTGTCCTCCAATGAACAGCCATTGTTCATTTAGCACAAACGTCCTGAATGCCCAGCCTGTGCTAAGTTACACCACTAAGAAATTCGTGGCCATGTCCCAATTCCAGAGGAAGTGACCCTCAAGCTGAGAAAGCAAGAGTGAATCACAAGAGGTTAAAAAACAATACAGATTAAAATAACCACAAAACTACAAATGACAACCAAGCCAGCAGATGACTAAATGATGGATGAGTGGGTCAGACAAGAAGCTTTTATGGAGGAAGTGGAGGTGGGCAGGACAGAGGCAGGCAGAAAGGAGAAAGATCTGTTGTGATACGTTCACATTTGTGCGCCCACGTACTACTTGTGTGCAAAGGCAGCTGCAGCTCTTGTGGCTCTCCTGCACCTCCTATCAGTGTTCCTCTCTTTGTTCTCCCCAAAGGAAGGGAGAAGAAGATAAAGATGATGTGGTCAGAGCTTGGGACAGAAAGGAGACCAACAGGGCTACAGCCCCCAGAATAGAAACTGTGTGAAAGGATCAAGCTCCAGGCTGGTTCCTACTGGAAGCAGTAAGGAAACTAGAGCAAGGGTGAGTGCAGGTTCAGAGAGCTGCCCTGTCCTTTGCTCATCACCACCTCCCTAGAAGCATCTTCCCACCAGCAAGGTGGTGGGCCAGCAGACGGCGCACCACACCACCAGGGGGAAGAGGAAGACGACCAGGCTGACTGCAGGAACAGGCTTGGAGAGATCTCTGAGCACTCTACAGCCTCTAAAAGAGACCACGACTCAGAGTCTGAACAGGCCTTAAGACGGCAGATGGGGCAATGGCAAAGACAAAAGAAGGGTCCCGCCATGCTTTGCTTGGTATTTTTCAAGTGTCAATTGATTTTGCAAATATATATATTTTTGCTTGTCAAGTGGGGAAAGCAATTTGTGCTTCACAGTCTCTCTAAGGTATTTTGAAGACTAATTAGCTAAATCCAAAAGGACTTGGGGTTCTTGGGAGAAACGTGCTTTAGATGGGGAGTATGACCTCACCGTCTGTCCCATGTGACTCAGTCCTCAGGTTGTCCATCTTTTACATCCACAGAAAACATACCATTAAGTGTTATAAGACTGTCTGACCTTAGGAGGCATCTAGTACAGCACACAGGGGAGTCAACGTATACGCAATACACAGGTGGAACATTTCACACATGAACATGTTTAAGGTAAGTATCCCATGCCTGTGCTTTTAAGCTACTGAAGTCGCACCACTCCCTGACCTTTAGCCCGCTGTGACCCATGGCTTGAGCAGGAGAAAAGATGTTCTCTTCTGGAATCAGTCATTTAATATCCTTCCAAATAAACAAGTCAAAAGCAAACAATAATACCTAATAAGGAGGAGACGTTTAAATGAGAGCGTTAAAAAATATTCTCACTGCTTTTCTACTAAATGAACAAACAGGTCAGGAAACAGAATCCACAGCCTTAGAAGAGACAGAAAATCTGACACACGCTACAACGTGGAGGAACCTTGACTGCATTATGCTAAGGGAAATAAGCCAGTCGCAAAGGACAGATACCGTATGATTCCACTCATGTGAGGTACCCAGAAGGGTAAATCCACAGAGACAGAAGGTAGACGTCCCCTCCGCCAGGGGCAGGAGGCAGGGGCGTGGGGAGTTAGTGTTGGATGAGCGCGGAGTTTAAGTTTGAGAAAAGGAAAAAATTCTGGAGATGTTTGATGTGATGGTTATACAACAATGTGAATGCACTTAATGCCACAGAACTGTACACTTAAAAAATGATTTAAATGGTAAATTTTGTTATGTATATTTTACCACAATTTTTAAAAACAGAAAGCAGTGGAAAAATGTACAATGAAATGATATGATGTCTGGGATTTGCCTCAAAATAATAGGGTGAGAGGGCTTCCCTGGTGGTGCAGTGGTTGAGAGTCCGCCTGCCGATGCAGGGGACGTGGGTTCGTGCCCCGGTCCGGGAAGATCCCACATGCCGCGGAGCGGCTGGGCCCGTGAGCCATGGCCGCTGAGCCTGCGCGTCCGGAGCCTGTGTTCCGCAACGGGAGAGGCCACAACAGTGAGAAGCCTGCGTACTGCAAAAAAATAATAATAATAGGGTGAGAGGGGGAGTGAGTTAGGTACAGACAAAATAAAGCTGGCCATCTGTTGCTGATCATTCAAGCTGGGCGATGGGTACATGGAGGTTGATTATACATGATTTGTCTTCCTTCGTATATGTCTGAAATGTTCCATTCCAAAAAAGTGTAAAAAAGGAAAGCCAGAATGTAGAGCATGATCACAATTCTGTTTTCTTTGAAGGATTATCTGCATATATATGCATAGAACATGTCTAAGCATGCATAGTTTGGGGGAAAAGTGTAGCATAGTTTAAAAGAAAAGGAGTTACACAAGGAATGAAATAACACTTGAATGCACAGAATTCTGCATCTTCAGAAGGGGCCGTCTAGGCTCCATCTCTAGTCCTGAACTGAAGGGTGGAGACAAGGTTCTGAAGTTCCAGAGGAGCGTTTCCTGGCCCCTGAAGCTCACCCTGCGTGCAAACACACACACACACACACACACACACACACACACACACGTTCTTCTGTTAGTTCCTCTTCCCAGATTAGATTGTTGAGTGGAAGCTACTAAACCCTGGGTGGACCCCTGGGAGCAAGCCAGTGAGGACCCATCAGCCGGGCTCTGCCCCAGGCTACCTCTCAGCAAAGAACCCAGACGCTCAGACTGGGAAAAGCCTTGTCCGCCCACCCAGGGCCAGGCCCTTTTCAAAAGCACCCCAAGAAGAGGCTTCAATTGTGACTCTTTGCATTATAATCAGCCCAAGGCAAAGGGCCTGAGATGGTTTTGATGTGTAAATTTCACGTTTAACAATGAAAATCGCACACCAACATTTATAAGTACACACACACACACACACACAATTTTAGGTCTCCTTCCCTAGTATTCATATATTTCATGGTCTCCCACAAAATAACAATGTCTTGGTCATCCAAAAAGAATCCGAGGTTTTTTAAAAGGCTAGATATATATCACACATAAGAATTATTTCTCTCAATATTTATCTGTGGTTACCTCTGAGGAAGCATACAGCTGGAAGGGTGAAGTACAGCCATTATTTAACGAAGTGGGGCAAAATTACATGACATTTCCTCAGACAAGGAAAAAATAAGACGATACAATAAAGTCCTTTGGAAGCCCCAATAAGATAATCACAAAGACAAGTAACACCAATCAGAATTTGACGAGGACACCCCAGGTCCCCGGACACATCCAGAGTGGCGCTGAGGATGAGAATTGGCCCCAGTCTTTGGTTTCCAGTCTCCAGTGAGAGATCCTGCTTGGACAGGGACAAAATGACCAGAGAGACAACTATATGGTTATTTCCCCCAAAAAATGTCGAAAGGCATTGAATGTCTTTCGTTTTACACGTAGATTCACTTTTTGCTCTTCACAGAAGGTGGGCACGACGGACCTTCCCCCTGAATGCTGCTCTGTGGCGGGTCCCGATCCGGGTGCAGAGCATGGGTTAAGATAGCCAAACCTCACACATCTTTACCAGATGGGGGAACAAGCACAGGTGCACCAAAAGGCCCCTGAAGAAGGTTCTTAGCGCCTGTAATTGCTTCCACATCTGCTGTGCCTTAGGAATCTAAGAATACCTTGAGGAGGGATAAGATGGGTGGTTGACCTCCAAGAAATATTAGAGAAAATAATGCTTGGGAGCGAATTCTTGTGCCCCTGAATCTAGCCAACACCAAAAGTCTTAGATCCTAAAAATTCTAGGAAAGCTTTTCACATAAAAAGGAAAAGACTGTATAAACATCTATCACAGACTTTTCCTCCATGTTCTGGTCATAGTTTAACAATTTTATTGAATTAGGAGACCTGCCTTAAATATCCCCATGACAGATATGGTCATCAGTATCACCTATTTTATAATATTTATGAGGCTGATAGTATATTTCCTAGTCACTGGCCACTTTTCTACGATTCTAAGTTCCAAAGGACACCACCTTATGGCCCAGTAAGGAGCTGGTGAGGGTCCCACCTTCATTAGACCTCCAAAGCCCTGGGACAGGTGCTATTGGCCAAATCACTTCCCCTTTCCAGGCTGACATTTTCACATCTGTAAGACGAAGGCGCGCCAAGTCCGTTCCAACTCCGACATCCTATGATTCCATAAATAAATGTTAGATGACAACGTGAGATTCTGTGAAGGGAGAACCTGCGCTGCCAGTTTAGCCCACGGAGACAATGACCTGAGCTGATAGGCTTTGAAATGAGAACTATGCAAAACCACAGGGTAAGACAGAACAAAAGCCCTTGACAGCAGGAAGCTACATTGAGCCTCTCTTTTTTCCAGCCAGCCTTCATTTTGTCCTGGACACTCCTCGGGGTTTTCTAAGACCTTCCCTTATTCTTCTCCAGCAACATGTCCACTTTCCAAATACCCGACCATGCACCATGTGTCATTTTGCTGGATTTTCGTTTTTTTTAATAAGCTGTCTTATCATGAAACCTGTTTCACTGTAACCTCTTTGCATCCTTCCAACCACTGTATAATGAGTATACAGTAAAACCCAAGCACATAGTAAAAGCTGTATGCCATTAGAGGGGGAAAAAAGCTGACCGGAAGCTTTTAAAAAGCTGACCTGAAGTTCTAGTTTATGACCCCAAAATGACTGGAGACGGACATATTAGTCACTTAACCTTTTTATTACATTTATTTGTGAAAACCATTGAAGTTGGGATTTTTTTTTTCCCAGTGTATTATCATTTTCTCTTCCCCCTGGCTTTGTTCCATCACATTTCAAAGAATGTGCGTAATATCAGCTGCGGAGTCTCTCCTGTTTCCATCCTCTCCCTCCTTTCCTCTTCACAGTCATCCTTTTAAGGTTAGCCAACCATGGGCTATCATTATACACCCGCAGTGCGATAAGGCCACCAACAAGAAGAAAAGAGAAAGGGGGAAAAATAGTTGGTGGGGGTGGTTTAAAGATCCTCATAAAATTAAATCTTAGATTTCAGTTCTCCCTCATATTTTATTGTCTTTTCTTTTTCCTGTGGTAAATGGTAATTAGAGTCAATAATCTTTTGCTGAGAGAGCACCTTGTCTCCGCGGTGTTTATATCATCCTCATCAAAGATGTGCCTTAAGGCCCTGGCGTGTTAATAATTTAAGGTGTGCACAGCCTAGTTATAGCAGGAAGCCTAGTTATTGAGTTTGTAAACCAGCCGATGATTTATGAGAACACCTTGCATGAGTCATGCTCATTACATAAAATACTTCAGTTTAATAAGGAACATGGGGTAAATAGTTCTTCCCGTTACAGGGTGATCGTGCAATTGGAAGTTGTTGAGTTTTGTCACCGGCTTCACCAACGCTGTTTTGTCTCAATTGTGTCGGCAGGGCCGGGGAGGGAGGGCTGCGTGTCCGTGTGCATCTGTACATGCGTGCACGGGGTGCTGACCTCCTACCCCCCAACGTAGACTGCAAGTCTAGAACTTTCTCTCCCCTGAGAAGCTGTATTACAGAAGCCAAACCCTCTGATAGAGAGAACATTAAATTTCCCTACTAATTAAGAAACCAGAAACGCTCATGGAAATAAAATTACAAGAAAAAATCAATATACGGTTGTTAAATGTAGCCTGCATTTAAGGGCCATAACCATATTTTACTGTTAAACACTGTGGTTTACTCATTAGGAATTCCTAAGCAGACTGCAGTAGCAAAAGCCAAACATGGCATTCTGGCCTGTTTAAAAGAAAATGTGTACACGGGGTACACTTTTTCTTTTTTAATAATGTTCCATATCTGGAGCTTTGAAAAAAATATTTGGACAATTTTGTTGGAGGTCGGTGTATACTATTTCCTAACCAACACAGATCCAGTGACTGCTTATATTTCTTTTATGCTGAATTAATTGATGTAAGCATCCAGTTAGCACTAGAATGGTGAGCAACTAAGCTTCTTTGGTCTCACAGATATCTGTATAAAGTGAACTTTGATGTTAGGTTGTGCTGACGGTTGCGTGATCTCTCGGGTGCTTTAAAGAATTTTCAAAAGGAAAAAAAAAAAAGAAAGAGTGAAGTAAGACACACTGAACTCTTATCTGTTTTATGTGTTTGAAAAATTCCTCCAACCTCCATGTCTAGTTTACTAACTTTGGGGGCATTTCTAAGCATACTCAGAAATGTTTTATAAGCAGAATCGCTAAAAGAAAATCATTTACATTCATTTAAGACACCAAATATAGTCAATGGTTTTTATCAGCTTTCTTTAGAAAATGAATGTTTCCTGAAAAAGAGATGACTCTGAAAAGCGGTTTGATGAGTGAGTAGGTGTACTTGTGGTCTCTGTTTGACCACAGAGAAAATGGCTAATCTGAGTTTCAAATTACGGTGCTTCCCTCCCAGGAATCCTACCTGTTTTCAGTCTGATGCTTAGTTCTCTCTCACTGTTGACGCTGTTTGGGGATGTGACTTCCAGTTCAGACACTCTGCATGTTATGTGTACTTTCCTCAAGCTAGGAGAGCACCTACTAGCCTCCACATGAGTATAGCCTGTCCTGATTTAAAGAAAATTTTCCATTTTGCCTTTATAGCACGTTATATTATATTCCCTTTATGATAAAAGAGAAATTATGCAATAGTGCAAAACGAATGCACCATGGGACTTCCCTGGTGGTCCAATGGTTGAGACTCCGCGCCTCCACTACAAGGGGCGTGGGTTCGATCCCTGGTGGGGGAACTAAGAACCCACATGCTGCTGGGTGGAATCGCCAAAAAATACAAAACCAAATCCCAATGCACAATGAACACTTCAGTGAGAGAATTTCTGAACGATAATCTCAAAACCATAAAAGTATGTCAATGGATTTTGAGTTACACTACCTATCATAAATGACCCGGTTTCCCAAATATAGTCAATTTTCTCCAGCCACAAAAAATTAACAAGTACAGCCTTACTCATTTCCCTTCTAAGACCTGTTTTCTACCTTTCCTCTCTGTGCACAGAAATCTTATGTCAAAAATTAGTTTCATAGCTAGTGGGAAGCAGCCGCATAGCACAGGGAGATCAGCTCGGTGCTTTGCGACCGCCTAGAAGGGTGGGATAGGGAGGGTGGGAGGGAGACGCAAGAGGGAGGGGATATGGGGATATATGTATGCATATAGCTGATTCACCTTGTTATACAGCAGAAACTAACACACCACTATAAAGCAATTACACTCCAATAAAGAGGTTAAAAAAAAAAGGTAGTTTCAAGTAGAAACACTTTATTCAAAACATTTTAAATTCCAAGCAGCCTCACAGGCATTTTAATAAGTAACATTTACGGTACATATCAGACTGTAAGCTTCCAGCAGACCAAACATATATATTTGTATTATTTTCCATATTATATTTAGCAGTGTCATGTGATTATGTTCTTACTAAATAATGACTGTGTTAACAGGACCTTTGCTATTATCTCAGGCCTTCTAGGTTGGGTAGTGTTTTCTTTTCCTCAAACGGCATACAGCTCCGGTTTACACAGAAGTTTTACAAGCTCTGCTTTGATTTCGGAAAAAAAAAAAATTTAATAAATTGAATAGCTACAAGTCTATTTTAAAAGTCTCCGTGTGTGTGTGTGTGTGTGTGTGATCCAAAAAGCTCACTTAAAGACAAAAAGGCCACTGAGATATTAATACACATATCCAGGGTCATGTAATTATAGATCATTTTGGTTCTTCTGAGAGTGAATACGTAACTGTCATTCTTGGTGTTCCTACAGTACTTTTCCCTCCTTTAAGGACCTCAATACTGTTTCTAGTTTTGCTTCCCACCTGCTTACCCTCAGCCTCTGTGGAGAAGGAGAGGTATCCACGGTGCCTCAACAACTCACAAAGGACTCTGTGCCTAAATCCTGCTCTGAGGGGGGTCCATGGAACAAAGCCACCTCTTCTGTAATCAGCCCCCCTCTTAGTAGAACCCAAGATCACTCTCTGTTACATCAATTTCCCTGGAAGATGAATAATGTTTTGGTTCCTGGAAATGTCCCCTGATTTTCTGTTCTTGCAGTTCCATGGGTAAGTATCTCCAGATAAGGCAAATCATGAGAATTCTGGAAATTCAGGGTTTCCCAACCTGACAGCCGCGTTTTCCACTAGAGCATTTGCCATGTGGCCTGAACCCGAACGTTCCTCACAGGCCACCTGCTTTTGACGTCAGTGGGAGCTCGGCCCCATTGAAGATGGAGGTGAAGATAACATTGGCAAAGTCTGCTTTGCAAAATTCAGCTTTTGTCCCCTCTGCCGCAGATAGGATGATAAGCCCGGGGCCTGCAGGGCCAACGTTTTCACAGGAGCGTCTCCTTGCTGGGCTGTCCTACCAAATCCGCATAAATCAGCCGCCTATTATGGTCCTGTCTGATAGCATCTCAGCTACTCAAAGACCTTCAAAGACCTCGCAGGGCAGTCATTCTTGCAATGCCTCTGTTCCCATACAGTATATTTTACCTACAGTGCCAAAATGTAAGCACAACTGAAAACAGATTGTTTATCTGTACCCAAAGATAGATATTTACTAGCCAGCAAATACAAACCCCATCAGAGCTGACTGGTCAAACAGCAACCTTCTGAGACCCATTTGTGAAGGGTGTGTCTCCAGTATTTTGTGACCTCATTCATTCTACAAGGGGACCCTTGGGGACATTGTGGTTGAAAAGAATCCACCGTTTCCCTGACGAGCTAAAGAGTAACAACTGCTATGCCGGGAATCTTGTCCATCATTCCTGAAGCTGCAGCAGAGCTTTTCTCTCTAGAAATAAAATCTGAGATAGTCCAGGGAAAACAGCGGTGAAGAGATAAGATCTTGAAAATGTTGTAGCAGGAGCCCTCCTCTTCCCCTCCCTCCACTTTGTGTGTGGAGAGTGAAGGCTGAGGCTCTCACAGCCACCCTAAATGTATGGCTGCCTTTTGTGCCCCAGGGCCAGAGGCAATTTCTTTACTGGAGATGCAATCAGCTCTAACCAATCAGTAAGAAGGGTTAATCAGCTGATCGATTGGTCCCTCAGCAGCCAGGACCTGGCTCCTCTCTGACTGGCTCTAGCCTGGCCTTGGGGCAAGAGGTTGGGAACTTTTAATTATCTGCAGCAGCTATTGCACTGATTGAATGGTCAATGGGTTTACCACTGAGGCAGCACTGCTTGAATAATAATAGAAAGCCCAGCGGACGCCGGGGAGCGCAAACAGAGGACCAGAAAAGGCACTTGGCCACCACAATGCACGTTAAGACGAGTGGATTGCCTGACAGATACCAAATTTCAAAGGTCTGGAAGATGTTTTATCCAAGTGTGGTAGGTGCTAGGGGATCCTTGAGAGATGGCATTTCCTCGTGTCCCCCTTTGGTCTGTGGCCATCGCTGTCTGCACCATGTTGCCCCAGGACAAAGGGAAATTTGCTTCCCCGGGTGGTTAAAAAATGAACACTGGCGGAAATGTGTATTTTGATGTTTGCAGGCACTGTCAGGGTTTAGTTATTTTTCATTGTGAACTTCCTTGAAAAGAAATCTTCCCTAGCTCCACTCTGTGAGATGTGCTCATTCTGTGTGGTTTATTTTTGGGGGGGAGGGGGTGTGCGCTTAGGGGGAAGTAGAGGCAGATTATATCACGCAAAAAAATATAGTGTTCACACCCAAGGGGATTTAAAACTCTCCCTCAACTCTGTGGGATGAAGATCCTTCCAGTTTCTGTCCCTCAGCATAACTCATTAATCCAACAACTCACTATAGCATTTTGATCTCTCCTTTCCCTGATAAACACAGTTCATTCATGGTGGTTTCTTTTCCCCTGGCAGGTTAAACCAACAAGTGCCTCAGAATAAAAATGATATCTGTGTTCAAATCCTCAGAGAGTGTAAGACTGGGAGCAAGTGCCCCAGAAGGGCAGACGACCCAGCCAACAGCTCTATGTGCTGGCAGGGAGGTTAGCACAAGATGTGAGCAGTTTCACAGAGCTGCTGAAAAGGATATGTGTAGGGTCAATGTTTAAAAAAAAGAAAGGAAGAAAGAACAATCCATTTGGCTCAGAGACCAGTGTTGGGAGGGGTGTCGAAGAAAAGTCAACTAGAATCCCTTTCAAAGGTGTCAGCTAGACTCTCCGTCAAGACCCTCAAATTGTCAAAGATCAGAAATTGTCCTATTTAAGCAGATTCCATGTTAAAAAATTTGCCTTTCTCCAGTGATCTCACACTGGAGAGCTTTCATCAGCCTCTGCCAGAGTCATTACTATTTATATTACCAAACCCTGGCTGTGTGCAGTCAGTTCATAATTGTCCAGTTTTTCTAATTAATCACAAAAGATTTTTGTTTTGCCTGCAGCTAGTTCTGGGGTGACTCACGATGGCAAGCCAGAGCTCATACATCAAACACAGGCCCTTTCTCACTCCGGCCTTCTGCTGGGGAATGCAGCTCAGCACTTCTCCACCAAAGAAGCTCGCACTGGGCATGTGCAGCCCCAGGCAGGGGAGAAGCCAGAGATCTGTCCTCTACTGGGTGACTTATTTTTATCTGATGCTTGCATTCTCGGGCCAAATCAGATCCAGATAGCAAAGCAAGGTTTCTAAATTCAGAGCACGGCTGCTCTGGCTTCTTTCTCCCCCGCTCTCTGTCTTCCTCCTCTGCTTCTTTTATCAAATTGTTCAAGACTGTAACGTCTCCAAAAGAGAGATCTAGAGACCATTTTTCATATTCTTCGGTCCTTTCAAGAGCTCCCTTTTATGGATGTGACAACAACAAAGGGATATCACCCAGAGGAAAAAAAAGAAACAGTTTTTCTGTATTTTATCCGACCCAATTCATGTAATGACAGGGCAGCAGGAAATACTTGTTTAATATGCAGCTGATCTTATTGAAAGGCACCTGAGGGTGTTTCAGCAGGTGACCGTTTGGAAAGGTGTCTGGTGCAAATAACGTCTAGGATTGCTAGGAAGGAGGCCAGTGCCACCGCTGGCCAGAGTCAAGACAGCAAGTGCACCTTCTACAGATGATCAGAGGGCCTATCAGGGGCAAGGAAGGCCCAGGCTGTCCTGTGTAACCTGCACCGCACGTGAAGAATTTCAAGATCTCCTTTGATCACGCTCCGCCTGCACTGGCTTGGGGTCAGCACGGTAACAAGAGAAAAGCAGCAGGTTCAGCAGCCCTACGCAACCTTCAAGACTCCATCAGATGCTTTGGAGATGTCAGACAGCGACCAGCTGCTGATTTTATATATTGATTCGTTTTGCTGGTATTCATGAATGTTGTTGATGTATTGTCACAACAGATATGTTCCAGGCAGCAACCGATGTGCACATTTCCTTGTGTAAGATGCTGTTGGCAAGGCCATAATGCTCCCACCTGTCCACCTCGCCAAACCCCACTTGTCCTTTAGGTCTAACTAGATATAACCTCCTCTGGGAAGTCCCCTCTGGCCACTTGCCCTGACCCGCCTGCCACCTGTGCCCGCCAGATCCTTAGATACGTCTTTTCTGCACTCCCATAAAAGCTTGCACTGCCTGGATCCTAGTACATATCACACAACGTTGCAATTACCTGTGTACCTGCCTGATTGCCCCATATCGCTTTTGAGCACTGGGAGAATAGGAATCATCGTGTTTGCCCTCAGCTCCAATGCCCATCACCACGGGCAGCCCCAGGAGAGAAGTCCCCCTGAACGGAATAGATTTACCATCAGAAGGAAAGGTCACAGTGATTGTCAAGGATGATGATGTCTAAACATAACTTTCTACATTTTCTCAAGCTACCTTTTCAGGGTTCCACTCACCTACACACCCCCTCACTGGTGATTTGCTCTGTTGACTCCTTAGAGAATTAATTCTCCCAGGCCAGCCCTGTACTCTCTCTATGCTCCTGACCCAAACAACCCTGATGTTTAGTTCACTTTGAATCATAATAACAATGAAGATAAAGAATGCTGTTATTAACTCCTAATTAAGAAAGGCCAAAGAAACCTGCATTTGGGTTTTGCCTTTTAGCTTTTTCCCTTTCTGAAACCTATTTGCATATATTGGGGGGTGGGGTAGGCACCAAAGGACAGCTGAATTGGTCTCTCATTCTCTACTATGAAAAACACTGGGGAAGGTGAGTTCCAGACCATCCTTGGATCTCACTGAGGTTAATTCATTTTTCAGACAGGAAAGACTGGGTCTTCTTTAACACAAAGGATGCCAAATTTACAAAAACCCCAAGGTCACTAGGTCTTTGAAGATCATATTAATTCATAAATTTTTTTTAATTTATTTATTTATTTTTGGCTGCATTGGGTCTTTGCTGCTGCACACGAGCTTTCTCTAGTTACGGCGAGCAGGGGCTACTCTGCGTTGCGGTGCGCGGGCTTCTCATGACGGTGGCTTCTCTTGTTGCAGAGCACAGGCTCTAGGCCCGTGGGCTTCAGTAGTTGTGGAATGCGGGCTCAATAGTTGTGGCTCGCGGGTTCTAGAGCTCAGGCTCAGTAGTTGTGGCGCACAGGCTTAGTTGCTCCGCGGCATGTGGGATCTTCCCAGGCCAGGGCTTGAACCCGTGTCCCCTGCATTGGCAGGCAGATTCTTAACCGCCGCGCCACCAGGGAAGTCTCTAATTCATAAACTTTTATTGAGCGTGTGCCATGAAGCAGCACATAATGGGCACTGGAAATGGACAGAACAGGCATGGCCCCAACCCTGATTCATCAGCAACCCACACCAAGCTTGCTGTTCTTCTGGGCAGATAAACTACACAAGCTATCACAAGTCTGATGGGTATCACAAAAGAATGGTCACGGGTTACCGTGGAAACCTGCAACTGGAGGAGCTCTCGTGGTCTGGGGTAGGGGGTGTTCCATAAGACTTGTGTGCAGAAGTTCCCTTTAAGCTGAGTCAGGCAGGATGACCAGGCTAGAATTGCTCCAAGCAGGTGGGAATGAATAAGCTGTGCTCCTTTCTCAAGGACATGGAAGGATGTTCGTAGCTGGGACCTGAGAGTGAATGGAACGCCTTCCCAGAGGCTGGAGTCACCAAGACCATCATAGTGGTGCCTTGTACACCATAGTAAAGATTTTTAAATTTTGTCCTAAGGACATTGGGAAACGTTAAAGAGGGGTTTTAAACAGGTGCATTAAAGACTTAGATCTATTGTCTACAGGGCACTCTAGTTGCCTTTGTGAAGAACAAGAGAGGCAAGATGGAAAATGGGGGAATAATTAAGCAACCCCTGCAGAAGCCCAGGTAAGAAATGATGGCAGCCTAGACTAAAGCAGTGACCATGGGATAGAGGCAAGTACACAGGTTTTAGAGATATTGAGGAGTTGAGAAAATGAAGGAAAAATAAATAGTGGAAGTTGCTGAAGAACAGCTGAGGTTTGTTTCCTCTGCATTTCAAGCATTCAATTCTACTTAATCAAGTGTCCCCAAAACCAACAAATCTGAAACTCAAAGCAGTGGGTTTAAGAAAAATGAGTTAGGGGTGAAACTGAGGTACCATTGTTGCTGACTGGAACACAACGCCGTGCTAAGAATATTTTCTAATTTACCTAACATCTCTTTCGGTACTGATGGCAGAGAGTTACTGATTACACATGGCCCGCAGAATATAGTCACTCAGAAAGGGAATTTTGAACCTATTTGAAAACTCTAGAACCAAAAATTACATTCTCTTATACTAAAAGTAAGTTAGAAATTTTAAATATCAACAGCTAGAACATATATAAATAACCAAATTCTAAGTACAGTTAGGTATCATATCAGTTTTCTAATTGCTTTTTTTCACTTGTTTATCGTAGCCTAGATAAACAATTTCGTCTTCCCCAGGAAAGGATTCTGAATTCTCAACATGAGCCTTCTTTTTTTCTTTCTAATAACAAATAGCTACACAAGTGGCTTTTTCTCTAAGGTTCATATAATAGGGGTCTTGATGCTAATACTAGGCACTCTCTCAGGTAGCTGGATAAAAAAGCAAATCCCCTTCATACTCCTCCGAAGGAATTTTCCAAAATCAAAGAGAATAGTTTCATGGGTTTTTTTGAGAATAGCTTCACTTTAAAAATAACATTCATAATGAAAAAAAGAAATCTCTGTGTAAGTCAACCAACTCCTAAACCAAATCCATCCCTTCCTTCATTTAACTCAGGTGGTGTATATGAAATAACAAAATTCCAAATCAACAAAAGAATTTGCATGAAATCTTGGAACGTATTTAAACAAGATTTGAAGTCTAGGGTAAAAATGAGCGGCCACTCATGGGGCAGAAGGTGATGGAAGAGAATCTCCCTAGTTTCACTATTGTACATCGGACCAAAAACTGAAAAGGAAGGAAGAATAGGAAAGCATTTAAGATTTGATCGAAGACAAGTTTTTGTAAGAGCAAAAAAATGCCTCTTTTCCGATCACTAAAAGATTTCCTTATTTTCCTTCTAACTCCAATCCCAATTATACCTCTCACATGGGATCTGCTTCCGTCTTCATACCTCTGGGTGAGAATCTGACCAGGAAAGGACTTTCTTCTCAGGAAATCTCAGTTCTGATTAGAAAAACGCCCTGGAAAGACTCCAACGCAGTTCCTGGTCTGATCTGAATACCTGAGCACACACCTACTGGCCTCACCTGAGTACTTGGTTCTAGGTTCTAAATCTGGACCTGACACTAAAAGAAGAGTTCCAGGATGTGCCGGTCCTTCTTTCCTGAGTTTCCGTCAATCGGCTAGAACTTAGACCTCCTTCCTCCAGGCTGATGGACCAGGACAGCTGAGTGGGAGCCCTGAGAGCCCCTCTCACAGACTTGACTGCCCTGTTCACAATGCCCGGGGACCCACCCTGGCACGGCAGTCACTCTGTGTGCCATGGTCACCTTTGTCTCTGGGGCGTTCAGCAAGGATAAGCACAGGTGTCTAAGAGTGATGATCACGTTACAGCTGAAGGAAACAAAGGTGCAATTTTCCCCTTCTCCCTCCTCCCTCCCTTTTGTTGCCATTCCTGGTTTCAGTTTTACTTCCAGATTTTTAGTCAATGGAAAGATACTCTCATGGATTTAAGTACCTGATCTATTTGTAAAGATAAACATCTAAATAAACAACTAAAGCCAAAACAACCTTCAAAGACTTGCACTTAGAGTGACTCTTTCTGGAAAAGATAGAAATTAGGATGGCAACCCAAATCAAAAGCCTGCCTCTGATTTAAAAGTTCACCTCTTGTAACTCTGGAAAAGTTACAGATGAGTCAGGAGAAGGCAGGAACCTGAAAACTCAAGTCACTTTAGTCCAGGCCCTGTGATTTTTCATCCTTTGGCTAAAGCTACAATTACAGAGAAGTTTCCCAATCCCCCGCGTTCGGGAAGTGAGTCACCGGATGAACTGTGAATGGAGCTATTACTGAGCGTCTGCCCTTCAGAGACTAAGAGAAGTGAATTGAGGTGGAGTTTTTGCTGATTGATAAGCATTAAATCAGATGAGGATAATGGCAAATATGCCTATCGTTCTTATAAAACCATATGAACAGTGATCATTTTCCAATACCTGGAGGAGTGTCTTACAACACGCAGGTAATGTAAGCAGCAGGAAAGGAGGTTGAAAGTGACTTTCTGTCATCCCCGCATTAGTGGAACGGCAAGATGAATGTTGCGTCTTGAAATGCCTAGCATTTTTTTGCCTGCTATTATTAACCTTGCGTGCTTCTAAGCAGCACGGGGTCCTGGAGAAAAAGGTTATAACAAGTGGATATTTGAGAGCAGAGATTGCTATCCAGGGTAGGCTGAATTGTACGTGCTTCCTTTAACCTTCCTTTGTGCTTGAAATCTACTACTTTGATGCACCTGCTCCCTCCCAGTTGTAAAAGCTTCAAACACAGCAGCTAAATGTAGTTGGATTCAGCACAATGTTAGATTCAAATAAAGTGCCTCACATGATTAAACAGCTATCCTCCAAGATAGCTGGACAGTTTCCGTCTGAAGAGGTGCTGACTAGCTTGCCCCGAATGCCAACTTCATATATCATAAGGGTCTTTGTGTTTTATAGCATCTTTTCTTTCTCGGTATGAGTCCTGTACTCTGATTTTCGTTTTTATCAGGCTAAAGAGGATATATTTTATCATAATGGCTTTATATCCAACATGCACAGGCCAACACAAATAAGGCATTAGACTTTAAAGAACTGTACCTCAGGCACCATTTTATTAGAACTAGCGTTTACATCAAACAATACATCCTAAGTACTTTATAGTAAGCGTGGACGAATCATTTGCCTGAGGATTAGGTGTTGTGCCATTGAAATGTAGTCCCTCTGTTGATTTTTTTCTTAACTGCCAAACCAAACACGGTCAAAGAAGTAACCGTAAAAGCTGAAACGGGAGCGATCTTATCCTACGTTTCAAGCATAGAATAAAAACTGAAGCCGAAACAAGAGTAATACAGTAAGACATATGGGAACGTATGTATATGTATAACTGATGCACTTTGTTATAAAGCAGAGGCTAACACACCATTGTAAAGCGATTGTACCCCAATAAAGATGTTAAATAAATAATAAAAAGAGTAATACAGTAATATAAGGTGGAGCGTTTCATTCAAACACACATCTATTTCTGTGGTGTCTAACATCTGTTCCTATGTCTTCTTTCATTACTGGAGTGTACCAATTATATGGCATCCTCAAAGCATGTAAGGGTGAAAAAAGAAAGCAGTGCTCAGTGGAACCCAAGACCTCCCAAATTACCTCCCACCTGGCACACTCCGAAGTAACCCACTTGGCTCTTTCCAGCTAATCGCATCCTTAAACGGCTGCAAATGAGGGGACCAGTCCCCCTGTGTGAGACCGCTGCAACAGTTGATCTTACTCTCTCAGGCCAGGACCATATTCTTCAGGATACTGTTAAAATAATTCATAAGTAGGCATCGGGGATATTTTTAAACTAGAGAGCCGTTGTGTGGTCTCCAAGATAGTATTCAATGGGGTTCATCTCATAGGCAAAGACACCCTATTTTTTAAAAAGTCCATAAAGCATCCTACTAAAGTAAACCCTTGCCTTATTCCAAGTTCTATCAGTGAAGATTTCCCCAGTATAGGGGACCCATAAATTAACATAACACAACATGACGGCTAAGTGTGGTTAAGAATACAGAGTCAGCGCTTCCCTGGTGGCACAGTGGTTGAGAGTCCGCCTGCCGATGCAGAGGATATGGGTTCGTGCCCCGGTCCGGGAGGATCCCACGTGCTGTGGAGCGGCTGGGCCCGTGAGCCATGGCCGCTGAGCCTGCGCGTCCAGAGCCTGTGCTCCGCTACGGGAGAGGCCACAACAGTGAGGGCCCGCGTACCGCAAAACAAACAAACAAACAAAAACAACAACAACAAAAAAGAATACAGAGTCAGACTTCCTGAGTTGGGATCACTGTTCGGCCACCTGTTAGCTGTTTGATCTTGGGCGATTTACTTAACCTCTCTGGGCTTCAGTTGCCCATAAAGTGGGGATAATAATACCTACTTCATAGGTTTCCATGAATATTATATGAGATCGCCAAGAGGAAGTACTTTTAGCCTTCTTCTCTCTCTCACATTGGCTGTAGGGCTGCAGTAGGGTCTCTGCTTCCTGTCTTCAGCCCTCTCTGTTTTCCCCCCAAGACAGTTTTTTCATCAGATCAGAAATAAGCTGTATGAAGGCGAACGCTGCCCAGAGGGGGCAGTACGTGAGCTTGCGGATGGTCTTGTTAACTGGTGACCTTAAAACCCCAACACGCTAATTCCTCTTCTAGCCTAACTGTTTCATGGTGCTTCTTTCTGCATCCGTCTGCGAAAACCATGCCACCTTCACAAGTGTGCCAAGCAAAAACATAGGATATACGATGTTTCCACCACCAGGGGAACTTCTGCAGACTTGCACTACAGAGAGCAATCGTTACTTTTCAAATAATAATTTTTTTAATTAAACAAAGATGGTAATCCTACTGGATAATTTTTAAGGGTTGCAAAAAATCAAACAATACTTAGGTAAGTTACTGAACACTCTCTTGGAATCATTCAATCATTTACCAAAACCCCTCTTTTTTTTTTTTTTTTTTTTTTTGTGGTAGGCGGGCCTCTCACTGTTGTGGCCTCTCCCGTTGCAGAGCACAGGCTCCGGACGCGCAGACCCAGCAGCCATGGCTCACGGGCCTAGTCGCTCCGCGGCATGTGGGATCCTCCCGGACCGGGGCACGAACCCGTGTCTCCTGCATCGGCAGGCGGACTCTCAACCACCGCGCCACCAGGGAAGCCCCAAAACCCCTCTTGATTGCCTGATGTATGACAGGCAGTACACCTGGTTCTGGGGCTACAAAGCCTGAGGGGACACCCAAGTAAGTCCACTCAATCATTCATTCACTCATTTGTTCATTTAACTCTCGTTTATGTGCCAATCAATGTGCCAGATTCTGGGGACAAACCAGTAAATGCAGACAGATGCAACTCCTGCCTGCATATCTTGGGTGCATGGGTTTCTGAAAATGATCAACACCTTGGAAACACTCATTAAATACTTATTGCTTGAGAAATTACAGGAAGCCTCTTTATCGGCCATATCCAGGTCTTTTTTTTTATTATTTTATTTATTTATTTATTTTTGGCTGCATTGGGTCTTTGTTGCTGCGTGCGGGCTTTCTCCAGTTGCAGCAAGAGGGGGCTACTCTTCATTGCAGTGCGTGGGCTTCTCATTGTGGTGGTTTCTCTTGTTGTGGAGCAGGGGCTCTAGGTGCGTGGGCTTCAGTAGTTGTGGCAGACAGGCTCAGTAGTTGTGGCTCGCGGTCTCTAGAACGCGGTCTCTAGAGCTGTGGCTCACAGGCCTAGTTGCTCCACGGCATGTGGGATCTTCCCAGGGCTCAAACCCGTGTCCCCTGCATTGGCAGGCAGATTCTTAACCACTGCGCCACCAGGGAAGTCCCCAGGTCTTATTTTTGTTGTGAAGTTTTAATCCAACCAATTCACAACCCAGAGTAGTTAAACATGTTCAGAACATGGACCCCCTTCTCATTCGGTGGCTAACAGACTCATCCTCAGGTCCACATTGCAATATCTGATTCAAAATAGAAAGGAGAGGGGTCCTCACCTGGAGATTCTGGAAGTGCTCAAAAAGACCAGCAAAGAGCTGAACACTTCCACGGACCCAGTCTTCTTGTACATATCCCTATTTCTGAAAAGAAAAGGAAATATGCAGCAACTGAACAACAGTTCTTTCCCAGAGAATTGCCCGGAAACATTAAAAGCCAAATTCCATCATCTGCATATTTTCCTGAACAAAGTGTAGAAAAACCAGCCAGTGTGAGTGGTGCCAAGGAAGCAGGATGAGGGAACTTCTTCCTTCTAAAGGTTAGTGTGGGAAAGTTCTGGAGCACTCAGCCTCTTTCCTGCTTCAATAATTGCCTTGTTTGTGATTCCAGGTGAGTTGCCCGCTTCTTCTTTTGTGCCCGATTTCAATCTGGGGTGAATTTAGGAGAATACTTCTCACCAACTTCACGGCATTTGGGACAGAGGCATTTTTATGGACCATATTGGGTTGTATTGGTCTTCAAGACCCCTTCATTCTACAAAAAAGAGAAATGTTTGTTTCTAAGCTAAGACACAGAGCAGTGTTCACGATTTTTATTTTTCCCTCAAATTCATACATTTATACCTAAATGTAGACCTAATTCCTTTCCCACTCAGTTTTCGACACCTGTCAGAATAGTAGTTTCATAGTAAAAGTGTTTATTCGAAGAATATTCCAGCCTTTAATAAGTTAATTCATCTATACCTGGCACTGTAAAAGAATCAGAAAACCTTTAAATATCTGAAATGTTATCAAGCTGGATAAACATCAGATATATTACAGAGTTCTTTTGAAATGGAAATCTTGCCTACCACCTTCTCCATGATCTGGATTCTGTTGGTGGATGAATTTCCTCAGTACAACTCTTGACGTTTTAATATAGAGAACATCTGTTGTTCTCAACCTTCGATTTCTTCAACTATTTTCTACAAGAAACACATTATGATAACTAACATTATATAATGTTTTTCTTCTACACAGATAAGAGGGTTTTCTAGTATTCATTTCACATAGAGTTCTCCTAAATGTCACAAATCATTTAGGAAATAGGAAGTCGTTCTGTGTATGTAGCTCTCACGTATACACCTCATTACACAGAAATCTGATACATTGAAATTCACTATCACAGAATCTGGAAACCGGAAAACTAACTCAATACAAATAATACACAAAATCTCAAAGCTCCTTTTACGTAATTTTCGAGTCCATTCAGCCACATATTCCAATAAGACGTCCCACCCTCTTCCTCCATTTAATGAGACAGACTCCATCTCTGCAGTATTTCTGCGTTTTCTCCGGAGTCTAGAACAGTCTGCCCATTCTCATGCAGCCTCCTCTTCGTTGTTCCGTATAACAAGCTCTGAGTAATCAAAAGAAGTTGCACATTCACTCCCAACAAAAAATAATGAAGTGTCAATTTGTTGGAAACAAATGAGTCTTCAATCCAATGTGACTATTCAGTTAAGAATTTTTTTTTACTTTGCTGAGAAGGGGGGGCAGAAGCTATTAGGTAATTTAATGGTTCGAGTTATGAAATGTGATTTTAATGTACATACATTCTGTTTTATAACGAAACCATATAGGCTTTGATACATACGAGTTCACATCAGAGAAAAGTTCAGGAGTCCTTCACTCTGAAAGGGGCTTACACCTGTAATCCATCAGACACTGTGGACTTTGAAGTTTTATTCTAGTACAACTTTCAAGTTAATCACTCCTTCCTCTGTGAGTGTTTATGTAAATTTCAATTTATGATGTTTCTGCTGTGCTTGCTTTCTTTCTATCTCGTCTGCTGGCCTGTGAGTTGCTTGAGGGAAGACCTCATGGCTTATTTATCTTTGTACCTCCGGAGCCTGGCTTTCAAGAAACACACATCAGACTTTTAACCATGAGCCAATTACTATTCTGGGTGGTGCTCTCATGGGACCTACACATATCTGTTGCTCAATAAAAATTTTAAGTAAGCCAACCTGCGTGGATTGCCATCCTTGACGATGCTGTTTCATCCTTCTTTTCAACTTCATTTTTATCAGCTATGTCTGAGTTCATCAGTACATTAACCAGGTTTCATCCTTTTGCAGGGATACCCTGATGACCCGAATGCCCGTTGCCAGAGGTAAGAAAAAGAGTCAGAGACTCCACATAAGATCCAGGAAAGAGTGCCTAGCTGCTGACGGTTGGCCCCGGGGTCCTGTGGGAGGAGAGTGTTTTGAAAGAATTTAATCTACTAGTTCCCATAACCTCCTTGGATAGACCCAAAACCGTATCCTGAGGCAGAGTCTTCTCCTTGATGAGGGCTAGTCTCCTGGGGGAAAGTCTAGCGCTTACCTCCCTGATCTCTGATTAACCCTCTAAGGCCAAGCGGGTTGCCAGCTTTCTGCATCCTCTGTTTCTTCATCTGTGGAATTGGTATGATGATAACCCATCAATGAAAATGTTAATAATGACCATGACCGGCATGACTCACTTAAATGAGGACAAGAGTTAAGGCAATTTTGTTAAACATTTAGTGCCATGAAGAATTTTTGGAGGCCAAAGTGAAAGTGAAGACAGTGGTAACTCTTTTCTTTCTCCTAAGACAAGATTTCAAGAAAATTCGTGTCTTTGTTTCAGCCACTTCTCTGTTTTAAGGGTGTCTCTCTAAATTCCCTTTTGTGAACCCCAGAGAAGATTCAGGAATGCAATTATCCCCACTATGTGAAATCAGCATAACAGAATGGCAGATGGAGGGATATCTTAGAGCTCTAATCCATCGCCTTAATTTTACATATGAATCAGCTGAGAGTGATAAAGGTTTTTTTTTTTTTTGGTTTACTGAATATCACATGAGTAATTAGTATGGGCTAGGAGCAATGATACCATTCTTCTTACATTATTTACAGGAAGCTTTCCAATACTTCCTCTTCAATGACAAACAGATAACCTTTCCAAAAAGTAACTTAGGCAATGTTTTTCAAGAACCATAAATATATGTATATAAGTTGACCCAGAAATTCCCCTTCTATGAATTTGCCATAAGAAAGTAACCAGAGAAATGCACTATGACTTAGCCACAAAGATGTTCACAGCGTAATTTATAGTAAGCAAAACTGTGAAGCCACCTAAATGTACAAAAATAACAGGTGGGTTACATTTTAAAATGCTAAACATACACAGGAAAAACTATGCAAGTACTAAAAACTACATTGTAAAATATTATGTTACCCGCATGCTAGGTGAAAAAGAGAGGTGGCCAAACAATGTGTACAAAGATTCAAATTACATAAAAAAATCTGAAGAGATGTAAAGAACCACTCAGATGGGGGCTTCCCTGGCAGTCCAGTGGTTAAGACTCCATGCTTCCTCTGCAGGGGCTCGGGTTCAGTCCCTGGTTGGGGAAGTTCTGCATGCCTCATGGTGCAGCCAGAAAAAAAGAAAAAAATCACCCAGGTAATACTGAGACGGGGTCAGGAAAATTAAAGTAGACGGTGTCATAAATGTACCATCTTTTGTTTAAATCTGCATGTTCTAAGTTTTTAGGGACTTTAAAAAGCTATAACTTGACATACACTAGCCTTTTAGATGTTTAAGCTAAAGTCACCAAACGGAAAGTGATGTTATAACAATGAATGGAAGAGGGGATAAAGTAGAGGTCAGGAATGAGGATTGGTGGGAAAAAAAAAGGTGGTGGGAGGGGGAGGGTTGAGAAGGTTGTAGCTCAAAATGAAAATCCAGGTAGAGATAAGAGTGGAATTGGGTGGAGCTCTGAAGATGAATAAGAGATGCTTGATAAACTCTGACGTAGCCTTCTTCGCGATGGGACAACTGATAACAGGCGCAGGTGGACATGCAGAGCTAAAAATGGGAGTTAAAAGTTCAAGGATGATAAAGTATACCCAGGATTTAACCAGAGAAGTGAACGTAAAGAGATTACCAAGATGGAGTCATTGAAAATTCAGTTTAGAAAAAGGCATTCTTTGCCAGGAATTCTGAATGTCAAAGCATGGGATTACAATTACGACAACTTTATACCACTATGACAATATAATTAATAAAATGAATAATACTTAACCAGTGTATGATGTCTCAATAGGTATGGCATTATATCTGCCATCATCTGTCTTCCTCCTTTTCTTATCCAGCACACCGTCGTGAAATGACTGATTTGGATCCCAACTAGTCTTCCTGAGGCTCAGTTTCCTCATCTGCTAAATGGGTATAACAATAATCTACCCACCAAAGATGATCATAAGAACAAAGTGAGTTAGGGTGTGTAAAGTGCCTAACAGGTAACAGACTTTCAGTAAATATTTGCTTTTCCTTACCCGTCTCTCTGTGCCACTAGCTGGCAATAGTGGGGAAAGAAAAGAGAGTCTAGCAAAGAGGGATAATAAAGCCACCAAGAATAGTTGATTTAGTATTTACGGTCATCATGGTTTTGATCCAGATGTACTTCATTCTTGGCTGGGCTCTTCCCTCCAAGCAAGGCTGCCTAGCACCTCCTGATGTACACACTCGCTCCAAATGGATCTATTGGTTTTACTTAAGGCCTTGCCTTTTAGAGAAGAGCTAGGGGATTCATTGTGTATATAGGTGATATTCATGATTTCTCAACACTCCCACTTTCTGATTCCAGAAAATATGCATCCCATAACAGTGACTGTAACCCAGTGACCAGTCCCCTCATTTCTCACCATTCTAAGTACCTGCTACCCACTCAGCCCACAACATCCCAGAGTGGCCCCTAGACTTAGCCAGATCGTCCAGTCGATGCCGGCCACACCAAGCACTGCCCACACTTTCAGTATGGGCGTCTGGCAAGGCCACTTCAGGCTCTGTTCTGAATTAGCTCTTTTGAAACATCAGCCAGTGCTAGAAACGTAAGTTCACAGATTTCCAGCTTAGAAGAAGGCTTTGTACAAAGATTCTGCTAGGAAAGCACTATTCTATTTTCTGTATTCTGACTGAACTAGGAAGTTCTTTTTTCTTATGAGTTGAAATCTAGTCGCCCATAGCTTGCCTTTACTAATCTTAGTTCCACTCTTAAATCACAGAACATAAGCTTAAAATTCCTTCTTTTCTTTCATACGCTCCATAGTCAATAAAAGATACACAATAAGTGGAATTATTATTCACTTTCATAGGCTATACCTCTAACAGAAGTATATTCCACAAGCAAGAAAAAAAAAAATTCCAATAATGAAATAGCCGTTACTTACCAGCTTAGAAACCTTCTACACCCAAAATAACCCCAGGATGATTTCAAGAAAGCAGATCAAAGTGGGAAAAGAAATAATGGCCAATATCAACAGCAAAATAAAGACAAAGACAGAGCATTTTATTATTTTTTTCCCTCCTTTTCATATTGGGACATATTTTCACTCAAGAAATTTTATGAAGCAAGAAAATAGTAAGCTAGACTGCCATCATTCAATAGCGATCAATGGTTCTCCGTGTAGAAAAGAGACATCAGCCAGATGACTTTCCAAGTAGTAGGGTAACCTTGGCAGAAGGAGTTTTAGCCCACAAAATGTACTCCAGAGGTAGGTATTTTATAATTTATGAGTGTTGTTACTAATAGTAACATTTCTATATGTGCGATAGTTTATATTTTCAAATCACTTTCAACATCTCATTGGATGGATCACCAGAAAAAGAATTAAACAAGTCTTATTAACACCATATTTCAGATTAGACCCCTGGGTCCTAAAGAAAGTGGGTAACATACTTTCACCCCATTTCCCACAAATGTGTGTTTCACCTACAAACCAATCGGTCTCGTTGAGACACCAGGACAGTTTCTTCCAGGAAACCCCAACCTCTAAAACCCGGCAGTAAGCACAACTGCCTATAATGGACACTAGTCACAGAAAAGATGCATGTATCATTTTTTAAATATTTACACACCAAACTGAGATGTAGGGCAGCAGAATCAGGCTTTAGAATCTCCCAGATCACACGATGTAAGCTGACCTTTCCACATCCTGGCGTTCAGGATGAGCTAACAACATCTGAACTAGCTGCTCACCTCCAGACCCAATTGCAGACATGCGTGCTTCATTCGAACAAGAAAGGACACCAACTATTACCAACTAGTCGTACCTGGTGCAAAGGGATCAAAGGTTTCTGAGTCCCTTCACTTGGAGTCTACTCTATCCCTCTGGTTCATAACCTCTCCTAACTAAAACGCTAGGCTTATATTTAAACTTTCTATATTGAATTATGTCCTGAAATGTGTCTTAATCATTGACAGAATTATGTAACATTATGTAGAACAATGATTCCATCTGGCTGGTTTATCTGTAAATGATTATAAGTGTGTATTACGTACATGGGCTTTCTTTGAAGAGGGCACATGTGTGCTGTTCTAGGAATTCTTTGAATAATTAGCAGAAAGTTCCTGATAAATGTGCACATCTGGTGAAGAGAAAGCTGTGTTTGATTGGAACGTGTGGTCACTAGTTGGTAACTATCCATTTAAGTACTGAGTCTTCCAACAATTCGGGGTAACCACAATTTTGAGGTCCGTGTACTTCCTCCTGCTTAGATCGGACTGTCCCACGTACACCTTAGCCTTTCGAGATAATTAATTTAAATGTGGAAAGGGACATGCAGGACATAGATTATGGGTTGCCAGGAACATATGATCCTAACAAAACATGGGACAAACACAATGGATTATTATGTCAAGGAAGCAACCAAGCTTTCTTGACATCATCATTTGAGAACTATTCCAGGCTTTCCCCAACTTGATGGATATAAACTCATGGCCTCCAAAAAGCTTTTCCTACTGCCTTCTTTCTACTCACTACTTTTCCTGCAGACCTTTGAAAGGAACATCTTCAATGTGAAGGGAACATCGGTTCTCCAAGGACACCGTGTTTACCGAGCCCCTGCTGTTGGTGTGGCACAAATTCCTGCTTCTTGGAGGCTTATCATCTACTTGTAGAGAAATATTCATCCCATCTGAAATTTTTCAGGATTTCTAAGTCTTGCACAATACAATTTATCTGTAACATGTACCATGTGTCTCTATAATAGACCGTGCATCCATGAGGGCCGAGGTACACATCTGCATTTGTTCATGGTTACATTCCCAGTACTTATAACAAGGACTTGGTTATAAGTCCTTGGTAGTTATTCATAAATACATTTAAATAAAATATACATAATTAGATGTAACAGGAGTCCAGGAAAGGGGGCATCAATTAAAAGCAGAGTTGTAGGGATGATTTCATGGAGGAAATGACCTGGGTCTTAGAAACTCAGAGATCTTTTCGCATGGAGGCACGAACAAAGGAAGACATGGACAGGAAATAAGAGTTCTTAGACCCACATTGGTCCAAGTCTAGTTACTCCACCAAATTGGCTTCCTTTTCATCAGCCCCATAAGCTGTTCATTTTCCTCGTTGCCTTTGCTCAAAGTCCACATACATCTGAATATCCTCCCCTTCACGCACAGCCTCAACCCCTTTTCTCCCTCCCTCCCTTCTAGAACTCACTTGGCAAAACTCCAAACTCTGGTTAAACCCAAGCCCCCATCTGCTTAGCATCTGCCCTCCAGCTGCACGTGACCAGAGGAAAGCACACAGGGGTACTAACAGGTTTCATCTTTAATTTAGATTTTATTTTAAATTTATGAACAAAAATCTCAAGTGGCTTTTCAAAACTTCCTAATGACACTAGAAGCCAGCCAATTCAGGTTCTCATCCTCCAGAATGACTATTTCACCCCTCTTCCTCTCTTCCCAAAATTTTAAAAGATGCCCCCTCCCAGCTCACTCTATTTGTCACTGCTTTATCTCTCAGAGAAAATAGAAACTGTAAGAAGAGATTAAACTTGCTTTCCCACAACCCAATTATACCAATATACCTGTGAGCCTAACTCACTTTTCCCTATTTCCTTCCTTCTAAGGTCAATTGTTCACTTGTTCTCTTGAGCCCATAACTTCCTGCCTACTTAAGGGCATAGTAACTCCTATTATCTCCTCTTTCTTCTAATTTATCTTTTTCCCTTTCTTCTACACCACTACCATCCATATACAAAAACGTCTTTAATAGTTCTTTTCCTTTAAAAACCCACCTTTCACTCCACGTTCCTGTATTTTCCTTCCTTTTATAGCAAAACTTGAAAGAATCTCTATACTTTGTGTCTCCCCTTTTTTACCTCCCATTCTCTCTTTAACCCATTTCATTCAAAATTCTCTCCCCACCGTTCAACTGTCGCTGCTCTTGTTAAGGTCACCATGTCAAATCTAGTGATTAATTTTCTGCCCTAATTTTACTGGACGTCTCGACAGGCGTCAACACAGTTGACCACCCGTTCCTTCTTAAAACATTATGGTCTTCGGGACATAACGTCTGGGTTTTCTCCTCTTTCATTGGCTGTCCCGTCTCAGTCTTCCTCGCTGGCTTCCCATTCTCATGCTGTCCATTAAGTGTTGGAGTGTCTCTGAGCTCAGTCCCAGCCTCGAGGTGAACACACCCCTCCCCAGGTGACCTATTCTTGACCTATGACTTTAACTGCCCCATCTACTGGTGAGTTACACTGGTAACTCCCAAAGTGTTTCTCCAGCTCTGATCTTTCACTTAAATTTCGGACTACTATGTATGTATCTATGTAATGCTCAATGCCCTCACTTAAAATTATCAAAAGAGAGCTCTTAATTTCCCAACCTAAACCACCCCTCCCCTAATTTCCCCATCTCAGAAAATGACCCCACAAATCACCCAGTTGTTCAGACCACAAACCCAGGAGTCACCCTTGACTCCCCTCTTTTCCTCCTGCTTCTCATCCAATCCATTATCAAGTCCTCTGTCGACCTCTTAGAACAGGTACTGAGCTTTAGCACCTTCTACCACTTCCACTGCCACCTCCGCCCTCAGGCCCCCATCAGCTTTCACGTGTACTTCCAGTAGCCCAGCAGCTGCTCTTCTACACCCCTCTTTCCTCTCAACAAGAATATCCTCCACAGAGCAGCCAGCATAACCTTTTTAAACCATAGATCAGATCACCTTGCTCCCCTCTCAACTCCAGTGGTTTCCCACTGCACTTAGAATAACGGCCAGTGTCCGTGTTGTAGCTGGCAAGTCCCTAGTGTTGTGGCTCCTGGCTACTTCCCCTCATCCCACCCTCCTCCTCCTGGATCCCTCCTCTCCGGACACACTGACCTTCTTGCTGCTCCGTGACCAAACCTTGTTCTTTTCCAAGTCCTCCTCCTGCAAAGCACTTCACCCGGATAGTTGCTTGAATGCCCACCCTCAATTCAGCTTCTTGCTCAGTGTGACCTTCTCGCCCGCCCCCAGTCACCCTCCAATCCTTCCTTCTCTTCCTCCCAGCACGCATCACCTTATGCAACTAAATTAGTTCTTAATTTGTTTGCTTGTTATTTATCTGTCTTCCTTTCTGGAATATATGTTTAATAGAGGAAGGAAACTGTACTTGGTTCCTTTACCCCCATGATGCTACATCCAAGATGAGGCATTTAAAAAATATTGCTAAAGTAAGGAAAGAAGGAAGACAGAGAGGGAGGAGGGGAGGGAGGAAAGAATGTTCTTTAGTATCAGATTATTTCCATGAATCCATCAAACTGAAATAACCAGATGAATAGATATTAACACCTTCGCGTTACCAACTTTGCAAAGCAGCCGTCAGGAGCTTAAAATCAATAGATTTCCTGTCGTGTCCCATAGTTCAGCATACAACCTGACCTGGCTCTTTTGAAATTAAACTGTGTGGTTGCCAGATCTAGATTCCTATCTAACAGGTGCATTCTTTGAATGGATTCAGGCTATCTGCTGCTAAAAATATCTGTCATGGAGAACAGATATGCTAATGGAATTGCCTTGACCAGCCTGGAGCGGTTGAGAATGTGAACTCCTGGAGGTCAGGACACCCAATCCCCTATTACCTGTAAAATAAACTTCAAATGTAAATGAAGTTCCCTCCTTTCGTGAGAGCCTGTGCACAGCAGGTAGGGAACAATATTGCCCCAACACCTCTTTCATGGAAAACTTGGGGAAAGAATGGATTGCTGTACATGGACACACTTCAGTTCCTGGCTCACAGCTGTCATCCCCAAACCGAAAAAACTCAATAGTGTCCCCATTTCTCAGTCTGACCCTCAACCTTCTCTGTCCCTTTCCTACGAAGATCCTCCTTGCCAACGCCCTCACCAAACCCTTATACAGGCTGCCCTTTTCACGGTTCTCTGCAGAAAACATGTTTGTTCTTGCTTTAGACCATTGATCAAACTTTACCCTCTCCTGATTTTTTTCTCTCCTTCTTTGCTCCAGTTCAAAAGTTCCAGTTCCTACCCATCGTGAGGATTTTTAAATTTTCATTCATAAATTTCTCTAGTTATTATTATTTCGTTTTTATAATTTTTTTTTTTTTTTGCGTACGCGGGCCTCTCCCCGTTGTGGCCTCTCCTGTTGCAGAGCACAGGCTCCAGACGCGCAGGCTCAGCGGCCACGGCTCACGGGCCCAGCCGCTCCGCGGCATGTGGGATCCTCCCAGACCGGGGCACGAACCCTTGTCCCCTGCATCGGCAGGCGGACTCTCAACCACTGTGCCACCAGGGAAGCCCAGTTTTTATAATTTTTAACAACTGCTTCCCCTCCAGTAAGTCCAACCTGTCCTCCCTCTGCTTGGGCCTGAATTGACTTCACCTGTCTCCAGCCTCCCACAATACCTGTTGTCTGTACCCACCATCTCACAAGAAACCATGGCCAGCCTGGCATCGTTACTGACACCATTCCCTCCTGCTGATCTTCCAGTGCATCTGTGAGCAAGTGGAAAATGAACAGCTCTTTAGGTGTCCCCCAAAAGACCACACTTAGGGTAGATTTTCTCTAAATCTTTTCATTGACTCATTTATTTTACCAAAGAGAAATTTGAAGTACCATTACAGTGATCGTCAAAGTCCTCATTATTGATAAAAATTTCACTTAGACATAGTATAACCAAACATTTACAATTTTCAGAAGAGATGGCACTGATCTGTGTGGCCTACATCTATCTACCTAGACCTAATGCTAATCAAATGAAAATTGTCATTTGGAAATTGGCCTGAGTGGAAGAAATCATCTTCCGATAGCAACATCTTTCTGCAAACATACGCACAGAACTTTCACTCAAGGCTCAGCCATATGCCTATAAATTTGTTCTATCAGCCTGGTTCTGCCTGTGCACGCTCACACTTTCAAGAAACTGGATTGAGCATCTCCAAAGTCCTGGAGAAGCTCCAGCTGGAGCACAAGGGTAAATAAGCAGTCTGGGACAATGGGAAGAAGCTTCACAGAAGGCAAGGTTCTTGAGTTAAGTTTTGAAGAGGGAATAAGAATCTGTCAGGAAGAGACTTGAGAGAAAAGAGACTTTGGCAGAAATTAAAAGACTTGGATTGTGAGGGGTGGTGGCGTGGGAAAGGGTTGGAAATACAACTCTCCTGGAGTGTGGGCACCTGTTCCAGACCTCCCACCAGCAAAGCTGCAGAAGCCTGTCAGGGCGAGACTTGGGTTGGGGGTGTCATAACTCTATAGGTCATGCTAAGGACGTAGGGAGTTTGGACTTGACTTTGGAGAGCATCAAAGAACCCATGGAGGTTTTAAGGACTTCAGTTTTAAACAAATTACGTTGACAACAGATTGGAGAATGGACTTGGCTGGATGGGCTCAATAGTTTTTTGGGGTTGTTTTCCCCCGCCGTGCCACGAGGCATGAGGCATCTAGTTCCCCAACCAGGGATCAAACCCGGGCCCCTGGCATTGGGAGCATGGCGTCTTAACCACTGGACCACCAGGGAAGTCCCATGGATGGGTAAAATAATTGAGGCAAAAGGTGAGGAGAGGGCTTCCCTGGTGGCACGGTGGTTAAGAATCCACCTGCCAATGGAGGGGACACGGGTTCAAGCCCTGGTCCAGGAAGATCCCACATGCCGCGGAGCAACTAAACCCGTGCGCCACAACTATGGAGCCCACGTGCCACAACTACTGAGCCCGCGCGCCTAGAGCCCGTGCTTCACAACAAGAGAAGCCACCGCAATGAGAAGCCCACGCACCGCAACGAAGAGCAGCCCCCGCTCACCGCAACTAGAGAAAGCCCACGCGCAGCAACGAAGACGCAATGCAGCCAAAAATAAATAAATTTTTTAAAAAAAGAAAGGTGAGGAGCTTACTAGAGGTTGTCGACGGGAGTGGGGGTAGAAAGTCAGATTTGATAAACATGTCCAACAGGAATCAACAAGAGTGTGCTGTGAATTATCTTCCAGTAAAATCTTCTGTGACTCATCAGGTTGGAGGCTGAGAGAGGAGAAGGAATAAAGATGACACTGAGGGTCAAATAGACTGCCTAGGTGTTGACAGCATTATCCAAAGTGGAAGAGGAGGCAGGAGGAAGACAAGCTGTCTGAAGGAGGAACAATGCACTTCGTTTGGGACACATCAAATTGCAGGTACCATGGACCTCAGGTGTAGATAACAGGGCGAAGTCACACCCAGAGACATAGGTGTTGGTCAAAGCCATGGAAATGGATGAAATCGTCCAAGGAAAGCACACAGAGCAAGAAGGGAAAAGGCATCCTCTTTCATGACAACAACGTAGAAAGGAGAGAGACAGAGCAGTATCTGGATATAGGACGGTAGAGGGAGTGGAAGATTATGTTAGGTTTAAAAACACATGGGGGACTTCCATGGTGGTCCAGTGGTAAAGAATCTGCCTTCCAATGCAGGGAACGTGGGTTCGATCCCTGGTCAGAGAATTAGATCCCACATGCCGCAGGGCAACAAAGCCCGTGGGCCACAACTACCAAGCTTGGCACCTCAACTAGAGAGCCCGCTGGCTGCAAACTACAGGAGGAAAACCCATAGGACACAACTAGAGAGAAGCCCACGTGCTCCACAACGAAAAGATCCCGCATGCCTCAGCGAAGGTGCCGTATGTGGCAACAAAGATCCGACGCAGCCAAAAAAATAAATTAAAAAAAAAAAAAACATGGACATTTCCATTGGCTAAGTGGAAGGAGCTAAAGGAAAGGGAGCAATAGAATATTCAAAACAGGGGGCTAGAACTTTAAGGACATGTGGAGCGTGAAGGTAACAGATGAGGCAGAAGGGTCTGAGGTGCAGAGCCCAGGCAGCAGAGGGTTTAGCCTCAGAGAGGAGGGGACATGCCATTTCTCTCAGACAATAGGGAAAGAGGGATTAATAAGTAATAGCATGGGAAGCCAGGTTTCAGAGTAGGGCACTGGATGGATATCCTGATGGTCTCTATGTTCTCTTTAAGAGGAAGATGATAAAATCTACAAAGAGTGAGGGCAGGGGTAGATGAGGGTATCAGATTTGAGGGAATTGGAGAGATTTTAGAATAGCAATCCTGGAATAGGTAAAAGGAAGCCAACTGGGAAGTGAAGATGGGGGATATATCAGCACAGGAGTAAGGACCACATTGATTAAGCACGTCATCTGTACAGGACAGGATGCTAACAGATCTGCAGGAGTTGTTGCACCCATGGAAAGGCTGGAGACCTTAATGAGCTTGAAAACACTGTTAAACTTCTTGGTGTTTTATTGCTTCATCACTAATCATCTTTGAGGTCCTTGGGAAAGGAGCAGCAGATGATGGTGACAGTGACAATGATGATTGATGGTCACCCTCCTTGCTGCTTCTGCATTTGCTGCTGCAAACAAGGATGATGACTGCAGCTGTGATGTGCTCTGCGTAGGAGGGTAGAGCTAATTCTTACACACCTTCCTGCTATCACACTGATCTTTGCTTCTTCCCCCTCTACCCTCTGCCCCACCTAGTTCCCACCAATTTGGGATGTGGTTACCAAGAGAAAAGGCTGAAAGTGCCCCATAAGTTATCAGGAGAAAGAAGGGAACTCAAAACGTAAAATAGAGAGCTAGTGGGAAGCAGCCGCATAGCACAGGGAGATCAGCTTGTGCTCAGTGACCACCTAGAGGGGTGGGATAGGGAGGGTTGGAGGGAGGGAGATGCAAGAGGGAAGAGATATGGGAACATATGTATATGTATAACTGATTCACTTTGTTATAAAGCAGAAACTAACACACCATTGTAAAGCAATTATACTCCAATAAAGATGTTTAAAAAAAAAAAAAAGAACCTAGGGGCAAGATGGGAATAAATACGGAGACCTACTAGAAAATGGACTTGAGGATACGGGGAGGGGGAAGGGTAAGCTGGGACAAAGTGAAAGAGTGGCATGGACATATATATATACTACAAAATGTAATATAGTTAGCGGGAAGCAGCCGCATAGCACAGGGAGATCAGCTTGGTGCTTTGTGACCACCTAGAGGGGTGGGATAGGGAGGGTGGGAGGGAGGGAGATGCAAGAGGGAAGAGATATGGGGACATATGTATATGTATAACTGATTCACTTTGTTATAAAGCAGAAACTAACACACCATTGTAAAGCAATTATACTCCAATAAAGATGTTAAAAAATAAAATAAATAAATTTTAAAAATTTAAAAAAAAAGAAGGGAACTCAGAGTATTGGAGGTTTTGGTGGGGCTGTTGAACAGTTACTGATAATAGCTAACACTTACCAATCACAAACCCTGGTCTACACACTCTGCACGTATTAACCCACTTACTTCTTACAATAACCTCGTGAGATGAGGCAGCATAGACCCATGAAATAGATGCTACCATTACCATACCTATTTTACAGATGAGAAAACTGAGGCACAGAGTTTTGCCTAAGGTCACACCGCACAAGTTGTAAGTAACAGAATTCAAATCCAGGCAGCCTGGCTTCAGCCTCTGCTTTTGATCCATGCACCCTACTGCCTTCCTGTCAGAGAGCTACATGTAGGAAAACCTTAGACTTACTTTTAGAAAAGACCTTAGAAATCACCTATTCCAATCTGCCATATCAAGTGGGAACACTTGTGCAGCTCAGACAATTCCAGACTCAACAGGCAGCCTGTTCCACTGCTGCACGGCTCTCACTGGAACAAATCCTGCCAAAATCCTATCACTGGACCTCCCTCTCTTGGGAAATCCAGAGAGAATGGAGCTAAAAGATACTGAGCCTCCCGACACCCCTGGCCTATGCAAGTCATTACCCTCCCCTGGACGAGCCAGAGAAGGACCATTTCCTAAGCTCAATAGAAAAAAACAGACCGATAGAAGCTTAGGCTATGGTGCTTTATTTTATTTCACATTTTTTGGCCACACCACGCGGCTTGTGGGATCTTAGTTCCTCGACCAGGGATTGAACCCAGGCTCTTGGCCGTGGAAGCGCCAAGTCCTACCCACTGGACCGCCAGGGAAGTCCCTAGGCTATGGCGCTTTATATGTGGCCTCAGCAGGAAATGGGGAGAGGGCACTGTGGCTCTCAGGTAGGCTGGGTCTCTGAAGCCTAAGAGCATTTACCTTAGACTTAAAGCACCACAAGGAGGACGCTTATGCCTGACCCTTGCGGCGTGCTAATGTCAAATCCGAAAGTGTATGTAGTTCAACATTTGTTTAGCTTCAGAAATGGACACAAAAATAGACTTGCCCCTCTAAAGCTCAGCTCTTCAGTCAATAATTCATCACTTGCTTCTGAATGTGAAAGGTGACTTCAGAAAAGTCTTCCTCGGGACTTTCCTGGTGGCACAGTGGTTAAGAATCCGCCTGCCAAGGCAGGGGACACGGGTTCGATCCCTGGTCCGGGAAGATCCCACATGCCGCGGAGCAACTAAGCCCGTGCATCACAACTACTGAGCCTGCGCTCTAGAGCCCGTGAGCCACAACTACTGAAGCCTGCGCACCTAGAGCCCGTGCTCCACAACAAGAGAAGCCACCGCAATGAGAAGCCCGCCCACCGCAACTAGAGAAAGCCCGCGCGCAGCAACGAAGACCCAATGCAGCCAAAATAAATAAATAAATAAATAAACTTATTAAAAAAAGAAAAAGAAAAAAAGAAAAGAAAAGTCTTCATCCCCTATTAATTGAGCATAGATCTCTAATCCCTGGTTTTCCTTTGGGGCAGGAGATTGACTCTCAGTGCCCTTCAAAGCTTGGCCTTTTGTCAACTTCCTCTAGGCCCCTGTGAAAGCTCAGTGGCTGTGTTCCCATTTCCCTCTCCCACCATATGGGCTGCACTCACTTGAGGAGAGAGGGCATTTGGTCAGACAGAGAACGACAGAGTGTCTCGGGAGTGGAGGCCCGGGCGGCAGCCTAAACAGTCAGCTTCTGCAGCCCGGGGACAGCAGCTGGCATGACCGTCCAGAAACAACGGCCATCCTTTCGTGGTTATGCCCATCAGCACGTTGCCGCTTCACACTCCTGGGTGTGTGTGCGGGGGTGAGGGTGTGGAAAATGAGCAAGCAGAGACAGGACTGGAAACTCAGGAAACGACAAATAAAGAAGAAAGCGTGGGCCAAGTCTTTTCACACTAAAGGAGATAAACATATGGAATAAGTTATTGGAACAAGCAGCTAAATCAAAAGGCATAAATGAGTTCAACAGATACCTGCTTTGTGTGCTTGAAGAGGAAAGAACCAAAAGAAATTGGGTAAGAAAGGATAGGAGTGTTTCTCCTTCCTATCATTCATTAATTCAACAAAAATTTTGTTGAGCACTTACTAGATATCAGACACTGAGCTAGTTCCCAAGGATAAAAAGATGGATAAAACATGGTCCCTGTTCTAAAATTTCTCACAGACTAGTGTTTTGACTCCTTCAAGTTTTTATGGTTTCAGAGTCCTCCTAAAATTTCAACAGAATAAGTGTTTTAGGCATCTCAAGACACGTAGGCTTTGGTAATAAAATTAAATTTCTTCTCTTTGGATCCATGCTTTGATGCGTCATTTTCAAACCAAGACCACGCCCACTCTAGGATGGAAGAGACCCAAAGGCTCACAGTAGTGAGAGTTCTTTAGTTGGTCGCATGTGGTAGGACTTAGAGGTTTTCACGCTAAGTGGAAATAGCCCAGGCTTTGCAGCCAGGAAGAATCCAGACTCAGCCATTCACTGGCCATGAAACCTTAGTCAGAGTATAATTTTCAAAATTTAAAAATTTGACTGTTGGGAGACAATTCTCCATGGACCTCTTGAGTTTCTGCACATCTTCTAAGCAAGGCACTAACTAACTGTCTTTGCAAGGACATTTCCATAGCAAACAGCCTTGGAAAATAGAGATAATGTCTCCCTCTGGAGAAAAGGAAAGCAGACTTACCAGAAATTATAAAAGGTTTGGGTGCCCTTAGTGTAATACATGTCACTTTTCTAGGACTTGGGGGCAAGGGGAAATGGCACAAATACACAGATGCGTGCAGCTTGCTGTACCATAATCATAAAGTCCTTTGTTTCTGACCCAGGAATCTTGTGTCTTCTGCCAGCATCCTTGTGGCAGGCTAACTTGTTAGCTTGCAATTAGGGTAAAATCTTAGGTCTTCCATACATTCTACACCAACTCTCATACAAACATACAGTGAGCACACATCAAAGACTGAGTTGACTCACTAATGAAGGAATAAGATGGTAAAGGTAGTTCTAAGAGCTTTTGAAAATAGACATTTATTTACCCCTTCAGGAAAGAAAAGCTGCAGAAAGTTAGTTACATTAGATACAAAACTGTGTAGTGTCCTACTGGTAAATAGAGCTACAACCTCTGGGATTATCTTTTATAATAGGAAGAATTCATTTACATATTTACTGGACAAAAATAAGTTGTAAAGAGTGGATATAGGTATATGTATAACTGATTCACTTTGCTGTACACCTGAAACTAACACAACATTGTAAATCAACTATACTCCAATAAAATATTTTTTTAAATAAGTTGTAATTTAACAATTAACAAATTGGACTCTGTAATTTCACAGAGTCTGGGCTCTAATCTTAAGAAATATTCAATCAGGGCTTCCCTGGTGGCACAGTGGTTGAGAGTCCGCCTGCCGATGCAAGGGATGCGGGTTCGTACCCCGGTCCGGGAAGATCCCACATGCCACGGAGCAGCTGGGCCCGTGAGCCATGGCCGCTGAGCCTGCGCGTCCAGAGCCTGTGCTCCGCAACGGGAGAGACCATAGCAGTGAGAGGCCCGCCTACCGCAAAAAAAAAAAAAAGTCAGTCAAATGTATCTTTCCCTAAAGAGTAACATAATCTACGGGTGAGCCTGTTAGTGCTTTTCCGATAACACTGAAAACACATGCAGGCAATCATCCTTCTGCTTATTTCCAAGTTTCAGATTATTTTTTCTTACCACCTTGAGCAAGTAAGCTAAATTCCTGGAGGTCAGTGTCTTCATCCATAAAATAGAGATAATAACACCTACCTTTAAGGGCAGTTGTATGGAGGAGAAACAGTATATATAAAGTGTCTGGCACAGAGTAGGTGCTAAATTAAAAGTAACTGTTAGGAGGAGTAATCATACACTATTAGATCTCCCTAAATCTTTCTTCTCCGACCTGCCGCAAACAATCTACTTGCACTCTGAGGCTAAAAAGAATGTGTGTGTGTGTGTGTGAGAGAGAGAGTGTGTGTGTGAGAGAGAGAGTGTGTGTGTCTTAACTTTCAAAAGTTGGTTGGGAGCAAAGGGTGTGAGACGCGGCTAAATTCATTTATATAAATATATAGTCTGGCCTCAGAATGCAGGCTATACCCGCCCACGGCACACAGCACTGTTTTAAAGGGTTCAAAAGTATTGGCTCTCTAGACAATTTGAACAAGAAGGCAACAGACATGAGTTCCAGGCTATTGTGGGGTAACCTGTCCTTTTTGCAGAGTTGGTACGGGAAAGAAAATAACAAAGTTTGCTGTCCCTGGAAATTCTGTCCATAGCTTGGTTAACAGGAACTTGTCTAAACTCAGTCAAACAAGAAAACCTGAACTAGCCATTCTGGACCCGAAAAGAGCAATATTCTATCTGTCCCTCCCTCCTTTAGTCCCCTGCCCCAAAGAAGGACATTGGTCACAGGTCAGCTCTGAAAGCAATAGCCTTTAACCCCCAGGCTCTACCTTTCTCCACCTCCCCTCCCCTACAGCCTGCCATCCACCATGGCCTTCACCATACGGTAGCACGAGGAGACTTCATAACTCCACCAGTTCTCAGCAGAAAGTCCCCGCCTACAATGGGAAAACCAACCCCTGCTAGTAACCTAGTATTATTCATTGCCTGATGAGAAATGTTTGTTTTTCCATTACAGTAACATGCATAGTTCCAAAGGGTGCTAATGGGACTTCCCCGCAGACACATAAAAGAGAATAGCACCTTGAATTTAGACAGCTAGAACCTCCTACTGAACTCAGACATTATCTCATTAATTGCCTTTACATCCCTATGAAGTGAGTAGAGGCCGAGTACTGTGATGTCTAGTATCCGGATAAAGAAATTGTGAAACATGTCATTATGAGGGACATGAAAGTAGGTGTTTTACAAAGGGAACTGAGTTGAAATCCCCTGCCCTCCAAGAATTTAGAGGATACTGTGCTGTTGTGTATGGTAGTCACCGGTCACGTGCAGCTGTCGAGCACTTGAAATGTGGCCAGTCCAAATAAGATGTGCTGTAAGTGTACAACACACATCAGATTTCAAAGACTCAGTATGAAAAAAGTAAAATATCTCATTAATAATTTTGTTGATTAAATGCCAAAATATAATGCTATTTTTGATATATTGGTTTAAATAAAATAATTAAACCTAATTTCATCCCTTTCTCTTAACCTTTTAATGCAGCTATTAAAAAATAGCACAAGAAAATAAAAATTAAAAAAAAATAGCACATTTGGGCTTCTCTGGTGGCACAGTGGTTAAGAATCCACCTGCCAATGCCAGGGACACGGGTTCGAGCCCTGGTCCGGGAAGATACCACATGCTGCGTAGCAAATAAGCCCATGCGCCACAACTACTGAGCCCAAATGGCACAACTACTGAAGCCCGCGTGCCTGGAGCCCGTGCTCCACAGCAAGAGAAGCCACCGCAATGAGAAGCCCGTGCACCACAACGAAGAGTAGCCCCCGCTTGCCGCAACTAGAGAAAGCCCGCGCGCAGCAACGAAGACCCAATGCAGCCAAAAATAAAATAAATTAAAAAAAAAAAAAAGAACAGCAGCCCAGTAATTTAAAAAATAATAATAATAATAGCACATTTGTAGCTTGCGTTATACTTCTGCTGGCAGAGCTGACTTAGAGTTCAGTGGACTCCTTTTTGACCTTTACAAATAGTCCCTGTTTACACAGAAAAAATAAAAATGTAACCAAGGGTCTTGAGCTCTTATCCTGCACTGACCACTAACCAACTAGCAAGCTAGGTGACCTTGGTTAAATCACTCTCCTCATTTCCATGAGCTTTGATTTCCTGCTTGATAAAATTACAGTTTTGGACAATTGATTCCAAGGATCTCTTTCAGCTCTGATAACTAATAACTTTAAAATAACTCTACCTTCTCACTTCTGGATCCTGACCAAATTCTAGAAAAGCTCTCAAGTATTCATTTCTAGAACAGAAGGAAGAGGTCTGCTCTTGTTTAGAGGTCTGCATCTGTTATATTCTGAGTCAGCTCCAGATGAAAGGACTCCTGGAATTTGGGGAGGGATATTAGATTAACTTTTAGGAATACAAATGCACCTGAGAAGTGCAAGAAAGTTCGGTTACGTGACATTCTGTGATTCAATGATCGGGCTTCTGTATCAATCAGGGAAGATTGGGTTATGTTGTAAAACAACCCCAAAATCTCTATGAACGCCTCAAAAAAATATTTATGTCTTGATCACGATATATGTTCATTTCTAGTCATTAGGAGGGGGAATTTTTGGTAATCACTCAAGAACTCAGGCTAATGGAGAGAAGTCACCTTCTCAAATATTGCCAGTTGCTGTTCCAGAGGAAAAGCGATACTAGGGGGTCTCACATAGGTAATTATATGGTCCAGCTCAGAAGTGGCTCAAGTCACTTTCACTCTGTCTCACTGGCCAGAATTGGTCATGTGGCCCTACCCAACTGCAAGAGGGCCAAATGCAATCCTACCATGTGCCCAGAAGGCGAAAAGCTGGAAATGTTTGACATACATGTCTATGACCACCACGTGTCCCAAGAGTGATCCTAAATTTACCCAGTTTCCATAAGTATGTCCCAGGATGATGCATGGCTCCCAGGTCCATGCAGACTGGAAGGAACGTCTTAAAACACAATCAGATACTTGAGCAGTACCAGGCCAGGCTCCAGGCCAGAGGGAGGTGGGAAGCGGGAAGCTGGGATACAAAACAAATAGCTAGTCACCTTATTTCACCTTTTTCCGTTGAAAAAAGGATTTCCCACTTATCTCATTCAGTTTTTTATTTACTGGGCTTTCACGCTTTTTAAGACATTTGGGAAAGAGAACGAGTGATTTGTGTCTGTGCTTCCCATTTTTGCCAAGTTAATCCCTATTATATAAAACCATCCTCCTAAAACCAAAAACTGTGGTTTCACAGGTTTCTTTCCCAGGGATCAACAGCCTCACTGATCTGTGTTCAAGCAACGTTAAACAAATGTCACCACCATCAGAAAAAACCAGCAAGCCCTTCCAGGGTTATGTTAATCATCCAGCACACATTCAGGGGCAGCCCTGAGCTGCTTCCTTAGACGTCCTCTCTGAGGAAGGCTCCATTCCAACCAAATCACTGTACTCTGTACAAATGCACTCCTGGGGCCCGCCCTGCGGGGCACAGACCTCTCCGATGGCCTCCATCGGGAATGGGACAGCACTGGATATTATAGGCCGGACACTGGGCTTTTTCATTCAGCTAATTTACACCATACAGACCCTTCTGTACACTCCAGGCATATACACAAACAAATGCAGCAAGATTACCAACTAAAATATTGAATGTCTCAACACAGCACATAATATTAGGTGGGTACCTCTGTAAAGCAGTTCATTTTAGCTGAGAGACGGCCAACGGTGAGTAACCTTAATGTATCTGAACACCTCATCTTCCTTCCTGGGGTTCAAACAGAATCTCAGTGTGTATCCTGAGTCCTGAGTCACCACAGTGATCTCTACAGTTGCTGCTCCCTGGTAACCAGTTCCCCTGTCCAGACCATGCTTCCCGGAATCACTTCCTCAGCCCATGTTGGGGGCGACCAACTTTGCTGTTTAAGTAGCAGCCGCAGAACAATCCCATGGCTGTTAGTATGGCTGATGGAAAGTGCTGGGTCAGAAGAACTTCTAAAAGCAAACATGCTCCAGAAAAACTCAGGTTACCATGATGTACAATTGTGTACTACCTCCATGCCTCAAACAAACGGAGGCCAAAAAATGTTTACCTGAAACTAGAATAGGAGCTAACATTTCCAAGCCCTTCACCCATGCCAGACACCTTGCTCAGAGCTTAAATGCATTCACTCACTTAATCTTCCCAAAAACCCTAGGAGGGAATTACTATTATTATCTCATTTTATATGTGAACAGATTGATATGTTGGCAAATCAAGTAATTTGTCTAAAGTCATACAGCTATGAAGTATGGGAATCCGAATTCAGAGCCAGAATTCAAACACAAGCCTCAACCCTGGTGTATCAGCTGGGTTCTCCAGAGAAACAGGACCAATTAGATGATGATAGATGGAAAGATAGATGATTAGATAGATAGATAGATGGATAGATAGATAATAGATAGATAGATAGATAGATAGATAGATAGATAGATAGATAGATATAGATAGATAGACAGATCATAGAGATTTATTTTAAAGGAACTGTGTGGGCTGACAAGTTTGGAATCTGTAGGGCAGTTTGGCAGACTAGAAACTCAAGCAGATGTTGGTATTACAGTCTTGAGGCAGAATTTCTTCTTCCCTGGGGAACCTCAGGTTTTGCTCTTAAGACCTTCAAATTATTGGACGAGGTCCACCCACGTTACCAAGGGTAGTCTCTTTTACTTAGAGTCAACTGATCGTAGAAGTTAACTACACCTACAAAACACGTTCGCAGCAACATCTAGACTCATGTGTTTGATTACATAACTGGGTAATATGGCCTGGCCAAGGTGACACATAAACGAAGAATCACACCTGGTCGTTTGATTAATGAGCTGCATTCTCATCCCCTGTACTATGCTGCCCAGCAATGGTATTGGTCTTCAAGCTGATGGAATTGACTGTCATTTCTGCATCTGGAAAAATGCAAAAGATCGGTCTTTTCACGCAAGTTGGGTATTTTAGCCAGTCTTCTATCATTGGCAAACTGTCCCCAAACTTTCAAAACCCAGTCCACATGTCACCTCGTCCTTCAGTAGCCCCAACAATAAGTTCAAAAAGAGAATCCAGAAATTAAATTAAAGAAGGATGTTCTTTACCTTACTATTAAATACTCTTACTGAAGCACTGCAATGATCTGTCTCCCAAAGCAGAAGGATAATACCTCAAGAGAAAAGGACTCTAGCGATTTTGTCTCTCCATGATCCAGCAAAATACCTGAAGTACTAGGCGATAAATAAATATATGCCAAGTCACGGAAAGAACAAATAAAAGCCCAAAAAAGTAGCAGGATTTCTGGCATAAAGTAAATGACAGAATCTCCAAATCAGAGATTTTTTTGGCCTTAAGTCCCTCCCTGGAATTTAGCTGGGTTTCTGGATTGGCTTCAGGGGATCTCCATGAAACCCCAAAACATATATGCACAATATTGTGAGCATGTTCCTATGTAAATTATTATTATTATTATTCAGATCTTTCCATTTTCATACTTCCTGGTACAGTCCCAGTTTGTTCCTATTGTAGTTCAATTAACTTTTAAATTGTTTTTGGTATGTCCCGTCACTCTCGAAAGGATTCTTGTTTGTACAAGATTGAAAACCACCATATAGAGCTTTACCCACCTGTCTACCCTCACAGCCAGGTGAATTTAAGACTCCTGAAGCAAGAAGAAAAGCATTCCTGGCCTTTTCCTTCATTGACTTGTGTAGCCAGCACTTCCATTTGCACTGAGGCTGGTGCAAGTTAGGTCAAAGTTACAGCTTGGTAATAGGGGCCTCAGGTTCTCACCCAAAACTTCAGACCCTAGACTCTGGTTGCACCCTTGACACTGGGCTATTGATCATAAATGAAACCAGATCAGCAAAAGAACCAACAACATTCCTGGGAACAACTGAAAATTACGTGTCCTGCTGACAAGGCATCAGTAAAACCAATGCAATAGCACATTCTTTTAAGGGAGGTGACCTGAGGCTTTTCTTCATGGAAACTTACCTTGATAGATGATGATGAGAATGTGATTTGCTGACTAGCAGAGAAGGGACCAGTGTGGACCTCTGTGCTTGTTTCTCCCGTGGGAGGAGGGTATCGGCTGTTACAACTGACTTGGAAATTGTTCAGTGATCAACCCGTCAATAAAGATTGATATATCGGAGAAATTTCTATAATGAGGTACACTGATCATATTTTCTGGGTCAAACACTGACACTCCTGTGCTAAGGATTCATGGGAGAAAGTTGGGACTGTCTCAGTTGATCAAGAATCTAGAATTTCCAAGGATGACATATAGAAAAATCAAGTATTTATTAATTCATTCATACTACATGAAAGGCACTAAAAGGAAAACAAACAAGCAAAAATTAAATTAAAATATAGTCCCTACCACTAGATACTGTCAGTGCACTGGCTGGGGAAGATGAGGCACAGAGAGAGACAATAAAATAGATAAATAGGGCTTCCCTGGTGGCACAGTGGTTGAGAGTCCGCCTGCCAATGCAGGGGACACGGGTTCGTGCCCCGGTCCGGGAAGATCCCACATGCCGCGGAGCGGCTGGGCCCGTGAGCCATGGCCGCTGAGCCTGCGCGTCCAGAGCCTGTGCTCCGCAACGGGAGAGGCCACAGCAGTGAGAGGCCCGCCTACCGCAAAAAAAAAAAAAAAAAAAGATAAACAGTCAAGATGAGGGGTATCATGAGAATTAGTTCTAAAGATCCAACTAGGGGAAGATCAATGGATATTGGAATATTCAAGGAAAAGATTATGGAACTGGAGGAATCTTTAGAAATGAGCACAATTTGCACAGGCAAAGAGAAAAGGAAAAGGCAGACCCAGCAGTGGTCCCTGCAGAGTTCCCACCTGGGAATGCTTCATGAATAACGATGCATAACAGCCCCCCTCCATGTTATACAGCGGCCATGGGTGCACCCAGGAACCAGGGAAATGAGGAGGGGAGACATTTCCCCATTGTCAGCACAAGCTGAAACAACCCAGTTGGCCTCTGCCTGAGGTGGGGAAATTGGGCTCACCGTCTATCTATGCTTCCCAAGGCTCTGAGTAGTTCATCTGTCAAGATCCCAAACTCCTCCAACAGGTCTTGGGGCATATGATTCATGTCATTTCTGACTCTCCCAGGGATCAGTTCCATTTCTTCTTTGGTATTTAACCCCATAACAACACACCTGAAGAACTTTCTTCTTTCGAGCCTAGAAGACAACGACGCATTCCACCGGTGAAGGCTCAAGTGCAGCATAAATGTTTTCGTCGACGGTTGTGATTCGTCATTTCAAGCAGGAGGCTACTTCAAGGCTTATTGTTCAGTGTTTTATTTTACCTTTCTGCATGTTCAAGACTTTACAGCTTTTACAACATAAAGGTACAATGCCAGAAAATGTCTAATATTTCAGTAGCTCATATCCACACTAAAAGAATCCGGTCCATTTTACTGGTTCCTTGATCCCATCTTTCTAGAGATTTTTAGATCAAGGCTGTTGACCCTAAAGATAATAATTCATTGGAAGATCTTGAAACCTTCTTATCTGATGGTTTTTCAAAGCAGTTATTGCTATCATACCCTAGAGAATAACATTTGTGATCAGAAGTATTCATTATAAGGAAAATGCTAAGGAGATCTGTTTTGTCCTATAAATCAAAGAAATTCAACTTCAGGGATTGAAACAATAAGGTTGCACATTTCCATGAGAAAAGATCGGTGGTAGCCTTTGAAGAGTGTTAGAAATCAGATGAGGGCTTCCCTGGTGGCACAGTGGTTGAGAGTCTGCCTGCCAATGCAGGGGACACGGGTTCGTGCCCCGGTCCGGGAAGATCCCACATGCCGTGGAGCGGCTGCGCCCGTGAGCCATGGCCGCTGGGCCTGCGCGGCCGGAGCCTGTGCTCCGCAGCGGGAGAGGCCACGGCAGTGAGAGGCCCGCGTACCGCAAAAAAAAAAAAAAAAATGCCTGAGGACCTAAGGTGTTGGAAATTATGACCCTGTAATGGGATAGAAGCATATTATTTTGACAGTGTGAAATGCTGATTGATATACAAGTATGCTCACTCGGTGCTTTGTAACCACCTAGAAGGGTGGGATAGTGAGGGTGGGAGGGAGACGCAAGAGGGAGGAGATATGGGGATATATGTATACATATAGCTGATTCACTTTGTTATACAGCAGAAACTAACACAACATTGTAAAGCAATTACACTCCAATAAAGATGCTAAAAAATATATATATATACAAGTATGCTCTTTTTAATGTTGTATTATGTAAATATACATATTCTATTTCTCAGACCTCCTAAGAGATTTTTCCTCATATAGCTATCATTCTTGAGAAGCCTAACATACACAAGTTACTCAGTGAACAGTGGCTGAATGAACAGACACTGGTATGTTGCTCATACTACTATCATTCTTTCCTTGAACTGATTTTTCCAAATATCTGAATTAAGAGGACTCTTGCCCTAAAAAAATATGCAAGGAGAACTTCTGTATAAGAATTTTTGAGGGTTTCAATTCTAATTACATTTAGTTTTAATGGGAATCATGAGATCCCCATTAAAGCATCTCTAAGAGATGCTTTGAAAATCCCTAAGAGTACATATTGTGAATTCTGTAGCTCCCCAGCCACTTGGCTGATGTGATGTTGAAAGGCAACATCTTTGTGAACTTATGAAGTGCTACCAGTTCTAGGCAATATGGACGTTTATTAGAGCAGTCAGGATCTGAACAAAGGACAAATATGAAGATAATCACTGCAACTGGCAAAGCTGTCAGTGGATGGTGGGTACAAAACGGACTGGAGGTGATGGCCCACCATGAGACATCGAAGATCAAGTGACCCAGCATCCTGTAGATGTCAAGATTGCAAAAATGGGACTTCCCTGGTGGCGCAATGGTTAAGAATCCACCTGCCAATGCAGGGGACACGGGTTCAATCCCTGGTCTGGGAAGATCCCACATGCCACGGAGCAACTAAGCCCGTGCGCCACAACTACTGAGCCCGCGCGCCTCAACTACTGAAGTCCTCGCGCCTAGAGCCCTACTAGCTCTGCAACAAGAGAAGCCACCGCAGTGAGAAGCCCGTGCACCTCAACGAAGACCCAACGCAGCCAAAAATAAATAAATAAATTTATTTCAAAAAAAAAAGATTGCAAAAATGACCAACAATCATGACAAAAAATAATTGGTACTTATTTGCATATAATTTCTTATATGTTTCATAAGTCAATTGAGATCAAAATGAACGCAAATTCCTCTCTGTGTACTTTCATCTTATGTATCCCCAGTTCCCACCAGTTTCTGCTGAAGGAGATGAGGCTAATCCACTCCGAAAAAAAATCAAAAGACAAAACAACCCCTCCTTGGCCCAGCCTAAGCCATTGGCTCTCAGTTTTCATCCTGCAGCATTGTTGAGTGTCTTTTGCTCCAAGATCTCTGGCCTCACCTTCATCTCCCCATCACCACCTTGACATTACAGTGTCGAGAGAGTATTAACACTCAAGCCAGTGATCTCCTTTACTCCTCATCACAGTCCTCATTCTGCAGATGCTGAGTCTGAAATACAGAGAGGTTTAGTAACCAGGCCAAGTCATCCAGCTGCTAACAGGAATTCAAATCTGATTCCAATGCTTTTAATCAACCTCCGTGTTCTATTGTCCTCTTCCTCCTCAAATCAGAAAATCAGAAAACCTGAAGCCTACCATGATTGGATGGCAAAGATCTGGACGCCTGGTTCTCTCTGAGCATCCCACCTGAACATGAGGTCTCCCAGGAGACAGTGGAGACACAGAAGGCCAACTCATTCATGCCCACCCCATCCACTACCACCAACCCCAAGAGGCTACTCAGGGCCTGGAAGCTTGAGTCCCACCCAATCCTGATTTCCCTGAATCTGTAGCTGCCGAAGTGAGGAGCCTTGGTCTCAGCATTCCAGCCTTGACTGACATATTCCTTCTACAGCCTAGGAGCCCGTAAGTACAGACACTAGAAAGTCAGCCCAATTCTGATGCTGAGATGGAAGGTGACCTTAACTAAGTCCACACTTTCTTTCTCCTTAACGCTGGAGCAGTAACAATATTTATCAGTTTCCATGCCAGAGAACTTTGATTGGAAAGTATTTGTTTATCAGAAAAATATAAAGACAAAGTGAAGAACAATGGTATGACAGATTCTTGTTATGTAAAGGGGAGATAAAAATCTATAATATGTAGTGCATAAATTAACTAATAACGTGAATGGCCATAGTGGAAAGACAGCATGGGGCAAGATGGGAAATGGACAGATGAGGGACAGAATAAGAGAGACTTTTTTTACTGTATAACTTTTTGTGTATTTTTTTAATCGTGTAAGAAGGTTTATTAGTTTCCTTTTATCAATCTTGAGCTTATGATATTTTATTGAGGTAATGTTGGTTTATAACATTATATAAATTTCATCTGGACAACATTATATTTGACTTCTGTATACACTACGGTTTCCATTCGTCACCATACAGTTGACCCCCTTTATCCATTTCAGCCTATGCCCACCCCAACCCCCGGTACCCAGTATTCTGAATCTATGTGCTTGTTTTGATTTGGTTTGGTTTGGTTTTTTCATTTTTTTTTTTTTTGTATTCCACATATAAGTGAAATTACGCAGTATTTGTCTTTCTCCATCTGACTTATTTCACTTAGCATTATACCCTCAATGTCCATCCATGTTATCACAAATGACAAGATTTCATCTTTATAGGGCTGACTATTTTGAGTAATTTTTTACCCATTTGAATGCACTATCTATTCAAAAATCAATCACATTGATTTTCAAATTAAAATAAAGTATTACCACCAGACATGTTAACATTGATTGCCTCTGGACAGAGAAACCAAAAGGCAAGAAGATGGTATATATTCATTTTCTAGGGCTGTTGTAACAAAGTACCACAAACTGGATGGTTTAAAACAAGAGAAATTTATTCTCCTACAGTTCTGGAGGCTAGAAGTCCAAAACCAAGGTGTCAGCAAGGCCTTGCTCCTTCTAAAACTCTGAGTAGATCCTTCCTTGCCTCTTCCTAACTTCTAGTGGTGGTTGGCAATCCTTGGTGTTCCCTTGGTTTGCAACTGCATCACTCCAATCTCTGCCTCTGTCGACACAGGGCATTCTCCCAGTCAGTGTCTATGTCCAAATTTCCTTCCTTCTCTAAGGACATGGATCATATTGCATGAAGGGCCCACCCTACTCCAATATGACCTCAACTTAACTAATCACATCTGCAATGACCCTATTTCCAAGCAAGGTCACATTCTGTGGTCCTGGAGTTAGGACTTCGACATATCTTTAGCGGGGACATCATACAACACATAACAGATGGAATGGGAAATTTTTTCTTAGCTATCTCCTTTCTATTTTTTCATGCCATGTGCAAAAGAGAAATGCACAACATTTAAAATTTGTAAAGACTACCATCACAAACAAACCAGTGCACTCTTGGAAAAAGGGTGTTCTCCATTCAGGCTGTATTCTGAAACCTTGCTGTATGAGAATTCTGCCTGCACTTGTGCTTACTTGGGGATTGGGTTGTTTTGTTGTTGTTGTTTTTCCCAGCATGCTAAAAGAAAAGTAAAAAATACATGCTAGGGAAATGTATGCATGTTTACAAAAGTCCTCAGAAGCCCTGATCTTTTCATGACCTCAGTGCAGTCAGAGTGGAACCCCACTGGCCCAGAGTCGTTTTAGTACAGCTGGCCCAAAGCATCCTTCATTTCTGGTTTACAATCCTCTCCTGTAAATACAAAAAGATGCACTTATGTATCACCCAGGATCCCCCTCCCCAGCATTTATTAATTACCCAATAAAATCAAATGGCTTCATCATTAATTCAGATGATGCTCATTTACCTAGAAAGCCATAGGAAATTTCAGCAGCAAAAAGGCAACGGGCCACGCAGCAGTAGATATTTCAACTGCGATATCCTGGAGGAGTTTGTTTGTCAAAATGAAAAAGGAGTTAAATTGTTTACTGGCAACAATTCAAACTTGTAGGAGGTTTCAGGGAGATGGCAAGGCTGTGAGTATTCTCTGCTCACTATAAACCCAACATGGAAACACGGGGGTTTCCTTAAAAAGATCTCCTATTAAATTGAAAACTCAGGACCAATTTTCAAATGTAAAGAAATCTAATTAAGTCATATACTTTCAGGAGCACATCTTTTCTCAAAGTACAGTTGATCCTTGAACGGTGAGGGAGTTAGGGGAGCCCACCCACACGGAGTTGAAAATCGCTGCATAACTTTACGGTCAGCCCTCCTTATCCGTGGTTCCACATCCTTGGATTCAACCAACCACAGATCACGTGGTACATACTTATTGAGAAAAACATGTATAAATGGACCCGAGTTGTTCAGAGGTCAACTATATACCCACTTCCAAATCACTTTTGATTATTGCCCTTTGTTTAACATTTTTCACACCAAAAGAGCTAGACCTTCATAAAATGTACCTTCTTAACCGAATATATTTTTGTTACTAATATATGCAAGGCTCTTTGCCAAATGCTATAAAGAACACAGATACGAAGAAAGCATAGGCCCTGACCTCAATCTGCTTGTCATTGGTGAAGGAGAGAGACATAAATAACTAACTGAACACAAAGTGGAGTGAGACTATTCCTCGTGCTTTATTAAACAGGCCTCGCTGTACCTGAAACATGCACAGGATTACATTAATTAGCTTTATTATAAAGATATAGGATGTTCAACAAGTAATGATGATCAGCAAAGGGGGTTAAACGAATTAAAGCGGGGTTAAATAAAGTTATGCTAAAAGAAGTCAGGAGAAGAGACAATTGTTTCTTTTTTTTCTACTCTTCATACCTTTTATTTTATGAGACAATTGTTTCTGACTGGAGAGATTAGAGATGCTTTGTGAGATGAATTTGTAAGCTGGGATTTAAAGGATGAGAATTAAGGCTTCCCTGGTGGCGCAGTGGTTGGGAGTCCGCCTGCCGATGCAGGGGACGCGGGTTCATGCCCCGATCCGGGAAGATCCCGCATGCCGTGGAGCGGCTGGGCCCGTGCCCATGGCCCATGCTCCGCAGCGGGAGAGGCCACAACAGTGAGAGGCCCGCATACCGCAAAAAAAAAAAAAAAAAAAAAAAAAAACTAGTTTCCAGACTTCCCTGGTGGCGCACTGGTTAAGAATCTGCCTGCCAGCTCTGTGCTTTGTGACCACCTAGAGGGGTGGGATAGGGAGGGTGGGAGGGAGATGCAAGAGGGAGGAGATATGGGGATGTATGTATACGTATAGCTGATTCACTTTGTTATACAGCGGCAACTAACACACTATTGTAAAGCAATTATACTCCAATAAAGATGTTAAAAAAAAAAAAAAAGAATCTGCCTGCCAATACAGGGGACATGGGTTCGAGCCCTGGTCCGGGAAGATCCCACATGCCACGGAACAGCTAAGCCCGCGCATCACAACTACTGAGCCTGCGCTCCAGAGCCCGCGAGCCACAACTACTGAGCCCGTGAACCACAACTACTGAAGCCCGTGTGCCTAGAGCCCGAGCTCCACCACAAGAGAAGCCACCGCAATGAGAAGCTTGCGCACCGCAACGAAGAGTAGCCCCGCTGGCTGCAACTAGAGAAAGCCCGCACGCAGCAACGAAGACCCAACGCAGCCCAAAAATAAATACATAACAAATAAATGTATTTAAAATAAATACACAAAAATAAAAACTAGTTTCCTTTCGATGAAATGGCCTCTTGGGTCATTCTTGTGTGTGAGACACACACCCAAAACACTTTAACACCAAGATTTAAAGTGAAGCAAATGTTAGCAGTCAACTTTTAAACTTTTGAAAATGGTGTCATTAAAGGAATAACACCCACAATAACAAGGCTGCAGTAAGGCAGTCAATATTCATACGGTGTGAATGAGAAGAACTGTTTGTTACATTCCCTTAGGAATGTGGGTCAACCTTCTCATGGCTCCCCCTCAGCCTCGTCTGAAGCATTAACAAATGGCTTTTGTGTCCCCGTCTGTGTGACTGTGGTATGTGACTGGGGCAGCAGCGACTTCACACGAGAAGGGTTTATACAGAAAGGCTTGTATCTGCAGTGGCCACTTCTAACTTCTGACCCACTGTGCGGTCCCAGCCCCCTCCCTGCTCAGCTCCGTCTGGGGAGGTCACTGACCAGCTGACCAGCTCTGTCCTCTGCTGGCAATGAGTCCTAAGCCAGCTTTTCTGCCAGCCCCCCCCCCCAACGTGTCCTTAGGACTACCCAGGACGTCATTGTGGGTGGTAGGGGCTTTTTATTGTTTTGAACTTTCATGGACGGGGGAACAGGAAGTTCTATTACAGTAAGTCCCCTACCTACGAACCTTCAAGTTGCAAACTTTGAAAGATGTGAACATGTGTTCACAAGTCCAATCACGTAAGTTAGTTCACATGTCTGGTGTACATTGTCACACGTGTGCATCCTTTACAAGTGGTTGTGCTTTCGTGTACTTTACCGTACAGTACTGTACAGAGTACAGTAGTACAGTATCTTTATTTCCAGCCCAGGATGTCTGGAAGCAAGTCTAAAAGCAGAGGTGATGTAGCTGGTACTGCTAAGAAGCACCAGCTGTTGTACTGTACTACGGTGCTTTTCAAGGTACTGTACTGTAAGGTTAAAGATGTTGTCTTTATTTTTTGTGTGTGTTTGTTTTTATGTATTATTTGCGTGAAAAGTATTATATTCAGGTAAAGCTATTTTTGTGACCATTTTCATCCCCCTCCCCCCTCGGGCCACCATACTTTCACGCAAGTGGGTCAGTAATTATCATTGTTTCTGCTCTCTTGATTGTTAGAGTCCAACTATTAGTACATTTTCCAAGTAGTCTTATGTTCTTCTGATGTTCTACTACTGAAATGTCTTTATACAGTGAAAAATTCCTTCCAAAGCTATATCCAAAAATCTCAGACATTGGGCCCAACAATTTCTTAGGTTAAGCTTTGGGCAAGATATAGAAGTGGTAATTACAGTTACCCAAAGGATAAGAACTGCAAACCAAAAGAATAAATTACTTACAGCCTTGTGAAGGGATTGTATTGCTTTCTCTGTGTATTAAAATCTGATACCTTAACCTCTGCATGAATGAAAGGAATCATGTTTGCAAATTCAACAACCATCTATTTGTAACTAATAACATAACATATCATCTGTGCAAAACTTCTCCCTTCTCGGGGTGTCAACATCTTATCTAGCAGCTTCCTCTTGCAGCAGGGAAACTGACACCAAAAGTTGGTCTTCCATGCTTCTCCAGAGTTAACTAATTTCTGAGAGAACAAGAAGAATATTGGAGAATTCACCTTTTTATTCTGAGACCCGGAGGGGAGTAGGGCAGGCATCTCTCTATATCAAGACACGAATCAGGAAAATTTTTATCAGTAAAATAATGAGAAAGTTTTGGACAAGTTAGCCAAACCAACTGCTGCTTTTTAACTAACTGAATAACCAACCTGGCAGTCTTAGACAGTTAGTAAGGGAAACTCACCTATCTAGCCCAGTGATTATCCATCTTTTTCTCATTATCATTCCCTCCAAGAAGAAAAAATAAGTTTGACTTAAAGTCTATCTAACAAGAGAAATTAAATACAAAGGAATAAGATTTTGTCGAGTATCACTGATCTTGGAGGATCACAAACCATTGTAATAGCTAAGAATTTTTTGCCCCGCCAAGAAACAACTTTTGCCTTTTTGAGGCCAACATCACTCCAACTGAGAATGCATGCTCTAGCCTAATTCCATATATCAAAATTATCAACTAGTCTCCCGATACTGTGCATATAAATTTCTATTAAAACCTACCTCGCCGGGGCTTCCCTGGTGGCGCAGTGGTTGAGAGTCCTCCTGCTGATGCAGGGGACACGGGTTTGTGCCCCGGTCCGGGAAGATCCCACATGCCGCGGAGCGGCTGGGCCCGTGAGCCATGGCCGCTGAGCCTGCGTGTCCAGAGACTGTGCTCCACAACGGGAGAGGCCACAACAGTGAGAGGCCCGCGTACTGCAAAAAAAAAAAAAAAAAAAAAACTTACCTCACTGTTCTGTAATTATATTTTCCCTCTTCTGCCTCCCCACCAGCCTGGAAGCTTCTCAATGGAATTTTTGAATTTCTAGCAAAGAGCTCGGAAGTGTTGGATAAATGAATGCACACATGAGCGAATGAAATATAAAGACTGGTTACTACAACAATTAAGAAGCCAGTATGTCCTTAATAGCTCTGCTTCTTTATGCCTTGGCTAACTGACCCAAGTTTCAAACATTAAAGACATCTCCAGGTGTCGCCCCACACAGTGACTCATAGGAAAAGGCACTAAAGGTTTTCAAACACCCACAAGGTCTTGCCCACTTTTTGGAGAATGACAGGTGCAGTAGGCGGTGACAGAGACTTAATGCTTGTTTGATGTCTTTGTGACCACTTCTCTACCAGACACAATAAGGTGCGGGAAGTAGTAATTATGTTGTCTCAAGGCAGCATTGCAAACCTACTTACCAAAATGAACACTTAACCTTTCTCACCACTGTGCCCGGACTGGCTGCTATGAGTGACGGCCAGCAGCAGGGCTGATGGCCCAGGCAAGGCAGAAGAGAGCACCCTGCAATTGACAGGGAGGCTACCCTAGGGAAGACTGTGGAGGGTGGGCAGGGGGCCTCAGATCCACTCCTGCCAGACCCTGAGATCCCACAGGAGGGAGGGAGACTCAACAGGAAGGGCCAAGTCATCTTCAGTAGCGTTTTCTCCATTTAACCAGCACATTAAATGTGCTCCCTCATTCCCACCAGATCCATCACCACCCGCATCCCAAAACAGCCACCCAGCCAAAGTTCAGCCAATTCCGGTGATCGCTGCTGCAGAGGAGGTTATTGGAGGTAGTGGCAATTATGAATAAGGAACAGCATACAGCAGTGATAACAAAAACCGGTTGCACACTCATGTAGCATCTTAACATTTTCATAATGTTTCTGAATTTTATCTTCACCACACTGTGAACCATAGAGACTAGACAGGTATTAGTTGCATTTTATAGATAAGAAAGCTGAGGGCAAATGACCTGCCCTAGATCACAATGGCTGAAAGCCATATGGTGCATTCTCCATTCTAGTGCCAGGGGTTCAAGATCGGGCATTGTCAGTTACTCACTGGTGGCCTAAGATTCATTACTTAGACTCTCTCAACCTTGGTTCCCCATTTACAAAATAAAGATACCGACAGTAGCACTTATTTCAAAGGGTTGTTGAGGGTTTGAACGAGGTAACACCTATAAGGTACTGAGCACAGTAACTGGCGAAAGATAAGGGCTAAAAAAAATGAGAGTTATTAGTATTAGTACTCATATTTAGATGACATGAAATGTTAAGCAACGTATGCAAAGCCAAAATGACTTGATTTCAGCAACTCTCAAAGGCAAGAGGAAAATACTCAAATTGTCCTAAGTATTTACAAAAATAAATAAATAAATCTTTTTTCTCCTTCAGAAATAAAGCCAGAAGACAAAACGATCACATTAAAGGAATATAAAGCATCTTCCTTCAAAAAATATCTTTTAAAATGTTGTGAATATTATTCAGCATTAAAAGAAGGCAATCTTGCCATTTGTGACAACATGGATGAAACTGGAGGACATGATGCTAAGCGAAATTAGCCAGACACAGAAAGACAAATACTGCATGAGCTCACTTATATGTGGAATCTAAATTAGTTGAACTCATAGAAGCAGAGGATAGAATGCTGGCTGCCAGGGGCTGTGGGGGAGGGGATGGGGAGAAGATAGTCAAAGGATACAAAGTTTCAATTTTGCAAGATGAGCAAACTCTAGAGATCTAATGTACAGCATGGGGACTACAGTTAACCATACTGAATTATATACTTGAAATTTGCTAAGAGGGTAGGTCTTAAGTATTGTCACTGAAAAGAAAAATAAAAAGATAACTATGTGAAGTGATGGATATGTTAATTAGCTTGAGTATTGTTATCATTTCACAATGAACATGTATATAAAAACATCAAGTTGTACACCTTAAATACGTACCAATCCTATTTGTCAATTACATGTCAATAAAGCAGGGGGTGGGGGAGGAAGCATATTCTTTATATAATGAATTTCAATAGTTGAGCTCACATCTCCAAAACTCCATTTAATAAAGCGGAATCCAGAAGGTGGAAATTGAAGTATTTTTCCAGAGTTAGTTAGGAGGCCATTTGCCCAGTCATGTAAAACAACACATCTACAGAAACATCCTAAATCAAAAAGGTAAGCTTCATGAGGGGAGGGATTTTTGTCCGTTTTGTTTGTTTGCTGTGTCCCCGGAGCCAAGAACACTTCCCACACATAGTAAATTATCCAAAAAAAAAATTTTTTTAAATGTGTTGAATCTTGAAGGTATTGAGTGCTTGAGCATCTCAGATGTCATCAAGTAGATTGTCCATCGAGTTATTTAACTTTCTGTTATTGGTCCATTCGATCATTCACTTACTCAGCACACACCTAGTCAACACCTACTGTGTACCAAACACTGGGCTGGGTGCTGAGGATAGAAATAGCAGAATAAGATGGCTTGCTCTAGGAGCTTACGGTCTGATGCGCAAAGAGGAAGGGAAAAGCAATGATGTCCCGAAGCGGTGGAAGCCAACGAACTTGCCAGTCTCTCCTCTTTTTCTTCAGGTGTCTCCGTTGGGCTGCTTTTACAGCATGAACTTTGAGGACGTTTTAGTCAATAGTAAGCACTCTGTTGCAAAAGAAAAGAGAAAGAGGAGCATTTCATTTTTCTTTTCACTCTGATCCACCAGCTGCTGCACCTCTACGTTTTGGGCTGTCGTTGCTGCGGCAGTCACGCTGTAGTTGGCGCTCCTTTCCGGGGAAACACCAGCGGCCAACCCAGATCGGATCTAAAGGTGCGACGCAGGACGGGGTTCCAGCCACATTAGCCATAGGCCGTACTGTTGCTGCCGCTGCTGCTGTTACTTTTATGATGACTGTACGTTAACCACCACCTTCCTTCCTCTGCCTCCCTTCAGCTGCCATGATGTATGTTACTTTTTGGTAACTGGATTTCATTAACATTTATGAACTCTCACAAAGTAGTGGAAAAAGCAATTTGTGTGGAAAAATTTTCCACCTCATTAAACAGTGTTCTTTTGGGGGTCAAGCTGATACTTTGCTGTTGTTGTTGTTGGATTTTTTTTATAGGTCCTTTGTCCTTCCCTGAGCCCGGGGTGGGGGGTGGGGGGGTGGCGGGGATGAAAGGAGAGCGGTCCACGCTCGGCGGGGCTGGTGGGACCTATAGAGGGCGCTAGACCGAGCGCGGGCTCCTCGCTCACTTCCGCCCGGCTTTCCCCGCAGGCCGCTCGTACGCCCCAGGTCCCTGGTAGCCACTCTGGGTTTCTGTGGCCTTGTCCCTCCTTGGCCAGGTCTGACACCTCTGTCTCCTGCGCTACAGAGGAGCCGGATGGAGTCGCCCGGCTAAGGAGAGCGTGCGGCTGGTCCCCGGGCCCAAATGCTGTTCACGCCTGGGGCCTAAGAGGATGCTCCGGACTTTCTCCGGGGCCGAGGTGCTGAGCAACCCGGCGCCCGGTGAGCACAGTCCCCAGCTCGGCTCTCGCCCTTCGACGCTCCCCTTGGCACGAGTGCACTGGCTTCCCCCATCCCCTCGCCTTTGAACGCAGCTCCAACCCCGGGAACACAGGCCTGGGAAAGTGGGAGGAGAGACCCGACCGGGGCCCCGGCTCGGTCTTTTTAAAACCCTTCGCGGTGTTTCAAGCCTAGTTGCATCTTCTAGCCACGGTCTCCCGGCCCAAAGAGACTGCGTTTCTCCCCGACCCCGCCACCCCCGGGACTGCAGGCGGAGCCCGCCTCGGTGCGCCCGCAAACCTCCGTCCGACCGCAGGCGACCACTCCACTCCCCAGCCGCCCCCCAGATCCCTCATCCACCCTCCGGGCCTGGGCCCCGAGACGAGCCAGCGGGCGCGGTGGAGCCACTGAAGAGGGCGGGTCGGGCGAGGGGGGCGGAGGGGGGAGCCACGGCCGCAAGAGGAGCCTCCCCCCACGGCTGGGCCCGGGGAACTGGGGAGTTTGGGGCGAGGGGCCTTGGTTAGGGCCGCGCTCTGTCCCAAGCTGGGCCCAATAACCCGCCTCCGGGCCCCGGGGAAAGAAGTAAAAAGGTCTCGGCGGCCTTGACGCTCGGGGGAATAAAGCGGAAACCCGAAGACGCCGAGGCCTGAGGGCGCAGTAAAGCAACCTTTAGGGGCCAGGTGACAGGTGCTGGGGGAAATTAACACGTGAGGACCGCCTTTCTCTATGCTACATGTAAAAATGTACAGCAACAGTTCCAACTCAAGAATCTGCGCGTCTACCTCGATTAAGAAACAACACTCAGCTCTCCAAGAAACTGGTTATTTGGTACATGAGACGTTGTTTTACCAGACAGCTCCCAAATCAGATCTTGTGAAAGGAGGCCTCTAAGAGCCGTCTGCAGGTGACCCGGACAGGGGCGGGCCCGCCGTCCAGCCTCGGGAGAGGTGGTTCGCCTGGGCCGGTGTGGACCGGGTCCCGGAGCTTATCCGATTTGCTGAGTCAGCTGTCGGCTGTTTCCAACCCAGGCGACTGTTCTTCGCTGACTGGTGGGTCGGCTTGGTGGTGTAATTATTGTTTTGTTTTCTAATATGTAATTACTCTTTGTCGTCGCTATCATGAATCCGCCGAGCCGGACTCGAGCAGCAAGATAGATTCAAGTTTGGGGCTAGGATTCGATGCGTGGGAAATACTGGCTTCTCCCCACGCAGAGGACATTCGGCCCACGCCTCTTCTCCCCAGCAACCCAGCAAGGAAGACGGCGCCTGGGGTTCCCTCGCTGGCCCGAGGCCGCGAAGGCGATCCCCAAACGGCAGCTCCCTCTCTCTGAACAGGAATCGCCGAGGCTCTTTTTCTCTCCGGCATATTTATAAAGAGGAAGATAGAGGCAGGGAAGAAGAAAAGGGGGAGAGAAAAGGAAGATAGAAAAAGAGAGAAAGAGAGAGACAGGCTGGAGGGTTGAGGACAGGACGGGGGGTTGATTTAGAGAGTTAAGAGAGTAGAGAGGAAGGGGGGAAGGTAGGAGATACACAGAGATGCTTGCTTATTTTTCAGATGTTTCCTTCTTGGACTTCAGATGAAATTCTGGAGAGTTCTCTGCATTGCCCACTTATTTACCACTCCCTGCTCTAGGAGCCCCACCACCAGTGGCTCGCCGGGTCCCCCCCTCCTTGCCTCCCGCTCAGAGCCAGGCCCCCACGGTCAGGTCCCTCCATCGGACCGGGCGACCCCTCGCACGTCCCCAGAGGTGCTTCAATCCGAGGCCCTGAAAGTGCCAGAACAAAGAACTGACGCCGCGAGCGCCTCCCTGGGCTCCGCTCGCAGAGTCCCACCTCCGGGCTAAGCTCTGCCGCGGAGGCCCCGGACCACTTCGCGGACAGAAGCTCACGGCTGGACTGGGCACCGCGGACCCGCCCGGCCCGGCCCTGCCAGCCGCTCTCTGAGGCCCGCTTGGCACGCGGAGCGCAGCCGTCAGCCTTGCAGAGGGACCGACTGCCCGAGGCCGGGAAAGGGGGTCCCCGGCCAAGGAGAGCGATCCATTTTCTCTAACCATTTGCCCGAGAGCTGTCAGGTTAGCGCTGCCCCTTCGGCCGCCCAGAGAAGAATGCGTTTAAATTCTTTGCACGAGAGTCTCCCCAGACCCGAATATACCACGTAGTGGCATTCGCCGCGGCGACCGCCGGTCCCTAACCTCTGGCCACCTTCTCCCGTTGAAATATGCACATCGCTCTTCAATAATTTAGACACCTGGGAGACTGGACAAGTATAATTTTTTTTCCAAACACACGAGCATCAGGGTTGCAATCAATCATGCTTTTGTTTTATGTGAGATAGGCTTTGTGTGTTTAGCTGCCCGGCTCCATCCTATTTGCATGTGGCTATTTAATGGGCATTAATTTTAGCTTTGAAGATCTGCTTAAAAATCTAAACCCAGAGAAGGAGGGAGGGGCACCCCCCTTGTGGTTCGGGTGGATTTGCCTCCGGGGCCCCTTCCTTTGAGGAGGCGGGCCCTCAGATGAATTTTGATTCCGAGGTGGGACTCGTAATGGAACGGAAAAGATATGTTCTTTTTTCCTAAATCTCAGGGTTTCTTTCTAGCAAACAATGCTCCAGTCAGTATTTGTGTATGAGACAAGTAATTGTGCTCCAAATGCTGAAATAAATCATTGATGGGTGAAATTACACATGCTCACTTAAAGTGTAATGTGATTAAGAGATTATGAGATTGAAGCTAATATCTTGTCTCCCAGCTCCTGGCCCCAAATCTTGACACGAGAAATTTGTCAACTGCAACTGTCCTGAAATTTACAGATACAATAGGTTTCTATTGACAACGAATCAAAGACAACCTCTAAAAAATAAAAATATGTATGTGTGTGTCTCTGTGTGGTATTGGTCGTGGTTTTGTTATAAAAGGACAGGAGAAGAGAAGAAGATTGAGATGATGGGGAGGGGCTGTTTGCTTGTTTTATCTTTTATTTTTGAAAAGTAAACGTGTGGGCGAGGGTGGGCCGGGCGGGCGCTACGTCTGCGAGCTGATTACTCCTCGTCTGAAAGCGGCTCCATTTCCCGCACGGCGGGTAAGTCCTTTATCGGGGGACGGCCCGGCCTCGCCCGCAGCCATCCTCCGCCTCGAGGCGCGCGCTGGGCCGGGGCGCGGGAGCCGCTCGGCGACTCCGTAATGACCCGGGTTCGCCGCAGCTGCGCCCTGACCCTTTGTGATGGCGCCGATAGCGCTCGGATGAAATTATGTCCTTCTCCGGGTGTGAAATTACCATGTTTATTAATTGAGCCAGACATTAGCTTTACCTTTTCTTTTTAGGCCGTGGAAATTTGTGATTCAGGGCAAATGATTCTCCGACAGACGCTCGGCTCCGCGTCCCGCCCCGCCCGGCCGGCGCCCCCTCCCCTCGCGGTTCCCCTTCCCCCAGGTCCCGGGCAGTTGGAGAAAGCTTTCTAGGTTTCCACGCCGGAGAGCCCAAGGAGAAAACGCAGGCGGGCCTCTGAGTGTGAGAGTGCGTGTGTGTGTCAGTGCGCACGCGGGGTTTCTCCTCCTCGGGAAGTGTTATCAAACAATAATAACCACCCCGACTCCGAATTACAGCCTTTCCCCCAGAATTCTCCATCAGGAAAACCCAAATCGTTTTCAAGACAAAGAAGCATCAATCAGCGACAAGGACAGATTTAACGTATTAAATCTTTATTAAAGTGAAGTCATTCTTATTGAAATGATATATTGGGTGTGCAAAAAGATGGGAATTTTTTTTTTTTTTAACGATGCTTAAGATGGAGATGGCGGAGGCGAACCATAGCCGCGTCCTGCCCTTATTGTTCTGGGCTGGAGTTGGATTACTGGGGCCCTGCCCTGGGTCCCACGCCGAGAACCCCGCCTTGGACTACGGGAGAAAGACTGACCCGCTTCCTCCTACCGGTCCCCACTTTGATTTCCCGAAGAACAAGTGTCCCCGGTCCCCTCGAAAACTTCCTGGCTTGGTCCGCGCATTAGGGAAACTGAGGTCTCGCACGCAGCCTGGCTGCCCATAAGTGAACGGAGTCAACGGCTCGGGAGGCCTAGAGAGGGGAAGGGACGACCAGGGCGTCCCCTGGTTTTCGGGAACAAGACCCAGTCCTCGCGATGGTCTAAAGAAAGTCCTTGCGCCCCAGGTCTGCAGGGGACAGGGAACGAGCGTTTGCTCTCCGAGGCCTTTCGGGCCGTCCCCACAGCTCTTCCCTCCTCCCGGCAGACTGCAGGCAGGAGCTGACCGCCTTCCCGTCTGGAGTGGACTCGCAACTTTGGACCTCGGGTCCTGCCAGCGGCGAGGAAACCGTGACGAGAGGGAGTTCAGAGAAGAGTCCTTCCCCACCTCACATCCACCCCCCGCGAAGGGCTACCCAGAGTTTTCTGCATTGCATCTTAAATGGCTCAAATTCTTATCTCCCCAGGAGCCGGGAGAGGGCGGAGATCAAAACCTGTGAGCTGCAGCAGTGGCAGCCACAACTTCAACAACATGGATTTGTGTCTCCACCTTCAGACACACAGACATCCACCCAGACTGAAAATGAACTGTTGGAATCAATTTCCTTGGAATACCCAACTTTTTTTTTTCTATCGTATTTCAGCAATGGGCTGAACGCTATAGCCCGTTGATTCAATTTAGTATTTGCATAACCAGGAGAGGAAAGGTGGCTTTGCAGACTCAATGAATAGGTCTCTTGTTTGTTGTGTGTGTGTGTGTGTGTGTGTGTGTGTGTGTGTGTGTGTGTTGTAGGGTTGGATTCTTAAATACATGTAGGGGAGGAGGCCAATAGGAGGGCATTTCTAGGACTGTGGAACTGCCCCACCAGTGAGAAACAGAGAAGTTGCTGCTAGGACGGTGACAGACCATTGTTTCCTTGATCCTAGCACTCTCTTCTCATAGCCACCCATAGAATCTTCTACATTCGATTATTCACTAATTGGATCTTTTCTTTCATTTGTTCCAGGCAGTCCTGCTTTTAAAGATAAATTGCTTTGGTAAACTGTGAAATAATTCAGTGCCAAGGAACGATGGCAATGCCGTTTTCCACTCTGCACCCAGGAAAGGAACAAGCAGATTTTTCAGGGCAGTCTTCAGAAATAGAGCCAGTTTTAATAGGATCCCAACCAGTGCACTAATTAAATATTTCACAGCTCCCAAAGTTAATGTGCTAACATTGGGATTCTTTTTCCACCAAATCATACAAATTGGCCTCTGTAACACCATCCCACTCCCACCCACACGCACACTCCCTGACACAAGCTCCTACCGACCTGTTTTCTGAATGGCATTACAAAGAATTTTGTTAAGAAAAGTCGGGCTAATTGCCGCCAGAAGACCCGTCTCTTAGAGAAGTCTGGTTTTCATAAGCCAGATTCAGTAAGGGCTGTGGTTAAATCTAAGCCTAGTAGAAGGTTCTTAAGGTTTTCTCAGCAAAGGAGGGAAATACAAAGAAACACTAAGTTCAACCAAAATATTCAGCAGGGAGAGAGGGAAAGATAGGGAGGGATGGGGATTCAAGAGGATTCTCTGAACTCTTGTTTCCTTCCTGAAGGAACTCTTCTTCTTGTTTCCTTCTTGCTTCCTTTCCTTAGGACTTTCTCCATACTTACTAACACCCACTGAGATAGTTTCCCTAAGTAGCTCTAGCTTTGCACAGTCACAGACCAGTGACTTGATTCTCTTAAAGTGCCACGAACTTCTAAGGGCTGGGAGTTATATTAGAGGGTATAGCGAGGAATTTTCCAACCCCACAATTCTCTGAGGCACCTCCCTGCTCCATGCTTCCCCTCAGACCTCTTGATGGAGTTAGTAGCAAAAGGCCCCTTCAGAAGCAAGCAGGTGGATTCTCCCCCTTCCAAGCCACGTCACTGAGGAACACATGGTTTCTCTAGAGCCTAAAGGAGCAGTGCCAGTCCAGGAATCCCTGTCAGCACTCTCCGTGGCTTTCCTGAACCAACCCAGCAAGATGCTTCTCAGCGTTGTAACAGAGCTAGATAACAATGGTATCAGTGGTATTTGGAGAGATCAATATCTCTTCCAGTGTTTGAAAAAGAAAAATCCCTCTAAGTAGCGTCTCCTTATGAAAGGTCTGGTTTAATTTTAGATTTACCTCATCAGAGCTTTCCTCTATTCTCTTGTTCCTGGAACTTCTATAGGCACAGACCCAGGGATGGTTAGAAGCCGCCTGCAATTCATCATCTCCTCACAATGTCTCCCTCATCCCACCTTGTTTCAGGAGCCACCCGCTTATGTCTCATGATGCGAGAGGAGACGCCCACCCAGTTCCTAACCTCCGAACTTAATGGGAATCTTCAAGACCATTTTGCCTTGGAGAAACATCCTCAAGGTTAGAACTCATCACTTCTGTCCTCCCTGATGTTCCAGAAAACAGATTCCTTTCTTGGAACTCATTTTCCCGGGTCCTTCCATTCAACTGACCATGGAGGGTGTGATGAGAACTTGAGGGAATATGTAACAACTGTGTTTCCTGAGCATGGTCTCCCCCGCTAGAGAGTCCTTACAGTCCTTGCCATCCTGATCTTTACTTCTTTCTCCTTCCCAAGATTACTGCTTCCTTCTAAATTCCCCTCCTGTCCCCCCTCCCCTCCCCACCTGACTGCAGGGATGAAAAGAGGGTTGGAGGAGGTCTTCGTGTTACTGTCTTTCTTTTGTTCAATAATTACAAAAAGATCATAATATCGGCAAATGAATAAAAACTTAAAAATCACTCTCCTTTTCCCTCTGATGATCCTCGTGGTTTAAATTGTGAACGATTTTAACCATTCTTTAGTGTTTCATAATCATAACAAAGTAATTTCTAGTTCTCAAGATATGAAGCTACTTAGCTAAGAAATGTGTCTTATTTTCTGGTTTCCAGGGTGAATTGGGACAGCCTTCCCCCAAAAGTCTTATCCCTTCTCATCCCACACCAGCCTGAACATTTTTAGAGGACTTCAGGCATTACATTTCCAATCACCTATCTAAACTGCAGTCATGGAGGCCTCACTTAAACACCTGGACCTTGGCATTCACAGCAAACTTGGCTCATCCACTTGGTTAATGGAAGGGACTTCAAGGATTTCATCTGACTTTGGAGGTGGACCATGGCTCCTGGGGTTGGCATTGTAGGGTCTATGTGAGCAGGGAAGAACTTCTCACTTTCAAGCCTTTCAGACTCCTCCTTAGCTTGGACATGTGAGGAGTAAGGGGAGTCACCAAAAAGCCCCATGAAGTTTCATACCATAAAGACCAGCTGCATTCGAAGACCGTAGAACAAGTGGTCATGTCCATTCACATTGCCTTTCTCCTCCTCGATCATCAGGAAATAAATTGTTGCGGAAGGAAAACTACCCAGGTCCCTGAAATCGCTCTCAGTATGGGGTGATTTGGGATTTGAAGAAAACTGTTCATTATTCTGACGTTCTCATTTTATAAACAAGAAGCAAAGCTGTGTTCCTATAATAGAACTACAATCTCTTCTGTTTGTGTGCATTTGCATAATAATTGCTACACAAAATCAAACCTCGTGTTTTGTCTTTTGCATTTGGCTTCATTACTTTTTTCTACAACGTCAAAAATATTAAGATCTGCTTCTAAGGTCTTGTCCAAAATTCATGTTTTCAATCTCTTGTTCTCCCTTTCTTTTTTCTCCTAATCAGTGAAAGCTTTTTCTCCTGAAGCTGGGAATCCAGTCAAAATATTAAATCAGGAGTGTGTAAGAGTTCCATATTTACCAAGAGGGTATCATCATAAGACAGAGATCTTCGGATTCAACTTTCATTTATCCCTGTCACTGGCCACAAAAGAAAGAAATTGGATACTACAGAGGACTCAGCGCTGGGGATTTTTTTGTGAGAGCTTTTGGAGAAAGAGACTACCAACAACATCCTTCAGACATGGTTCTTCCCTCTTCTCTGCCCATTTTCCTAAGCTTGTTTCTGCCTGTCTTTTTAACCCACTGGACTGCCCAAGTACTCCACAGAGGCACTTGATTTCTGTAATTTCAAAGAAAAAAATAACTGAGATGAAACATGTTTTCACTTTGAGGGTGACCTCTGACCTTTCCTTTCCAATACACCTGACACCAAGGGCTTTGGAAAAAGACCCATTTGGATCTAGGATGCAGATATTGCTTTTTTGTTGTTCTCTTCTCTCTCTCTCTCTCTCTCTCTCTCTCTCCCTCTCTCTCTCTCTTTCTCTCTCTCCCCCCCCCTCTGTGTGGGGTGTGTGTGTGTGTGTGTGTGTGTGTGTGTGTGTGTGTGTGTGTCGCTCTGCCTTCTCAGAGGCTGAACTCAATGAAAAGTTGTTGCAATATCTCAGCTCCCTGCTCCGCCAGGGCCGAAGGAGGCGGGCGGAACACCGAGGGTGTTTTGTTAAATGCCCCGGTCGTTCGCAGGGGCTGGGACTTGATAAAAGGAGACAGTTTTCTGAAAAGATTTGATTGAAATGGCGTGTGCCAGGGCTGATGGGAGCCAGCGAGGGACAAAGCGCCGCGAATCCATGGACACTCGAGCAATTATGCCTCCACGCTGAAGGTGGATTAGCGCGCTGGAAAGAAGCATATGTTTGGCCCGGGGCGACACTTCCCCCCGGCTGAGCTTAGAGAATGGGAGCGCGGAGAGCGGCTGGACTCGGAATATCAACTATCTGCGAAGCCCCCCCTTCCCTGCCCAGCCCAGGCGGCCCCGCCCCAAAAGTCAGAGCGCATTTTTACAAAGAGAGGAGTGGGGGGAGGCGGGGGGAGGAGAAGGATTGGGGGAGGAGGGAGCGGGGAGGCTGAGAGGCAGGGAGGGAGGGAGAGGGAAAATCCAGAGGTGCAAATGGGCCTGGGATTGGCGGGGATCACCGCCCAAGGCCTTCATCTCGGGTCATCCGAACGGAAGATCCACGTTGGGTGTGGAGACCCATGTTGGGTGTGGAGACCCAGAGTGGGTCACATAAATGGTACTCCACAGAATCTCCCACTGCTAGGGTAGTCCTGTCTGGGATGCTCGCCCAAACGGGTGCTGGAAGGTCAACAGAACTGTTGCAATAAAACCAGGTCTTAATGAGTTTGCAAAGATTCAAGTGGCTAATGGTCACTGTCCTGCGGTGGGCACGAGGCGCTGGGCGGGCGGCGCGGGTCCAGGCCGTGCCTTGGGTCCCGGGGAAGGGAAGCCTCGGGGGAGACGTCGGACAGTTAGATATCTGGTGAAATGGGCTGAGAGTGAAAAGCTCGAGGAGGCCTGGTAGGAGAGTAAGGATGCGGGTGCCGGGAGTCGAAGCCCCACGCAGCTCTACCTGCTTGGAGACCCTGGCCAGGGATGCTGAAACTTCGCGCCGCCCTGGGTGTCAGGGAGCAAGAAAGTCTCCCCGCTCCCGCCGCCACTCATTAATTAGGGCGCCATTCCCGTGGAAAGGGCCCGGAAAACTCTGACCCGGAGCCTCCCAGCTCTCGCTCCCTGCACCGGCGAGCGCGCCAAGGGAAGGAGGCAAGTCCCAAACCTAGACCTCAGGCTTAATTGGGTCTAACCCGGAGGGGTGCCGCCGGCCGCCCCCCGGGCCGCCCACGCCCAGCCCCGCCGCCGTCCCACCCCAGGCTGGGCTCGAACCTCCTACTGCAGACCATCAAAATCAAGCTTCCAATCCAAAGGGGCGCGCGGCGGGATGTTTTAGGGAAACTGAGCCAGGAAGGCTCCCGGGCCGGCGCCGCGGGGGTACGGACTGTGCTGTCCCCTCCCGGGCGGGGTCCTGGGGCCCGGAGCCCAGGATCAAGCACTGGAGGCAGACTCCATGCTGCGGACAAAGGCGCAGCCCAGACCCGGGGCTGCAAAAAAGACAGGGTGTGTGTGTGTGGGGGGGGGGAATCCTGAAATAGGATTTGGTAGCTGACAAGGCAAACGGAAATTTGATCCTAGCATTAACTCAGTGCCTCAGGAAAAATTCTTTCAAGCTATGTTAGTTAAATTTAGTTTGACCAAACACCTCAGATATAAATATAAGTAAATGTATATACATATGTGTGTACATTTCCCCAAGATAGGCTGGATGTTAGAAGGGTGATGAGCGCAGAACAACTCAAGAGAGAGACTGGAGAGGTGTGGGTCCGGAAGAAATCAAGGGCCCTGGGCCTTGCAACTTGCCAAAGTCGAGAGTTGTGATGGACACCCAACAGCGGGCCATGAGTGGACAGACGGTGGACCACGAGACTCCAACTTCAGTTTGAGGGGTTGTGCTTAAGATTGTTATTGAAACTTAGCAGATATAATCTTTGTTTCCACAGAAAAATCACGTGCAAAAAAAGCATAGCATGGAATTGGGCCACTCTGAGAAAAATCCCTGCCCTGCTGGTGAAAATATTCCCACTTCTAAATGGATGTTAGCGTGGAGAATCAAGCTAATTCTACCAAAGCTTTTCCCCAAAGACATTAAACTTATTCTTGGGTTAGAAAGAGACAGACAGACAGAGACAGAGAGAAAAGGAAGAAAGGGGGGTGGAAAGAGAGGAAGGGAGGGAGGAAGGAAGGAAGGAAGGAAGGAAGGAGGGAGGAAGGGAGGATGGAGAGAAATGTATGTATCCATAAGTATCTACTGTGGAAAGGTCATCTTCCCCTGAGCTTCCTTCTTCTCTAACTATATTTCTCTAGCAGTATGCTGCGTTGCTCTTTTGTTAAAAAATAAATCTCTCTGTGAAAGCAAAGTTGGTTCAACACTGCCCTTTTAGGCATCAAAGATGAAAAAAATACAGTTTTACACATGATTAACACTTAGAGGGCTCCCAGGTTCAGCCCCAGATCTCTTTTATTCCCTCCTTTCCTTTTCTCAGTCATGATCCTAAGGAGAAGAACATTTTTTAAACACAAGACCTTCCCTTCCCTGAACACAAGACACGTGAATTACACAGTTTTCCATTCCAACATCCTTTTCTCTCCCCACTCTGTCGGCCACCCTGCTGTCTTCCATGGGAAACGGCAATTACTTCTTCGGGGAAGGACTTAACGTTCATGATTTGATTGAGAATGTTTCTCATCTATGTCCGTAGGGGCAAAGATGAGTTTGGGCTACTGCTTTTGTAGACAGAAATCATAGTTTTCTTCAATCATACAATTGTTCTCTGTTAATAAATACTCCACCTTGGACTAATTCATTCCTGCCCTCGGAAAAACAGTTGAGTAAACTCTGATTGTTAACGGAGTCTTTAGTTCTTAACTCATGGTTAACTTGGCAAATAATGTTTTTAAAGACAAGCTTCTAGGAGAAACCCATCACAGGGTCAAATTTTTCAGTTTCTCTCCCACGGTGTGTCACAAGGAGGACAGTATCATCGTAGCAATAACAATGGAAAGCTGACATGGCATACCTGTGCAGCAAGCTAGTTTAATATGAAAAAGAATTGTTCGTTGAAATTCACAAGGAAAAATACCCCTAAGCATCCTAAGAGGTGTGAGAACTGCTGTTACCTGGTGTGTTCTGTGGTTTCATTCTTCTGACATGGACTGTTGGGTGATTGCTGGGAGTTGACTTGGGTTTGTCTGTGGCCTGTATGGGTTATTTCTTCTTCTCTCCTCGCATTTTAGATGCCTTTTTACCACATAGCGCTAAGCCATAGGGAAACATAGATGTTCAAATGCCCAACTTGGATAATCAAACAAATTAAAGAACGAGTCCTTGCCTCAGGACCACTGCCATCTCTGCACCTGTAACTCAGAGAATGAAAGTGCTGGTTATTTACGTTGTACTTTCCGCCTCTTGGATCTCTTGTTTTTATAGCCCTTTTACCCAAGTAATGAGGATTCTTCCCCTCACTTCACCTCCCCATCCCCCCACCCCCCGCACGACCCCAGAACTGAGTGGCTTAGGAGGAGATCTGTAACTGGGATGAAGCAGCTGTTGGCTTCATGCCGTCCTCTAACTTGATTATTCTTTGGACACGTTAGGCAAGCATTAGTGATTGATAATGACGCTAATTAACCCCTTTCCTTTCCAAACAGTAAACTACTGCCAGCAGGATGCTACAAACAATAAATATAAAACACTGCATACATCAATATCTGTTTAAAGCACAACTTCATTTGGGCACGTTTAACCGCACTGCTTTCAGTTAACAATTTGCTATTTATTCAAGCACTTCTCCAAAAGCCAGAGGGGGGAAGCAGAGGAAGAGAGAGGGTTAAGAAAAGGGGCCTGCGGCTTTAAGACCACAAAATGCTGTCATACCTGTCAGCTGCAGCAAAGTTAAGCTCTAATGGAAACCATGCGTAATTTTTTTTAAATTTCAGGTCAATACTTTTTTAAAAACTTAATTAATCCAGTTCTGTTCTTAACCTATTTAAACTTAACACAAGGCTGATGACCACATATGAGATTTTTTTTCTTTGTGGGGAGAAAGCAGCTCTCCTGCCTGACCTGGAATTATTATGAATTTACTTTTGATTGAGAAAGGAATGGGGAGACATTGTTTTGTAAAAAGTGGTGAAATTTAGATTTTAAGCAGCATTTGAGGAAACCAGGGCAAATTTGATCTGATTGTGCAATCCAACATAACCTGAGTTGTAAAGAAATGTACATTAAATTTGAAATTTTGATAAATGAATATTCCTAGCAAGTGAATACAATGTATTCAATTAACTAAAACCCTGTGCACTTCTGAACTGAAGTGGAATCGACTGTAATTGATTTATTTGAAACCAGAGGTTAAGGACTGAATTAGCTAAGTACAACTGGGTATTTCAAGCCACTGACTTCTCAAATGTCAAATCCCTTCTATTTTAAATATTATTTCAGCTGCGGGGCATTGCAGTCCTGATGGTAGTTCCGTCAAGAACTCAAATTATATTAATATTCGATTTGGGGGAGGAATGGATTGGATTGTGATTTTTAAAGGGTGTTGGAGAATAGAAGGGGTAATGATGACTGCCAAACTGGAAGGAACATTGTGTTCCCGTAAAAATTGGGCGTGGTAATTAGCACAGCCTAGCAAGCACCCTCATAATTCAACTGTGTATCCTAACTTGAGTCAATCCAAAGAGAATCACTATTGTCAGTATATAAGTACCTGACCTGTCAAGTAATCACCATGTGTTTTAGAAAATACACGTTGGTCACAACAGAGAAAGCCAAAATCCATATAGCCATAAAAGTCATTTTTAATAACACCCCCTCCAATCGCCCCACCCCTTAAAAATATGCGTAGTTTCTTTAAATGTTTTGTTTAAAAAAAAAAAGAAAAAGAAAATGACAATATCATGATCCTCCGCATGTCCTACTACAGAATAAAAACAACTAATTCTGTGCATTTGGAAACCATTGTTTATTGTGACCTTGTAATGTTCTGACACACTATTTCCCTTCTATCCTTCTCAGGATGCAAGGATTATACTGGGTTCGGGTTTTCCAACACAACAAGCATCTGTAAATCCAGATATGAATGAATCGTATTTAATACGATTGTTTTCGTTTTAAAATGAGTATTTATGTGTCATTGGAGAAAGAGAAGCAAATGTATGGCTGTTTATGAATGCTATTGTGCCTGAGGTTAGGATCCTCACACAATCTGAGATGCAGCCAAGAAAAACAGCCTTGATAGACAATGCTTCACTTCACCTGCTACGGTGCTGTGTGCATTTCATTTCTGTCAAGAGTATGTACAGTTAGGGTTCATTCGCCTCATTATTTTGTTACATCTACGTTACAGTTAACCAGTCTCTCTAGGAAATAATAAATAACCGCTTTAAAAAACAATTGCCGCATCGCGTTCTGAGAGTACACTTTCCATCTGCAATTTTTTTTTTTAAACCCACCATTGTTATGAATTCTCTGGCTTCGGAAAATAGAATTTAGAGTCCACCAACTCTCGTTCGTCTGTCGAGATTGATTTTACACCGGCTTCCATAAGGAGATTAGAAAGCAAAAGTCTGCAAAACGGACACTGTCTAATGCTTTGCTTCTTTAGTCCTTCAGAACGTCAAACCGGAAGAACAAATGTTGAATCTCCTCCGGTATGTATGCCTAGATACTTTCCCTATGACCTTTCCTGTGAACCTTCCAGTTAACAACCTCCACTTTCTTCTTTTAAACCATTAAAAATCCTCCTCACTCCCAAAGCAAAGACTTTCCAAATCAGTTTACAAAAGCTCTGAATTCGCCATTTTTATGTACAGGAAGTCCTTCCTTCTGTGAGGGCTAAGCGCTAGGACGGGCCTGCGGGGGGCGGGATCCGCAGCCCTCCCCCTGCCTCCCCGCCCCACCTCAGAGACGCTTTTGTATTTCTAAAAGGTCCTAGGAGGAGCCCTGTGGTGAGGGAAAGGGGTGGGTGCGCATTTAGGGGGAGGCAGAAAAGATTCTGGGAACCAACAGAGTTTCCCAGTCCCCTCTGCTACCTCAAGAGCTACTACGAACAGCACAGTAATGAATTCATCTCTAAATGAAATATTAAAATACGTGGGAGACGATGTGTCCTCTCTGTCCCTGCTCCATGTACATTTCTGCCACTCTTCCCAGAAAACTAGAGCTAGTTTTCACTCATTTGCATGGCTTAGCCACTGAGAAGCCAGAGCAAGTAAGTGAATTTTGCAGTGGGTATTTCCTTTGTGTTAATGAACTAACAGTTTAAATTTCAGTTATCCTCCGAGACAGATTCCAAAGTAGCTATGGAGGGCGAGCGAGCGGTTCTTCTGTCTGCTCTCCATCTTCCTTGTCATCCTTAATGTTTGGCTCTGAAGGTTTTATATTTTGGTTTTCAAAACACAAATGAAAACCTAAAGGATCAACATAAATAAAACTTTATTTTTAATAATAAAATTAATGTTTCTAGTAAGGAAAAGATAGTATGTCATTCCTTTAGCAGTACAAACAATCTTTTATCCAAAAGAATACATTGGGTTTTATTGTGTCATTTGTCTGAATACAGACTCAGTGGAATATCTAAATGATACCCTGCTCTGAACTCCAAGTTGAAAGTAAGTTTTTATTATACTTGAGGGAAACAATGGGTTCAGCTGCTTATTGCAAGGAGCAATTGCCAAGGGAGAGTTAAACTCAATTACTGTAACCGTACTGAATAAAAAATACTGCCAAGAACAAAAATACGCCTGGGTAAAGACAGCCACTGAATAAAAAAAATCGACATAAAGCGTATCAAATATTTATTTATCTGGGCAACAAAGGACTATGATACATTGACAGGCATGGAAACTACTGCCAGCACAACTCAGTACAATACAGCTAGAACTGCTTCCAAAATGGCCAGTGAAAATACAGAATACCAGGTGGTCCCAAATGTTTGAAGTTCTTTGAACAAAAAGGGGGGGGGGAATCCCTAACCCTCGGTTTAAAGACAATACTCATTTATTGCTCAAATGATGCTTTTAAGGGAGGACAGTGGAATAAAATAAACTTTTCTTTTTTCTCCCCACAATACATAGAACGGTTATCAAACCACTCAAGTTAAAAATCTTCCCAGGGTCCAATATCACTTTTTTCTTTCAGTTCAATGAAAAGCTAAATGTAATACTAATTATTTATAAAATTTTATTTTACTTTTTTTATTTGTTCAGCTGTTTCATTGTCGTCTTTAACATGCTACAACAGGGCTAAATTCATGAATACCAGAGGAAAAAAAAAAAATCCCCCAAACCTTGGATTCCTAAATAAGTACCATGAACCACATGAAGAACTAATAGGGAAGATTCAAAACCCACTAAACAAGAGGTAAACGAGATCACCAGATAAATTAAAAAAAAAAAGGCTTAAAACAGACTCACCATATTTACAATTCCCATTAAATTACACATAAATAAATATATACAGAGACGTGAACACTGATTCCCTTATAGAACTGTGAATCGTGTTGTCAGAGAGAGTTCAAGTTGGTCGCTTTACCTTGAAGAGGGAAAACTTCTAGAACTGAAGACAAGACATGGAACTTCGAGTATCTGTGTTCAAGTTTATTCACAATACTGATAAAAATGTCATTAGCCTTTTTTGCCATTTTTTTCTTTCTTTCTTTTTTTTTAGTATGGCTACGATCTGAAGTATGTAAGAGAAGGTGGTGATTCCGTCCCATGAAGCTCATATAATTTTTTTTTAATTTTTACGTTCTTTTTTCTAAAAAAAAAAGTTTTAAATTTTTTTCGTTGTCGTTGTTGATTTGTTAGTTTAAAAAAAAAAAAAAGGGTTCACAAACTCGGACAGAACTTTTCTTTGCTGGCTTCACGGCCTGTTCTGTTCTCTTAGGCTCCACACGAGGGCAAAGGGGAGTTGGTGCTGATGGAGGAAGTCGGGGCCGGGGCCGGGGCCTGAGACTGCGGGGTCGCCCCGCTCACAGTGGAGCGCTGTCCCCGGCACCCCGAGACTCCGGACCGAAGGCGGTGGCGGCAGCGGCGGCAGCAGCAGCAGCAGTAGCAGCAGTGGGGGGTTGCTGATCCCGGAGCTGTCACCTGCCGGTGGTGATCGGTGGTGGGGGAGGGGCGGTGATGGAGATGGAGATGGCGATGATGGAGATGATGGAGATGATGGCGATGGAGATGGAGTGGGTGGGCGCGCCGGGGCCGGGGCCGGGGAGGCGGCGCGGGCAGGGGGTGGGGCAGGAAGAGCGCCTCACTTTCTGTGTTTCTCCTCTTTGTCACTGCTTTTGGCGCTGCTGTCCGTGTGGCTGTTCGGGTTGTTGCTGAGGTACATTTTGTCCATGGCCTTGAGGGCCTCGGTGAGATAGTTCTGCAGGGCCGTGACCGCGGCGCACACCGCCGGGCTTCCGAAGCCGTGGGAGATGAGGTTGAAGTGGGTCAAGCAGCTCTGGATGCCCGGCTCCAGGATGGGGTTGGGCCTCGAGTTCCCCAGGGGAGATCGGTCCTGAGCCAGCAGGTCGGTGAACTCCTTGCATATCTGTCTGCAGCACAAGTGGAGCGGAGAGAGAGAGAGAGATGAGGCTGGGCAGCCAGCAGCATCCGCAGCAAAGAGAAAACCTTGCTCCCTGCCGTTACCTCTGCCTGGATCACGCCGACACCTGACCTGACCCAGAGCCCCAGAGACAGACTGGGGGGGAGGGGCACATGTTGGGAGACCCAGCCACCTGTCAGAGTCCGCCTAAACATCTCCTGCTCTTTAAACACTTCCACACATGCCTCTCTCTTGTCTTTCTGTGTGTGTGTGTGTCTCTCTCTCACCTCTCAGCTGCACCAAACTTCTAACCCCCTCCTCTCTCGCTCACACCAAGCATCCTAGACGCAAGAAAACATTTCACACGTTAGGAGAGAGACAAAGGTGAGTCAGAGGGGCAAGGAGTCAGAAACGCAAGCATCTCTTCAACAGCCAATAGCATGCACCCAGCAGCTGTCCTGCTCAAAATACTACGGAGCCCCCTCTTCCCTAATCTTCTAGAGACCTCGGCAGCGGTTTGGGGGGATGAACTCTCCACTCATTCACCTTCAGATCAGGGTGGATGTGCACAAGAAAGGCAAAACTTTTCTTGGGATTCTTTTGCCTTTAAAAATAAAAGTCACCAGAAAAAAAAAAATGTTCCTTGGGGATAAGTCAGAGTGGTTTGGGGAAGAAGAAACAGACATTTCAATCGCCCATTCCACCTCTTTTCCCATACACCAAAAAAAACTGTCTAGGGAAATTGTGAATATGGGTGTGTTTAGGAAGCTAAGAGAAGAGGGAAAAGTTGAAATACGGGCGATGCAGCCTGCACAGGGGAAGCTCAGTCTCTGAATCTGGGAAGCAAGGACTAGGTGGGCCTAGTGGGGGCCTTTGGGTGGGGGGCTGTGAAGGGAGGATGGAGAACAGGAAGCAGTGGCAGGCTACCTCCTCTAAGGCCAGCTGGTGTCCCCAGGCCAGAAACTGCCCTGCCTGAGGCCGCTGCCCCTGCTTCCATGCCCTCCTGTGACATCGACTTTGATAATTAAGGGCTTCCAAACAAGCCTTTTAATTTCCAGAAAACATATCAAAACAGTCATTTTCTTTTCACACACCACCTGCAGAAGCCTATTCAGCCCAGGCACCAATGGGAATATAACTTGGGCCATTTTGAAACCTATTTGACATCTCGCCTGTAGGCTAGAACTTGTGGGGTGGGTGTGTGTGTGTGTGTGTGTGTGTGTGTGTGTGTGTACACAGCACTTTTGAGGAGGATGGAAAGGAAGGCAAGAAATGGGAGAAGGGATTAGGGTTGAAACTAGGACAGCTTCTGGCTTGAACATTTTGCAGGCCATTGCTTAATCCTTGCCCTTGGAGAACATATTGATAAGAGACAAAAACTGATACAGGCAAGTGTGTCACTCCTTTAAGAACTTGGTTCTGAGAATTTGAAAAGAATAGATACATGTATGTGTACAGCTGAATCACTTTGCTGTACACCTGAAACTATCACAACATTGTTAACCAACTATACTCCAATATAAAACACAAGGTTAAAAAAAAAAAAAGAACCTGATTCTGGTCTTTCTGACCAGAAATAGTCGCAAATCCACACTCAGCTTCCATCAAATCCCTACTATACCCCACCCCCATACACGTTAATTTTTTTTTAAAAAATGAGAACGTGTGGTGAAAGAGAGGGGAGAGTGGGAAACACGAACTCACAATCTTCCTGTATCGCCCCTCTAAAATCAGTTATGGTTTATTAGATTGTGTTGTAACTTCAATATTTACAACAGAGCTGATTAACACGAAAGGAAAAGAGGCCAAAAATGAGAGCAAAAATGATTTTGATTTTTGTTTCTCTTGACAGTGAGACACAGAGACCCCGAAGAGGTAATGTCTTACTTTGTAGCCAGGAGCATGTTTTTTCTTGTCACTTGCTCATTGGGATCGGAATGTTGTCGGTTGAGAAATTCAGCTACTGCTTTGGCAGGAAATTCAGTTTCGCACACATACCCAAAGTCCCTGGCGAGGTGGACGGCCTCTCCTGGCAAGAGGTGAGAGGAGGGGGGCGAGGGCAAGAGAATGAAAAAAGTTGGGATCAAAACTGCCTCCCAACTCCCTTATTTTCTTAACCCAGATGTTGTAGGAAACACACACTACTTGTTTTCCCATTTCAGGCATTTTCTTTCCTTCTCTGTAGGATATGGTGGCTGCACTTCCCAGGGAAAATGGCCACTTAGCCTAGAAGGCCCAGGCGATTGGAAAATATAAAATCCCATCAACTCCCCTCCAGCCTCATCCCCACCCCCGATGACATTCCCCCACCTTCTCTTTCAAAATGTTTCTTGTATTCCAACCTCACACCTATCAACACATTCATAAATGATATTCATAATTACTCCTTGAGCTTTTCTGCAAGGGAACGACTAAGGGTTTACATTTTAACTTTATCGCATATAATTATCTGTTCATCCAAACCGATTAACCAAGAGGATTCGAGGGTCGCTCCGCTGAGTCTGCCTGTGTTGTTGATTTTCGAATCTTTGGTTTTAATTTCCTGAACCAGTTGGTTTTTACTGCAGGGCTTCCTGCCATTAGCTCCAGCTCCGGAAGAACGCATGCGCCAATTAGAGCATCAAAGCCCTCTCCGCTGAGCTTGTTTCCATAAAATGGAGCGGATCACAAACAATAACAGTTCTCCAGAAACTGCTTCCCTGCTACAGGACTCAACCCCAAAACCATGCACACTCTCACACTACACCCAAAGCCGCTACTACCATTTTCTCTGCGTATAATTGTTTCGGGGTCTGAACGGTGGGTTCCCAATGTACTGGTATTATTTTTAATATAATGCTACTGTAGCTGAGTTTCTGGCACTGAACAATTGCTTATGACTTAACAGTCACATTAGTATCATTTTGGGCACGATTAACGAATGGTTCATAGGGTTTCTCCTCAATTTTATGTTTTTAAATATTTTAAAAATTATTTACAAAGCTAGAACTTGAGTTCAATTATACTATGTCTCCTCAAATACAAGATATAAATAAGATTAAGTGCCTTCTTTAAATATAAATGGTAGTTTTGAAATCTGCGCCATAACTTAAGTGCCTCTCTTTTTCCTGTAAGCATAAGACATTTCCAACGGAGCACAAAGGAAAATGCAAAAGAACGATACATTCATTCCAACACACCCAAACTTAAGCCAATTTAGTATCAGACAAACTTAACAGGGATCTAGAGGAAGTAGGGATGTGACTGCTGTGACTGGATTCTGATGTATCTAGAACAGCGAGTGAGGACAGGGTGAGCCTTTGTTTTGAGGGGTTTAGAAGCGAGTGTGTGTGTGTGTGTGTGTGTGTGTGTGTAAAAAGCTGACATGAGACACTTTCTGCAATGCTTATATTTCTTTTTTCTTTTCCTATCCAAATAACTCAAAGTCTAAAATTGCTCACTTTTCTTCCTCTCCAGTAGAGAAGCACAATTAAATGAGAGATAAGGGAGCATATGTTTGGAAAACAAAAACCTAAAAGGGCATATAACCCTGAGCTTTCAGGATGGTCTTAAATCAGGATGCAGGTCAAAGATTCCCAAATTAATTCAGGAAGTAATGGTCACGCATTTCTCAAACGCAGATGTCAGAATAGCTTAAGTGATTTACTGCTGAGCTCTATAAAGGAGACTGGAACTTGAGGAATATGCAGTTCTTAAGTTTTCACATTGTTTAGGTCAGAATTGGGCTAGGGAGGTGTAATTTTGTGGCAGAGGGGAAGAGGAAAGGAGGACAGGAATAAATGCAAATAGTTTTTTGACACGAATTCCGTTCACTTCTGGTTATGTTTTCTGGAAAAATGAAACTGCCCAACTGACAAAATACAGCCAAACATCTGGCCACTGAATATTAGCCATTTTCTCAGAAGAAACTTCCCTTCTCTTTAGCAAGGGAACTCACTTACCCTCCACTAGTGATGTAAGCAGGGTGACATTGGCAGCTTTACGCCTCCCTGCTGGCAGATTTAATCCTATCTTGTCCAGTTTTTCTCTTAAAGATCTTCCTCCATTTTTAGACTTCGCCCTGTTTCACAAATACATGTGAGAAAGGGATTCAGAAAACATTTGGTTGCTCTGCATCACACTGTAGTCATTTTGACAACTTCCTAAAATGTATTTTTAAAAATTAAGGATCCTGGCCCCGAGATATGTAAGGAAGGGAAACCTAGGAAGGAATGGTACAGAAAGAACATAGGCGATAAATGCTTGTTAAACTCTAAAGCACCCCCTGTGTTCAGTTATTACTGCAACTATTGTGGCAGGTTGGAAGGTTCTGATTTCCCAACTCTCTGAAGAAGAACCACAAACAAATAAACACAGCTCTCATCTCTAGGGTGTGAAGTATTTTTGAGTTCAACTGATGACTGTATATTTTCCCTGTTGTTACAATCACACAAATCCCAATGGGGTCTTTAAATTGTCTTTGCAAGATCTGCTGTGAGGTTATTCAGAGTAACCAAAGTTATCATCACTCTTACGTTTCTTTCTCTGGCTTTAGCCCCAGTGGGAAATTCATTTCACCAACTGTTTACATGCCGTGTCACCAGCCTAACTAGAAAAGTCAAAAGTTGATATCAGCCTTTAAAAATTTCCCTTACTTCAGAGACGATGGAGGTGGTTCTAAATAGATGTCTAAATAGACTCCCATAATCAGAAGGTGGTTAAGATAAATTGTTTAAATAAAACAGCAAATTAATTAATTTCAGATTTTATTCCCTACTCAAGTGCTCTTTAATTGTGTGGATTAGATTATACTCCCCTAGGTAAACAGTCTCCAATATTGGGGAGGGGGGAAGGGGGAGAAAAAGGCAGAGGGCGGATTCAGATCTGTGTCAGCGAAAGATTACAAAGGGACAGCAAATGACCGTGAAGGAGGAAGGAAAGAGTGGAATAGCTGATGTTAAACTCTGTAGCCTTTGTATGGGATATACCCATCACAGCAGAACTCTGGGTCTATAAACAGATATATGAATAAATGTCAAAAGAATGAAGTTTTGGTCCACTTTCTCATTAAAAATTAAAAAGGAGAAAATATTATCTGGGAAAGTTCAACGCAAGACCCACCACACACAAAGCTGGGTGGAACCCTAGGAGCAAAAAGCCCAGAGGAGGGACAAACCTGCCCTGAGGGAAGGTGCTTCACCTCGCCGACCCTTAGAAAATCTCATCTACGAAATGAATCATTCCGACCTCGCGCGGGTGAGACAAGAATCCCTGGCCACATATGCAACATGCAATCGTCTGTAGTGAGCACACATAATGCACGTAAACGTGCCTCGCACGCTGCCTGGCACACACGGGGACGCGGTACATCGGAACCATTAGTGCGAGCACCTCGCGCGGGAGGGTCTGCTTCTGGTGACCCGGGGGCGTGGCACGGAGACTCTAGAGAAAACCATTGTCTTCTACTTAAACCCTATTCAAGGGACGGCGGGCTGCAATCGGAGACCCTATATGGAGGTAAGGCAAAGTGAGGCGCCTGAGAGGAAGTTTTCCTAGGCTTGCAAGGTGTGAGCGAGTAGGGAAAAGGCGGGCGCGCGGCGCCCCGCGGCTGCAGCGGCCGGGACTGAGCCCGCGGCGGGGCGAACTGCGCGTGCGCGCGGGGAGGGGGTGGGAGGAGGCAGAGGTCCCATTGAGCGCGCTGCGCCGGCCGACCCGGGCGCGCCCCCGGAACGACGGAGCGCGCGGGAACGCGGCGGAGTGCGCAGGCGCCCGCCGCCTCACCCCGCCCCCAGCTCCCACCCACCGGGTTCTACGCTCTTCTCCCCGCCCCTTTCTTTTCCCGCGAAGGGAGGGCCCTGGCGCGAGGCCCGTCCGCGTCGCCGGCCCGGCGCAGGCGCAATGCTTGGCGGGCAGGGCCTCGCTCGGGCCTCACCTCCGCAGCACTCCGCCCAGCAGCGAAGCGTTGAGACACTCCGGCGGTGAGAGGCGCCGCTGTACTTCCGCCACCGTGACCTTGTACTTCGAGGTGGAGCTGAGGAGTGAGAGACGACCCGGAACTGAACAAAAGACTTCGTTGGGGTTCACGACGCCGCCGAAGAGGTTGTCCTTGTTGATGGGGATGGCGGAGACGGCGTTGCTGTTGGACTTGGACAGGGACACGGGGCCTGCGGAGACAGACGGGGAGGCCGCGTGTGGGCGCCGAGGATCCCTCCCGAGCCCTGCCCGACCCCGGCCCTCGTCCCGGCCCGGGCCGGCTCCCGGGCTTGCGCCGCAACCGCCGCTTTTCTTCCAGCCCTGACAATTCCGTGGCTCCTTCCCCATCTCCTGCCCTAGTCCCTGCTCCATCCCGGTACTGGGGATGGAGCCTGTGCCCCTCGGCGCGTCTCACCGGCGGCCGGGGGGCGGCCCAGCCCCGCCAGCCAGCCCTGTGCTTCTCCCTGGACCCTTGCCATTGAACCGCTGGGGCGCGCTGCCTAGAGATGGTGGTGAACTCGTGACCCTCCCGGCTCTCAGCATCCGAGGGAAGTGGCCCCCAGACGGGGTGCTGGAGCACGGGCTTGGGGTGCAGCGGAGGGGGTGACGTTTGTAAACCGAGAGCAAGCTATGTAGGCTCGGGAGTTTTCGTGGGGCGAGGGGTTTAGCGTTGGGGAAAAACTGCTTCACAGACCGATAATTAAAATCAGCCGAGAGTTTAGATGGCTAAAGCGGCCTGTAAATGAGCACTTCATTCAAGGCACCAAGCCGGGAAGTGGTGGATTCTGTTGTCACACCCCGTCCTTTTGATAAATAGGCCCTTTCCTATGTTTATCTGTGAAAAAGACTCGAGTTTTGGAAATCCATTCCAAGCCCCGTTTTGAACTGGGAGAAAGAAGGATAAACAGGCCTACCATGGAAAACTAGCAGTGTGTTCTTTTGATGAGCAAACAGTTAATAATCTTATGCTTAAGCGTCTTCTTTGGGAAGGGGGGAAGGGGAGGATATGTTCTTGTTAGTTAAAATCATAAGCTCTTCATCGTTGGATCCACCATACTTAGAAGAAAATTCAAGGCCAGCAGAAAGTGTACTAACATGTTACATTTCTAACACCAATATAATTCAGATGCATTCATAACCATTTAAGTACAGTATGCATTTGTATCTTAAAATTCCACATGGCGACATAATAATACATGTATGCATAATAATACATGTATACAGTACTCCTCCCTCTTGATTGGGGATATTTTAGACGTATAGGGAGGTGGGGGGGGGCTCTAGGTTTTGGATAGATCACTTGTGACATTAATAGCTCTGGGGAGGCTAATAGAGACAATAGGAGTTAAACGAACTCTTGAGAGATTACTAATAAAAGAGCCAATTATCATGTCGACTTGGAAAGAGCATCTCTTAAGATTTATCCCTTGCACATCTAATTTGACGTGACAAAGACTTCACAGATGCAAAAATGAAACTTTAAACTCGCTAACAATATACTGATTGGGGTTAGAAATGGGAACAGTTTTATATAGCATCGTCCTCTGGTGGTGCCTAGAATCCTGAAATGTAACATTGCCACCATAACAAAAAAAAAAAAAAGCTGCTGTGAATAGCATTTAATCCGGTAAACTTTATTTCTACTCACTAAACACAACACAAATTACAAATCCATCCAAATCACTTGACACTTTTTAAAAACAATTTCTGCTCCAAACATTTATGCTAATAAACCTGACATCTTCAAAAAGCTAATTTTAACCAAAAGCCAAATTTTGTTAACCTAATTCACAAAGTTTAAAAAACCCTTAACAGCTAATGAGAAATTAAAGAACATGAAAGACTTTTTCCCCCTCTGCTAAGTAGTGCTATGTCTTTTTATCATCTGCTCCTATATTAATATTAAATTACTTGCACTGCTTTTAGCATTATACACTTCTTAACACTCATGGCCACTCACGCAATGGATTAACTGAACTGTTAAAACCGTTCCAAAATTGAAATGCCACTTCCAAATCTGTTCAACTATTACACATTTCATGTGTTTGTCCAGATATCATTAAACTAAATTAAATGTTCAAGTCATGAATCAGAACAAAGCTAGCCTGTTGCCATTACTAACATACTGAAAGCCGATCATTTAAGCATTGCTATTCTATGCCTATCTATTCGCTAATTCTGAGCCTTTAGGAAATCCTACTTGGAAAAAAATAAACACAGCTCTGCAAGTTCTTTTAAATAGCACTGTGCCTGTAAGGACATGCTTGGAATGCAGAAGGAAATGGCTTACCTTTCTTAATTACAGTTTGATCTGGGATGTTAATACCCGGGTCTTCTACATGCTGCAACAAAAGGATACACATGGATGTAAATGTATAATCAAAACAAAAGGAAATGAATATTTCGTGCAAGACATGGGGAGGGGAAGGTGCAGACTCAAAATTCCCCCCTCCCATCTAGTGACATTTATATATAAACATCTCATCTTGGCTCATTGGAATTGGGGGTTTTGCAGCTCAAGACGTTTCACTGTACACCCACGGCCAATTTCTCGTTCCCCAGCAAATAATCCACATTTGAAGGAGCTGGGGGTGGGGAATAAAACTTTCTTTGGAAATTAAACCGAGTTTTGATCTTTCTCACAGTCAGTTCAACCTTTAAAAATACACCTAGCTTTAGTTTGGCGCCTCAGCGGCTTCGGACTTCAGCAATTCCAGTGTGCAGGCAGCAAAAGCCAGAGAAACAATAGAAATGACAGTCGGGAGTAACAGGGGAGTATTGGAAACGTTTTAGGTGATGTGATAAAGAGCAAACGTATATACACACCTTCACTTATGGATAAATGAAAAAAATTTAAAAAGGACTACTGTCTAAATTGGATATCAGATAGGGATATGAAAATGATAAAAAGAGAAACAAACAAACAAAAATCCTTTGAGGTTTTCCTGTGTCCAGTAGCAGATTTGGATTTGTTAGTGTGGGTTTCTTTTTTCCTTTTTTTTTTTTTTTCTACAGATGGATGGGTATACGTGTGTGCTAGAGTGAAAACGTGATTAGAAAGTAAAATGGAATCGTGTTTTCTAATGCAGAAACTGACAGGCAATATAATGTCTGCCTGTGTTTACAAATTAGCACCAGGGCTGCTGAGATAGAAGATTTCACAATCGTTACCAAACACAGGCATTACCATTAAAAAAACTATTACTTCCTTCTCTAGTCTTTGTCCAACAATAATACTGATTCGAACATTTTCCATTCTGTCTTGGATTTATGCTCCTGTTAATTGTGCCTGATCGCAATGATTCCGGGTGGATGGCACTAAGTTGCTTTATTACAGGTTTTATTATACTCAATGCTCTCATTTGTAACTTGCCTAAAGTGCTTCTGGATTTAAGTATAATTAAATTGAGAAATGTTCAGAAATGACTACTGCTGCAGTTCTTGTGTTTTAACTATATGGGGAAATATGATCCCTTTATGCACGCACCCTAAACCCATAAAGTAAATGTAATGTGGCATAATACTTTTATTTGTGTTATTTCTAGACCTTGTCCATACAGGGCAGACTGTTAAGTTTAAAACCCCACTGAGATATTAATGATTAAATAATTTTCACCATCGATTTGATTTTCTTAAATATTTGGCAGTCGTTCTTATTAAAGGTTAACTGTTGCAGCAATGGGAAAATTGAAAACAACCCTTTTCCTGACCCAAATTCCTTTGAAAGAATTTTTTTTCTTAAAAGGTGGGGGAGGGAAAGGGGAAGAGCAGCAACTGGGTTTCCTTGTTTTTATTTGATCTTTTGATGAATTTCTCCTACAGGCCAATCTCACCACGAAGAGTGACTATACCGGTGTCAAGAATTCATACCAGCCACTTCGGAATTTTTGCAAAGTAGAGCAATTCTAATTCACAGTAGTTCCAAAAGCTCGCAACATTATTTTGCAATTCAGATATTTCCAAGGAGCAGACTAGGATAAGGATTCAGAGAATCTTTGGGAAGGGGAACTAAAATGATCACAACTTCCAGGTTTGTTTTTTAATGGCCCTTTTCTCAGCTATTGCTCCTCTCATTTCACTTTCCAAGAAATGCACTGTTCAGTATCAGTTTCTAAAAACATGTATGAAAACACACACACACACACACACACACAATGCTTACTAAACCCCACATTGGATCAACTGCCTACTTTCCTGCTTTCCATGTTACGCTGCTAAACATAACCAACAAATTTCAGTGATTAACTAGGCCAAATGAGAGATGTAATAAATTTTCTATTTTCCTATGTAACTTAAATAATGTTTTAAATTCACCGAGCAAGCAGGTAAGTTCATCTGGCCATTTTCTTTGCCATCTAATGCAGTAATCATTAAGCTGTCAACGGACATATCGCTGCAATATTTGATGCAGTAATTTGAAATAGCATTTTAGCAAAAATCACATCCAGATACATTTCCTCTCCAAAGAAAAGCAGCATTAACAGAGCCTTTACAGCTTTAATAAAATTATTGGCTTGCTCTAATTCCATTTCAGGAAGGTTGTGAGCAAACCATAAATATGTAGAATTGAAGCAAGAGATGCTGGTTTAAATTTAATTTCATAAAGTCTTTTCAAATTATCAGTAGCCTGGTTTGCATTGTAAACAGTAAATGCGCTAATACCATGCTTATTTAGAAATCATTTCAAACTGCATTTATTGATAACTGAATTAGAACTCAAAGAATGCATTGCCCGATCGTCTCAAAACATTCATTTAATGTGGGGGTGTAGCGGGTTCTGAAAGGCGTTGGGAACCCACTTAATGATTTATGAGGTCAGCACTTAGCACCCCTAGGAAGAGAAAAAGGCTGCATTCAATGTCCTCCTCCTCGGACTTGCTACTTACTATTCTTTAATCAGGGTAGGGCATACACATAACTTTCAGATATCACTAGCACTCATAAAATCCGATAAAAATTATTTTCCTAGTGTGTCTTTCACACTTCCTTTTAAATGGCCAGGGCATTTCAATGAGCGCTTTTGGTTGACTCTAACATGTTTTTCAGGACAGGGAGAAATCCCCACGACAGACACAGTGGTGGAATTAGATCCTCTCCCCGTCGAAACAGTTTACTGTCGTCGAGAGGGGAAGGTACCGTCAACGGTGACATTCGTCTAATTTCTCAATGGTAATATGCAGGCATTGTTTGAAGGAGCTCCAGGAGCCATTGTTCTAGGGGCAGGACCCTCAAGTACAATTCTTTTCCATTTTTTTAAGGCGGCTGTCTCAGTGGGTCCTTAAGTGTCCACCCGAAAAACCAAAAGGAGATTTCGAGAAAGTAAACGCCGGGCAGGAAAGCCCGGGCCCCCCGGGCTGCACGTTCCGGGCGTTTTCTCGCGGGTGGGTGAGGAGGGTCTGCGTTTTCTCTCCCGCCGCCCGCGGGGCCTCTTACCGGAACGTCCTCGATGGCGTGAGGTAAGGAGTGGATCGGGAGGTCTCCGAGTCCTGAGCCAAGCCCATGGGGGCCGTGCAGGAGGTCCTCGTGCCGCCGGTAGTCCCTGCGGGGATCCAGGCCCGACAGCTGGTGGGGCAGCCCCCGGTGCGCGTGCAGGAGCCCAGACTCCTGGCTCTGCCTCTGGCCGGGCCAGCCCGGGTGCTGCGGCTGCGGCTGGGCGTGCAGTGGGTTCAGGCTGTAGGGGTCGTTGACGTGGGAGTAAGGGTCTTGCGACTGGGGGTAGATAGGCTGGTAGGGCGGGGGGAAGTAGGGGGGCTGGAAGTCGGCATTGGGGGTGTGGGACAGCGGCGGGGCGCTCGTGTAGGGAGATTGACCTACAGTGCCCAGTTGGGGCAACCGTGCCGTCCCGTTGCTGGTGCCGTCGTGACGGTCCTGGAAGAGAGCGAGGGCAAGGGCAGAGAACAAGAAATCAGGCGTCGAGTTACAGCTGCCACACTGAGTGCACGGCTCAGGGCTGCGTGGGAAACGGCCCGTCCCCGTCCGTAGGCCGCCGCGAGAAAGGAGTCCTAGGCGGTTCTTTTCAGAAAATACTCCGGGAGTGAAAAGGGCCCTTCCCCAAACGCAAGGAATTCGACTGTGCCAGTGAGGGGGCATAAGAGACTCTCCTTAGGCGCTTCTTTCAAAGGGGGGAAAAGGCGAAAAAGGGCCTCCCGGAACACAGCCCGTTAAGCTGCGGAGTGGAACCTCCCTTACGCAAAATTAAAATTCCTACTAAATATTAAACAGCAGAAGCGGCCTTTTCTCTGTCCCTGCATTTGAACCTGCCTGCCACTGCGTTATTGTTTACCCTGTTCCATTTATGTGGAGGAAAACAGTCAAACCCATTCAAAGGCTATTACCATTTCATGACTATTTAAATAGAGCATATTTCGTAGAGGGCTGTAAGGAAAGCCCACGTTTAAGTTACCAGCTTAAAGAAGGTCTTAGCTGCGGGATGGGGGTCTGTCTTATCCGCTTCCTCAGTTAGGAGCCTTTTTCTGGACAGGGTCGATTTGTGATAGAGACGGGGAGAGAGGGACGTCAAGCCAAGGTTTAAAATGGAAAGATCCAGCCTTGTCTTGGGTTTAAAAGAGAGAGGTGCACCCCGGGGCGGAGGCCCCCGCCCCTTCCACCCCAGCCCCAAAGGGCAGAAGAAACGCCTGACTTGGGTTCCTCTATTGCAATTCGCTTGCAAAACAAGCGAACAGAGTTGATTGCAGGCAATGCGAGCCCTCGGAGGTACAGCCCCGGACCCCGAGGGGAAGAAGGGGCACACCGGGCAGCATTTTTCCTGTAGCCGGATTAAGCATCAAATGTTGAGAACATCTCGGGAACACGTGAAGAGGCGAGGAAATAAAGACAAACGTGGCAAGAAACACGCCTTGGGAAGTAGCAGCGAGGTAGGGCTGCGCGCCGGGAGAGGTCGAGCGGGGGATGGGGGGTACAGCATTCGGCTGAAGGATGGAAGAGAGGGAGAGATACGAGGAGCGAGGGCAATGCAAACGGAAAGGGGGTGCCCTGAAGGAAAGCCGGGCGAGGAGGACGGGCCGCTCCGCAGCCCCAGGTTCTCCAGAGTAAAATTCCTAAGGAAACAGGGATGGGGGTGGGGATGGGACTCACCATAGCTGAAAAACTGTGAACTAACATCTGCGAAGAGTCTGGGGTAACGAGTCAGGGTGGAAAACAACAAGCAAGCCCGGAGAGCCCGGCTGCCCCGCTGCCCGAGCGCGCCCCACACAAAAGGCGCCGAGAGCCCCGCGCCACCCGGGACTCCGGTCACGGCGCCGCCGCTCCCCCGAGCGCTGGAGCCCCGCTCTGGTCCATCCGAACTTGAACCACCGATTCGAGCGGCGCCTTCAGCTGGTCGAACCCACGGTCTCTATCCTGCCGTGAGCGGGTAGGATTCAAAGTTCCTTAAAAAATGAAAAACCTCAAAAAGGCAAAAAGCAAGAAGTGTGTGTGTGTGTGTCTGTGTGTGTGTCTGTGTGTGCGCGCGCGCGCGCGTGTTCCTTAATCCGTGTCTCCCCCTCTTTTCTTAGCGGCGGCTTCGCTTGAGCTTCTAATAACCGCGCTGGGCAGCGTTCCTGGAGCCTGCTAATAGCAGATATTCATGACTATTAATATTACACGAATACTTAATAAGGGAAGAATGCCTGGAAATCGAGCGTGAAGCGGAGAGGCAACTCGCGCCGGAGCCGGCTCTCAATGCAGTCCATTGACGGGAGCTTCAGTGTAGCAAATCGGAGGAGGGGAGAGGCAGCGCGAGAGACAAAAAGCGGGCGAGAGAGGGAGCGGGCGAGCGCGCGGGGGGCCGCGGCGCGGCGGCTGGCGAATCACAGGGAAGGGGCAACATTTTAAAAGGTTGCAGGGCAAGCAAAAGTGAAAGAGAAAGAGGGAGAGAGGGAGACCGAGGGCGAGCGCGCAGAAAGGGAGAATGTGTCTGCGTGCGTGTGTGAGAAAGAAAGTGTGGGCGCGAGAGAGGAGCACGGAGTGGGGAGAGGGGAGGGCGGGAAGGAGGGAGAGCCCTAGAGGAGGAAGGGAGGGGGGAGGGGGAGGAGGCCGAACCGGCGCGCACGGAGGGGGAGGCCGCGGGGGAGGGGGAGGGGAGAGGAAGCGAGCGAGGACAATCAGACCTAAAAGGCTGGGGCAGACCTCGGGATGCCGCGGGGGCCGCGCGTCGCGGCCGGGAGCTGCCGGGGCCCGCGTCCGGGCGTTCGTCTGGCTCTCGGCGCCCGAGCTGCTTCCCGGGCGCCTCCGGCCGCGGGCTTCTCCGCTCCGCAGCCGGGCCTGGGGCTCGGGGTTCGGCCGGCCGCCCCCGCGCCGCTCTTCCATGGCCCGGCACCCCGCCCGGGCCCGGCCCTCGCCCGGGCCGCCGCTCGAGCTTCCCGCGGACTCCCGGGGCTGGACACTCCGCGGCGGCGGGGGCCCTGCCCTCGGCTCTCCGGGGCCGGGGCTCGCGGAGGGGGAGCCGGGACGCCGCCCGGGGCGCGCAGAGGCGCAAGACGGCCCAGCCCCGGCGCCGCTGGCACCGGCTCCCGGCTCCCGGCGCAAACCCGTCTGACTGGCTGGGCCACTCCCGCCCGAGGCCCCCCGCCCCCCCGGATGACACGGCTCGCTCTCCCCCAGCCGCCGCTGCCAGTCTGTCCGCCGGGGTGTCGGAACAAGCGGCACCTCGCCTCCTGCGTGTCCCTGCAGAGCCCGACATAATTAGACAGCCCCAAGCCGGCTCGGAAACCCGAAATCCCTGCTCCGGCGCTCGGCCACCGCAAAGTTGTTGAAACAGCCTTCGCTCTATTTATCCTCCTCTCCCTCCTCTCGCTTCTCATCTGTTTTTGTCTCACTCACACGCACATGCACACGCGGCCCCACAGGGTCCCTCTCTGGGGGTGCAAGTGCATCGCCTCCCACCTGGATCCCACGGGCAGCTCGCGCCGCGCGGAGCTTCGGACCCCGCCCGCCGGGGGTTTCGGCCTCCGAGAAGGTGATTGCCCGAGCCCAAGGCCACAGCCCGGATACGACAATCCACCCTGGGAGGCTTAGGGGCTCAGTGTCACCCTGACCAGCTCGGAAAGGGCCCCCCAGCCCTGAAAACAAAGCGACTGGCCCGACATGGAGTCTCTGCGCCCGCACCGCGCACGACACGAGTCCCCAGATAAGCACCCGTCCCCTTGGGAAGTCACCTCGTGCCCCGGGGGAGGGGGGAGGGGAAAAAGGAGGACCCGGGAAACGGGAAAGATTTAAAATAGTCTACAGAAAGGAGAGGAGGAAGGGGACGGGTGACACATCGTTCACATAGCCCAGGTTCTGATTTCAAGTGAAGACCCCGCCGCTGCGCCCACACAGACAGCTTGACATTCCCAGCTCCACATGCCAAAAAGAAAGAAAGAAAGAAAAGAGGAAAGAAAAACTAGCAAAAGCCGGGACTGCCACTTATTATTTACTTAGGTAATCTCTCCGGTCGCGGCCCCCTCCCCTCCCCCTCCCGTGACTCATCGGCTCTTTTTAGCGGGGAGTTGCAAGGGGGTTGGGACAGCGGCCGCCAGGCCCTTTCCCAGCGCCTCCCGCCGGCCGGCCGGTAGTCCTGGGGCTTCCCCGGCTGCCCCAAGAAGGCGAGCTCCGGGAATCATGGCTTTTAAAATGGGCTCCAGTGCGGCGCGCTCTACCGGCCGGGCGGGCTCCCCGCACCGGAGGCTGCGGCAGCCCCGCCAGGATTCCCACGGTCACGCAGCCGAGTGCCCGGCGGTTGTGTAGGGAGCCGGCGGCCAGCCGGCTCCGCCCGGTGCCGCCTCCCATCCCCACCCCAGGGCTGCGCCCACCAAGTAGCTCAGAGAGAGAAACTGCCTAGAACTTCCTGAATAACATAGTGTACCTGGAGGAGCCCCGCAGCACTTTGGGAGATGAGTGTTCCCAAACTGAACCCGCTCACTGGGAGGTGCAGCCCAGCTGAGAGCGAAGTGCGCGGGGGGGCCCCTTCTCCAAATAGAAAAGAGCCTTTCGAGAAAAGTCGGGTGGGGGGATGGTAGGAAGGAAGGAAAGAATGAATACATAAAAGAAGGAATATTAAAGATCAGAGACAAAGTTAAAGAGGGGAAAGGGTTTTCTCGTTCCTTTCTTTTCCTGGTGACTTGGGCCCTCAGAATCTCGTTGGAGAGACACGCAGAGTGCACGGACGCGTGCCCAATTGCCAGCAATTGCTTCGAAAACCCAGCTTGTCTCTCTTCGCTCTACTCTTAGGCACAGTCAAAACCGGTCAGGAGGAAAAGGGGGAAGTGGGACAGGGGCTCCGATGGAGGGAAATGAAAGAAGGGAACGTCCTCATCCTCCCTCTGCAGCCTCTCCCCTGCTCTCTTTGGGCGAATCGGAGAGGCGGGCGCTGCGCTGGGGAAAGTTTGTCTCACCCGCACCTCGCAGCGGGCTTCGAGGAGGGGAGGAGACGCGGGAAGTACAGCTCCGCGCCTGCGGCCGCGAGGACAACTGAGCTAGCGCCGCGCTTACCTCGCAGTCCTCGTACTTGATATTATCCGTCAGTTTCCAAAGCATTTTCATGGATCGGCGTGAATGGATTTGCCCCCTCTCCGCCTCGCACCCAAGTGGAGCTACTCTCTGGGTAAGCCCAAAGTGCCGGCTGCGGGCGGCGAGCGCCGGAGGAGGAGGAGGGCGAGGAAGAGGGGAGGAGGGCGCAGAGGAGGCGGCGAGAAGGGAAAGAGCTCCCGTGTGCGCTCGGAGATCTCCCTCTAATGGTAGAAACTTTTCCCTTTTCCTGCTCTTTACCAACAGCCTAATCGCCTCATTAGCATATCAACAATAGTCCAATTGCTCGCCAGCACCACAATCTGCCGCCGGCCGCTCCGACCCAGGTATAAAGGCCTCTCCAAGCCGCAAACCTGCTCCTAGAGCGCGCTCCTGCCGGGGAGCCCACGAAATCTCCCTTGAGCCCCGCCGCGCGGCCCTGCCCCGGCGCCCCCGCCCCCATGCCACTCTTCTCTCTCCTCTCCTCTGCTCTCTTCTCCGTCTCCTCCTCGCCGGAGACGACCCGGCAAAAGCCCGGCACCGCGCAGGGTCCGAGCGACCGCGCCGGGGCCCAGCTTTCGGCACCTCTCCCTCATCCCTGCCTCCACCAGCGGCTCTGTCCTTTCGGCTCCGTCCAATCTTATTAGAAATTAGTATCCCTTTCGCAATCAGATGTAACCACCAAACGAAGACCGGCGAAGTCACGTCAGGATTTTCGCCCAACAAGAGATCGCCTCCGCTCCCCGGCAGCTGACACCTCCGGCCGCGGCGCCCTGGGACTTTTACTGGCTTCGCGCTTCCCAGCCCACCCCACCCCCCCAGGTTGGAGATTTTGCCAGACGGCTTCAGTCGCCCGGCTGGGGTTTGGGATCCTTTAATTGCCGCGTGTAAAATAAAAAGTGTACCCTGAAGAGGTTACTTGACAGCTGCAGGGGTTAAATGATTTTCCTCTCATTTGTATGAAGCTAGGGCCGACTGATAATTCAGCGTGGTATTTGGGCTACGGGCTTCCTGGGTGCAGTGTGGACGGGAATACGGAACTCCTATAGAGACTCACAGTCGCTTCTGGAGTTGAGCCGAAATACCGACATGTGTGCGCCGTGTCATGCATGCATCAAAATAAATCGCAGGGAACCAACCCTTCGCTGTGCTAATCTGCTCCAGTTTTCCCAAGATTCCCCTTTTTAATTAAAGCAGGGAGAGTTCCTTCATGATTTGGTGCTGTTACTAACGCGGGCGCTTTCGCGGCTCAGTGCCCGGCTGGCGCGGAACCCGGAGGCCCGGGAGCCACCCCCGTCGTCCAGGTCCGCCAGTCTCGGCTCTCCCGGTCCACACGGGGGCCTGCTCGCCCCACCAGGGCTCTGTAATTTTTTCTTCTGTGAAACAGAGGTTTTCTTTTAAAGAAAGAGAGACCAAAAAAAAAAAAAAAAAGACGTGATGCGATCCTTGGAAATACAGAGTAATTAATTTATCTGGCCGAGCTTCCTCGTTTGTCCTAGGTCAAACCCTCCTTTCTCCCTCTCGAATGCGGCAAATCCCCCAACAACAGTAGGTCTCGCCTCAGAGTTGCTCTAGGAACGACCTCTGATGCCATCTGGGCCTGTTGCTTGCAAATCTCCCAGCCTCCCGGGTCTCACGGTGCGTCCTCGCCGTGAGGGTAGAGGCTGTCGCGAATGCGAGCGTTGCCTAATAGGTGGAAGGAAGGCGAGAGGAGGGGGACTCGCTCCCCCCCCCCGCGCCCCCAGCCGCCGAAGGGCAACTCTCCCTCCAGACGACCGCAGCCAATTCCCCAAGCCCGGCAGAGTAGGCCAGAAGCCCCCCCCTCCGAAAGTTAGGGAGAAGACCAGAGCCGCAAGGGGGGTAGAGAGCCGGAGGGGCTCCCTCCGACGCCCTGGGCGCTCCCCTGCACGCCCGGTCCCCGCCTGCGCAAGGCGGCACAGGCCCCTGGCTGAACCCAGCTCCAGGCTCGGCGCCGCGCTCCGCCCGCAAAAATGGTCAACTTCCAGCGCGAGCGCCACGCACCCTGCGGGCTGGCCTGGGGCCGCCGCCCAACGCGGCGGCTGGAATTCGGGGGGTGGGCCGCCCGGGGGACCGACACCCTCCCAGCCGCGGCCGCAGCCCCAGAGCGCGATCTGTAGGCCAAAGCCTAGGCCCGGGAGCAGGGGATCTTACACCCCCAAAACGTCGCCACGGTGTGCTTGGGGGAAATCTAGGTTTCGCTTTCTTTCTATCTGTGGGCTGGGGAAGGCATTTCAGGGCCTTCATCCTTTCCACCTTCCCCCCTTGCTGACCCGAACCCCGCAGATCTCCGGCTCCACACCCGCCAGGGCTGCTAAACTGTTGTTGTTTTCCCGCCGAGGGCGCCTTTGAGGTGCAGATTGGGGCCTGCGGGCTCCGCGCCGCCGCCCGCGTTAGGAGCGCTGAAGAAAGGCCCGAGCAAGCGCCCCGGTCGCCCCTGGAGCCAGCGGAGCCGCGGTAGTGTGTGAGCGTCATTACCACGACAAGTCGCTTCATTGCATGTCAATGCTCCGGCCTCGCCGGGACCCCAGGACAGCAGCGCCAGGCCTGAGGGCAGGAGTCGGGGGTCCAGGCCTGATAGGGGGGCGTGGAGAGGGCGTTGGGAGAAGAGTGAGTATCTGTGTGAGAGACAGAGACACCGAGAGAGACAGAGAGACAACGAGGGAAGGAGAAAGACTCCATTTTCACCAGCTGTTGCCACCCAGTGGGCCCAGGAGCCCAACAGGCAAAAGCCGGAGGAGCCGGCCTCTCCAGGCCCCAAATCCGCGTGCCCCACCCGAGATCCCGGCTTCCCACCGCTAGCCAAACTGTGAACCCACGGGAGCCAGGCCCAGACTTCACTCCTGTCCCCTTCAGGCTGGAATCTTGCTGCTTCCGAACCTCAGTCGAACCCACTGGAGGCCCAGACCCTGGCCGAGCCTGCACTGCGGGCGTTTTCTCACGCTGAGGAATTCTGCAGCCAAGTTCTCCCGGCTTGAGGGGAAAACCAAAAGCCCTCCGTCAAGGAGTCCCCCAGTCTTCCCCTCCAGAGAAGAGAATGAAGAAGGGCCCTGAGATCCACCGGGGCAAGGGAGGGAAAGGTGTGAATGCCCCAGATTTGAGTTTGGTGTGGGGTTTGCACCCTTAAACCACAAAGTCTAACTCTGGAGATGAAATTGCATTTATTTAGGTTTAATTGGGAGGAGAGGTCTAAAAGAGCTCATGGCTGATTAAAAGAAAAAGTGCAATGAAAGAAATAAATACTGCAAGATGAATTCCTTTCCCCAACTCCAGAGAATGTAGGGAAGACGGGACTTCTCTGAACTTTACTTCTGATGGCCGAAATCTGAAACAAGCCGAAGAACTCGCCCCGGAAAGAGCAGGGCCTCAAATTTTCTTTGAGAGGATCGGGGGTTTGGTTCAAATCGGCCTGCGGGCTTTTAGGCACATAGACTCTCGCCCTAACCAGGCCTCCGCTTGGCTAGGGCGAAAAGAAGGCCCCGCGGTTCCCATTATGAAATCGGCGACAGGGGAGAGGCTGCTATGCTCACCAACCTGGCCAGAGCCGCCCTGGTTCCCTTAGGGGAAACGTCCGGAACGTAAAAGGAGAGAGCGCTGGATGCAGGTTCCCGCGGCCGGGGTCGGGCCCGGGGCTCAGGGGAGAGCAGTGTCTGGAGCCTAGCTGGCCTTGCGGTGCCCGCGGCCTAGCAGGGCCAAGTTCGGGAGGCGTTGGTTTCGACCAGTTCTAGGCCTTCTGCCTCATCACTCGCCACTTACCGCCCCCGTCTAGGCACCCCAACCCGTAGCCCAAGCGGTGAAAAGTGGCTTCGGGAAGAAGACGGAGCGAGAAGCTCAACTTTGCGCAAACTCTTTTGAGCATTCCCCAAAAGAACGTGCTCGCCGGCGCGACCCGTCCAGCCGGACCCCTTTCTATTCTCCACGCTCCCTTGTGGTCCCCCAAACGTGGAGACGCGGAGAGAGACAGGTGCACTGGAACCCCATCTCACGCGCCGCCCTGGGGTCTAGGGCGAGATCGGAGGCGTAGCGAGCAGGGAACCTTCCTGGCGGCGCACCGCACGCCCGCCTGCGCCCTGCCCCCGCCTGAATTAGTCATCTACCCCAGTTTCTACTGGCGGCGGGCGGGGGGTGGCGTCCGTAGCGCAAAGCACTGGTGACCCCCGGGGCCACCTGTGGAGCGTGCGCCGGACTCTCCCCAGCACCGGGCAGGCCGGTGGCGCGCGTGGCCCCCAGCGCCGCGGCCGCCGCCTGCGCCCGTTTTCCTGCCCTCTTTCTCTCCTGGGAACGCTCCTGGGCGCTGCCAGGCGCGCCTCACCTACGACGCTGCAGCCCTGGGCCGCAGCTCTTCCTCTCCGCCTCCCCCCGCCCGGCCCCCTCCCCCGCTCCACCCCCGCCCACCTCAGCCCCGGCCAAGGCAAACCCCCGTACCTGCCAGTCCCCCATTTTGGCAAGTATGGACATCGCGGCTCGGCGCTCCTGGCGACGGGTCCCCGCCGGGCATGGGCTGTAGGGCTCGGCCGGGCCCGCTCCCTGGAATCGCTTAGGCAAATCCTCCTTTTTTACCTGCTCACCAACATCTCACCTGGTCATAAAGAGCTGGGTTGCTACCTGCCGACGCATGCGCGCTAGCCCAGGAATTCACTCCGCCAGCCCTAGTCCCAGCGCCTCGCAGAGCTGACCTGGGAAGTGATGGATTTATAGCCGCGGCAATCTCGCCATCAGCTCCAGCTTTTCCCAGCAGCCCCAACCCGCTTTCCCGGTCAATCCCTAGCCGAAGAACCCAGGCAGACTGCCTGCTGGAGTGTGCTGGGAGCGACGCGAGTGTGACTTGGTGTGTTTTCGCACTCGAGCCATGGGGGCATCTACACGCTCTTCCCTTGGCTCTCTTCCCCTTCGGAACTTTGGGGCTGGGAGAATCTCCAGCCCTTGGGGGGGGGGAGGGCAAGGCCCGGAGACTGGGTCAGAACCGATAGGTGCCGCGCACCTGGATGCATGCGGTGAAGCCATATCTCCGGTCCAGGCCTCCCCGCCGGCCTGCGAGGTTCAACCTCGCGGATTCGAGTCTGCAACCCCCAGGGCTGCTTCAGCGTCGGATCTCAGATCAAAGTGTTTCCCAGTAGGTGAAGACATTCACGATTCTGTTTCATTTCTGACTTCTAGGTTTCGTCTCCTCCCTCCGCAGAGAGTCAAACACGCGTGCACACATACACTTGCACACACACTTGCACACGCATACACTCACACTTCTATTTAAGGTCCGCCCTCTCTTCTCACTTTCACGACTCCCCGCCCCGCCCCCATTCCTCTGTGGCTTTCCGGCTCTGTATCTTTTCCACTAAAACTTTTTAAAGGGAGAAAGGGGCATCGGTGGCTCCGGGATGGTCAGCTGAGGTTTGGGCTGGGGGTGGAGGTTGCTTTCCCATTACAGATGAAATCACCTAAATGATTTCACCGCTGCTCTAATTAGAAGGGAGCTTCACGAGAAGCCACCGGACTTGGGGCTCCCGAGGAGCTCACCTCCGTAGGAGCCACACCTGGCCGGGAGGGAAGGGAGGGTCAGGAGCTCAGCCTCGGACCCCGCTGGCGCTGCAACTGCGCCAGCCCCAGTCCGGCAGCCACCAGCCCAGGGCTTGGGCCAGGGACTCCTGGGACAGGCCCAGTTACTCTGCCAGGCTGCCGTCACGGGCACTGCGAGAGGAACAAAGAACCGGTTTCAAATCATCTTCTCTGACTCCTCAGGCAAATGTGTGCAAAAGGCCAGCTCCACGCTGAGGAGTGGAGAAGACTTGTCCCCGCACCAAAGCCTCCTCTTTCTAATCCCGCGCAAGAGCCTCTATCCCTGGTGGCCGGCCCAGATGGCCTTGCACCCTCCCGGCCTTCTCAGGGGCGGTGTGGTGGTGTCTCTCGGAGTTCCTGTGTCGCCTGGGCATATTAATCGTGCCTGGGCTGTGGGACTCTCGTCCCGGTGCCGATTCTCTGGTTGATTGGAAACTTTCTTGGACCTGCCTTAGAACCTTGCTCAACAAGTGTGGGTTTTGTTTGCAGGTGTTTTGTTTTGTTTTGTATTTTTCCTTGCGAATTTTAAATACCTTAAATTATGGCGTTTTTAACCCATTCCTGCCTATATTTAACTTCTCCGGCTTTTTCTAGCTCTCGAAATAGTTTGGGGGAAGCCGAGTTCTCCAGAGCGCCGGACACACGCGTAGGACCCGCCTGTAGCTCTGCGAGACTCCGGCGGGAGGTGCTGTGCTGCCTTAGAAACGAGCGCGGTTTCAGGCCCCGGCAGCCTGGCTTCTCCCTCTTACGGGTGCGAGAGCCGGAGGGACCTGGGACCCGGCTGGCTGGGCCAGGCCCTGCCCGGGAAGGACCGGAGGGCTGGTACTGGGGCCGGGGTGGGGCAAGAAGAGTGCCAACTCCAACTTCGGTACTTTTTCGGGGGGGAGGGGAGGCAAAGCCTCTAGTGTGCTTAGGTGCGAAGCCAAGCCGCTGTGCAGGGTTGCATGGACGTGGACAGGACGACTTGGAAGTGAAGCAGCCCAGGCCTTGGGCCTGAGGGCCACTGGTGTCCGCTCAGATGCCGGGCGCGGGGACCAGAGTGGCGGCAGGGGAGAGAAGCGGGGAGGGACGCGAGGAATCCGGGAGCGGCCGGGAGCGAGAATCTAGCTCTGGAGTACGACCACTTGGGGTCCAAACTCAGCTTAGTCGTTGACATTTACCAGATGAGTGATCTAGGGCAAGTGACTGAACTCGTCTGAAGTCAGTTGGCTCCCTTGTAAAATGGGGAATTTGTTGTGAGACTTGGCTAGGAGAATGGACGCAAAGCGCTCAGCACGGCACGCGCGTGGTGCGCCGAGGCCGCGGAGCCTGCCCAGGGACGTGCTGCCCCGCTCCAGTCCCCCCCGCTCAGAGCACCCGAGACCGGTTCACGTCTAGTTCGTGTCAACGCCATCGCTGCTTCCCTTTTCGCATCGCAGCCGGGCGCTGTGGCTCAGGGCGCCTCCTGCGACTGCCTCCTCGCAACCCCCGTCTTCCCGAGTGTGCGCCCTCCCCCTTGTTCCACAGACACCTGCTTCGCCCCGCGGGGCCTTTCTCCACCTCGACCTCCTCCGTAACTCCGAACCTCGATCCTGCCGCCTCCAGGAAGGAGCCCTGGGGGGCGAAGAGAGGGAGGGGACACCTCACAGCTTCATCCAGCGCCCAGGCTCCAGTCAGCCTCCCCAATGTGCCAGCTGCGCCCAGTGCCAGGGCAGGCCCACGGCCACTAACTGCTCTGGGTGACTGTCACAGAACCCAAGCAGTCTCCAGAACTTCGGCCTCAGGCCTCTTGCAAATCAGGGAAAACTTTGCCTTTCGTCTCTCTCTCGCTCTCTTCTTTTTTTTTTAACCGGGCCCCTTCCCCCTCCCGGCGCTGCTACCAAAGAGCAGGTTCCGCAGCGAACAGGTCCTGGGACTCTCTCAGCCCAATCTCAAAACTTTTTGTACGTTGCTCAGTGCGGGCGCCCTGAGCTTCGGGAAGGAGTGGCATGACTTGGTGTCAGGTTGCAGAGAGCTCCCGGCTTCAGATAATGCTGAGCTCAGGTTTTCTGAGGCCCCTGGTGTCCCGGGATAGCTGGCTGGAATCTACTTCTGTACCCGTAAACCCCCGCTCCCAGCTCCATCACCCCCAAAGCTGCACCGGGAACAATCTTTCCCTCAGGGCAAAAGCTCTGCTGGAGGTGCATTCACTCCACCCCAGAACCTCCAGGAATCTTCCCATCTTTTCATTCAAGTGCCAAACCCCCAGGGCCCCACTTGAGGCTCCTTAAGGGATTTGGAAATCTAGACCTGAGCAATGGGTTAACTCGGAAGTTCAGGCCTTCGGTGGCCGGCTTCGCCTTCCCCTTAGAGGAGTCGGGATTACTGGGAAATAATGAGTGATCACCTGCTGTGCGTAGCGCCTCTCCTCCTGCAGAGGCTCACCTTCCACGCCCGTTGGGCCTGAGAGAGCCTAAGTCAACGTGGGGTCTTTCCTGGGTCCCTCCGAGGGTAAACTGGCACCCAGGCTGAACAGGGAAGGAGAGGGCTGGACCACTCAGGGGAAAAGTTTGAGGGGAATTGAGCTGCGTCCTGCCGCGCCAAGACCTGAGGCCTTCACCTTGAGCGATTCCTCCCTCCAGCTCACAAAAGCCCCCTCAAACCTCCAGTTGGACTAGGGCAAAGGAATAAGGTTACCAGTAACCACAGAAGAAAGAAGCCAAACCTCTTACCATAGGTGCCAGGGAGAGGGCAGAAGGGCGGCCCCGCGAGCTGACGTGCGCCCACCGCGGCCCCTCCAGGCACGCACTTGCAGCTGGGAGTTCTTGGAGCAGTGGGTACAGCAGGCCTGGGATGTACTGCAAGCCCGGCGGCCCAGAGGCCGAAAACCGAGACGGCCTGGAGGCCAGAGTATCGCGCGGCGCGCCCCCGCCCAGCGCGGCCCGGGTCCCTCCCGGACCCAGGCGACAGGTGCAGCCGCGGCCCCCGCCGCCCGCTGCGCCAGGGCTGCCGCCGCGCACTGGTGCGGAACCACTATCGGAACGAGTTTGCGCTTCTGTTTACAAAGCAATCCTACCATCAAAAGAGGAACAAAATCACCACTTATCACACCCTGTCATAAAGTAATCTGCCCCGCAGGGAAACCCCAGCGAAGAAGCGCGCGAAGTGTGTGTGTGTGTGTGTGTGTGTGTTCGCGTGGGGGAGGGGGGCGGAAAGCGGGGGGACGGTGAGCGCGCAAAGGAAAGGGGAGCTCTCCCAACTCTTTTCCAGGGAAAATCGCTTGGACACGCCGTGACCCTCCAGGCCAGGAACGCAGAGGGTAGTCCGCACGCTGGCGCGGCGGTGTGACAGGGGAGCCCATGCTGGGACTGCGCCCGGCAGAGCGCCGAATCGCCCTCTGGACTCTGTGGAATCCGCCCATCTGCAGCTCCTTCACTCCAATGTCTACTTTCCTGGTGTCTTCCAAGACGCTCCAAAGCCACGTCCCCCAGCACCGCCATAGACGGGCAGAGAGGGAAAAGAGTGCGTTCTGGGAAACTCCAGGGTCCCTTTTGATCTCTTTCTCCCACAGGGGGACTGCACGGCCCAAAGGATAGTCTCCCGGAGTTCCTGACTAGCGGGGGAGGATTCTGCTCCCCTTACCCCCCACGTGACCCCCGTGCACTTGCTTCTGGATGGGGGGAGGGTTAAGTACCCTCCAAGTGGCCAGGAAAGGCAGAAGTCTTGGGAAGTTATAATCCCTGTGAGGACCCAGTCTCTTGGGTTATTATCTCCATCCCTGTCCTGGTTGGTCTAGAATGAGGTAAGAAACCCTCCAGGCAGCCAAACCCATTCACAGCGGGGTGCCTCTGGGGGGATCCTCTGGGGCGCGGGTGCCTCTGCCTCTCGCGTGGCCCTTCTGAAAGGTGAAGAGAACGCGCTTTCCCACCCTTCAGTCTTGGTATCAGTAACTCAACACAGTATGGCCGGAGTTTGGGTTCGCGCACGAGCGATCCTGGACACCCAATACCACGCCCACTCACTCTCACTCTTCCAGCCAGAGGCCAGTGAGATTTCCCCACAGCCAATGTTAACGGGGCAGGTCAGCGTTTGGCCAGTTTGGATGCAGTGCCTATGACCCAGCCTGGATTTGGGACTCTTGTTCTCCATAGGTCCAGACTGAAAAGTCTGTCATCACTAACCCTGAGAGATCTCTCTGGCTCCTCACGGGAGATCCTGAGACCCGGTGGCTGAAGGGGCTTCCATACAGTGCAGGCAGAATTATCAATGTTACATTATCATTGTGTCCTTAAGGCCTTGGGGAGAATTGTTTCATCCTTTATAATTCCTGTATGGTTGATAAAAGCGGACATTCAACATCGTGCTTGTGTCAGTGGCAAAACATGTGTAAGGCAAAGGCTTTTCCTTTCCAAAGACTGGGAAGCTAGCTTCAAAGCCAGCAAAGTCACCAAGAGCAGGCTGGGAGAAGGTCCCTGTCCCCTCTCCCCCCACAAAAGTTGTCTGGGGCGATGGACGATTTAAGGCAGTACTGTTCGAACTTTGCTGTATGTTAGAATCACCTGTAGAGTTTTAAAATCCTGATACCCAAGTGGCACCCAAATCAGTTGAATCAGAACTTCTGAGGGTAGGACCCAAGCATAAATATTTTTTTAAGTATTCCAGGTGATTGCACTGTGCAGTCAAATTTGAGAGCCAATGGCTTAGGCAGTGGCTCTCAAAGTGCCGTCCAGGGACCAGCAAGGTCAGCATCACCTAGGAACTTACTAGAAAGGCAAATTCTCAGGCGTCACTTTAGCTCTACTGAAAACTGTGAGGGTTGGGGCCCAGCCAGGAGCACAGTAGCTTCCAACGATGCTCGTGCACGCTCAAACTTGAGAACTACTGGCCTAGGGAAATGTGTGCCTCTCTACCTGAGGCAGAGTTCGGGGGCTGACTTTCCAATCTGCAGCCATCCTTCATCTTCGGCCTTGTGAAGGACTTGAGACCCCACCTTTAGCTGTCCGATCTTCGGGAAAACAGGGCGTGTCTCAGTCCTAGGTATGGTGAGGGGTAAATCTCTCAAGCAACTTGCATCAGAATTCACCAACTTGAGAACAAGTTCAACGTCGCCGCTAAACAAGAGCCTACGAGACAGCGTTCCCCCGCCTCTCTCGGCTGGCATCTGCTGTTTCCGCCGGTTACAGGTTTAGAACCACACCTGGGTTTTTCTTGGGGTCAGATGGGACTCTGAGCTCTGGGCTTCCTCTTCTTCCCGAGTCTTCCCTCGTCCAGCCCTTCTCTCCCCGCTTCCAACTCCTCGAACCCTACTTGGCGTGTCAGTCTCACTCGCTCAGGCCACGTGCGAGTCCTGTGAATCTCAAGTCCGAAAACCGCGAATCCTGCAGTCGCCGCCGCCTTCTTCCTGCGTCTGCGGAGGGACATCTCCGCCCTTCCCTCCCTCCTACCCCCAGACTCGTCGGGTTAAGTTTGCCGAGCAGGTGCGCACTCCGTCGCAGCGCCCTTGGGCCTCCCCCAGCTTCCCCGAGGGCAAGTTCGCGGTAGTTGGACCCAAAGTGCGCCGAGCTGGCTGGGAGCGGCTCCCGGACGGTACTGGCTGCAGGCTCGCATCCCGGCGAGCGCGCCCGGCCCTCGGGGCTTCACCCGCAGCTGTCCCTCGGGCCATGACATCTAGAGGAGGATGTGTGCCCGGGTGGGGCCTGGTCACCCTTCCGGCTACATACAAGTGGCCTTTCTTGGAAACACATCTGGGCAAACAGGTGGGCGGCGCGAGGGGACGCGCGGTGGCCGCTGGCGAGCCGCGCGCTCAGGATCGCAACGCCGCCGCCTCTTAGCGCGGCCGCCCGGGTGAGCTCCCAGGTCCGGTGATGAGGGGCGCCCGGCCGGCAGGACGGTCCCCGCGACGCGCGGCCCTCGGTCGGGAGGGCGCTCTGGCGCCAAACGCGGGCGGGTCGGGGGCGGGGAGCCGATGGGGCTCATCCCCACTCAGAATTTAGCGGCCGGTGGAGAGAGTCTCCTCAGCTGATGCAAGTCTCCTACAAGTCTGGGAGCAGAGCCTCGAACTTTCTGCCGTGCAGAGCCGGGCAGCGGCGAGGGCTCAGTCCCGGTTCCCTTCGTGCAGGTCCTTCAAGTTCGCCCCGTCGCCCGCTGCCCGGAGCGGTCCCGGGTCTTGGATCGACTCAGACGAGGCTCTGTTTACTTTCAGTTTGTCTTAGTTGCCTGTTGGCGGAACAGGCTGAAATGCGTGCTCTGAGATTTTCTCCAGGATCTGTCAGTTTAATTTAGAAAGACTGTACGAGGTAAGGCCTTCCTTTAAAAAGTGGGGACAGTCGCTTTGCCCTTTCCCGAAGGAAGCTCCCGAAGATGCGCTCCACGGGACCCGCAGACACCAAACCCCACTGCTTTTACACGCGACCACAGACTTTAAAAGAGCAAACGTCGGTTGCCATTAAAACCTGCCAGACTTCCGTGTCTTAAAGTCTTGTGATTTCCTAATAATGCAGCCTCGCTGCTTTTGCACGTGATGCCGAAAGGCTGGCTGCATGAAAGTGCTCTGCTGTGAGCGTTTTAAGCTGTGCAAGACTTTTTATCAAGTATCTCAAAATAACAGGCCAGCCTCCTCCGGATTTCCAATTACATACTCAACAGTCAAAGGTGCGGGTATCTTTCTTCTTGAGTCTAGCGAGGTGTTTGGTTTTGGTTTTTTTGGTTTTTTTGAAATCATTATTTTTTCAAAATAAAACAGTACTTAACATGGCTCTGGAATCTTCGAGAGGTATTGTTCAAATGGCATTGTGTTTTTCTGTACTCCTTTCAACATTGCAAGTTGCATTCGAAATTTAAGTTGACAATTTAAAACAAGGCCAGGTCAAATATATAAGTTTTTTCTAAAAAATGGACGTGGTACATTTCATCTGTTTTCAAACTCAAAATGTATTCTTTCTGAATCTTACAACATAAATTGTATGAATAGCCTTTCTAATTAGACCATTTCAGTCCCGACATTGTGGATATGAGAATTATAGAATTTTTCTCTGAAGGGTGGTGCTGAGAAGAATGAAAAGGAAGTTTTCCCTTGAGAAGTGATTGAAAACAAACACCAGAACCTGACAATTTATACACACAGTTCTGTTTCTGACCGGACTCTTCCTTTTGAGAATTACTAGTTAAACTACCAAAGTTACAGGGTATTAAGTTAACTGTGGTCTTTGGTTTAAATATTTTATTTCTAATTTTGAAAAACTGGTTTTCATTTGCCTCAGGAACTTCTAAAGGTGAAGTTGTCGAGACACTTAGTTGAACCAAGACTCAGATGATAATAGCATTTGACTGCTTTTAATTTCCAGTTATCTTCATTTTTTTAATTTAAAAACTACAACTTGAATGATCCTCTCAAGTGTACTGAATAAAGGAGAAATATCTAAAGACTGTCCAAATACATATTCTTCTCTTTTCATTGTTGGAGCATTCTAGCAACCATTGTATAAAATCCATGTTAAGTAAAATAGGTAAAAAATACATATCCATTTTACATTATTGCATTCAAATATTTATACCAAAAAAAAACAACCCAGGATATTGACAAGATTTTAAATACTTTTTTTTTTTTTTTTTGCTTTTTCTTTTACTACTAGAAAGAGAAGCTCACAAAGCAAAATTTCTTCAAACAATAGGATTTCCTGGCCTTGGCAGGTCTGGTGTGTCCCAATGCCAGCACTAGACAGAGAAAATCTGACTTGTGATAGTCAAGGGCAACCAGACTCAAACCTCCCAAAGAGAGAAAACTCAGTATCTTTCCACAGCTGTATACTGAGAAACAATCAGAATCACAGAATTTTAGAGGCTTAGCGCTCTCACCATAATGCTCTTCACCACAAATATACGTCTTCTGAGCCCAGTACAGGTGTGTATACGGAGGCCAGCACCATTCAGCTTGTTAACGGCCAAAGGGGTCAGAAGAGCTAGGTGTCCAGGCTGGAGCTCTTCTCTTCATCACATCTGTTCCCAACTAACTTAGTCCATGACACTGTGTCCTGTTTGTGTTCAGGATTAAAGGTCTGATTTAAGATACCTTTTGGACTAAATCTTTGTAAACTCAAGCGTCCAGTCTGCCTTAAAGGGGTTGGGATTAAATATGACCTTTGTGTCCATTGTTAAGTGCAGATGGGAAACAACCAGTGTTGATAGAAATGACCTCCAAAGCCTTGATTCTGGAAGACATTGGAGAAATGGCTCTTGAGTCTAATGTTGACTTTTCATTGGTGACTCTTTCCCATGAATGAGTGCCACCTCCACTGAAATCACAAGAAAACCGGAAAATGTAAACTTCTGGTCTGAATATGCCTGCAGTTACCTGTTTGTTTAATGTCTCTTGAACATTATCTAGACACATGCCTGGTATGTGATGGCACAAAATTCCAATATGATAATTTCACTTTGAATAACGAGTGATAGAAGGAGAGCAGGAATAATTCCTCAGAAATCACTATTTGGGCGTTACTGAGAGTAATAAGAAACAACTGATGATAAGAAAGAAAATGATAAATGAGTGGGGAAATAAAAAATAGAAGTAACCACAAAAAGAAAACGTTTTATTCATCAGTAATCATAGCAATGAAAATGGGTTATTACAGTAGCTAAAGGAAATCTTCACCAGTAAGTTCTTCTATACTTACTCCAGTCCGTGTGACACAAAATCTCATTAACTTCTATGAGGAAGGTGTGGCTCAATATTAATAAACATTCCGAAGACACGCTTTCTAGTGATAAACGGTGCTTTTCATAATCTCTTTGCAGGGGCACATTTGGAAGCAAAACTGAATCATGGTGACTACCACTTTCTCTGAAATCCCCAATACCACGTTGTAACATATGGATCACAAGCAATGTCAACAAACCACCCCCCCCCAAATATCCCATTTCCAAACATTTTCTCAATATATATTCACAGCCTGCACGTTAGAAGTGTAATTTCTTTTCTAAACATTTGCTGCCCCCATGTGTCCCTTTAGAAAACTGAGTCTTAAACCTAAATCATGTTTATTTAGCCCCTCCTATGCAGTTTAGATAGACAGAACTACAACAGAGAAACTCTCTAATTATTGTAAGAACAAGCACTAAGTGCAGGGCAGGAGAAAAGGTCTTACTTTTGCCACAGACTCCTGATGTAATCTCCAGTAATTGTGTAACTTCTCTGTGCCCCAGTCTCTTCTAATATTAAAATGGGTGGCAGGTTGGCAGGATTAGGGGGAGTGTAGGAGCCAGATTTTCTCTAAGTTCCTCTGTAATCTAATATTTGGTCATTCTCATTGAGGATAATAAAACAGAAGTAGGAAAAACTAGCTATCCCATTTCTGGCTAAGCAGTCACTTTGGAGGTATGCCCAATACTCATGAATGAATTTCCTGTTTCATCATTGAAATGCATTACCTTGGTCCTCTGTCATCTTGACAAACCTGCTTCTCAATGTCTGAGTCACTCTGAGCCCAAGAAACAGGAAGGAATTCATTTTCTCTCATGGCCAATGATTATGCCGTAGACTGATGTGACTTCAAAAATGAAAATCATCTTCAGTGTTTATAATATTGTATCAGTGAGAGGTGCTTCTAAAACTCTGACTAGTTCTTAAATCTTGTCCATAATACCACGATCAACCTGGCAAAGCCATTCTCTCCTTACTTCCTTGTTAACAGAGCCCCAGTTTTGTTCAGTTATCAGACAACTCAAACATGTCTCAAGAAGGGAGGCTGGTCCCTCCCTTACCCAAGGGGATGAATCTTGATTCATCTAAGAGTTACACTATTCACTGCTTCTCACTCCGCACTATTTTCTTTTATTCAGAAGTTTTTGTTTTATTATTACTATTTTTTAAATTATTATTGAGGTATAATTGACATACAATATTATATTCATTTCAGGTGTACAACATAATGATTTGATATTTGTCTATATTGTGAAGTGATCATCATAATAAATTTAGTTAACACCCATCACCATGCACAGTTACACATTTTTTTTCTTGTGATGAGAACTTTGAAGATCTTCACTCTTAGCAACTTTCAAATATGCAGTTCAGTGTTATTAGCTCTAGTCGCCATATTGTGCATTATATCCCCAGGGCTTATTCATTTTATAACTGGAATTTTGTACCTTCTGCCCCCCTCCACCCGTTTTGCTCACCCCCATCTCCCACTCTGGAAACCGTCTATCTGTTCTCTGTATCTGTGAGCTCTTTGTTTGTTTGTTTGTTTCTTAGTTTTTTAGATTCCACTTATAAGTGAGATCATAGAGTAGTTGTCTTTCTTTGTCTGATTACACTTAGCATAATGCCCTCAAGGTCCATCCATGTTGTTGCAAATGGAAGGATTTCCTTTTTTATGGATGAATAATATTGTATTTATAATAATACATGAATAAATAAATGAATAATATCTATTTATATATATCTCACATTTGCTTTACCCTTTCATCAAGTGATGGACACTTAGGTCATTTCCATATCTTGGCTATTATAAATAATGCTGTAATGAACATGAGGGTGCATATATCTTTTCAAGTTAGTGTTTTAGATTTCTTTGAATAAATACCCAGACAAGGAATTACTGGATCACATGGTAGTTATATTTTTAATTTTTTGAGGGACCTTCAGACTGTTTTCCATAGCAGCTGCACCAATTTATATTCCCACCAACAAGGCGCAAAGGTTCCCTTTTCTCCACGTCCTTGCCAACATGTGTTATTTTTTCTCTTTTCGATAGTAGCCATTCTAACAGGCGTGATCACCCCTCTGTTCATCAGAATCTTCTGGAGAGCTCTTTGAAAATACTGATGCCCAGGCCCACCTCCGGAGATTCTCACTGATTGGTCTAGAGTTTGACAGTTTTTGAAAACTCTCCAAGTGATGCTAGTGTGCAGCCTGGGTTGAGAATCACTTATTTAAGCCAGCTATGATCAGTCTACTTCTTTCTTTGGTGACTGGTTTAGGAATGAGCACATGATGCAATTTTCGGTCTTATAAGGAACAATCCGATTGGGAGTGGGGTGTTTGGGATAGTTTTCTTCACTCTTAGAAAGGAACAGAAAATAAGGTTATGCCCTTAACTTCTCTTCTAGGTTTTGGGTGTCACCCTGGGGGATATGAGGGATGTGATGTCTGGAGCTGCTGCAGCCACCTTGTAACCATGAAGGAAGCTACCACAAGTAAGGTATAGCAGAATGGAAAGAAGGAAAGAATTCTAAGTCTTTAATGGTTTTTTTTAAGCTGCTAAATTAACTGACTCTGTAGCATCCTACCTCAGAACTTATCTGAGCATGTGAGTAAAAGACATTTTGTTTAGTTGAACCCTAATCATCTTAACCGATACACTGATAGTTATGAAAAAAGTAGGCACACATATCTTAAACTGGGTTCTTCAAACCACGTCCTTGGAACCTGCAAGATCCCATGGAGTTTTGCTAATATTCTACAGGGACATTTTGTAAGTAGGATTTTGTACGGATGTGTATATGTTTACATGGTAAAATGTGTGAGAATATAATTTCAGAACATTATTTCTTTCACTTTAATCTTCAAACTAAAGCAGTTTGTTTGTTTGTAAATATCAAACAAGGACTGGGGCAGAGATAACCAACAAGTGGGAATTTTCTTATTTGACCTGAGTAAAATTAAACCTAAAAAGGAAAGAGTTTTTTCTTACAACTCATACAAACGTAATTCCCAAACTGTCCTAATATGTACAATTGTTATATATTTTTTTACTACCAGTATCTTCTGTGTGATTTTTAGTGATATAAACTTTATTACCACTTGCCTTGAACATATAAATCATTAAGGTTTTACTATCAAGTCAAAGTTTCTTGACTGTTTCTTAAGAACTGTTTAGCTTTAGTGGTCGAAATGCTCGAAAACTGTACTGAAATCTGTTTTTCTTTTAAAGAGGTGCTTTTGAGGCCTTTTGCACTTTAGCTTTTGTTATCATTTTCATCATTAGTGTACGCATTACCACTTGATGTGCTGTGAAACCCTTTCAACTCTTTTCCTTTGTATCTTATTCTTTGCACACATGAAACATTAATGCAATAGTTATGCATCTAATGCACAGGATTCTGAGTCATTCTCAGATTTATGAACTCTACTTTGAATATCATATATTAGTGCTAGAATATTAACATGCTAGCACACTATGCCTGATAAAACAACTTGTATCCCTAGTTGCTTGGAGGAACTTGAGTCTGCCATTCTTGTTAGTACCACATGTGCCTTGCTATGCGAATTATATGCATGTGTACCCTCACTTACGTGGAGATATATATATATATATATATATATATACATATATATATATAGGAGTTATTACTTTTGGCCTGATCACTATCTATTACAATATGAAACTTAAAAATTCAAACCCCAAAGGCAGGCAATGCAACACTTAAGGTTAACTTAGGTGGATTTCCAAACACTTTTTCCATTACCAGATGGCCTAATATCTAGCTGAGTAGAAAACAGATTTATGCTGTAGAAAATATTCATGTGTCCTTACCTAAGTACTAATGGTTCTGTTTTTCAACTTATTCTGTGTACCAAGAAACCAATGAAATTTATAAACATTTTTACCAATTATAATCAGAAATGTGGGGTGAGAGCCACAGACATGTGTCCTTAGAGCCAGATGCAGAGTGACAGGCATGAAGTAATTACCTTCAGAGTCACAGTGCAATTTGGTGGAGGATTAAGGTGCCAGGACTATATGCGATCCACTTTTCGTTATGAGGGTTTTGTCGTTTCTACAATGATTCTCAAATGTCAGTCCCCATTCTCATGCTGTGACCATTCTTTCCCAAAGCCATATGATCCGTTTAAATACAATACATACATCCCTCTAAAAATCGCTACTGTCACAGGTAAGGCAATGCTCAATTTACAGTGTTTTGGAATGTTGGTGGGGTTTCTGAGTAGCATGGGATAAAGGAAAGAGATCGAGACTGGAATTGGAAGAATGGGATTCTAGTGTCAGTTTCGCCACAAGCTACCTGTATCGTCCTTGGGCAAGTTGCTTCATGTCTCCAGGTCACATTTCCCGACTTGTAAAGCAAGAGTGTGGCTCCGATTATCTGAGGCCCCTTCCAGCTCTAAAAGCCCCTGGAGTCAGATTCATGTATCTGTCAGATGAGTTCCAAAACAACACAGCCTGGAAACGATGCTTCTAAAAATGAAACATACAACTAAGAAACCTTAAGTCACAGCACTAGAAGACATTGTCCAATGTATTTCGCCACCTTCAGATGGACTCTAGGTAAGTAAACAATTTGGTATGTAAGAGACTCAATCCTATTTCAGAGTCATCATTATTCAGCAAAACCTTTTCATCTCTTTGTATTTCACTCTATATCCGAACATAAAATCTGGGTAACTTCCGCCTGACATGGAGATGATATGCCACTTAATCACATTATTGTCTTCATTGAAGACAGCTATATAAACACAGGCCAATAATGGTGCAGGGATATCATAAAAGTTGTGACTTTTCCTTAAGGGAACTGATTCATACAAGCCTATGAGTGGATTCTTTTTTTTGAATTTTTGAATTTTATTTTTTTATACTATGAGTGTATTCTATACGATAATCTTTACAGGCAAGTCTGCTGTTGTATTTTTTTGAAAAGAGGACTAGTCTTACAATGCTATTCGTTGTCTACAAAATCCTCTAAGCATGTAAGAATATTGCATTTGGATATTTACATGCACAAAAGTCAGATAAACAATACATTTACTTTAGCCAGGGATACCTGGACCAGGAAGACCACAGGAAGCTGACCCGTCCTTCCTTTTGTCTCTCCACACTGCAATGGTAAAAACCAATAAATTTACAATTTATCCTATTTTCCAATGTCCCCAGAGGTTTGATTGTTTTTCTTTAGCTTATGGCAATGCTTAAGAATCCTCAACGTTCGATCATTGTTTTTATTTCATCTAATCCTTCATGTAGTGGTTTACATCTAACTTCTCTTGTTTTTCTCTGTGTGAGACGTAGGCAGCTGCTGGGAATTCTTTGCACAATAACCGTGCTTATTCTTAGTAACTATGTCTAGGTGAGGCATATACTCATTGAGTATCTTCCAATGTGCCACGCACTGTTCCAGATTTGGGGGCTAGAACAGTGAAAATAAAGGACAAAAATCTCTACCTTCGTGGAGTTTATATTGTAGAGGAAGGAAACATACTATATACAAGGTAAGTAAAATATATAGTATGTCAGGTAGTGGTGTGGGCTAAAAAGAAACCTAAATGAAGAAAGGAGTTAAGAAGTATTGGGAGACCTGAGATTTACAACTTAGATAGGGATGTCGCAAAGGATAAGGTGACTCCAAAGCCCCTCAGCTCAAGAAAATATTCCAGGCAGAGAAGTCAACAAGTGCAAAGGCCCTGAGGCAGAAACAGGACTGGCTGATGTGGTTGGAGTACTTGAGCAAAGGAAAGATGGAAAACAGATCAGCCCAGAGAGAAATTGAGAAATGGTAGGGGCAGGGGGGTAGAGGTGCACAGAGTGAAGGACCTCATGAGCCATTATCAAGACTTTTGCTTTTCCTCTGAGGTAGAGGAGAGCCACTGGAGGCGTTTGAGCCCAAAAATGACATGATCTGACTCACGTTTTAACAGGGATGCCTTGGCTGCCGTGTCACAGTGGGCGCTCAAGCGTGGAGGCAAGAAAACCAGTTTGGAGGCTGCAGCAATTAGCAGGAGGCTGGTTGACATCACCTGGGACTGCTTACAGGTAAACAGGGAAGAGGCCCAAGACTTAAACCCTCGGGTCCTCCAATATTCAGCGTCAAGGAGATCCAGGGACACCAACAAAGCACAGCTGAGAAAGGAACAACCAAAGAAGTAGGAGGAAACCCATTGAGTATGGACTCTGGAAGCCACATTTCCAGAAAAGGGAGCGAACAGCTGAGTCAAACACGGCTGATAGGTTGAGCTCAGTGAAGACAGAAAGTAGACACGTGGCTGCAGCCACGTGGAGCTCACCGTGGTGGAACCAGCAGGGACATTGACATCAGGGAGCCCTACAGTTTTCGCCAGATTCACCACATGAAAAGCCTGGATTCTGTTAAGCAGTCTACGTCTCCCTTTGACCTTCAGGGCTCTCCTTGGTAAAACAGGTATAATAATTCCTACATCCAGGTGGTGAGAATTAAAGAGATAATGTTAGGGAAGCCTGTATGAGTCAGCTCGGGCTGCCATACAAAATACCACAGGCTGGGCAGCTTAAATAACACAGATTTACTTTCTCACAGTTCTGGAGTCTAGAAGTCCAAGATCAAGGTGCCGTCAGGGTTGATTTCTGGTGACAGCTCTCTTCCTGGCTTATAGACTCCTGCTTTCTTGCTGTGTCCTCACATGACCTTTCCTCCGTGTGCCCACTGAGAGAGAGACCTCTGGTGTCTCTTCCTCTCCTTACAGGAACACCAGTCCTGGTAGGTTAGCCACCTTCCCTACGCCCCACCCCCTGCCATGATTTAACCTTAATTATCTCCCTAAAGACCCTGTCTCCAAAGGAAGTCACCCTGAGGATAAGGACTTCAACATGTGAACGGGGTGGAGGACACAATTCAGTCCATGACAAATCCCTTAGCCCTTGTTAGCGCTCAGAAATGTTAATTAAGTCCGCAATTACTATATGATTGTTGCTTATGTAATTACCTCTTGAAGGTTTTTTAGTTTTACAATTTAGAGCATAATATGAATACACATTCAATTCTTCTTTTAATTGATGTATAGTTGATTTACAATATTATATTTGCTTCAGATATACAACACAGTGATTCAGTGTTTTTATAGGTTATACCCATTTAAAGTTGTTACAAAATAATGGCTGTGTTTCCCTGTGCTGTGCAATATATCCTTGTTGCTTACTTATTTTATGCGTAGTCCTTTACATCTCTTAATCCCCTACCCCATTTCCGCCTTCCCTCACCCCACTGGTAACCACTCGTAGAACTAGTTTGTTCTCTATATCTGTGAGTCTGTTTCTGTTTTGTTACATGCATTTGTTTGTTTTATTTTTCAGATTCCACATATAAGTGATACCATGGAGTAGTTGTCTTTGTGTGACTTATTTCACTAAACGTAACACACTCTAGGTCCATCCACGTTGTTGCAAATGGAAGAATTTCATTCTTTTTTATGGCTGAGTATACACATTCAGTTTGTGTTTAGAAAATTAAAAATATATCTAACTCGCTCAACAAATTTTAATTAACATCTTGAAAAGGAACGTTCATTTTCAGGAAAAAGTTGGCCAATACTGCCATCTACTGGAATTTTGTTCAAAGCTCTTTTGTGCTGCCCTTTGTCAATTCTTACACGCTGCCATGCTTGTTTTTCTCTTTTTAATGAGTATAAAAGCAGATGATTTTGTTCTCAATTTAGCCTCACTAAAAGTATTCTAAGAAATACACATCTGGGCTTCCCTGGTGGCGCAGTGGTTAAGAATCCATCTGCCAATGCAGGGAACACGGGTTCGAGCCCTGGTCCAGGAAGATCCCATATGCCATGGAGCAACTCAACCCGAGCGTCACAACTATTGAGCCTGTGCTCTAGAGCCCGCGAGCCACAACTACTGAAGCCCACGTGCCGAGAGCCTGTGCTCCACAGCAAGAGAAGCCACCGCAGTGAGAAGCCCGGGCACCTCAACGAAGAGTAGCCCCCGCTCACCACAGCTAGAGAAAGCCCGCGTGCAGCAGTGAAGACCCAACACAGCCAAAAATAAATAAATAAAATAAATTTTTAGAAAAGGAAATACACATCTGTTAGGAATTGTCTTTTGCTGCAAGAGTCAGTAACCTCATAAGAGCGGCTTAAGCTCTTTCTCTTGCCAATTAAAAAAAAAATCCAGGGCTTCCCTGGTGGCGCAGTGGTTAAGAGTCCGCCTGCCGATGCAGGGGACACGGGTTCGTGCCCCTGTCCGGGAAGATCCCACATGCCGCGGAGCGGCCGGGCCCGTGAGCCATGGCCGCTGGGCCTGCGCGTCCGGAGCCTGTGATCCGCAACGGGAGAGGCCGCGACAGTGAGAGGCCTGCGTACTGCAAAAAAAAAAAAAAAAAAAAGTTATTAGCTAACATTGCTATAGTAATCGTATTACAATACAGTATATAAAATCTCAAACCAACACACTGGACGCCTGAAACTGACACAATATTATATGTCAATAATATTTCAAAAAGCAAACATTCGAATTTGAGATGATACACCTTAAACCTGCTTAGTTAGCTAGACGTTCCTAGAGGAAATAAAGTAGAGAGGAGAGGTGAAGTCCCTTCAGTGGAAGAAAAGACCTGGAGAAATGCGAGTTGTGTTTTCATCATGACCACTGGGAAGCAGGGAGTTGGAGTTCTGGTTTCAGGCTGACCCACAGGCCCTTCCCATGACTGTGAGCCTCCAGCCATGCTTCTCAGCAGAGATAAGATTTGAGGAGGGTTTGCAAGCATGAAGGAAAAAGAAAAACTCTGTGAGATAAAATGAAATATTTATTCTTCAGCATTGGTAACTCTTCCTTTATTATGTGCCTGCCCTCTGACACAGACACCAATATATTCACAAATGAAAAATACACATTCAAATATTGGAGTCAGACAACCGGACAAAATGCCCAAATCAGCTGAGCACATCAGAACGCTTCAATTTTCTTTCCTCCAAAAGGAAGATCTAGGGAGCTTCAGAGGTTTGTCCTGTGTATCAGCTCAGTAAGAGGAAGGTCTTCAACCAAGGGTGACCCCATGGATGAGTGGGTCACATGAGTGAGTGACAGCCAGGCTATGCACTGTGCCTGGACTGGCCCCCAACCTGTTTGCCGATGCCTGAAATTCCTTACCAGGAGATAAACCCTCTCATTCCGCAATTTAGAGATAAACCTTAAAATCTGAGGGTGAGACCCTGAAAACGGGGCTGAAATGGCGCGTGTAGAATACCAGAGAGGCTGACGGGAGGTAGTCAGCATCCTGCTGTCGCCACTGAGAGAGAAAGGGAGCTGGGAGTGTAGACAGCGCAACGTAGAGCATTCTCACAGCGCCAGGCCCTGAGATACAAAGATACTCTCTTTTAAGGAGAAAACTTCTGTGGCCCAGGGCCGAGGCGTACAAGAGGAAAGGTGGCCATGCGAAGGAGAAATAGAACTGCAATCCATTCCCAGAGGAATATCCGTTCCCGCTGGGGTACCAGTTTAAGAATGTATGCCCCCATCATTTGGCGGGAGAACGTATCTATGCCACGTTTGTATCACCACCAAAATCTTTACATTAACGCTGGGGAGCATCTAGAAGAAAAATTGTGTGTTATCCCCCAGAGGATGAAGTAAACAAGCATTACATTCCCCCAAATGCATTACTTCACAAAAACTTGAAGGCCTATTATTTTGGTAGGTTTCTATATAAGTAACATGAAGACTGTCATACAGTTAAAGCTCTTTAATCGTTCAGCATCTTGAGCACTTAAGGTTGTTTTCTTTCCTGGTTTTGCAATAGCTTAGACTTGCTTCTTTGGGTTTTTCGTTTTTTGTTTTTTTGGTTTTGCAGTACGCAGGCCTCTCGCTGCTGTGGCCTCTCCCATTGCGCAGCACAGGCTCTGGACGCGCAGGCTCAGCGGCCATGGCTCACGGGCCCAGCCGCTCTGCGGCATGTGGGATCTTCCCGGACTGGGGCACGAACCTACGTCCCCTGCATCGGCAGGTGGACTCTCAACCACTGCGCCACCAGGGAAGCCCTAGTCTTGCTTCCTTAATAACAGGAGAGAATTCTACTATATAAGAGATCTTGGGGAACTAGGGTGACACCCTTTACTAAGGTGGGAGCTGTACCCATGGATGGAAAATCAAGGCGAGACATTCCTCCTTCCCAGAAGTCTCAGTTTTTTCTTTATTTTAACCGATTTCTGGTCCAAATTTGACATTCCACAAGTCAAATTACACTGTTAGGAACTCCTTCTCTCTTTCTTTCTCTCTTTCCCTCCCTCCCTTCTTTTATTTCTCTCCTTCTTGACAAATAAAGGAAATTGTTAAGTTTAAAAATTATTTATTAGCATTGACCTTATGTCAGGCACTGTGATACATCAGGAAACAACACAGACTCAGCCCTTTCTTCTCTAACCTCACACTCAATCAAGGCCTTGTATTTTCCCCCCAACTTTTTACTAATAATAAACTCAAATCATCAGAAAAGATGGGAAAATGGAACACAAACATCCAAATACCCCTCGTCTGGATTTAACAGTGTTATTATTTTGCCACTTTTGCTTATCTCTCAATAGATAGATAGACAGATAATAAAGATAGATACATAGATGATAGATGATATGAGACAGAGAAGGTAGGTACACATTTTTCCCTAAGCTGTTTGGAAGTAAACTGAAGACACCATGATACATCATCCCAATATACTTCAGAACGCATCTCCTGAAACAAATACATAACGGTTAGATTTCGAGAAGAGAACAAGGGATTTTTTTTCTTTCTTTTTTTTTTTTTTTTAGCTAGACTGGGTCATTGAGAGACACTGACTGTATTCTGGGCATAGAATTACAAGGGGAAGAGAGGTTGGAGTTCAGGAAGCCGTGGAGCCTGCAGTTTTGAGCTGGACTTGGATTTTATAACTGGCCCAAGAAAATGGCGCTCATATTCCTAAAGCCCAGGAGTAACATTTAGCTCATTTCTGGGGAAAGAATGTTCAGGCTTGAGAGTGCCTTGTCAAGCCGTATTTGGGGAGTAAAATAAATACGTCTAACTAGCTGTAGCTCTGTAGCTTATACTCCCTGCCTGTCCCCACCCACCGCCCTTTAAACTCTGACATTGAATCAAGAATAATGTTGCACAGTTGGCTGAGCACGTGCTGTATTTTTCACCCATTTGAGTATCTAATGTACTGTATTGGGACACTGTCACCATATAAAAAAACCTTCTTTGCTCCTTTCCCTTTCCTCGCCTTTATATCTTGGTTCACGAGAGGGATTAGCAATATACTTATGAGCACTCTGTTTGATGCAGGTTCTTGTCAGAGCATTGATTTGATACAAATTATAATTCCTCAGTTCAATACACTGCTTTTCAATGCAGTGTGACTGTAATTATAATATCTACTTGATGAAATATTGCCAATATTTCTGTTTAGTACAGAAATATTTCGGGCTGTACAGTATTATGATTTCAAAATTGGTTCTAGATTTAGTCCAACATTTTTTAGAATGCATGTTTCACTATAAAAAGTGGTTCAGGAGAAATCATATTTTGAGATAAAAAATATCTTCTACCATTGTAAAGCAATTATACTCCAATAAAGATGTTAAATAAATAAATAAATAAAAATGACAAAACTCCACCAAAATATTTAGCTCTGGGCTTCCCTGGTGGCGCAGTGGTTGAGAGTCCGCCTGCCGATGCAGGGGACACGGGTTCGTGCCCCGGTCCGGGAAGATCCCACATGCCGCGGAGTGGCTGGGCCTGTGAGCCATGGCCGCTGAGCCTGCGCGTCCGGAGCCTGTGCTCCGCAGCGGGAGAGGCCACAGCAGTGAGAGGCCCACATACCACAAAAAAAAAAAAAAAAAAAAAATTTAGCTCTTCCCCTTAAAAAAAAAAATCTTCTGGTTACTCTAACACAGATTTTAGTCACATTTATATTCCTTAATATTCAGTGTATATATCCACCACATTAGAAACTCAAGGAACGAATAAAGTTGTTATATTTACTGCCACAACAAGCAATATGAAATATTAAAAAATAATATGTACCCATAAAAAAGAGCAAAGATGGTATGGCAATATAAAATTAAGAAGGACATTCTAACTGGGCTGTATGGGAAGAGCCTGACTGATTTCTTTCAAGCAATGCATTTTCATCAAAACTCATACATATTCAGCAAAACAAATAGCAAGTCAATGAATTCAATGAACTGCCGTGAAACTAAAACATCTATTTCCTCACATCTGTTTATGGGAATTATGTAGAATACTTAATACAATGTGTTTTCACTGCAATCCTATTTTTGTTTCCCATCCAGTGAATTTTCATTTAAACCAATATGTTTACCTGAGACCCGCATGTGTGTGTTTATTGGAACCGAAATGCAGTTACAGATTCAGGCAACATGTCGCAGGCCAAACCAATGCATTTTGATGCAACTCAGCCAATTTTCCACGACATGAATTCTGATTCCCTAGGGATAGAAGGTCTCCTATAATTGTAAATGCACATGATTGTGAGGGAAGGCAGGAGAAACTGATGTCCTGGACTGTCAGGAAATACAAGAACTGTGGCTTTCTTAAAACCTTGTTACCGAAAGTACGCTCTGGGGACCAGCAGGACTGACCTCCTGGGACACTTGTGATAAAGGCAGAATCTCAGGCCCCACTGCAACCTATTGATTCAGAATCTGGATCCTAACGAGATCCGCAGGTATTTTGTTTGAATGGTAAGATTTGAGAAGCGCTGTTTTAAAACAAACTCTTAAATGTCCGCAGTTATCTCTGGGGTGATACTCAAAGTTTTCTGAGGCAAACACTTCTTCCAGTGGATGGACAGCTTTAGAAACAGAGGTTGAAACCAGCTTACTTTATATGCACCCCCTTTTTCTTTTCTTTTTCTTGTTATTGCACACGTGATACATGATACATTTTCTTTGTCAAAAATCAGGCAATCCATAAACCTACAGAGCACTTTCTTCTTTGACCAGAGTTAACGTCCATCACTACTTTCACTTCTACTTTTAGTTTTTCTTCTATGAATTGACGTACCTCTATGCGTTTAAATACGTTTTATAAACACACATGGGATATGTATGTTATACATTACACATATCTTTTCCTTTATCTACATGTTTCTAATATCTGTCCCTGTCCATGTATTTTGGACAACCTCAATACTATGGAGGGTATAGATACATGATCATAGTATAGATACAGGATCCATAGTATAGATACATGATCATTTGTACAGCCAGTTCTTTATTTATGGCCATTTAGGTTGTTTCCATTTTTGTTTCTATTACAAACAGTGCCACATGAACATCTATTTTTGTGGTGATGTTGGAGAATTTCTTTAGATTAGATTCCTAGAAATTAAATTTTAGGGCCAAGAAAAACAAATATAGCCTAAAATCCAAAATTCATGGGAAATGTCAGGAGGACACCCTCACACCGTGGGCGAATCCTGGGCGTGGGTGTCCTCAGTGGCAAGGCCAGCCACATTTCAAGGCATATTTTCTCTCAAAACCAAGGTTAAGCACGAGTCAAGAGGTGCAGTGCCTCCCACATTCCTTGCATCACATCTCTGGGAACGTATACACTTTGCTGTTATGTTCCTCCTCCTACCGTTTTACAACGAGGCATTTGCTCTGAGGGGCAGAGTGGGCGTGGAAGGGGCTCTCCTGAATTGGGAGCAGCCCTGGATCCGTTTCCCTGCTGCGGGTGGTTCTGGTGCCCTTTCAGGCCCTTACAAGGAGTGGCAGCGCTGGCTGGGTCCTTGGCGGATGGAGAGTCAACAGTGGACACGGTCTCCTTCCAGGAAGATGACTGAGTGAAGCCAGGCATGAGAGCAGTTTCAGAAAGTTGCTTCACCTGTAATTTTCACCGTTTGGACAGGCTTGTCCATGTCATTCATGGCACGTTATTATGAAATAGACTCACGTGCCTCAGAAATGCCCTCATAACCTGCTCGGCTAACGCTGTCAGGGATCTTTGGGCCTGTCTGCAACTGGGGATTCTAAACAGAGTCCAAAGTTCTAGGCCAAGGTAAGCATTGGGAGGAGAAAAGATGCCAATTCTAGCATAAGAGGTTGAGATAAAATGTCTCTGCTGGGGGTGTTGAAAGGACAGAGATAGCAGGTCACAGGCAGGGGTTAGGCGTGAAGAGTGGAGATCAAGACCTAGCTCATCTTTCCTTCAGGAGTCTGGTCTAGGAGGCATCAGATGACATCAGATGAAAACGACATCAGATGATTTTGGTCTGGGTGACATCAGATGACAATGAATCCTGAAAGCCAAGGAAAAGTCACGCTCCAGCGGGTTGTTTTCCGCTCGCTCTTCATTTTCTGCCTTTTCCTTGGTGGTGACTTGTAGCCTGTCTTTGCTGCTTCGTGCCTTTTCTCTAACCTTTGCAGAGTCAGGAATTTAAAAGTAAAAATGTCAGGAATTCCCTGGCGGTCCAGTGGTTAAGGCTCTGCACGCTCACTGCCGAGGGCCCGGGTTCGTTCCCTGGTTGGGAAACTAAAATCCCACAAGCCACGCGGTGTGGCCAAAAAAAAAAAAAATGACTATGACTTTCATATACAACTGCCCTTGTGTTAGAAGGACTTCTAAGAACATCGATTTTTGGCACTGTCAAGTCTGAATTGCTGTACATTTTAATTTATTTTTTTAAAGTTCTTCTCCCCATTTTCCTTAAGTTATAGGCAGCGAACTAGGTACTATCAAGATGACTATGACTGACGGTTCTTAACTCTTTGTGGAATGAACTAACTTTAGAACGCTGGTTGGGTCTTGGGTGCCACTGGGGGATATGATCCCCAAGGAGCCTGTGTTTTTCCCACTCTCCTGAAGAGAATTTAGAAGCCGTATGTTATTTATCTTGGGAAAGGACCAGATGTCTGGGCTAGAGTAAGCTCCAGGAAACCTGATTTCACCTCCTTCCACCTCCTTCCTTTGGCCCCCGTGGCGCAGTGGTTGACAGTCCGCCTGCCGATGCAGGGAACACTGGTTCGTGCCCCGGTCCGGGAAGATCCCACATGCCGCGGAGCGGCTGCGCCCGTGAGCCGTGGCCGCTGAGCCTGCGCGTCCGGAGCCTGTGCTCTGCGACGGGAGAGGCCACAACAGTGAGAGGCCCGTGTACCGCAAAAAAAAAAAAAAAAAAAAAAGATGAACTTAATTAAACTTTCTGAGCCTCAGTCCTTATTAATGAACAGAAATAATTTTACCCTTACTTTAAGCATTGTGAGGAGAAATCCATGAAATAAAGTGTTCAAAGGCAGTAGCTATTATTAATATTATCATGTGTTGTAACAAGCAGGCTATGAGGTGTTTCACAAATGTATCCTAAGCCTAAACTAGAACCAGTTAATTCTCTTTGCCTCGTGTTTGTTCTCTGTAGCGTTTACTACTAGCTAGCATGTTCCATATTCATCGTTTGTTAGTTTGTCATGTGTCTCCCTCACTGGAATGCAGGCTCCTTGATGGTAGCAGTATGGCACATAGTAGGCCCTTAATATATATTTGTTCAATTAAATAACGGATACTAAAAGCTCTCAGGTATTGAGTGCCTACTATGGGCCAAGTCTTTCACCAGGTGTTTTACATATACATTTATATTGTGTCTTTTAATATTGATATTAACCCTAAATGATGGTTATTATTATCGCCATCTGGCAAAAGCAAGAACTGAGAGTGAAATCAAGAAATCTGCCCCAAATCTCACTGCTAGCAGGTAACAGATCAACATTCAATCCCAAGTCTCAATTACAGTTAATCCTAAATCTCAAATGACTCACTTGCGGTATTAGTTGCCTAGGGCTGCTGTAACAAATGACCACAAACCTGGTGGCTTCACACAACAATTTGTTCTCTTGAAGTTCTGGAGACCAGAAGTCTGAAATCAGTATCACTGGGCCGAAATCAAGGTGTCAGCATGGTCCCTTGAGGCTCTGGGGGAGAATCTATCCCTCCGTCCTCCACTGTCTGGTGGCTGCCCTCATTCTTTGGCCTATTGCTCCATCACTCCAATCTCTGTCTGAGGTCAGTTTGCCTCTTCCTCTTCTGTCTTGTAAAATTTCCATCTTGTAAAGACATTGTAATTGTATTTTAGGGTCTATCCGTTTCATTCAGGATAATCTCTCCATCTCAAAATCCTTAGTTACATCTGCAAAGTCCTTTTTTGCTATATGAGTACACATTCACAGGTTCCAGTGGTTGGGACATAGATATCTTTTGAGGGGCTATTAGGAAGCCAACCATTTGCATACGGTTAAGAAAAGAATTCGTGGACTTCCCTGGTGGTCCAATGGTTGAGACTCCGTGCTTCCAGTACAGGGGGCGCAGGTTTGATCCCTGATCAGGGAACTAGGGATCCCACATGCTGTGCCGTGCAGCCAAAAAAATGTAACAAAAAATTTTTTTTTTAATTAAGAAAAGAATTTGTGCTGAGGTCCCCAGGCCCAAGACAATGACCGCTACCCAGGACAGTAATGCCAATTACAGCACTCAGGCAACGTCTGGGTTTTGGGGTAACACCTGTAGCAAAGAGCCCAAGGGGTGAGGAGAGTATTTACAAGATGCAATCATTTTTTCCCCCCTGAGTCTGGGGAATGTCAGCTGGGCCCAGGACAGGAACAACTGGATGGGTCAGATGCCTGGAAGGTAAAAAGATAAATGTTCATTTGCCAGAGAGTCAGTGATTTATGTCTGTAGATTCCCTGAAAAGAGAAGGAAGAGAGGGAATAGAAGGGAAGGATATTTCATTAATATTAAAAGAGCCTGAGTATTTACTTTAAACAAGTGGTCAAACTTAGTATCACCAAAGGCAGGAAAACTTAATATTATGTCTATTGGATGTGATGCAATAAAGAGATACTTGACATTATCTATGCAGTACTCTTAACAAAGAAAATAAAGTTAAATCATGTAGAAACCATCAGACAAATCCAGAATGTGGGATATTTTACAAAACAACTGTCCTGGACTTTTCAAAATATTTCCATACAAGAAAAAAATCTGAGGGGATTGTTGTAGGTTGAAAGACACTAAAGAGACCTAACAGCCCAATGTAACCCTTGATCCTTAATTAGATACTGGATTTAAAAAAAATAACTAGTAAAGGCATTTTTTGAATTATTAGGGAAATATGAATATAGACCATTTTATCATATGATAGTAAATTAACATTAATTCTTTTAGATGTGATAATGTTCTTTTACAGCAGAAAATCTTCTTAATCTTGGAAGATGCATGTTGAAGTATTCAGGGATGAACTACCCTGGCATTTGCAAGTGATATTTGATCAATTTAAGTCAAGGGTATGTGGGTGTTGATTGTACACTTTCTCCAACTTTTCTGTAGGCTTTGAAAAATTTTCCAAATCACAAGGAAAAAACAATTAGAAAAAAAAATTTGATGGTTACCTGGCGAATTGGTGATGCTCATTGCCAACAGTCACAGAAGATTAAAAAAACAAAACAAACCAAAAAAACCTTGCAGTTGTTGCACTCTGTCTGTCTTTGGATTCCTCTGTTTTCAGTAACAACCAGGAAACTGAAACAGTGAAGGAGACCCCTGAGGAGCTCAGATGCTCCGCCATGGTTACTGTACCATTCTTCAAAACTGTAGCCGTGATGTTGACTCATATAGATAGGTTATTTGTAATTTTCTATTATTGGTGATTCTGTTCTCCTCTATGGAAATGGATAATAAAGCACTAATTGTTGATTTAGCTTTTTTGAGCATTTGATTTTGAGCATTTATTCATTCTGAGCACTTATTCATTCAATAAATTTGCACTGAGCTCCTTCAAATGGCCTGCTATAGAAACGGGGAATTCAGCGGACAAGATACAGTACCTGCCATCATGGAGATAACATTCTAAATAGGAACATTAAAAACACTTTAACAATCTAGACAGAGTGATTCTACTTACTTGCCGCTCTTCTGTTTACTCTCATCACACCTCCCAGGGGACAAGCTGTCCGTGTTCGTAGCACCGCAGAAGGCTGACCTCAAGGTGACCCCACGGTCCCCACTGTTCCTTCCCTCCTGGTGCCCACACCCTAGTTTAGTCCCCTCTCACTAACGGAGTGCTCAATAAATGCCCCCTTAGTTTTGGAACTTAAAAGTCATAAGAATGGATGAGATGGCCGATGGAGTAAATGTAGATAGAAGAGAGAACTCCAAAATGTGAACCCTTGGGTACTCCAGCGTCTGGAGATCAGGGATACGAGGAGGAACCAGCAAAGGACACTGAGAAGGAGCCTCCAGAAAGGTAGACAAAAAGCCAGGTAAATAGGATGTTCTGGAAACCAAGTAAGGTATGATTTTTAAGGGGGGGGTAGAGGAGAGAGAGAGAGAGATCAACTGTTTCAAATGCTACCGAGAGTTGCTAGAAATAACAATTGAAATGAACAACATGGAGGTCATTGGTGACCTTGATAAGAAACTTGTCAGTAGTGCTGTGGGCGAGAATTTCTTTGCAATGGGTTCATACAGAGAATGGGCAGAGACAAGTAGGAAGCATACCTCTACACATCACTTTCAAAGGCTTCTTCTGTAAAAGAAGGGAGGCAGCTGAGGTAGTATGTAGGGGGTGAGGGGTAAGTGGAGTTAACAGGGGATTGCTTTTAAGATGATAGAAATAATAGCGTGCTTCTTAGTATAATACAGTAAAGATAAACATAATGCAGTGATGAGTCTCTAGGCGCTCAGACCTCAGTAGTTGCGGCACGCAGGCTCAGTAGTTGTGGTGCATGGGCTTAGTTACTCCACGGCATGTGGGATCTTCCCAGACCAGGGCTCGAACCCGTGTCCCCTGCACTGGCAGGCGGATTCTTAACCACTGTGCCACCAGGAGGTGGTAGAGTGGAGAATTGCTGGTGTCATATCCTGGGGCAGGAGAGGGCTGGATGGGATCCTTGGCCTTAGGAATACGGTCAATTCAACCGCATCAACAGGAGAGAAGGCAGAGCATATGGGAACTGATGCAGGTGTGTTGGAGTGATGGTGGGCGCTTGTAGCAGTTCTGTTCTAATTGCTTTACTTTTGTCAGAGAATCGGGAAGAGGTTACCAGCTGAGAGTGACAGCTGATGTGAAGAGGAATTGATAGAGGCTTGAGGTGAGAGAAGAAGCTATGAGATCGTCATTGGGAGAGAATGGGAATGTGCAGGGGGTAATGCAGGAAGTAAAAAGACGATGGGATCAGTAGGATAAAGTCCCGTTGGGGTCCAAGGATTGTTGGAGTTGGAGATGAGAAAGGCAGAAGGCTGGGGAGACAGTGGTGGCAGGACAGTGACTTGTGAACACTGAGGTGATGTCAGGGTTGTCATTATTGGCCACGACAAAGTCAAGGTTATGGTCATGGGAGTGAACAGCTGATGTGGGGTGGACTGTAAGCTCATTGGAGGAGAGGCCATGGAACTGAGAGGCCAGGGTGTTGGAAGGATCACCTAAGTGGACGTCGAAACCACCGAGAATTAGGACAGCAGTGGTGTTGCATAGAATGGCCGCGTGCCTCTACAAGGAATGAGGGTGTGACCCCAAGGTCAGTAGGTGACTGTCAACAGAGAGGAATCATGGATGGAATAGCCTGATGGTGGCATGAGATTTATAGCTGGATGTATGTATGAGAAGAGAAGGAAAACGGCTTGGAAGTTTCCTCTACCCCTAAGCTCAGTGGCACAAAAGTTATAGGAGAGAAAACAGCCATGTGAGAAGCTCAGGGAAAGTGGGATCCTCTTGGAGAGAGCCAGGTCTCAGTTAGAGAAAGAAGGTGAAGGGGTTGGTCCCAGATGAGCCTGAATGAAGGCAGCTCCCAGAATCCAGCCAAATGACAGCCCGTGGGGCGTTGTTCTTACACAACATTTCAGCTGAGTTAGCGAACACCATCATTTAACTAAGATTGAGGGTAATTTTTTTTTTTGCAAGCTCCTTTTTTGTGTTGGTAATAAATATAGAAAAGGCTAATTGCTTTTATCAGAGAATTAATGTGAAAGCAGGTGGTAACTGGAAAGCTCTGTAAAGTGAGATTTTATTATTATTTGACAAAGACCCAGCCCTCTATCCCAGGCAAAACTGCCCCACTTGATGGCTTTCGATGGTGATTCAAGAATTTCTTACCCCTGCACGAGGTCTCCATTATCAGCAAGTCTTTCTCCATTTAATTCTCTTCATAGCACTTATCACCACCTAGCACATGTGTTATTTGTTTACTACCTTTTTTATTTCATGGTGAGAACAGGACTTGGTTTTTGTTCATACCTTTATCTCAGTAGAGCCTAGATAAGCATATAGCTCAATATATATTGAATGAATGAATGAGAAAAATGCAATGGCCTCTGCCCTATAACAGGTCACCAGATGTGGTTTCAAGTAGGGGAAAGAACACAGGTTTTGGAGCAAAAATCCTGAAGCATAAAGCCTAGTTCCACAGTCTCTAAGCCTCAGTTTCCTCAACTATGAAATAGAAATGATAAGAAAACCTCTCACAATTGTTTTGGAAATTAATGAATCATCACATGTATGCTAAACATATTGAGCTTCCCTGGTGTTGTAGTGGTTGAGAATCTGCCTGACAATGCAGGGGACACGGGTTTGAGCCTTGGTCTGGAAGGATCCCACATGCCGCGGAGCAACTGGGCCCGTGAGCCACAACTACTGAGCCTGCGCATCTGGAGCCTGTGCTCCGCAACAAGAGAGGCCGCGACAGTGAGAGGCCCTCACACCGCGATGAAGAGTGGCCCCTGCTCGCCGCAACTGGAGAAAGCCCTCGCACAGAAACGAAGACCCAACACAGCCAAAAAAAACATATTATAGGTTGTGTTCCCAGTTCACAACAACCCTGTAACTGAGTTCAGTTGCTTGGACCAGGGGTAGACACTTGATCCAAATAAGGCCAGTCAGAAGTTGTCTCCTGGAAACTAGATGTCGGAATTATGAGATTACAGTTCTATCTGGAGCCGTGCTATCTCTTGAATGGAGGGGGTGTAAACTCAAGAATTCCGGAGCGACTATATTTTTACCAGCTGAGGAAAGAGAGAGTCCATTCAAAAAAAGAAGAGAATGAATAGTCAGAGCTTCCACATGTGGACTCCTGACTACCGCTTAGTTCCTCGCTCCAGCGCTCTTCACAGCTGAGTGTTGGCTTTGAGCTTCCATAAGGCGTATTTACAGCCTTATCACAAAATTCCTTTATTGCTCAAGCTGGTTCAAGAGGGTTTATTACTTGCAAACGAAGACTTGTAACAAGAAACTGTAGTCACTCTGGCACTTAGGACTTGATTAAGAAATAGCAGCTGGAGTTTTTAACTCTTGAAATGGGTTAATTTTTTAGTTAATTGACCAGAATTGAAAACCAGATGTCAGGTGGGTGAAGAAAAAGGTCGGAAGAGGTACCATCTAGAGAGCAGGTCTGGGCAGAGCTTCGAACTGGGAGGCCAGGGCTGCCTGAGGGCCCTGCTGGCTCTGGAGGGGTGTGTGCGGACCTGAGTTTGAAAGGTGGACAGAGATTTACCTGCTCCACGGCTCCACCTGGCGGGAACCAGCCTTGCAGGATCGAGGTACAAAACCAAGGAAAAAAGAGGTGGTACAAGAGGGAAGAGACATGGGAACATATGTGTATGTATAGCTGATTCACTGTGTTATAAAGCAGAAGCTAACACACCGTTGTAAAGCAATTGTACTCCAATAAAGATGTAAAAAAAAAGCTGCAGCCAATACTTAAGTTACTAGTATTTAAAGGGAAAAATATTGGGGGACTAATTCTGATATTCTTTTTCAAAATAAGCAGGAGTTTTTTTTTTGTTTCTTTGGTTGGTCAACAGTCTTTAAAACAAGACAAGTCCTGCCAACTCAAAAGTAGCTTTTAACGTAGTGGTAGGGACTTCCCTGGTGGCACAGTGGTTAAGAATCTGCCTGCCAATGCAGGGGACATGGGTTCAAGTCCTGGTCCAGGAAGATCCCACATGCTGCGGAGCAACCAAACCTGTGCGCCACAACTACTGAGCCTGCGCTCTAGAGTCCACGAGACACAGCTACTGAGCCCACGTGCCACAACTACTGAGCCTGCGCTCTAGAGCCCGTGCGCCACAGTTACTGAAGCCCACGCACCTAGAGCCCGTGCTCCGCAACAAGAGAAGCCACCGCAATGAGAAGCCTGTGCACCGCAACGAAGAGCAGCCCCCGCTCGCTGCAACTAGAGAAAGCCCACGCGCAACAACGAAGACCCAACACAGCCAAAAATAATAAATAACATAGTGGTAAATTATACTACATTGTAACTATTACTCACCTTCTGAAAGCATTGATTTAATTTTTTCTACCCATTCTTACAGCAAGTTTTTCTGCATAAACTTTCTTTGGGACACTTTCTGAGCCTCTTCTTCTCCGGTCACGGATGCAAAATATTTGTGTAGGTTCATCAGCATTGCTCATGTGTCCCGTAATCTTTTTACCCACATTCTGCAACCCAACTCAACACACAAAGACGAACACAAACACCCCTTTGCCCATCCTTTACCTGTTGCTTCCCGGCCCCAAGCCCACGCTCCCTTTGCTCTGCCATGTGGAACTGGGAACTTCACAAGCTCTGGTTCTCCTTTGCCAGCTGGTTTTGGCTTCTATTCTGCCTGTCAGAGGCAATGGGGGGAGATGTGCAGGCAGGGGAGGAGGGGAGAAATGTTTCTGTTGTGTTTGGGTGTCATCCCAGCAACGGCACTTTGCCCCGGTAGTGGCCGCTGTTTCCAGCCTCGCTTCTCCTGCGGCACTCCCCCCAGAGCCAGCCTCGCTGCTCCCTCTACAACGTACCCCCCACACCCAGGCAGTGCCCCTTCTCAGAGCTGAGTCCTTGCTCTGTAGGGCCCTGTGTTAGTTTCTTGGGGGCCTGCTGTAACAAATTACCACAAATTGGGTGCCTTAAAATAACAGAAATTTATTCTCTAATATTTTGGAAGCTAGAAGTTTAAAATCAAGGTGTCGGCAGGGCCATACTCCCTCTGAAAGGTCTAGGGGAGACTCCTTCCTTGCGTCCTCCTGGCTCTGGTGTTGCCTGCAGCCCTTGCCTTGTAGCTGCATCGTGCCAACTTCTGCTTCTGTCTTCACATGGCCTTCTTTTTTTCTGTGGTACGCGGGCCTCTCACTGTTGTGGCCTCTCCCATTGCAGAGCACAGGCTCCGGACGCGCAGGCTCAGCGGCCATGGCTCACGGGCCCAGCGGCTCCGCGGCATGTGGGATCTTCCCGGACCGGGGCAAGAACCCGTGTCCCTTCCATCGGCAGGCAGACTCTCAACCACTGCGCCACCAGGGAAGCCCCACCTGGCCTTCTTATATGGACGCCAGTCATTGGATTTAGGGCCCACTCAAATTCAGTTTCAAACCTGATTACGTTTGCAAAGATCCTATTTCCAAATAAGGTGACAGTCACAGATTCCAGGTGAATGTGAATTTTGGGAGAGACACTACTTAATCTACACAGGCTCTTCCACCAAGCTTCTAGGTTCTGATGACACCAAACTCTTCTATTTGTTCCCCCAGCCCTTGTGGGGGGGAAGTTATATCAGTTTGGTTTAATTTTTTGTTTTGGGGATTTGGGGTTTGGGGTTTTTTGTCTGTTGTTGTTGTTGTTGTTTTGCTGTTTCAGCCCTTCCATACCTGTGGTACTAATTCCCTTTTTTGAATTCTCTCTGTTGAAATACACTATGTTGCTTCTTTTCCCCTGACTGTTACTTGTTACCAGGAGTAGTTCCAAGAAACAGAATATCAAAGATGAGTTTCCAGGATTAGCTTGGTAATATCCTTTCCCTTGAACACAGTGCTAAGCACCTTGGAAATTGGATCATAAGGCACACGACGTCAGGCTTTTAAAGAGACCCAGTGGTTAATCACTCCACATATGGTAGGCTCTCTGCTTACAGTATTCCCAGATGTGGGCACGCCTCTCCTTCAAGGGGATCTTCATGTCGACCTCCACTTGTTCCATAACTGTGATGCTCAGATTCACTTCTTCATCTACACTAGGGGAGCAGCTCCTCCAGCCTTCCAGTGAGCCTCTCTTCCTGGGGGAGACTTAAAAGAAGAAAGTTTAGAAGCATGAATAACACCCCCTGCTGCTGCTCAGGACCAAAACTGATACTCATCACTTCCCTCCTCCACTGTCTCTTCAAGATGCCCTCCTACCTCTGCAGGCTTACCTAGTGATGTGACCTTGATATCATCTCTGTGGAGTCTGAACTCCAGTCACCATGCCCTTCTCAAAAAGGTGGCTGCACTTGTCCGTTTATCATCGCGATTGGGCTAGAGAGTACCAGGAGTTGTTACAGCTCAACAAGAACTAACCAATTTAAATATGGACAAAGAACCTGAACAGACATTTCTCCAAAGGATTTATACAAATGGCCAATGAGCACATGCAAAAATATTAAACATCACTAATCATTATGAAAACGCAAATCAAAACCACCATGAGGTACACTTCACATATATTCAGATGACAACTATTAAATAAAAAAGGAAAATAACAAATTTTGATGAGAAAGTGCAGAAATTGGACCTGTTGTGCATTGCTGGTAGGTATGTAAAATGATGCAGCCACTATGGAAAACAGCACGGTAGCTCTGCAAAAAATTAAAAATAGAATTACCATATGATCCAGCAATTCTAATTCCACTTCTGGGTATACACCCCAAAGAACTAAAAACAAGGTATCAAAGGGATATTTGTACTTCCACGTTCCCAGCAGCATTATTCACAGTAGCCAAAAGGTGGAAGCAACCCAAGTATGCATCAACAGATTAATGGATAAACAAAATGCACTACGTATATACAATGGAATATTATTCAGCCTTAAAAAGAAAATAAATTCCGACACATGCTACAACATGGATGAATTTTGAGAAAGTTAAGTGAAATAAGCCCGAAAGACAAATACTGTAGGATTCCACTTACACGAGGCACTTAGAGTATTAAGTTCACAGAGACAAAAAGTAGAATGGTGGTTGCCTGGGGCTGGGGGAAGGAAGGAATCAAAGCTGTTTTTTAATGGGTACAGAGTTTCAGCTTTACAAGATGAAAAAGGTCTAGAGATCTGTTGTACAACATTATAAATGTACTGAATACCACTGAATGGTATACTTCCACATGGTGAACATGATCAATTTTATGTTATGTGCATTTTACCACAACTTTTTTTAAAATATGGGAGAAATGTAACTGCAAAGACAATCCATGGAATGGTTATAATTAAGGCCCTCTTGAACCAGAAAAAGATAAAAGGCTGGAAGCAATTACCAGGAAATTGAAATCTGAGTGTGAAAGCCAGAGAGCCTTACAGAGAAACTCTCATCAGCATTGGAGGCCAGAGAAAGCTAAGGACCCGCCCAGGAATTAATCATCTGAGCCCAGAGAAGGCTAAACTCCCAACCAAGCGGATCAGCTGTGCCAAGGTCAGGGCCTTGGCTGGGAAGGACCGGGACCCCGACACACGGGGTGGCATATCTGTATCGATGCCCCCATCTTGAACTTCTAGGGTCCTCTGAACCTTCCAAGGCCACAGAAGTGGACTGTTCCTGCCTATTGTGAGCTCCCACCGACCTCCCTGCTGGAAGGAAATGCAGAGGCCTCTTGCCTTGGAGACGCCTGTGTCCTCCACCGCCACCTTGTGCCCCACCTCCCCCACTGGCCACCAGCTATGTAACTAGATTTAAGTAGCATCATATCGCAGCCAAGCCCGTACTGGGACTTAGAAGCAAAGAAGAGGCTTAAAATTCCCCAAAGCTGAACAACCCAGCCGGCAATTACCAGCAGGTGCCAGGGGAGTAGGCATAGAAGTGGATTCTGAGGGTGCTTGATCAAGGGGGCCTGAAATAAATGTGGATAAGGGAGAGCTTACTGACTTGAGAACCCTGCTCTGAGATGCAGGATTTAACCCCCTGGGAAGGACCCCAGAAGATGGTATAACTTACGACTAGGATGGTGTAGTGGGTTAAATGGTGAACCCACCAAAACATATGTCCACACCTAATCCTCAGAACCTGTGAATATGACCTTATTTGAAAAAGAAGGGTTTTTGCAGAAGTAATTAAATTATACACCTCACAGATCATCCTGGATGACCCAGGTGGTCCATAAATCCAGTGACAAGTGTCCTTATAATTCATACATAGAGAATAACGGAAGGCCACATGAAGACCGAGGAAGACATTGAAGTGATGCGGCCACAAGCAGAGGGTCGCCTGGAGCCACGAGAAGCTAGAAGAGGCAAGGAACGGATTCTCCCCCAGAGCGCGTGGAGGGACGGTGGCCCCGCGGACACCTTGATTTCAGAACTCTGTCTCCAGCACTGTGAGAAAACGGTTTCTATTGTTTTAAAGCTGCCTGGTTTGTGACAGTTTGTTCCAGCAGGCTAAGAGCCTTCAACGGGGAGGGAAAACCAAGTGGAATTTTCTGAAACTGCCCCCGCATCCACCTAGCCAAGACAGTAAGTAATATATATACTACTGTATATATTTTACCCTGGGGGAGGCAGGGAATATGAAGACAGTGAGGAGAGGGGATTAAAGGATGCATAAAAGGAGATGGGGAAGGATGACTGAAGTCAGTGTTACCCTAAAGGATCCGAAAGGTGGCAGGTTCGGGCTCCCATTATATCTTCATTCAATTAACCGGTCTGGCTCCTGAAGAATCCAGGTGTGTCCTGGAGGGGAGCAGTAGACGACAGCAACTCAAGCAAGTAGCAGCCCAAATTGGGCCAGACGTACAGTACTTGCTAGAGCAGATTCACATAGCGTCAGGCACATGGGATGCAGACATTGGTTTGGCAAATGAGTCCTTTTCCAGTGACCCAGAACATCAATCGTCTTTCCTAAGGTTCACAAGAGTATCTGACTTACTGTCGTGAGATCCAGAGTAACAGTGTCCTGGATCAGGGGATCTACTCTATAAGGAATCAAGTGAGGACATAACCACAGGATCTGCTGGTCTATTTGCCATATCACCTGAAATCTGTTGACCTGATGGAAGGTTGGAACGGACTCCTGGGGTACTCTAGGACTCTAGCTTGGGGTGGCATCCTGTAGGGGCTTCAACACGTGAAATAGTCTTTGGCCTTTATACGGTTCCAAAGTGTTTCAGTTATATTAAAGCAGAAACAAGAGGCTAGGGCCTCCCTCTAATATTTCCAATTTATTACCTTTTGATGGTGATCTGAAAAGACCAGCAGAAGAATAAAAGTAGAGAACAATTTCCTTAAATTTAAAACAAATCAGTGTAATTCACAGGTTCACCTGCAGATGGTGCCATATCACTGCTTTCTTGCTTTCTCACTTTCCACTGTGCTTCTCTTCATTTTGTAACATTGCCCTGAGCACTATGGGTCAACGTCTATCTGGTCATTATAAACTCGATGAAGAAATGCCACAGTCACTGAGTTTCAGAAACTTTGGAATTGATTTTATACTAATACTGTCTGGTGTTCAACCTTCCTTTTTGTTTTTTGGTTTTTTTCCACGTACACTTTTTTTTTTTTTTTTTTTTAATTTTTGGCTACATTGGGTCTTCACGGCTGCGCACGGGCTTTCTCTAATGGCGGTGAGTGGGGTCTACTCTTCGTTGCAGTGCGTGGGCTTCTCACTGCGGTGGCTTCTCTTGTGGAGCACGGGCTCTAGGCACGCGGGCTTCAGTAGTTGCGGCACGCGGGCTCAGTAGTTGTGGCTCTTGGGCTCTAGAGCGCAGGATCAGTAGTTGTGGCCCACGGGCTTAGCTGCTCCGCGGCATGTGGGATCTTCCCAGACCAGGGCATGAACCTGTGTCCCCTGCATTGGCAGGGGGCTTCCTAACCAATGCGCCACCAGGGAAGTCCCCAACCTTCCTTAAAAAAACAAAAAAAGATGCTATCACTATTCTATCACCAATAAAATTAAAGCAGATCATAGAATGGTAGACTGTAATGGAATTCAGGGAGCCTAACTATCATTTGCAGATAAGAAAGTTATTTCCCCCCAAATAATATAAACAGTAATTGTCAGAGCCAAGACAGTGCTTCTAGCCTTCAGTCCCAAGCTAGTTAGTCCTATTACCCCATTATTGTCTTCTCATGAGATAGGATAAATATTATTTCAAGAACTTGAGAACATCCTTATTGGAAATACTTTTTAAACTCAGGCTGGCAGTAATTATTACTATTGGATGGGCAGTGGCTTGTATAAATGACACACGGAAATGTCACTGCTTGATTACAGCAAAGCTAAAAAGTCCCAAGTCTACAAATTCGGATTAAATATAGAATAATGAATTTAGGAAATTTAGAGAGTATTCAAGACTAAGAAGTAGGAAGGAGGATTCTGAGATGTGTAAGGGTAGTGGTGGTGGCATGATTAATGTATTTTTACTCCCTGCAGAATTGTATACTTTTCTGGGAAAACTACAGATACGATTAATCTCATCCATTGGCAGAGTAGACAGTGAAACATATAAAGTGGTACCAGGGGCACTGAGAAGTCTTCTGGAATCATTTAATCTTAAGTTGAATTTAAGTTTTTACACCCATCATGGTACCATTAAGGCTTACCAAGATGTAAGGTCCTGGGTACTAAGTGGGGACCAGTGAGTTGTGACTCTAAAGCAGAGATTCTCATACTTTTTGTTTATAATTTATAAGAACACTTTATGCTCTTAAAAATGACTAAGCACCAAAAAGAGCTTTTGTTTACATGGGCTATATCCACTGATATCTACCATGTGACATTAAAACTAAGAAGTCTTTGAAATACAAAAATATACTAGTATATATGACATTCGTCACTGAATCAATCACTGACTTTTGAAAAAGTCTACCACATACATGTGAGAGAATGAGAATATGAAAAATAAGAGTCTAAATGGCAAATAAAGTCATAGCATTATTATGAGAAAAGTTAGACCCCATGGATCTCCTTAAAGGATTTTGCAGACCCCCTTGGTGTCAGAAATCTATTTAATGTTGTTTCAGCTACATGGTTTGGGAACACACTATGACGGGCTAAAAGTGTTGGGTAGGGCTGAAAACTTTTCAATTTTAAGTGTTTAAAATGATCGTATTACGAATGGAAGAAAGCACATTTATAACGGATGGATCTGACAAGCACCGCCTTAACTTTGCCAAAAATGAAACAAACTGACTTTAGGTTTCTCACATTGAGATCCAATGGGAGATATGAAATATCACCTATGTAGCAGTCAGGTAAAAAATGTTTAAATTGTTTCTAACCATAAAGAAACAGTCAGACATGTCCTGCTGTTAGTATATTCTACAAGACAACTGGCCTGAACTCTTTTAAAGAGTCAATGTCACCTAAGACGAAGAAAAGGGGGCAGCGGATAAGATTGTTCTGGATTATAGGAGACTGAGAAAACTTGCAACCAAATGTACGTACGATCCTTGATTGGATCCTGGGACCCTGGATTGCAGTCTCCCCAACCTCCCCAAAGAGTCTATAAATGACATTTTGAGACAAGTGGAAAATTTTGAACATGTTCTGTATATTAGATAATATTATTTATCGACGTTCAGTTTCTTGTAGTAATAGTAGGACAATGTCTGCCCTCAGGAGATATATGCTGAAATATTTAGAGGTGATGTGTCATATCTGCAACTTACTTTCAAGTCATTTAGAGAAAAAAAAAACTGTAGATAGATATGGACATAGGGATACAGATACACATGTGTTATCTATAGCGAAGAGAGAGAGCAAACCGGTATGACAAACTGTGAACAAATGGTGAACTTTGCACCACTCTTTCAACTTTCCTCTCTAGTTTAAACTTTTTTCAAATCAAAGATTGAGGAAAAAGTATGCAAGTCAAATGTTAACCACAGATTGGGGAAAATACTCGCAATTCAGATTCCAGGGGAAACTGATGATTTTCCTAAAATATAAAGAGTTTCTAAAATTTATAAGAGAAAGATGAACTCAGTAGAAATATGGGAGAGGATGTGACCAGTTAGTTCAGATGAAAGGAATGTAAATGTCCCTTAAACATATGGAAAAGATTCTCAGTCTCTCTCATAATGAGAGAAATGCAAATTAAAGTACACTGAGATCTCATTTCTCATCTGCCAGATTGGCAAAAATCCAAGAGTCCGACAATTTCTGGAGACACTGTAATGTCTGTTGGGTGAATCTCTGGAGAAACAGGCAGTTTGAAACCTTGCTGGGGAAATATATGTTGACAGAACTCCCAAGGAGGGCCATAAGGCAGTATCTATCAAAATTACAAATATATGCACCCTCAAAATATGCCTGTACACATGTGAAATGATATGTGTGAAAGACTATTTCAGCATTATGTAAAATAGCTAAAGATTAGAAATAACCCAAATGTCCATCAATTGGACATAATTGATGTCCAATTACATCAATGGTAATTGTCCATTACCAATGTGTCCATAACACATTGGTAATACTTGTCTACTTCATCCAATGGTATATTCTTATGATGGAAAAGTGGATAAGGAGACTCTTTATACTGATATAAAATATTTCTAAGAGATACTGTTAGTGAAATGGGCAAGGTACAGACTTCTGCTGCGTGTAATATTCTACTTTTACGTAAAAGAGGGAATATAAAAACATACCCTAGGGGCTTCCCTGGTGGCGCAGTGGTTGAGAGTCCGCCTGCCGATGCAGGGGACGCGGGTTCGTGTCCCGGTCCGCGAAGATCCCACATGCCGCGGAGCGGCGGGGCCCGTGAGCCATGGCCGCTGAGCCTGCGCGTCCGGAGCCTGTGCTCCGCAACGGGAGAGGCCACAAAAGTGAGAGGCCCGCGTACCGGAAAAAAAAAAACAACAAAAAAACCCCCTAATATTTACTTATATCTAATTTAGGAAGGATAGCTGTGTTTATGGCGGGGGAAGTTGAATGATGAGAAGTAGTGCTGAAAGGAATTATTTTTCATTGTTTAACGTTTTTGTTTAGTTTTTTTTTTGAACATGTGACTATATTACCTACAAAAAGAATTAAAGTAGTTTTTAAAGTAATACATTCTTATCAAAAATCATTTAAAATATCAAAATATATAAAGTTATAAAGTAGAAACTACTATGAATAGTCTGGGCGGGAAGAATTCCAGATGAGCGATGTAGACACGGCATCTCCTCTTCCCCCCACCCCAGCCACAAACACATCCACACTCACCACAGCTGGAAAAAGAGAGTAAAAAGGTTTTCACACACACACAAACATACACGCGAAACACATGAAAACAGACATAGATATGTACATACAGATAATTTCTGGAAGTTGCTTTTCGTACTGGAAACGTACCTTGGAACCCCTTCTTTGTCAGTACGTAGAAATCTACCTCATTCTTTTTAGTTTGGCTGCTTGACATTCCACAGAATGGATATAACTTATCTAATCTTTGACCTATTAATGAACGTTTACTTTGGGGGAGTTTGATTTTTTACTTTTACAGATGATTGTCTGTGGCCGTGTTATAGTTAACCCTATGGTGTCTGGAGCCAGACTGCCTGGGTTTAAATCCCGACACCGTCATCCACTAGCTGTGTGACCTTGGCCAAATCACTCTCTGAGCCTCAGTCTCTTCATCTGTGTAGTGGGTAAAATAAAAAGGACCTTTGCTCATTGAGTTGTTGTGAAGATGTTGTGGGCAGTCAGCCCACCTCTATTCAAAATACTTTTGTATCTTCACCGATGTGCTGGTAAATGTTGTCCAATTATCTCTCCACAGGGGAAAATCCCTGATTTGTAGTGTACTCTGATTTCTGTGGCATAAATACTCCAACCAGGACTGATTTCAAGCTACCAATTGGAAGTCCCTGAATGCAGGATGGGAGAAGATGAACACAGTCAGTTAAGAGCTCCTGCGAGCATTTCAGGGTGTACTTGTAAAACTAGGAACTCTGAACTATTACCGTGACCCTCTCTCTTTTCAAATGTCTATCCAGGGACTTCCCTGGTAGCACAGTGGTTAAGAATCCGCCTGCCAAGGCAGGGGACACGGGTTCGATCCCTGGTCTGGGAAGATCCCACATGTTGCGGAGCAACTAAGCCCATGCGCCACAACTACTGAGCCTGGGTGCCACAACTACTGAAGCCTGCGTGCCTAGAGCCCGTGCTCCACAACAAGAGAAGACACTGCAATGAGAAGCCCGCACACGGCACAGAGTAGCCCCCGCTCGCTGCAACTAGAGAAAGCCCACTTGCAGCAACAAAGACCCAGCGCAGCCAAAAATAAATTAAAAACAAAATCTATCCAAATCTCCTTTCAGATCTGTATCTGACCATGTTTATCATTACTGCTCCCTCCCTTTACAAAATGTATTCTGTACATTTGTTTACTTATGAGTACAAGACCTCCTCTCTCTGTGGGTTCCAAAACAATTTCTGGAAGAGGGGGTGAGGGCCTAATCTTGGATTAATTCACATAAAAATAAGAGAATATAAAAAAAATGATGTGTTCAGAACTGAGATGTAGTGCTATGTACTTGCCTAATTTCTTCCTGTGGACAGACTTTTTAGTAAACAGCAAAAGCCAAATTTTTAAAAATTTCAAAGTCTGTGGTCTTATTTCCACAACAGGATTCAGAAAGTTAATAAATGTGCTACTCTTGGGAAAATGTTTTGATCAGAGTTAGGGCTTAATAAAATAAAGGTAGAATAAAAATTGTATCTTTGTGCTTTTGAAAATATTCTTATAGGAAAAATTCTTAGAAGTGGATTTACAGGACAAAAAATATAAGCATGTGATATTTTGATAGATATTGCCATACTGCTCCAAAAAGGTCATAATAATTTATATGCCCATCAACAGTATAGAAGTACACTTCCCTCCAATCTCAGCCAACCCAGGTATCACCAGACTTTCTAATCTTAATCTTATTTGCAAAATATTGACCTTACTATTATTTCATTTTGCATTTTCCGAGCTCTAGTGAACTTGAAGTTCTTTCCACATTTATACATGTATTAACATTTACATTTCTTCAATGAATCTTCTACTTATATGTATTTTTCTACTGAGTTGTCTTTTTCTTATAATTTTGTATGTGTTTTAACATTATGGAGATTAATCTTTTGTCTGCTTTACATGTGACAAATATTTTACCTTATCTGCCACTAGTCCCTTTAAAATGTTTATTGTGCATTTCATTGTACAGAATTTTATTTTATACGAATCAAGTCAATCTTAATCTCTTATGACTGTTGTGGGTCTTATGTTCCACTTAGGAAAATCTTATTCAAGCCTAGATTATAAAAGGATTCTTATACACATTTTCCACTATTTCAACAGTTTTTTTTATATATATAAATTTATTTTATTTATTTATTTTTGGCTGTGTTGGGTCTTTGTTGCTGTGCACGGGCTTCTTACTGTGGTGGCTTCTCTTGTTGCAGAGCACGGGCTCTAGGCACACGGATTTCAGTAGTTGCAGCACGTGGGCTCAGTAGTTGTGGCTCACGAGCTCTAGAGCGCAGGCTCAGTAGTTGTGGCACACGGGCTTAGTTGCTCCAAGGCGTGTGGGATCTTCCCAGACCAGGGCTCGAACCCATGTCCCCTGCGTGGGCAGGCGGATTCTCAACCACTGTGCCACCAGGGAAGCCCCACAGGTTTTTTAAAAAAGGTGTTTAGCTACCATAGGGGAGGAAAAGTTTTCCTCCACCCTCTTAAGGTCCTTAGCCAAGTCTGAAAATTAAACTGACAGAGACAGATTAACAGGAGAAAAGCAGACGAATGCATATAAGTTTATGTGACATGAGAGCCTTCATAAGGAAATGAAGATGCAAAAAAATGGTGAAACTTACTTGCTTTTATATTAAGTTGAACAAAGAGAAGCAATTGTGGCAAAGTGACTAAACTATGTGGGAAGGCAAAAGGAAACTAAGAATTATTTTAACAAGTTCTGTTAACAAGAACTCTCTTGGCCTCAACTTCTGGTCCTTGATTATAAGAATGTGACCTTCCTTCTAGCACAAGGAGGGCATATTTCATATAGGAATTTCATCTCCTTCTTTTAGAAAAAAAAGAAAAGTCAGAGTGTTTTTCTTGCATTTGCTGTTTTTCAAGTGCCTTTAACTCAAAATAGTCAATATGCATGCCAAAGCTGTGTATTTGGGGGTGAACTACCTGCTCACCCCCAAATGCTCTGAACTACCCAGAACTTTTTGTGGAAATTGAAGTATAGTTGATTTACAATGTTGTGTTAGTTTCTGGTGTACAGCAAAGTGATTCTGTTTTATATATATATATATATATATATATATATATATATATATATATATATTCTTTTTCAGATTCTTTTCCATTATAGTTTATTACAAGATATTGAATATAATTTCCTGTCCTATACAGTAGGACCTTGTTGTTTATCCATTCTATATATAATAGTTTGCATCTGCTAATGCCAAACTCCCAATCCATCCCTCCCCTATCTTCCTCACCCTTGGCAACCACAAGTCTGTTCTCTATGTCTGTGAGTCTGTTTCTGTTTTGTAGATATGTTCATTTGTGTCATATTTTTGATTCCACATATAAGTGATACCATATGATATTTGTCTTTCTCTTTCTGACTTAGTACTGACTTAGTACAATAATCTCTAGGTCCATCCACATTGCTGTAAATGGCATTATTTCATTCTTTTTTATGACTGAGTAGTACTCCACAAAACCACATCTTTTGAGTTGCTGTAGATTTATAGCATGTTTTGGCTTCTAGTAGGGAAAGTCTTTCCTCCTTATTCTTTTTTTAAAAAATATTATTTATTTATATTTGGTTGTGGCATGTGGGCTCCTTAGTTGTGGCATGTGAACTCTTAGTTGCAGCATGCATGTGGGATCTAGTTCCCTGACCAGGGATCAAACCCAGGTCCCCTGAATTGGAAATGTGGAGTCTTAACCACTGCACCACCTGGGAAATCCCCTTCCTTATTCTTTTTGCATTATTTCTTGTCCTTTTTATGTGTACTTACTTTGCAAGATATACTTCATAGTTAACTTACCATGTTCCTTAAAAATCTGGAGAGGGATTTTTTAAATTTGGGATTACATTGGACGCATAGTTTAATTCAGAAAGAGTGCTGAATCTTCTCACTACGGACCATGGTACGTGCCTTCGTGGAGTCAGACCTTTAAAAAAAAACACAGGCTTGAATAAATAGATTCTTGTTAAAGTGTGCACTGACTGAGGAGACAATATCTTAGGTTATTATCACTTATATGTGCCTAAATGTAGGTTTGTCAGATTTGGGCTGGGGTGGGGGGCTGTTGAGTAGACTGTCCGTAAAAGAATGACTAAAACCTGGGGTGATATAAAGAAATGAAAATTGGAGGGTAATGAGGAAAACTCATTCTGTACATTCCATACATTTCATAATTTCTCTAGTTCATAAGTGTGCAAAAAAATTGCCCTTCTTTAACTAATTTAACACTGGGTTGCTTGAATACAGTGGGATCCTCGCAGGAAGAATTTTTTGGATTTCTCTTGTCCTTCATATCCTTTCTCAAGGGCTTACTTAGTTAACTTTTCCAATTTGCATTTTGAAGTGTGACAGCAATACATTTCTTAACTTTTTGACAGGGGGTAGTTTTGCAACTTGGCATGAGGGACCTGCTGAAATAGGCTCCTACTTGGTCCTCCGCAGAAACAATAAAAAAAAAAGAAGAAGGGGGAGGAGGGGGAGGGGGGAGGAGGAGAAGAAGAAGGAGAAGAGGAAGAAGAAGAAGGAGGAGAAAGTGGGTCACGAGACCTATACCCCAGCACTTGTCTCAGCTTGGCTATGCCTCGCAGCTGAGTCAGCCACCACGTGACTACTGTCTTGGCGATCAGAGACCCCAGGCTCAAACTTTTCAATTAAGCCTCTGCTATTAATCTGAATTGAGGAAGAAGAACTGGGAAAAACGCATATAGGGCTGTGGTTCAACTCCCTAATCCTCTTAGTATCTTGACATTGAGAATATTCTCTTACTGAGCTCTGTGCAGAACTAGTGTATTAACCTGAGCCAGCTCTCAGGGTAACTGTCTTTCTCGTATCAGCAATCTATTTCTCCAAGAGCTTCCTTCTCTGTTTTGGCGGTCAGGAGCTTCTATGACACAGGCAGCTGTGTGTGTGTTGACGTGGAAGAGTGTTTTGGAGGAGGGTGTATCTTTTTGTGACCTAAGTACTGATAGAGGGTATCTGATGACACAGGGAAATTTTGGATGGGGATATCCTGTGACAGAGGCAGGCTGCAGACATGTCTGGCGGGGAGGGGAGGTTGTAAGGGAGCTGACAGTTGGATATTTTTCTAGAGTTCCAAATGAGATCGGGGCATGCCTGACTTTGACCCTAAGTATTACCCTTACTTACTGTATTAGTCATCTAATAGAGAGTTTAACCCTCCAGGCTCAAGGTCAGAGATGGGAAATCTGGGATACCTCCCTATGTGAGGCGAGCACCTCTTTTCTCTCTCTTCTATTTCCCATCATTTTGGAGCCAGAAGAGCAGGCTCCTGCCTGTGCAACAGCTTCCTTTTCTCTGACTTCAATGTCATAGCTACTTTCCCTACACGTTGAGAATTTGTTCTAGTAAGTGGGAACTAATAGGATTTGGAAAAATCACTCTCATATAAAACCTGGCTTTCAAATCTATTGCTTTGCTCCAAAATGCCAGGACGCGTGTCAGAAGCTGAAGAACACCTCATCATTTCTTTTTCCAATCCCTCAGTAACAAATGCTGGTCTGCTTCCAGGAAATGGGTACCTTGGATGGACAAGAGGAAAATCACCTACAAAGAAAGACACACACAAAAAAAAGCACATTTATATTTTTCTAAACATTATCCTTGTTACAAGGATACAATTGTTATTAAATCAACTGGGTTTTCAGTGAGTTGTTTTTAGAAGAATTAGCATGAAGCAAGTTGACCTAAGGCCCTTCTAATTTTCCTCCCCGCCTTTGATCTGGCATCTCTTTGCTCTGTGTGTTGTAACTTTTAGTGTCTCGCTTTTAAAATGATGAGTGGAGGAACTTCTCTGGTGGTCCAGCAGTTAGAACTCCGCATTCCCAATGCAGGAGGCCCAGGTTCTATCCCTGTTCGGGGAACTATATCCCACGTGTCGCAACTAAGAGCCTGCATGCCACAATGAAGATCCCGCATGCTGCAACTAAGACCTGGTACAGCCAAATAAATAAATATTTTAAAAACAAAAAGAGATGAGTGGTTAATCAAAAATCACCAGACATTTGAGAAACACCTCTAACATAAAGATTGGTATATAAAACAAACAAGCCAACATGGAAGAGGGAGAGGAAACAAAAAATATAGGGACCATAGTAATTAATATTCTCAGAGAATTGTGAAAAAATAAAGGACCTTTGAGACAAGAGTGAAAGGCTCTAAAATCAGAGCCTTCCGAGAACAGGAAAGAGCTCTTGGAAATTAAAACTAAGGAAGCAAAATGAAAAATTCAATAGACAGTGAGGAGGGTAAATTGAGAAAATAGCTCAGAAATTAGAAGAGCAAAAGAAGAATAACAATCAAAAAACCCACTAAAATGGAAAATAGGGAGAAAAGGAAAAAAATCTGAAGGTAAGTAAGAAATAATAAGTATTCCATAAAAGAAAATAATGAAAAGCAGAGGGAGAAAATTGTCGATGAAATGACAGAGAACATTTTCAGAACTAAATGGCATGAGTTTCTAGGACAAAACCTCTCCCCCACATCATATTCCAATATCCTGGAATAAAATAACCAATCCTGAGTTGCATCATTATGAAATTTCAGAATCTTATGGACGAAAAAGAATATATAGGGCTTCCCTGGTGACGCAGTGGTTGCGAGTCCACCTGCCGATGCAGGGGACACGGGTTCATGCCCCGGTCTGGGGAGATCCCACATGCCGCGGAGCAGCTGGGCCCGTGAGCCATGGCCGCTGAGCCTGCGCGTCCGGAGCCTGTGCTCCGCAACGGGAGAGGCCGCAGCAGTGAGAGGCCGGCGTACTGAAAAAAAAAAAAAAAATATATATATATATATATATATATGCCTTCTAAAGCCTTCTGAAGAGAACTATAGGTCACTTATAAATACAGCCTGACATGATCCATTCTCAGGCCCTAGGCTCATTAGATATTTCCTAATTTAACCCTCCTACACCTTCTAAGAGTGGAGCTCAAGTTCCCCTATTTGTAACCCTTCTGCATAGTCCCTGAATGCCCCCTACTGTGGACTGAATTGTGCCCTCACACACCATCCTGCCCCAAGTTCGTATATTGAAGTCCTAACTCCCTATGTGACTATTTGGATATAGGGCCTTTAGGAAGTTATTAAGATTAAATGAGGTCATAAACGTGGAGCCCTTATCAAATATAATCGGTGGCCTTAAAAGAAGAGAGCCCCAAGATGATTACAAATACCAAGAACTCCTTGTTTCAGCAGCTGAATTTGGGATGGCTCCTGGAGGACCCCCTCTTCCTACTTTTCCAAAGATTTGCAGGGCTACTGTTAATGCTTTTACTTGTTGGATGCACTCTCATTGGCACTATTTGTCATGACCGTGACTGAAATCTCACCAAGTCCCTTCTAGGAGGTGTGCTTTACCCACTTATTTAAACTACCTCTGCCTTCCCCAACTAGGGTTGCCAGATTTTTTTTAGTACAAGTGTGTCCCATGTAAACACTGCATGGGATGTACTCCTGCTAAATGTTTTAAGTGTTAAACACTAAAAATTAAAGACTAGTCTTTGTTAACCTAAAATTCAGATCTAACTTGGTGTCCTGTACCTTTACTTGCCACATCTGACAACCATACTTACTTTGCTTAACTGAGAAAAGTTGAGAGGGTGAGCTGACTATTCCTTCTAAAACTGGGAACAAGGGTTTTTACTAGAACAGCTCCAACCTAAACCTGATCAGTGTGAGTTTTGTGTACATTTCCATAATCAAATGTTTTTCCAGCCAAGGCTTTCTGCACCCATGTTTACAATTTCAGCACAGAAGCAAATTTCGTAGGTCCCAGTCTTCTTGTAAGTATTTAAGGAACCAACTAGCTTTGCCCTTGAGCTCTCTACTGGCCCAATAGCATGGGCTCTCTACCAAAAAACTAGCATGTCCAAGGACACTTAGAAGACTGCCCAGTCAAGGAAGTGTTGGAGCTTTGAGAGCGCTCAGACTTCAATGCCTTCCACGCAAGCAAGCAATAACTTGGCTGACCATGGGTCAAAAGCTACCTCACTGGGTGCTGGGTTTCTTGTACTGCATTTCTTGAGAGTAGTCTTAACTATTGACAAATTTCCCTCAGTAATAGGGAAAATCATTTCCTCAAAGAGTGCATCTTAGTGACAAGACTTAACTCTTCAAGATTTCTGACCCTGAGCATGGTTCCCAACTGGGTTGATCAGCTGTGATCAGGTCTTCTTCAAGAAGGAAAAAAGCCATGGCTTTTTCTTTTCTTTTTAATTTATTTTATTTTATTTATTTATTTTTTGCTGCATTGGGTCTTTGTTGCTGCCCACGGGCTTTTCTCTGATTGTGGTAAGAGAGGGCTACTCTTTGTTGCGGTGCGAGGGCTTCTCGTTGTGGTGGCTTCTCTTGTTGTGGAGCACAGTCTCTAGGCGCATGGGCTCAGTAGTTGTGACATGCGGGCTCAGTAGTTGTGGCTCATGGGCTCTAGAGTGCAGGCTCCGTAGTTGTGGCACACGGGCTTAGGTGCTCCGTGGCATGTGGGATCTTCCCAGACCAGGGCTTGAACCTGTGTCCCCTGCATTGGGAGGTGGATTTCCAACCACTGCGGCACCAGGGAAGCCCCAAGCCATGGCTTTTTAAAGTGCCTTTGCCACAGAGGAATATCTGTAGATCACCTTCCAGGATAAAACCTCTCCCTCTAGTTCTGTTATGCGGGAAATCACCTTCGAGGGAGTACTCTGCCAATATAAGCTATCCCAGAGGTTACGACAGAAAAACTCTCAGAGCAAATTAAATGCTCGAATCAGTAGTTCATTATTAAATGCCAAATGCATGTGGCATTCCCCCCTGATTCTGTATGCAACCATCTTGTCCTTCATGCCTTCATTCTCATACAAAGTGCTCAGGTCTTTCTCCCTCTGTTCAGGGGACCTATGGGGTCCCAACTGGCTGAATGTTGGCTTGTTCACCGGTGTGGAATCAGAGGACCAGCTGGTGCCGAGTCCACCCAACTCCACTTCTTGGTTCTGCCACAGAAAGTTTCTCCCCTTCCTCTACTTTAGGAACTTCCTGTTTCTCCCGTCCAGCTTTCTCCGTCAGGGTGAGGTGCTATATGGCTTACAAGCCTCCGTCCTTTCCTCTAAGCCCACTCAGTTCCTGGAAGAGGAAAAGACGGCTTTGCAACTACACATGTGAACATTTTTACCCAATACGTGGGCCTGTGTTTTCTTGGAATGTTGACTTCTGATTTGATAAGTCGTGGGAGAGAAGAACCTGCCGTCCCAGTGCCAATGAGAGGGAAGGGAGGGAGACTACACAGAAATAACCATCCTAATAGCTTGAGATATAACCCTCTCAGAGAGTTACATATTTGTCACAGATTTTGAGAAGGAAGCAGTGATAAGTATATAGAAACTTAAATAAAGGAAAGTTAAAAATGAAGCAATTATTAACTCCAGAGAAAAAAAATTGTACAAATGTAGGGCTTCCCTGGCGGTGCAGTGGTTGGGAATCCGCCTGCCAATGCAGGGGACACAGGTTTGACCCCTGGTCTGGGAAGATCCCACATGCCACAGAGCAACTAAGCCTGTGTGCCACAACTACTGAGCCTGCGCTCTAGAGCCTGTGCGCCACAACTACTGAGCTCACGTGCCACAACTACTGAAGCCCGCGCACCTAGAGCCTGTGCTCCGTAACAGGAGAAGCCACCGCAATGAGAAGCCTGTGCACCGAAACGAAGAGTAGCCCCCGCTCGCTGCAGCTAGAGAAAACCCACGCGCAGCTACCCAATACAGCCAACAATAAATTAAATAAATAAATAAATAAAAATAAGTTGTACAAATGTAATCATAGTATACACGTGGCTCAGCTATAAATTATATTTATATAATTATCCTGTCAATACTGCATAACCAATAAAACAAAAATTGTAATATAATTATAGTGAGAGGAAAGGAGGTGTGTGTGTGTGTGTGTGTGTGTCTATGAGTGAGAGTGGGATGGAAGAGACCTAAATTATCAACTTACATAACAGGCAGTCAATAGATAATACCTGTAACTGAAAAATCAAGAAGTTGTATAAGAATGTTACACAGAAACATTGATCTCGAGGAGACAGCAGTGCGTGGTGGCTTGAAGTGATATTTTAGTTCCCTGCCCAGGAATTAAACCTGGGTAGCCTGGATGAAAACCAGGAATCCTAGCCACTAGACCAACAAGGGTTATAGGGTAGAAGCAGTTTCCCTGGCTCTTGACCTTGTTTGAAAGCAAGAATGTTTCAAGGAGGCAAAAACTGTAAAAACAGGTACAAAATTTATTATTAGAGACACAGCACAACACATGGGAGAGCACACAGACAAACAGTTTAGTTAAGACAGAAGCAAGGCAGAGATACACACCCAGAGAGATGTGGGCATTGTGGGTGTCGTCTCTAACAAGGGGGAGCTCCTTAAAGAGGCGGTTAAATTATTTATATAGGGCAGTTCTTCTGAGCCTTTGTTTACCTTTGGCTAATTATCTTGTTATTGTTGTTTTTTCCCACACCTGGCCTGCCCTAGGACCCTCCCAACATGAATGGGCAACTTTTTTCCAAGATGGATTCCAGCCCAGAGGCCTATGGGAGGCTTGGCATCATCTATTATGGGGTGGCACCCTATACTTTTTGACCCCCAAGGAGGCTTTCTGCACATATGTAGTTGGGCAGGTCTCCTTGACCGCAAGAATGAGAAACGGTGCTCTCCTCAACTTTTATCTGGGCAGGACTCAGCTCAGATAAAGTGTCCACTGGAGACAAAGTCCAGCTGTTTACCCTGTTCCTGTTGTTGTTTCCATCTGAAAGTGTACACGGGAAGCTGGCTCTAAATGTCTAACCTGGAGCCCATCTATCTCCTCCCTCAACATGAGAATAAACGTTATAAGAAACAGCTAAAAGAACTGTCCTGGGAAGCAGGAATTTAAGGAAAAATAATACTGCTATTTTCACTATATAGCTTAAAGTATTTTCTAGTTTTAAAATTATGTGCCCATACTATAGTGATAAGATACATTTTAAAATAAAACAGCAAATGTTTGATTTGGGTTTTGGCTTTTTTCCAGAGGTTAGAGATTTTCAGGCGTAGTCTGATCTGGGGCCCATCTCCATTTTTCTTCTACTCAAAGTGACAACCATGTAAAGTATACAAGGCAAGAGCCTGAAAATATTTAGAACTGCCTATCCCACATGAACAAAAGCCTTGGGTGTGGCTTGCAGAGTTGTTTCAGAGAGCTCTGAAACAGGAAGTTATTTCATTTTGTCTCCAGCTACTGAAGTCTGATGTGAGTCTATTTCTTAGAAGTGAGCGAGTGCTGGAGCTGGGTGAGTACTGTGGTTGTCTTTGGTGTAAGGGGGTGTGGATTTAGAATGTGAAAAGAAATGCAGAAATAAGACTGCAGGAAGAAAGACTGGAGTAATTTTACTGCCTAAGGACCAAACTGGCTCCGGAGAAATCTGTTTACATTAAGGTGATATATACTGAATCAAGCCCTGATTTACACATTTGGTAAATTCTCTTTCCATAACCATTATATGATGCCTATCTCTGCCAGGGCTACACGCCCTCTAGACTCCTCTGGGCACTGGCTCTGTTCCTCTTTCTTCAAACAATCTTCTTTCATTTCCACATCTTCCTGGACATGCCTCCATGGACACCCGCCAGCTTCCTTCCACGTCAGAGCTGTTCCGTTTAAAGACTCACTACTAACTGGAAATGGCTTTCCTTGCTTGGTTGACATTTCCAAGAGAAATCTGACAGGACCCACTCATCTTTTTTTTTTTTTTTTTTCCTGATCTCCCTGTGCTATGCGGCTGCTTCCCACTAGCTATCTACCTTACGTTTGGTAGTGTATGTATGTCCATGCCTCTCTCTCGCTTTGTCACAGCTTATCCTTCCGCCTCCCCATATCCTCAAGTCCATTCTCTAGTAGGTCTGTGTCTTTATTCCTGTCTTACCCCTGGTTCTTCATGACATTTTTTTCCCTTAAATTCCATATATATGTGTTAGCATATGGTATTTGTCTCTCTCTTTCTGACATACTTCACTCTGTATGACAGACTCTAGGTCTATCCACCTCATTACAAATAGCCCAATTTCGTTTCTTTTTATGGCTGAGTAATATTCCATTGTACATATGTGCCACATCTTCTTTATCCATTCATCCGATGATGGGCACTTAGGTTGTTTCCATCTCCGGGCTATTGTAAATAGAGCTGCAATGAACATTTTGGTACATGACTCTTTTTGAATTATGGTGTTCTCAGGGTATATGCCCAGTAGTGGGATTGCTGGATCATATTGTAGTTCTATTTACAGTTTTTTAAGGAACCTCCATACTGTTCTCCACAGTGGCTGTATCAATTTACATTCCCACCAACAGTGCAAGAGGGTTCCCTTTTCTCCACACCCTCTCCAGCATTTATTGTTTCTAGATTTTTTTGATGATGGCCATTCTGACTGGTGTGAGATGATATCTCATTGTAGTTTTGATTTGCATTTCTCTAATGATTAATGATGTTGAGCATTCTTTCATGTGTTTGTTGGCAGTCTGTATATCTTCTTTGGATAAATGTCTATTTAGGTCTTCTGCCCATTTTTGGATTGGATTATTTGGTTTTTTGTTATTGAGCTGCATGAGCTACTTATAAATTTTGGAGATTAATCCTTTGTCAGTTGCTTCATTTGCAAATATTTTCTCCCATTCTGCGGGTTGTCTTTTGGTCTTGTTTATGGTTTCCTTTGCTGTGCAAAAGCTTTGAAGTTTCATTAGGTCCCATTTGTTTATTTTTGTTTTTATTTCAATTTCTCTAGGAGGTGGGTCAAAAAGGATCTTGCTGTGATTTATGTCATAGAGTGTCCTGCCTATGTTTTCCTCTAAGAGTTTGATAGTTTCTGGCCTTACATTTAGGTCTTCAATCCATTTTGAGCTTATTTTTGTGTATGGTGTTAGGGAGTGATCTAATCTCTTACTTTTACATGTACCTGTCCAGTTTTCCCAGCACCACTTATTGAAGAGGCTGTCCTTTCTCCACTGTACATTCCTGCCTCCTTTATCAAAGATAAGGTGACCATATGTGCGTGCGTTTACCTCTGGGCTTTCTATCCTGTTCCATTGATCTATATTTCTGTTTTTGTGCCAGTACCAGACTGTCTTGATTACTGTAGCTTTGTAGTATAGTCTGAAGTCAGGGAGCCTGATTCCTCCAGCTCCATTTTTCGTTCTCAAGATTGCTTTGGCTATTTGGGGTCTTTTGTGTTTCCATACAAACTGTGACATTTTTTGTTCTAGTTCTGTGAAAAATGCCAGTGGTAGTTTGATAGGAATTGCATTGAATCTGTAGATTGCTTTGGGTAGTAGAGTCATTTTCACAATGTTGATTCTTCCAATCCAAGAACATGGTATATCTCTCCATCTATTTGTATCATCTTTAATTTCTTTCATCAGTGTCTTATAATTTTCTGCATACAGGTCTTTTGTCTCCTTAGATAGGTTTATTCCTAGATATTTTATTCTTTTTGTTGCAATGGTAAATGGGAGTGTTTCCTTGATTTCACTTTCAGATTTTTCATCATTAGTGTATAGGAATGCCAGAGATTTCTGTGCATTAATTTTGTATCCTGCTACTTTACCAAATTCATTGATTAGCTCTAGTAGCTTTCTGGTAGCATCTTTAGGATTCTCTATGTAGAGTATCATATCATCTGCAAACAGTGACTGCTTTACTTCTTCTTTTCTGATTTGGATTCCTTTTATTTCCTTTTATTTTCTGATTGCTGTGGCTAAAACTTCCAAAACTATGTTGAATAAGAGTGGTGAGAGTGGGCAAACTTGTCTTGTTCCTGATCTTAGTGGAAATGCTTTCAGTTTTTCACCATTGAGGACGACGTTGGCTGTGGGTTTGTCATATATGGCCTTTATTATGTTGAGGAAAGTTCCCTCTGTGCCTACTTTCTGCAGGGTTTTTATCATAAATGGGTGTTGAATTTTTTCAAAAGCTTTCTCTGCATCTATTGAGATGATCATATGGTTTTTCTCCTTCAATTTGTTAATATGGTGTATCACGTTGATTGATTTGCGTATATTGAAGAATCCTTGCATTCCTGGAATAAACCCCACTTGATCATGGTGTATGATCCGTTTAATGTGCTGTTGGATTCTGTTTGCTAGTATTTTGTTGAGGATTTTTGCATCTATGTTCATCAGTGATATTGGCCTGTAGTTTTCTTTCTTTGTGACATCCTTGTCTGGTTTTGGTATCAGGGTGATGGTGGCCTCGTAGAATGAGTTGGGGAGTGTTCCTCCCTCTGCTATATTTTGGAAGAGTTTGAGAAGGATAGGTGTTAGCTCTTCTCGAAATGTTTAATAGAATTCGACTGTGAAGCCATCTGGTCCTGGGCTTTTGTTTGTTGGAAGATTTTTAATCACAGTTTCAATTTCAGTGCTTGTGATTGGTGTGTTCATATTTTCTATTTCTTCCTGATTCAGTCTTGTCAGGTTGTGCATTTCTAAGAATTTGTCCATTTCTTCCAGGTTGTCCATTTTATTGGCATAGAGTTGCTTGTAGTAATCTCTCATGATCTTTTGTATTTCTGCAGTGTCAGTTGTTACTTCTCCTTTTTCATTTCTAATTCTATTGATTTGAGTCTTCTCCCTTTTTTTCTTGATGAGTCTGGCTAATGGTTTATCAATTTTGTTTATCTTCTCAAAGAACCAGCTTTTAGTTTTATTGATCTTTGCTATCGTTTCCTTCATTTCTTTTTCATTTATTTCTGATCTAATTTTTATGATTTCTTTCCTTCTGCTAACTTTGGGGGGTTTTTTGTTCTTCTTTCTCTAATTGCTTTAGGTGCAAGGTTAGGTTGTTTATTCGAGATGTTTCCTGTTTCTTAAAGTAGGATTGTATTGCTATAAACTTCCCTCTTAGAACTGCTTTTGCTGCATCCCATAGATTTTGGGTCATTGTGTCTCCAGTGTCATTTGTTTCTAGGTATTTTTTATTTCCTCTTAGATTTCTTCAGTGATCACTTCGTTATTAAGTAGTGTATTGTTTAGCCTCCATGTGTTTGTATTTTTTACAGATCTTTTCCTGTAATTGACAACTAGTCTCATAGCATTGTGGTTGGAAAAGATAACTTGATACAATTTCAATTTTCTTAAATTTACCAAGGCTTGATTTGTGACCCAAGATATGATCTATCCTGGAGAACGTTCCATGAGCACTTGAGAAAAATGTGTATTCTGTTGGTTTTGGATGGAATGTCCTATAAATATCAATGAAGTCCATCTTGTTTAATGTATCATTTAAATCTTGTGTATTTCTCCTTGGATTTATCCTGTATGGGACTCTCTGTGCTTCCTGGACTTGATTAACTATTTCCTTTCCCATAATAGGGAAGGTTTCAACTCTAATCTCTTCAAATATTTTCTCAGTTCCTTCCTTTTTCTCTTCTTCATCTGCAACCCCTATAATTCGAATGTTGGTGCATTTAATGTTGTCCCAGAGGTCTCTGAGACTGTCCTTAGTTCTTTTCATTCTTTTTTATTCTGCTCTGCAGTAGTTATTTCCACTATTTTATCTTCCAGGTCACTTATCCGTTCTTCTGCCTCAGTTATTCTGCTATTGATCCCATCTAGAGTATTTTTCATTTCATTTATTGTGTTGTTCATCATTGTTTGTTTCATCTTTAATTCTTCTAGGTCCCTGTTAAATGTGTCTTGCATTTTGTCTACTCTATTTCCAAGATTTTGGATCATCTTTACTGTCATTATTCTGAATTCTTTTTCAGGTAGACTGCCTATTTCCTCTTCATTTGTTAGGTCTGGTGGGTTTTTATCTTGCTCCTTCATCTGCTGTGTGTTTTTCTGTCTTCTCATTTTGCTTATCTTACTGTTTTTGGGGTCTCCTTTTTGCAGGCTGCAGGTTTGTAGTTCCCGTTGTTTTTGGTGTCTGTCCCCAGTGGCTGAGGTTGGTTCAGTGGGTTGTGTAGGCTTCCTGGTGTAGGGGACTAGTGCCTGTGTTCTGGTGGATGAGGCTGGATCTTGTCTTTCTGGCGGGCAGGTCCACGTCTGGTGGTGTGTTTTGGGGTGTCTGTGGACTTATTATGATTTTAGGCAGCCTCTGTTAATGGGTGTGTATATTTTCCTGTCTTGCTAGTTGTTTGGCATAGGATGTCCAGCACTGTAGCTTGCTGGTCGTTGAGTGAAGCTGGGCGCTGGTGTTGAGATGGGGATCTCTGGGAGATTTTCGCCGTTTGATATTATGTGGAGCTGGGAGGTCTCTTGTGGACCAGTGTCCTGAAGTTGGCTCTCCCACCTCAGAGGCACAGCAGTGACTCCTGGGTGCAGCACCAAGAGCCTTTCATCCACACAGAAAAAGAGGAAATGGGGAAAAAATCATAAATCTTGCTCTCAAAGTCCACCTCCTTAATTTGGGATGATTCGTTCTCTATTCATGTATTCCACAGATGCAGGTACATCAAGTTGATTGTGGCGCTTTAATCCGCTGCTTCTGAGGCTGCTGGGAGAGGTTTCCCTTTCTCGTCTTTGTTCTCACAGCTCCCGGGTTTCAGCTTTGGATTTGGCCCCGCCTCTGCGCGTAGGTCGCCGGAGGGCGTCTGTTCTTCGCTCAGACAGGACGGGGTTAAAGGAGCCGCTGATTCGGTGGCTCTGGCTCACTCAGGCCGGGGGAGGGAGGGGCACTGCGTTCGGGGCGGGCCTGAGGCGGCAGAGGCCGGCGTGAAGTTGCACCAGGCGCGCCGTGCGTTCTCCCGGGGGAGTTGTCCCTGGATCCCGGGATCCTGGCAGTGGCGGGCTGCACAGACTCCCCGGAAGGGGGTGTGGAGAGTGACCTGTGCTCGCACACAGGCTTTCTGGTGGCGGCAGCAGCAGCCTTAGCGTCTCTTGTCCGTCTCTGGGGTCCGCGCTTTTAGCCGCGGCTCGCGCCCGTCTCTGGAGCTCCTTTAAGCGGTGCTCTGAAACCCCTCTCCTCGCCACCAGGAAACAAAGAGGTAAGAAAAAGTCTCTTGCCTCTTCAGCAGCTCCAGACTTTTCCCCGGACTCCCTCCCGGCTAGCCGTGGCGCACTAACCCCCTGCAGGCTGTGTTCACGCCGCCAACCCCAGTCCTCTCCCTGCCTCCGACCGAAGCCCGAGCCTCAGCTCGCAGCCCCGCCCGCCCCGGCGGGTGAGCCGACAAGCCTCTGGGGCTGGTGAGTGCCGGTCGGCCCTGATCCTCTGTGTGGGAATCTCCCCGCTTTGCCCTCCGCACCCCTGTGGCTACGCTCTCCTTCCTCCGCGGCCCCGAAGCTTTCCCCCTCCGCCACCCGCAGTCTCCGCCCGCGAAGGGGCTTCTAGTGTGTGGAAACATTTCCTCCTTCACAGCTCCCCCCCACTGGTGCAGGTCCCGTCCCTGTGCTTTTGTCTCTGTTTATTCTTTTTTCTTTTGCCCTACCCAGGTACGTGGGGAGTTTCTTGCCTTTTGGGAGGTCTGAGGTCTTCTGCCAGCGTTCAGTAGGTGTTCTGTAGGAGTTGTTCCACGTGTAGATGTATTTGTGGTGTATCTGTGGGGAGGAAGGTGATCTCCGCGTCTTACTCTTCCGCCATCTTCCCGGAAGCCCCACCCACTCATCTTTTTGAGGGAAGCCATAAAAGCCGTGGATCAGCTATGGGGTTTGGGGAGGGGATGCTGGCAAATGGTAGAATGTGGTGAAGACAAGGGCTGCGTGCTGGCCGAGCAGAGGCTGAACTTGCAGGGGACAGCACTCTGAAATCCTGCCAAGAATCACCCCTTGGTCTCTGTGGGCAATTTGCTTTTTCAAGGATCCTGTGGGCAGAGATTCTCTCTAGATATTTCCTCACAGGAGGAGATGAAGAGAAACTAGGTGGTGGAACTTGAAGCTTTTTTTTTTTTTTGCGGTACGCGGGCCTCTCACTGTTGTGGCCTCTCCCGTTGCGGAGCACAGGCTCCGGACGTGCAGGCTCAGCGGCCATGGCTCACGGGCCCAGCCACTCCACGGCATGTGGGGTCTTCCCGGACCAGGGCACGAACCCGTGTCCCCTGCATCGGCAGGCGGACTCGCAACCACTGCGCCACCAGGGAAGCCCAGAACTTGAAGCTTTTTAAGTAGAAAAAGAGGAAATTGTTTGCTTCTCTTTGGTAAAAATATATTTAATTTCTTTACGCATATATACTCAGATAATACATAGTGCTCCCTCAGTGTATCAAGTGAGCAGATATATGCCTCCCCCTGTTTTCACTTGGTTACTCCTTCTTTTCTTCCTCTTCCCACCGCCCGCATTAACTTTCCCTCCATCCTCAGCCCCCCAAGGTAGCTCATGTAACTGCCATGTTTTTCTTCTCATATGGTTAGTTTTCTTCTCAATGGTTAGTTTGATGTGTCGACCTGGGTAGGTTATAGTACCCAGTAATTTAATCAAACACTCGTCTAGGTGTTGCTGTGAAGGTGTTTTGTAGATAATGTTGACATCTACAATCAGTTGACTTTAGGTAAAGGAGATGACCCTCAATAATGTGGGTGTGCCTCATCCAATCTTGAAGGCCTTAAGAGCAAAAACTGAGGTCCCCTGAGGACAGAAACATCAAAATTCTGCCTGGGTTACCAGACTGGCACCCTGCCCTACAGGTTTCAAACTTGTCAGCCCCGCAGTTGCATGAGCCAATACCTTAAAATAAAAATCCGAAGAACCCTGGTTGATATAATACTTACTCATTTAATCATATAAATATTAACATATTGATAGAGACATACAGGTTTTTGCTGTCTTTCGATTTGCAAAAATGAGATGATATTGTAAATGTGTTTCTTCATCTTGCTTTTTCTCATCAACATTTAAAAGGCTGCCTAACACTCCTTGGTCCTTAGTGCACATGAGTGCATATGAAACATGAAATGGTTCATTAAGTCATTCTCCTACTAATTGAAAATCACTCTGTTCTCTTTTTTCCCCACTATGAGTGATGCTACAACAAATATCCTTGTATGTGCATATGTGTATAGACGGATGTATAAAGACTGACAGCCCCACCCCTAGCCAGGGACCCAAGGCCTGTGCCCATGTGTGGGTAAAATGAGGGGGAGGAGGTGAGAGGGGGAGATTTTCTGAGACTCCTTGACACAGGGGCCCAGTGCTCTGTGAATCTGAAACCTGTTGGTGAAGTCTTAATGTGAGCTAAGTTTAGATGGGGAGGATGGAGATGCAATGGCTGACAGGATTAAGGTGAAAGTCTGGGAACTTCCCTGACGGTCCACTGGTTAGGACTCCGCACTCTCACTGCTGAGGGCCTGGGTTCAATCCCTGGTTGGGGAACTAAGATCCTGCCAGCAGTGTGGCACTACCAAAAAAAAAAAAGAAAGTTTGAATGAAAATTGGGATTTTCAAACAGATTTTATGTGAAATGGTACTGGCTCCTATGCCTGAATGCATTATTGCGATGGATATTTTGTCCTACTAGGCATTGCTTCTCCTAATTAAGTTTGTAAAACACAAGGCATGTAAGTTTGCCCGCGGGCCGGTCTCGATTGGACATGATGGATGGGAACCTGAGGACTGCTGAGCGCACACAGTGGTTGATTTAAAACAATATAGAATACCTCGTTGGCGAAAGGAGATTACCACTTTAATTAATGACATGCTGGAAGCTGGCGGGCTGGTACCAATGAATGCTCTGCACAGTAGCCCTGAGTGGCACAGGGAAAAGGTGGATGGGGCCTGAAGATTCACGGCAGACCAGTGAGGCTTAACTAAGGTTGTGTTGCCCACGGCCCCAGCTTCACCCTCCAAAAATACAACAGGCTCAAGAAGACTGGGACTCTGATTAATCTCGAGAATGCTTCTCTGTTGCAAACTCAAGAAGAGCCAACTGTAGTCATGTGAGAAGAACTCCAATTGGTGATCACTGTCCTGTCGCAAGGTTACCTGAACTCACCAGTTTACCGTCATAATTTGATCAGAAGGGATTTGGCCTTGTTGCAGGTCCTGAGTGTAAGATTATAGCATACTGATGACATTACGAAAATATTGGAAACTGCAGAGCAAGCTAGGACTGACTTGAATGCCACGATGGATCACGTGACCAACTGAAGCTGGTTAATAAATCTAGCAAAGATCCGAGGGCCTGCCTAAAACGTGAAACTCTTAGGAATGTCATGGTCCAGAGCCATTCAAGATATTCCATAAGAGACTAAAAAATAAAGTGCTGTCACCACTCACCCTTAGAACCCAACCCAACCTCCAGCCTTTGGTTAGCTTATTTGGATTCTGGAGAATGCATATTCTACATCTGGAAATACACTAGGTCCTATCTGTAAGGATACCCAGAGGAAAGCCGTATCTAGTTGAGGATCTGAACAAAAGCAGGATGTGTCTGAATTACAAAACGCGATGGCTCTTTCACCACCTTTGGGCCGTTGGGATCCCCACTCAAATATGATTTGGGAAGTGTCTGCCTCTCCCACTCATGCAGACCAGAGCCAGTGGCATAAGCCCATGAGCACCTACCAGTGGCAACCATTGGGATTTTGGACCAGGAATTTTCCAAATTCTGCCCCCTGCCCCTTACACATTACTTGAGAAACAGTTACTAGTGAGCTATTGGGCATGGATTTGGACTGCCTCAATAACTGTAGGACATCCAAAATCATGAAATCTGAAGTATCCACAGTGTCCTGGTAATGTCAGAGAAACACTCTTACAAGGAAGGCAGTGCTCAGAGGAGTTCCATACAAAATGGAAATGGTTTACACAGGAGCATGCTACCAGGGGAACGCAGGGTGGTACTCACCATGCCCACAGCAGATAGCTGCTTTTCCCCATGACTGACTTTGGAACCACTTGAAGAACTGCTGGGACTTACTGCCTCATGGCCAGTGGCGCTATGAACATCTGTTAGTTGACCAGCAAAGAGCTGCCTGGTTTACAGATGACAGTTGCAAGATGAATAAACAGTATCCTGTCTGGAAAGACTGATTAAAGAAAGTAAGAATAAATTAGCTCAATGGGCTGAATTGCAGGCTATTTTCCTAGCAGCGATGGAAGAATTGAACGATGGGAAAAGCTCCTACATTTGGGTTTTCACTGACTCATGTGCAGTAGCTAATGGCCTGGTCATATGGTCAGGTGATTGGACAATGGAAAACTGGACTATTAAAAGGATGCTCATATGAGGTGTAGCCCTATGGGGAACATTCTGGGAATTTAAGAGATATGTTTGGGTTTTTTCTGGCTGTATTGAGATATAATTGACATATAACATTGTGTAAGTTTTCAGGGTGTATGGTTTTTTGACTTGATACATATTGCAAAATAATTATTATCATAGTATTAGCTAAAACCTCCATCACATAAGTACCTTTTTGTGTGTGTGTGTGGTGAGAACATTTAAGAGTTCCTCGTTTAGCAATTTTCAAGTATACAATACAGTATTATCAACTATAATCATCTATGTTAGACTGCCAGGACTGATTCAACTCAAAACTAGAAGTTGGTAACCCTTTGTCCAACATCACTCCACTTCCTCCACCCCATACCCCCAGCCCCTGGTAACCATCATTCTACCCTCTGTTTCTATGAGGTTGGTTTTTTTGGTTCCACATATAAGTGAGATCACACAGTATTTGTCTTTCTGAGTCTGGCTTATTTGAGCTGGAGTAATGCCCTGAAGATCCACCACACCCTCACCATCACTTATCATTGCTTTTTGTTGCTAACAGGTGTGAGATGATATCTCAGTGTGGTTTCAATTTACATTTCCCTGATGATTAGTGATATAGAGCACCTTTTCTTGTACCTATTGGCCATCTGTATGTCTTTTAAAAGGTTTGTAGTGACAGATAACTACATTGAATGACTTACGTCTTTTTCATTCCTTTTCCTTTTTGCTCCTCTGAATAATTTCAGTTGATCTGTCTTCAAGCTCACTTCTGATTGGTCATGTCTGCTGTTGGAGCTCTCTCTTGAATTCTTCATTTCAGTCATTGTATTCTACAGCTCCAGAATTTTTGTTTGGTTCTTTTTTATTTTCTAAACTATTTTATTTCTTCTTCCAAATTTTATTGAGATACAATTGATACACAGCACCGTGTAAGTTTAACATGGACAACATAATGATGTGATTTACATACATCTTGAAATGATTCTCACAGTAACTTTAGGGAACATCCACCATCTAATATAAAAACAAAATTAAAAGGGGGGCAGAGTCAGGATGGAGGACTAATCATTAGAGAAATGCAAATCAAAACTACAATGAGATATCATCTCACACCAGTCAGAATTACCATCATCAAAAAATCTACAAACAATAAATGCTGGAGAGGGTGTGGAGAAAAGGGAACCCTCTTGCACTGTTGGTGGGAATGTAAATTGATACAGCCACTATGGAGAACAGTATGGAGGTTCCTTAAAAAAGTAAAAATAGAATTACCATATGACCCAGCAATCCCACTACTGGTCATATACCCTGAGAAAACTGTGAATGAAAAAGAAACCTGTCCCACAATATTCACTGCAGCACTATTTACAATAGCTAGGACATGGAAGCAACCTAAGTGTCCATCAACAGATGAATGGATAAAGAAGATGTGGCACATATATACAATGGAATATTACTCAGCCATAAAAGGGAACGAAATTGAGTTTTTTGTAATGAGGTGGATGGACCTAGAATCTGTCATACAGAGTGAAGTAAGTCAGAAAGAGAAAAACAAACATAACAAACTGTATGTTAATGCATATATATGGAAACTAAAAAAGTGGTACTGGTGAACCTAGTGGCAGGGCAGGAATAAAGATGCAGACGTAGAGAAGAGACTTGAGGACACAGGATGAAGGGGAAGCTGGGACGAACTGAGAGAGTAGCATGGACATATATACACTACCAAATGTTAAATGGATGCCTAGTGGGAAGCAGCCGCATAGCACAGGGAGATCAGCTCAATGCTTTGTGACCACCTAGAGGGGTGGGATAGGGAGGGTGGGAGGGAGGCTCAAGAGGGAGGGGCTATGGGGATATATGTATACGTATGGCTGATTCAGTTTGTTGTACAGCAGAAACTAACACAACATTGTGAAGCAGTTATATTCCAATAAAGATGTGAAAAACAAACAAAAAAACCCCAACCAAAATTAAAGAAATGGAAAAAAATTTTTTCTTGTGATGAGAACTCTTAGGATTTACTCTCTTAACTTGCATATATAACACACAGCAGTGTTAATTATATTTGTAATGTTGTACATCATGTCCCTACTATTTATTTATATTTATTATAACTGCAAGTTTATACTTTTTTTTTTTTTTTTTTTTGCGGTACACGGGCCTCTCACTGCTGTGGCCTCTCCCATTGCAGAGCACAGGCTCCGGACACGCAGGCTCAGTGGCCATAGCTCACGGGCCCAGCCGCTCCGCGGCATGTGGGATCTTCCCAGACTGGGGAGTGAACCCGTGTCCCCTGCATCGGCAGGTGGACTCTCAACCACTGCGCCACCAGGGAAGCCCACAAGTTTGTACTTTTTGACAGCCTTCCTCCAGTTCTCCCTCCTGCCATCCTCCTGCACCCCCTCAGCAACCCCCCTCCCCGTAACCAGAAATTTGATATCTTTTTCTATGAGCTTTTGCTGCAAAATTTTTAATCTCTCCGTGAAATCTGAATGAAAGCCTTGCCAGGTAGAGTATTCTTGGTTGTAAGTTCACCTCCTGGTGGGTGTGGATGGTTGATAACATGGCCGGCTGTGGGTTCCATGGTCTCCCAAAGATGATGCTGGCCCACTGCTGAGCAGGGCTGGGTCCTCGTGCTACTGGCTGAGGGGTACAAGGGATCTCAGAGCTGGTCGGTCTGCTGGTGGGTGGAGCTGAGTCCCTGGGCATCCTGGGGCTGGTGTTGGCCTGTGAGTGGGCAGGACCAGGACCCAGAGTCTCTGGCTGCAGGGCCCTAGGGAACCCCAATACTGGTCTCAGCCACTGGTGGGTGGGGTAGATCCTGGGGCTGCTGGCTGAGGGGCCCAAGGTGTCCCAGAGCCGGTGCTGGCCTCCGGGTGTCTGGGCCATGTCCTGACATGGAAGGCTGTGGCGTTATGACAGTCCTGTGGCTGATGTCTGCCTGTATGTGGATGGGGCCAGACCCAGGGGCCCCGAGGGCTGACTCCCACCCACTGGCAGGCACAGCCAGATCCCAGGATCTCTGGCTGCGGTGCCCTGGAGGTCCATGAGTTTGTGTGTCAGCCACTGGTGGATGGGCCCAGGGCCTGGGGGTTCCTGGGGCTGCTGCCTGCTCCCTAGTGAGTGAGGCTGGGCCCAGGGCTAGTGCTGGCTCACTGGTGTCAGGGCGGGGTCCTGAGCCCTCTGGTGGACAGGGTCGCTGCCAGGGTGGCTTGGGGCTCAGGGGATCTTAAGATAGCAGGCCTGTTGGTGGGTAGAGCTGCGTCTCCACCTGGCTGCTTGCTTGGCCTGAGGCATCCTAGTACTAGTGGTGATAGGCCAACTGGCAGGGCCAGTCCTTGCGCTAAGAAGCTAGAGGGAGAATTCCAAAATGGTACTTCCTAGCCCCCGTGTCCTCGTGGTAGAATGAGCTCCCCCAAAAGGCTGCCTCAGTGTCTGTGACCCCAGTGTGACCTCAAACTGCCTCCTGCTTCTCCGGGAGGCCCTCCAGGATCAGCAGGTGGGTTGGACCGAGGTTCCTTTCAAATGATTGCTTCTGCCCTGGGTCCTGGAGTGTGTGAGATTCTAGGCGCACCCTGTTGAAACGAGTGGAGTTTCAATTTCCCACAGCCCTCTGAGACTCCTGAAGGTAAAGCCCATTGGCCTTAAAGCCAGTGTTCTGTAGGCTCATCTTCTCAGTGCAGACCCCTGAGCTGGGGTGCCTGACGTGGGGCTCAGACAGTTGCACTTGTGATTATCCTCCTATTTGCGGGTCATCCACCTGCACGTGTGGGTCTTGACTGTACCGTGTCTCTGCCCCTCCTACCCATCTCATTGTGGTTCCTTCTTTATACCTTTAGTGGTAGAAGATCTTTTTTTCTAGATTCCAGTCTCTCTCATCAGCAGTGGCTCTGTACACAGTTGTAATTTTGTTGTGCCCATGAGAGGAAGTGAGCTCAGCGTCTTCCTGCTCTGCCGTCTTGGCCACTCCAAATAAGGCAAATGTCCTATTGGGTTCTTTTTTATGTTTTCTCTTTGTTGAACTCCTCATTTTGTTCTTGGATGGTTTCCCTGATACTGTTGAATTGCTGTTGTTGTTGTTTTTTATTTAAGAAATGTTTATTTAGCATCTTCTATGTTCTATATTTAGCTACTGTATACTATATTTATTTGTAACAAAAATAACTGCATATGTTGAGAAGTCTCTATGTCCTATACTGTGTTTTTTTGACACCTTTATTAGAGTATAATTGCTTTACAGTGGTGTGTTAGTTTCTGCTTTATAACGAAGTGCATCAGCTATACTGTTAAGTTGTTCATCTGTGTTCTCTTGTAGTTCTCTGAGCATCTTTAGACAATTATTTTGAATTATTTGTAGGGCAATCTCCATTTCTTTGGGGCCAGTTACTGGAGGTTTACTTTGTCCCGTTGGTGGACTCTTGTTTCCCTGACTGCATGTAGCCTTGCACAGGTGTCTGCACATTTGAAGAATCAGTCACGTCTTTCAGACTTTATGGACTAACTTCAGTAAGGGAAGACTTTCACCTGCAGGTGGGGATGCCCTGGAGAGGGCTGTGACCCCAGGTCTTGTGGTGCAGAGATCCAAGCGTAGAAGCCAGGTGTCTGGGGGTTGAGGGTGTAACGTGTCTTCAGTTCAGGCTGCTGGGGTCCCCGGCGTTGACAACTGTGTGGTCCTTGGTCAGTGCTCTGGGGGAGTCAGCAGGAGCTGCAGTGGCTGCTGGGGTCTTCAGTGGTCCCTCCAGGCCCAGCGGCCAGGAATGAGGGCAGGCAGTGATGGTGACAAGAGCCAGCAGTGTGCATACACTCCGCCACTGAGGCCAGGTGCAGGTGTCTGAGAAGCGGCAGGGCCGGATGCAGACACACACGTGGTGCTGGAGGCCGGGGCAAGCAGCAAGGGCCAGGACCGGCTGGGGGTGACCGGCAGCGGTGGGGTCCCTGGCCGTCAGCCCACACTACTGTGGCTGCTGGTTCTTGCCGTGGATGCACAGCAGTGATGGGGGTAGGGCAGGGGCCATGCGGGTGCTTAGCTGTGGGGGCTAGTTCTTTTTGTTGGGTTTTGTTTTGTTTTGTTTAAATTTTTTTGGCTGTGCCTCGAGGCTTGCAGGATCTTAGTTCCCCGACCAGGGATTGAACCCGGGCCCCCTACAGTGGAAGTACCAGAGTCCTAACCACTGGACCACCAGGGAAGTCCCTGGAGGGGCTAGTTTTATATGAGTACAGGACAGAGGCAGAAGACGGGGCCTGATTTGGGTCCACAACCAGCTACAGGGGCCCTGGCTCTCAGGCATGCTCGCCCGTGGCTACACAGCCTCCCCTGAGGCAAACGCATGCTCTGGCCGCTGGCCGCGGGTGTCTGGCTGTCGGCATGTAAGCGCACAGCTGCAGGCGCTAGCCCCGAGTGCACCGTGATGATGGGGTCTAGGGTCAGCTGTGGGGTTCTAGGCTGGCATCCTCCACTCACAGGCTGCAGGGGGCGGGGCTTGCTGCTGGTGTGTTCCCTGGGCTCCAGTGGGGACGGGGGAGGCGGGGAGGGAGAGCCGAGGGGCTCAGGTGGCTGGCGTCAGCGAACTTGAATACGGAGGCAGTGGCCGGGAGCTGATACCATCGGCAGGGGGCCCACAGGCAGCTGTACTGGTCACTGGTTCCTTCTTCAGTGGCAAAAGCTGCTGGGTTTGCATGTGTGGCAGGTCACTGTGAACCACAATTGCTCCCACTGTCTTTGGTAGCCTTGCTTCTCTTCCTTATTCGTAGCCATCTGTGTCAGCTTTGCAACCTTAATGGAATGAGACTGAAGCAGGCCTTCGGATGGCACCCCGGAAGGCTGGGGCGGCCGGTGGCTCGCGCTGCTCTTCCTTTCCTGGCAAGGGGACCTCTTTCTACTGCTGGTGCTGAGCACTGCCAGCCCAGGGATGGGCTGATGAAAGCAAAATTAAGCTGTCTTCCTTCTCTCTGTGTGCACTTATTCTTGGGTTTGTTGTTCTGCTCTGTTGCTGAAGTTTCTTCAGTTGACTTAAGTGGGCTCCAGAGCCCTCTGTTTTTGTTCATGGATAGCCGTGTAATTGTGGCCCTTCGCAGGGGTGGGGCAGAGCCTGGGGTCTCCTATGCCGCCATCTTGGTGACATCATTCTAAGGGGCACATTAAGTAGGACATGTCAATGCCCATCAGAAAAACTCCCTTCTTGGGACTTCCCTGGTGGCACAGTGGTTAAGAATCTGCCTGACAATGCAGGGGACACGGGTTCGAGCCCTGGTCCGGGAAGATCCCACAGGCCGCAGAGCAACTAAGCCCATGCGCCACAACTACTGAGCCTGCGCTCTAGAGCCCGAGAGCCACAACTACTGAGCCCATGTGCCTCAACTACTGAGCCTGTGTTCTAGAGCCCACGAGCCACAACTACTGAGCCCGCGTGCCTCAACTACTGAGCCTGCGCTCTAGAGCCCGAGAGCCACAACTACTGAGCCCGCGCACCTACAGCCCGTGCTCCGCAGCAAGAGAAGCCACCACAATGAGAAGCCTGCGCATCGCAACGAAGAGTAGCCCCGGCTCGCCGCAACTAGAGAAAGCCCGCGCAGCAACAAAGACCCAACGCAGCCAGAAATAAGTAATAAGTAAACTTTAAAAAAAGAAAATGAGAAAAGAAAAACTCCCTTTTTGAGAAATCCCTGGCGGTCCAGTGGTGAGGACTCTGTGCTTCCACGGCAGCACTGCAGGGGGCACGGGTTCAATCCCTGGTCGGGGAACTAAGATCCTGCATGCCTCACGGCATGGCCAAAAGAAAAAGAAAAATTCCCTTCTAGGTTTGGAAGGTGATTGGATCCACCAAGTGGACTTTTTGGACACCTGGGTCCATGAAATGAGTGGATGGACGTGAGGCGTACTGCAGCAATGCAGAGAAGGACTAAAGTGAGACGCCTTCTGAGGCACAAAACAATAACCAGAACTGTTCTGTCTGTCAACAAGAGAGACAGAGAGTGCAGGTGACTATGGGGGAAATTCCCTGGGGGAAGGCCTTGCACATAGCTGGACTACACCCCAGGGGACTATGAATGGGTCGTAACAGTGATAGACGCTTACTCTGGAATGGGCTTCGCATAGGCAGTGGTAGACACAAATGCTCAAAATACTGTTAAAGGATTGGAACAGAAGATCCTTACCCATTTGAGCTGCCAAGTTACATTTCTTCAGACCAAGGGATGTCCTCCCCAGCCCATAATATCCAACAGTGTCCATTATCAAATGGACAAATTGCATTGCATATCCTCATTAGAGTAATGGTTTAATAGAGGAGCGGAACAGACAGTTGAAACGTTCGTTGTCTTAAACCGGGGGTGGCAGCGGGGAGAGAAAGGCATGCAGGGCAGGCTTCCATGCCTCCCCGAGTGTGTGCTCACACTGCACAAGAGGGGACCTCAGTAGATTCCTCTGCTGGGGTGGGGGGCCGGTGTGGAGGAGAGGGGGTGAGGGAGGATGCTGGTGCGACTCTGTAACTTTCTTTTTTCCTACTCGATGCAGTCACCCCAGGACTAGGGATGCAACTGCAGGTGCTGGAAGCAGGGATGATTCTTTTTTCTTTTCTCAATATTTATTTATTTGGCTGCACGGGTCTTAGTTGCAGCACGCGGATATTCAGTTGCCGGGTTCGGGATCTTTTAGTTGCGGCATGTGGGATCTAGTTCCCTGATAAGGATCGAACCCGGGCCCCCTGCGTTGGGAGCACAGAGTCTTAACCACTGGACCACCAGGGAAGTCCCAGCAGGGATGATTCTTGAGCAAGTAACTATCTCTTTCAACCTTTGTATCAGAATTCCTACAGTCCTGATAGGGTGGATTGTACCTTCACCCTGTCTAGAAAGGTTGGGGTGACAGTGAATGCACTGTTCTGCAGCTGTGTAACCCTACTCTATACGAATGGGAGGGGTCCAAGGGGGAGACACTGGCTAGAATAGTATTGCTGCCAGCAACCTGGACCAGCACACAGGCCGAAATGAATGTCCCTTCCAAAGGTGAAAAAGTCTTGGTAAAAACAAATGACAAATGGAGAGAAGGAGAGATCATAGCTGAGAGGAAAGGAATGAATAAGTGGGGTATGCAGTGAGGGAAATCCAACTTTATATTATTGATAATACCTCAAAAGAGGCTCAGAACGAGAGATTCATATTATCTTTCAGGACAATTGTGCCTGACACCTGGGAGGGTAAAGCTATGTTTGCCAAGACCAGCCCAGGCTTTGGAACCTGAAAAGGTCTAGCGGCAGCCTGTAAACTTGAGTGGCATCACTCTGGGAGTCGTGCTAGACAGATGGTTAATGACTAAATGGACTCTGGTTAATGACTAAATGGACTCTGGTTAATGACTAAGAGGACATTACTAGACTCCATTTAGTCATTAACAATAAGTCCAGTTTTGACTCTAGTTTTTTGACTCCTATTTGTTTTTTTTTTTTTCGGTATGCGGGCCTCTCCCGTTGCGGAGCACAGGCTCCGGACGTGCAGGCTCAGCGGCCATGGCTCACGGGCCCAGCCACTCCACGGCATGTGGGATCTTCCCAGACCGCGGCACGAACCCATGTCCCCTGCATCGGCAGGCGGACTCTCAACCACCGCGCCACCAGGGAAGCCCTTGACTCCTATTTTTCAGGCTATATTTACTACAAGGAATTTGGGAGGGAATTCTGGGAGCACCCCTTCCTTCTGGGACTTCCAGACATGAGGTGTATGGCTCCTAGTGGAATGATCTCTGTGTAACCATGAACCTTGATGACCGAATACTTGGAAAGGTCCCTGGTTATAGTGGACAAAATACAATGGCAGCATGTCCAACATGCCACTGCTATGCACGAATGCACATCACCCCTTTTTTGTGGATGGAAAATTATGAGGAAAACAATAGGTGTCAGATGAGATTATAACATAAGCACCATGTGGTGGATCCAGGCGCCGCTGCGGTATAGCCCCGCTCTGAGACAAGAAGGATGTGGGAGGCTTTGTGGCATACTCAAACTAAATTACGTCTCCTTGTGACTACCACTCATCTACCCCTATTACGGGGAACCCAACATTCTGGGGTGCAAAATATGCATCCCAACTGCACCCATGCTGCAGCACACAATGCAACAACGTGCGTGGTAGATTATACAACACTGGCCCACAAGACGGAAAAAGACCGTAGAGGAGAGAGGTGCTGGCCCGGGTAAGAGGGAAAAGACTGATTAACTAGACTAGGCGGATTAGAGGGAGTTCTCTTCCTGGAAGAAGGAAAGTGTTGAGTCAGCCTGGAAAGAAACTGAGGCTTTAGCAAAGTGAGGCAGACTCAGCAAAAAATGCTGGATGATGCTAGAACCCAGCTTTGGGAAAGGTTCTGTGCCACCACCCAACGGAGCCTCTTAAGTATTTTAAATACCGGTGGAGGCTGAAGCAGCCACGGGTCTTGTCCCTCAATCCTAGCTGCAGCCGGCCGCTCACGGGGCACACCTCTGGGAATCTCGTGGTTCTCCAAATTTATGGAAGTTTTCTGGGGGCACTTGTAACTTACACTGATGTACTGTGACTGTTCTCACCCCGGAGTAGGTCAAAATCATATCGGGACTTCCCTGATGGTCCAGTGGTTAAGACTCTGCGCTCCCAACGCAGGGGGCCCGGGTTCGATCCCTGGTCAGGGAACTAGATCCCGCATGCCGCAACTTAAGGTCCTGCACATGGCAATGAAGATCCCACATGCCGCAACAAAAGACCTGGCGCAGCTAAATAAATATTTTAAAATAAATAAATAAATAAAATCAAAATCATATCATGTCTGCTCAAGCCCTTCTTTGGCTTGCCTCATAGTAAAAGCCAAATTATCACAAGTGCCTGCTGATCTGTCCCTGCTGCCTCTCCTCCTGACTTTCCTCTTCTCATCCCTTCCTTTCTCTCCTCACTCCTTTGGTTCCATGTTGCCATGTGCTGTTATTTGCCTGTGCCAAACACAGTCCCACTTCAGGACCATTGCATGTGCTGCCATCTCTGCTGGATTGCTTTTTCTCCAGAAATCTTCAGGACTCACTTCTCCTCTCCATTCAACTCTTTGCTCAATGGTCACCTTGATTGAGAAACCCCTCTGACCGCTCAGTTTAAACGGCACGTACCCCCGCCCCATTGACCCTCACACTGTCTATCCCTCCACCCTGCTTTGATTTTCTCTGTAGCACCTGAAGTATTATACATGTGTTTGTTTATGTGTATATTAGCTCTGTGAGTACAGGGGCTCTGTCTTAATTTCTGAAGTATCCCCAGAGCAAAGAACAGGCAGTATCCCCAGCATCTTGGCACACACTGGGCGCTCAACCAATACTGGCTGAATGAATAATAAATAGCAGATAAAACTAAAGTTTTAGTGACTATACTGTACCACTGAACTGTTTGCATTTTACTTGAGGCTTAAAAAGAGACACTTTCATCTGAAGAAATGGATGGTGAATACTCGCAGAATCTTCCTTGTAAGTGAGGGAAATGTTTCTGGTGGAGAGGCCTTTCACATACCCTCCTATTACAGCATGTCAGAGAAATTCTGCTCTTGCTCCCTGCCAGCTGGGCTGTGTGTGTGGGTCAGGGATGGAACCCCGGATCTAACAGCCCTGTCTGATAGCACCTTCTACGCTGATGGAAATGTTTTATACTTGTACTTTCCAACAGGGCAGCACAAGCCACGAGAGTGTGGCAGTTGAGCCCTTGATATGCAGCTAGTATGACCGAGAAACTGAACTGTCAACCTATTCAATTTCAACAGCTCAGGAGGCTGAGTCCAGACGACCAGGGTCATCTGAAAAAGAGAGCCAGAGAGCTCCCTGCAGGCTTCGTGACAGACCCCGCCCCCAGCCCCACCCCAGTGGTATGGACCAGCCCCATTACTTTTCCCCTGTAGCTTCCACCAAGGTTTAAAAGGACCTGAGACAATGTGATTCCCTAGCTAACTAGTTCTCTAAGGCCCAGCCCAGATCTATTCCCCAAGAGTCCCATGACCCCATGAGGTAGCATCCTGTCTCTCTTGTCAGGAAGAGGAAACTGACTTACAGTATAACTGTCACGAGCTGAGGCCTCAGAACAATTTGCAGACTAGGTGAGGCTGGGCTTAGCTACATTGCAACCCTCACCCACTCAGCAGCTGGGTGGGTCTGTGACATAAATACAAACCTGTTAGAGCCTAGGCGTGATTATAATAGCTTTGATGGTATGCCAGATACTGTTCCAAGTGCTTTACAGGATGGAGTAGATGCTAGTATTATTCCATTTCACAAGAAACTCATGTACAGACAGGTCAGGTTTGCCAAGATGACGCACCTTGTGTGAAACGATCAATGTTTTAAGCTGCTACATGTTGGAGAGGTTTGTTATGCAGCAAGAGCTGACCGTTGTTGGAGCTTTCTGGGAGGGCTCTGGTATCACGGCTACAGCAGGCTGGCCCGTTGGCCAAAGATGGCACAGCAGGTAAACGGTAAAGTGAGGATTCAAACCTGGGAGTCTGATGGCAGAGCCACTAACCATGACTGTATCAGCTGAGGTTCTTGGTGGCCAGCAACAGAAAACAATGCTCGCTAACATGCCTTTCAAGTTTTTGTAGAAAAGGCGATAGCACGGCCTGTGCCGTTTCCCCATTCTCTTTGAGATCGTGACCTTCTGCAAAGCCTGGGCCTCTAAGGTGACTGCTCATCTTTATTGTCCTTTCCTACCTGCTCTTTTTTTTGTTCTTTTAATTAATTAATTAATTTTTAAAAACATCTTTATTGGATACTACAATGGTGTGTTAGTTTCTGCTTCATAAAAAAGTGTATCAGTTATACATATACATATGTTCCCATATCTCTTCCCTCTTACGTCTCCCTCCCACCCTCCCTATCCCACCCCTCTAGGTGGTCACAAAGCACCGAGCTGATCTCCCTGTGCTATGCGGCTGCTTCCCACTAGCTATCTATTTTACATTTGGTAGTGTAAATATGTCCATGCCACTCTCTCACTTTGTCACAACTTACCCTTCCCCCTCCCCATATCTTCAAGTCCATGCTCTAGTAGGTCTGTGTCTTTATTCCCATCTTACCCCTAGGTTCTTCATGACCTTTTTTTTTTTTTTCTTAGATTCCATATATATGTGTCAGCATACGGTATTTGTTTTTCTCTTTCTCACTTACTTCACTCTGTATGACAGACTCTAGGTCCATCCACCTCACTGCAAATAACTCAATTTTGTTTCTTTTTATGGCTGAGTAATATTCCATTGTATATATGTGCCACATCTTCTTTATCCATTCATCTGTTGATGGACACTTAGGTTGCTTCCATCTCGTGGCTGTTGTAAATAGAGCTGCAATGAACATTTTGGTACATGACTCTTTTTGAATTATGGTTTTCTCAGGGTATATGCCCAGTAGTGGGATTGCTGGGTCGTATGGTAGTTCTATTTGTAGTTTTTTAAGGAACCTCCATACTGTTCTCCATGGTGGCTGTATCAATTTACATTCCCACCAACACTGCAAGAGTGTTCCCTTTTCTCCACACCCTCTCCAGCATTTATTGTTTCTAGATTTTTTGATGATGGCCGTTCTGACTGGTATGAGGTGATACCTCATTGTAGCTTTGATTTGCATTTCTCTAATGATTAATGATGTTGAGCATTCTTTCATGTGTTTGTTGGCAGTCTGTATATCTTCTTTGGATAAATGTCTATTTAGGTCTTCTGCCCATTTTTGGATTGGGTTGTTTGTTTTTTTGTTATTGAGCTGCATGAGCTACTTATAAATTTTGGAGATTAATCCTTTGTCAGTTGCTTCATTTGCAAATATTTTCTCCCATTCTGAGGGTTGTCTTTTGGTCTTGTTTATGGTTTCCTTTGCTGTGCAAAAGCTTTGAAGTTTTATTAGGTCCCATTTGTTTATTTTTGTTTTTATTTCCATTTCTCTAGGAGGAGGGTCAGAAAGGATCTTGCTGTGAGTTATGTCATAGAGTGTTCTGCCTATGTTTTCCTCTAAGAGTTTGATAGTTTCTGGCCTTACATTTAGGTCTTTAATTCATTTTGAGCTTATTTTTGTGTATGATGTTAAGGAGTGTTCTAATCTCATACTTTTACATGTACCTGTCCAGTTTTCCCAGCACCACTTACTGAAGAGGCTGTCCTTTCTCCACTGTACATTCCTGCCTCCTTTATCAAAGATAAGGTGACCATATGTGCGTGCGTTTACCTCTGGGCTTTCTATCGTGTTCCATTGATCTATATTTCTGTTTTTGTGCCAGTACCAGACTGTCTTGATTACTGTAGCTTTGTAGTATGGGATTTATTCCAGGAATGCAAGGATTCTTCAATATATGCAAATTAATCAACGTGATACACCATATTAACAAATTGAAGGAGAAAAACCATATGATCATCTCAATAGATGCAGAGAAAGCTTTCGACAAAATTCAACACCCATTTATGATAAAAACTCTCCAGAAAGTAGTCATAGAGGGAACTTTCCTCAACATAATAAAGGCCATATATGACAAACCCACAGCCAACATCGTCCTCAATGGTGAAAAACTGAAACCATTTCCACTAAGAGCAGGAACAAGACAAGGTTGCCCACTCTCACCACTCTTATTCAACATAGTATTGGAAGTTTTAGCCACAGCAGTCAGAGAAGAAAAGGAAATAAAAGGAATCCAAATCGGAAAAGGAGAAGTAAATCTGTCACTGTTTGCAGATGGCATGATACTATACATAGGGAAACCTAAAGATGCTTCCTACCTGCTCTTGCTGCAAGTTCCTGGTAGAACTCCCAGCCAGAGTTCACACATCAGTTCCCTTTGTTGAGAAAACACCCTCAGTGTCTGGAGAGTATTTGTTCCCGGCAAGAGTTGGGCAACGCTTTTTTCCCACCACCTGCCTCACTCTTGTTGGCCCATGTCTCAAGATTACATGTTCAGATTTGGGGCAAAACGGGCTAAAGGGGACATTGTTTTCACATCCTACAATTTCTATACCCCTTTCTCTCAAGGAAGAGGGTCAGATGTTTATCTGTTTGCTTTTTTTTATTTTATAAAAAAAATAGATGTAGAACCTGAGCTATGGGCCTTCAAATCACTATTAAGCAGAGGTCATTTTTTTCAATTGAAATATCAATACATTTGGCACATAACGTTGTGTAAGTTTAAGGTGCACAATATGGTGATTTGATACATTTATGTATTGCAGTGTGATTGCCACTGGAGCTCTGGCTAGCACCTCTGTTCCATCACCTAATGATTCAACGCATGAATTTGGGTGGAACACAGTTTCATCCAAAACAGTCTTTCTCCAAGAGATGATGAAAGTAAGACTGAGAGAGGGCATACCCCTTGCCCAAGTTCACAGTGAAGACGTAAAAGAACAAGGATTTGAAGCCACATGTGTTTGTCCTCAAAACCTACACTCTTAGCCAGCACACCACACTGCCTCAGGTGTCAGGACAGAGAAGGCAGGACTGGCACACACTGCCTGCTGCCCTGGTCCCGCGGAAAAGTGGGGTGCTGGCCTACCTAGTAGCTTGTGCAGGGAGGATGCTCTCTCTGTATGTTCTTAATGACGCCGATGATAAGCGTGGATTACTGTTCGCCTGTGGACACGTGTCAGGAAGAGAAGGCAGCAGGGCCCTTGCAGGGCAAGCCTGGCCAAGGGGGGCACAGAGCCCAAGCTTTCCAGTATTTATTAATCCACCAGGCATTTATCAGCAAGTCTCTTGGTTTATCAGAAGGGCGGAACGTTTGTCTAAGTTAATATTTCTATCCAATCTTTCTAGACCCAAAGTTTCTTGTGGGGACATCCCCAGCTACTGGGGTTCCCACTGTAGCCGTCTGTCCAGGCCCACCCCTTTGGATGCTACTTACACAACCCCCTCTACTTTGTTTGTTCATCTGGTTGTATTGGAGACATTTCCTAAGGAGGGGCTCTGGACTCACACTGTACTCTTGTGAAAAGAGCAAATGAGTGAATGAATAAAGGAATGAATGATATTAGAAATCAGACAAACATGTCTCCCTTCAGCTTTTGAAGGACTCCAGAAAGTAATTCAAAGAGACCACAGGACATGAGCACTGATTTCCTAAGCTAATGATTTCCAATGTGATGCTTAGTACAGAAGAGCAGTAAGGAGAGTGGACACTGTCTTCGATCTGCCCGGGTTTGAATTGCATCCCCACTGCTGCCAGCACCATGTGACCTCAGCAAGTCACTTAAGATCTCTGTGAGTCAGTTTCCTCTTCTGCAAAGTAAGTAACAGGAGAGCATCTAATTCACAACGGTGTTGTAAAGATGAAGTGCGTTCACACCGATAAAGCACTCAGACTAGGGCCCAGCCCATGGCAAGATCTGTGTGTTACCTGCCACTGTACTGTTCTTATTTTTACAATGAATGCTTCAGATAGAGCTGCTTGTGAACCACACTCACCATGTGGCTCTCCTGAAATGCCTCACATGGGCTTTAGCACAGGAGTAGTAGGTGCCCAATAATGCCATGACAATAATATCAATAATCACAACCATAGTGACAGCTGTGTGGCAGGCACTGTGTACCATGCGTTCCACATGCATTCTCTGAAACCTCCAGCAGGCTTGCAGGATAGTCATTTAATCCCTGTTTCCCAGAAGAAAGGATTGAAGCTCAGAGGGGAAAGAATGTCTTGCCTAAGGCTACATCATCAGAAGGTAGAGTTGGAATTCTCACCAGAATTGTCTGAAAGATCATACAATTGTACTGCTTTAGGCTAACTTCTCATTTAAAATCATTTAAATTAGAGATGAAGATAATAATTGTATTCATCTCTTTCCCAGCATCCAGTATGTGCAGGACACGGTAGAGGCTTTCCATGCAATTATTCAATTCTTACAAGGACCCTCTGAAGGAGTAAAGATTATTATTCACACTTTACAGAGTGTGATGGTTAATTTCAGAGGTCAGCATGGCTAGGCTCTGGTGCCCAGTTACTTGATCAAACCCAGTTTAGATGTTGCTGTGAAAGGATTTATAGATGGGATTGATTACTGATATAATTAAATCAATTGACTTTGCTTAATGGAAATTATCCTTCGTGCTGTGGGTGGGCTGCATCCAGTCAGTTGAAGCACTGATTTTGATCCGAGGAGAGAGGGTGAGACAGGATCCATGGGGCCGCCTAGACCCAAGAGGTGGGAGCCAGTCTCTGAGCAATTTTAAGAGGGAGAAATGTAAGCGACCACATGTTTCTCAAAGCAAGGTTAAAACTGGGGCAAGATCAAACTTGCTCAAGCATTCTGCCCAGTAACTGTATTTGCACCGCAAAGAGACAATCATCAGTCCTAGAGAAAGGGCGCTGGGAGCTGGGGTAGGGGGACGGGCAGTGCATACCTTGGGAATGTACCCTCCTCTCCGCTCCCTCAGGGCTCGCAGGGGACCAGAGTCCGAATGCTCCTGGATCAACGTGAATGTCTGAATTATCGAGGCAGTCCGCCCCAAAATCCGTTTAGTTAGCTAGTTAGGGGACTTCCCTGGTGGTCCAGTGGGTAAGCCTCCACGCTCCCAATGCAGGGGGCCCGTGTTCAATCCCTGGTTGGAGAACTAGATCCCGCATGCCGCAAATAAGAGTTACCATGCCGCAACTAAGGGTTCGCACGCCGCAACGAAGTTCCCTCGTGCCGCAGCTAAGACCCAGCGCAGCCAAAATAAATCAAGCAATCAATCAATAAAAATAAATAAATAAATATTAAAAATAAGTTAGCTAATTAGAACTGCTCCTCGGGATGGCATTCCAGACTAAGACTGAGATCATGATGGCAGCTCCAGGGCTACCCAAGGCCAGCTCATCTCCATGTTGATGACTAATGGTTTTTTACTCCATAGCCAGTCTCAGTGTTGGGATTTTACTGCAAAGATGTGGGGTTCTGGAAAGTTCTGAGATTGTACCACTAATGCCTGGGGGGAGGGTTACCAAGGAAGGGAAGATGAAGGAGGGAGTTGGCCCAGAGATAAACCTATAAGGGGTGTGTGTGTGTCTGAATGTCTGTCTATCTTTCATCTAGGCTCCTCTGACTTCAGAATCTTGCTCAAATTTACACAGTAAGTGCAGGAACCAGAACTCTGCTCTTCTTACTAGAGCAAACCCAGTAATAGGATTGTGCGCGTGTGTGTGTTCACCTTATCCCAAACTCTTCTGGAATGTTATCAAATCGATTATCAATGGATGCCACAATTAATGAAAGAACACTTACCCTTATTCTCTTTCTGGACACAGAGGACCTGAGGTCAGTTTTTCACTTAGTGGCAGATTAAAGCTGTCGATGTTTAAGCTCCCCTAACAGTGTGGAACTTAAGCCAGTTGGCACTTGGGGCACTCAGGGCTCGTGCTGGCAACGTGGCGGCAGAACTGGATGCTCCAACAGCAATGCTGGGATGGTCTGAAAGCCAGGCTGCACCCCTAAGTGTTTCTTCCTGCACAGTAAGGGTCCAAGCTCAGCTTTTGCTTGAATAAAAGCTGCTGATTCGATTTTTAAGATACATTTTACTTTGGAATAATTCTAAATGTACAGAAAATTTGCAAAGATATTACAAAGGGTTCCTATATACCTCCCATCGGTTTTCGTTTCTCCTAATGGTATCATCTCTCGTTACCTTTGTGGTATGTTTGTCAAAGCTTAGATATCGACGTCAATACATTACTAATAACTAAACTCCAGGCTTTATTTGGATTTCACCAGTTTTTCCATTAATGTCCTTTTCTGTTCCAGGATCCAGCTCATGATACCTCATTCACTTAGTTGTCCTGTGTCCTTAGTACCTCTGGTCTATGACAGTTTCTATCTTGCATTTTTTGCCTTGACTGTTTTGAGGAAGACTGGACAGATGTTTTCTAGAATGGATCTCAGTTGGGGTGTATCTGATGTATTTTCTCAAGTTCATAATGCGATTATGAGTTTGGGGGGAAGAATACCACAGAGGTGAAATGCCCTTCTCATCACATCCTACCTGGGGGTCTCTGACGTCCACAAGATGCCATTGAGGTGTTGACTTTGATCACTTGGTCAAGGTCATGTTTGCCAGATTTCTCCGCATTAAAGTAACAGTTTTTGTCTTTCCGTTTGCTATTGTTTGGCAGTGAGTTACCAAATCCAGCCTACCCTCAGGGGTGGGGGACTTACCTGAGGTAATTCCTTTACCTCCTGAGGCAGGAGTAATTTGATTTGTTTTTTTGAAAACTGAGGCTCACTCTGCTATATCCGACCTCGTTTATAATTTGCCATTTCTTTATATTATGTGAGGGAGAATGTGTCTATCATCTTATAGCTGATTTAGGGATTAAATCAGGGACATGGGACATAGGGAAGAACAGGAAATACACCGATGAACAAAGTGGATGGTGAGGCAGGCGAAATGAGGTTTATGCTCACATATGAAATCACTGTGGAACATGCTCTGAATTGAAGCAGTTTCATCTAAAAAACTTGAAATGATATCATCTATCTTCTTGAGTAATTGTGAGAATTAAGTTGTACAAGGAACCTGGAAGTACTGAGCACAGTGTTTGGTATACAGTAGATACTCAATAAAGGTTAGTTGCCTTCCTTCAAGAAGAAAATGACATAATGTAGTTTTCAGGAGCATGGATCCTGGCTCCTGGCCCCAAACTGCCTGCTTTTGAGACTTGGTTCTCCTGCTTCAAGCTGTGTGACCTTGGGCCAGTTACTTAACCTCTCAGTGCCTCAGCTTTTTCTTGGGCAAAAGGGAGATAATAATAATATTCCTCTGTTGGTGGCAATGTTAATTGATGCAGCCACTATGGAGAACAGTATGGAGTTACCTTAAAAAACTAAAAATAGAGTTACCATATGATCCAGCAATTCCACTTCTGAGCATATATCCAGAAAAGATAAAAACTTTAATTTGAAAAGATCCGTGCACTCAAATGTTCATACCAGCACTATTTTTTTTGTGTGTGCGGTACATGGGCCTCTCACTGTTGTGGCCTCTCCCGTTGCGGAGCGCAGGCTCCGGACGCTCAGGCTCAGCGGCCATGGCTCACGGGCCCAGCCACTCCACGGCATGTGGGATCTTCCCGGACCGGGGCACGAACCCGTGTCCCCTGCATTGGCAGGCGGACTCTCAACCACCGCCACCAGGGAAGCCCCCGATACCAGCACTATTAATAATAGCCAAGACATGGAAGCAACCTAAATGTCCATCAACAGAGGAATGGATAAAGAAGATGTGGTACATATATACAATGGAATATTACTCAGCCATAAAAAAGAATAAAATATTCCCATTTGCAGCAACATGGATGGACCTAGAGATTATCATACTAAGTGAAGTAAGTCAGACAGAGAAAGACAAATATGTGATATTGCTTATATGTGGAATCTAAAATATGACACAAATGAACTTATTTACAAAACAGAAATAGACTCACAGACATAAACAAACTTACGGTTACCAAAGGGCAAGGAGGGGAGGGATAAATTAGGAATTTGGGATTAGCAGATATACACTACTATATGTAAAATAGATAAACAACAAGAGCCTACTGCATAGCACAGGGAACTGTATTAAGTATCTTGGAATAACCTATAGTAGAAAAGAATCTGAAAAAGAATATATATATACACACATATATATATATAACTGAATCACACCTGAGACTAACACATTGTAAATCAACTATGCTTCAGTAAAAAAAAAATTAGTATCCCTCTCATGAAGAATAGTCGATATGAGTTTTAAATGATTTATTGTATGTAAAGGGCATAGAACAGTGCCTGGCACATTTGCAAATATTCCATATCATTCAATACATTCATAGCTTGGGCATCAGGAGAAAAATACAATATGCATTATTTTAATATTTAACCATTCTCTGGATTACTATATCCCACTTTTTTTCTGTCAGATTTGTCCTCAGCATTATTGGGGTATCACTAAGATACAATAAACTGTCCATACATGTACAAGTGAAAATTTTTGACACATTAATATATCTGTAAAGCCATCAGTACAATCAAAATACTGAACACGTCCATTAGGCCCCCAAAGTTTTCTTATGTCTCTTTATAATTCCTCTCTTTTTTGCTTCCTGTTCCCGGGAAACTACTGATTAGCTCTCTGTTACCATAGATTTATTTGTGTTTTCTAGATATTTCTATGAATGGAATCATATAGTAAGTACTTTCTTTTTGGGAGGTGTGGCTTCTTTCAGCCTGACTATTCTGAGGTTCGTCCATGTTGTTGCTTGTATAGATAGTTCATTCCCTTTTATCCTGAGAAGTATTCCATTATGTGGCTATATGATAATTTTTTTTTTTTTTTTTTTTTGGTACACGGGCCTCTCACTGTTGTGGCCTCTCCCATTGCGGAGCACGGGCTCCGGACGCGCAGGCTCAGCGGCCATGGCTCACGGGCCTAGCCGCTCCGCTGCATGTGGGACCTTCCCGGACCAGGGCATGAACCCATGTCCCCTGCATCGGCAGATGGACTCTCAACCACTGTGCCACCAGGGAAGCCCTATATGATAATTTTTTAATCCATTCCTCTGTTTATGAACATTTGTATTATTTTATTATTTATTATTTTACTATTATTATGGTTTGCTGTTGCAGATAAAGATGCCCTGAACAGCCATGCCCAGGACTATATATGAACACATGCTTTGATTTCTCTTGAGTAAACACCGTTGATCCTCATTATTCACCGATTCTATATTTGCAAATTTGTCTACTTTCTACAATGTGTAACCCCCAAAGCAATACTTGAGGTCATAGGCCCACTTGTGCAGAGCAGCAAAACACCTGAGTCGTCAGACTTGTACGTTCCCAGCTGAGGTCGAACAAGACGATGCTCTGCCTTCTTGATTCTGCTCTAAGACGGCTGAACTGAGAATGGAGATGGGGGCGGCAGGGTGCCTCCGTGCCATCAAACGACCCCAGCTCTGGGGCCAGTCAATGGGGCTTGAATCCCCACTCAGGCTCCTATCAGTGGGGCGGCCTCAGACAAGTCACCTCACATGACAGAACTTCTGTCTGGGTGGGTTTCTGTCCCTGGCAACCACGTGATTCCTAAGCCCCTCACCAACTGGGCTGCGACTCTGACTCCAGAAGTCCTTCCTTCCTGTTGTCTCGGACCTCTGGTGTTATACTGGCCTTGCTCTTGCTGATTAAGTATTGGTGGTAGTGGTTACCAGGGGCTGGGTGGGGAGGGGATATGGGAGTTGTCGTTCAATGGGTAGAGAATTTTCCTTATGCAAGATGAGAAAGTTCTGGAGTTCTGCTGACAATATGCATATAGTTAACACTACTGTGCTGCACACTTCAAGGTGGTTATGACGGCAACGTTTATGTTATATGCTTGTATGCCACAATAAAATTTAAAAAAATGCTTTAACAAGTCTTCAGTGCCAGTGATTAGGGGTAAAATATGAATTTTCCAGGTTTCAGATCTCGGTATCAGAGACCGGAAGGGGATTCTGTGTTAAATTTTCCTGGGTCAGCATGTGCCCCTGATTCAAAACTACTCTTCTATTCAGCTAATTTGACAGAAATGCAAGAACGTGTCAAATACGGAAGGACAGAAGTAGGGGACTTGGGGGGGGGAAGAGGGGTGAAAATATCAGCAATGGCCTTCACAGTGGGGACAATGGGTAAGTGCTTGGAAATACGCTGATGGATTGGGTTAACTCTTGTTTTTATGAGAAATAATCTACTTACAGAAGATAACTAAGGATTTAGAGGACAGTCATAAATACAAATGTTATTAGAATTAGATGCCCTTAACAAGAGTTTTGAATAAACCTGTCAGTTTTGGTCGCAAAGTTTCCAAAATTGTCTTTATTTGGCTTTGGATGTATTTACCTACTCCTGCTAAGACTAGCCCGAATACTGTATGAAAAAATAAATAAAATAAAATTCAAAACTTAAAAAAAAAAAAAAGCACTAGCCAGAATAAGTGTTATCACATTGGACTTCAAAGTGCAAATATGTTATCAGCCTCTTTTAAAAGCACAAATATTATCTTTAGCTTAGGTTTCTAAGGGTAGAAACTGAACTGAAGACCAATCTCGTGAAGTTAAGATAATCTTGTGTAATCTGTCCTTCAGTTGAATAGGTGTATAGAAGCACTTGTAAAATGCTGTTTCCTGAAATCCTTATCGAAAGGAAGGAAACATTTTTGGAAGCAGCACATTGCCTGGATCAGCCCTGACCAGCTGCCCCTCCTGGCTGTGGTGCTCACGGCTGTTTCCTTCTCTGAATGGCATCCTGCTTTCCTCTGTAAAATGACAGCAGGTGATGAGATGACCTCTAAGCTTCTTCCCAGTTCTGTCACTGGACAGTTCTCTTATGTGACCGTTTAACTTTCCTGGAAAAAAGAAAAAGAATTAAAAATTTGATACTCAAATTACATGAGAAGAATTAAAATTAAATGATTTGATTTTGATTTGAGTGTGCCTAGGACATTGGGGAAATTTTTATTTTTAGGACTGATATCTAATTCTGCAAATGAATAATAGAAGTGATGGCACACAACCATGGTGCATCCTACTGCCTTCATATGCTCTACAGGCTGCTCAGCTGTCCCTGCCGGAACATAGCAAAGAATCCCCAAGAGTACTCCGTGCTCCAGACCTTGCTTGCTTTGCTTCCATCTAATCTAACCTGTCTCTTGTCCCCTTTTTTCAGAACCTTCGTTAAATGTCATTGTTTCCAATGACTTTTCTTTTCTGTCTGCGCCACGCAGCATGCGGGATCTTGGTTCTCCCGACCAGGGATCGAACCATCCGTGTCCCCGGCATTGGGAGCGTGGAGTCATAACCACTGGCCTGCTAGGGAAGTCCCCCAATGACTTAATGAGATGTATAGAAGTTATTGCTATGGCGTTTTTCTGGAATAACTCACCAAAACAATTTGCTTGCTTAAGAGACATCTTAAATGTCCTTATGGAAACCGCGGCTGGCTGGTTGGGTTGGGAACTTGAGGTCTGGGAAGTTCTTCGGGGTCGCTCACATGCCACATTGAGCCCTCCTCCTGTGTCTTCAAAGACGTGTTCTTCCCTCCGAGTTGCTCCCAGTCTATTGGGAGAATAAAATGCTGTACTGGCACAAAAATTCTCCCTTCCTTCCATGCACAAGATTTTCCACCTTGTCCAGCTATGCTGTACAGGGCCAGTGTGTGGCAGCACCACGTTTTGCCAGAGTTTGAGAAACAGTGGAGTCAGGCAAAGCAGCGTGCTCTGAATTTCCGGTTCTCTGGAGGTGCAGGTGAGCCTCTAAAAATGACCGTCTGCAACTCAGCAGTTAGCAGTTTTAGTAGTCAGTAGTTTTCTGTGTGCCGAGGTCTGAGCAAATTGCATTCCACTTATTAACCCATATTCATCCGCCAAACAAACTTACTGGTATTTTCTTTATTTGACAGATGACAAAACTGAAACAGAAAAGCAAAGCCCCTTGCCCAAGCTCATACCACTAGGAACAGCAAAACCAAGATCCCAACCCACCCAAGTCTCTCTCTCTTTTTCTTTTTGTAATAACTTTTTTTAAGCGAGCATTATACATTTTTATTATTTTTTTAAATTTTAACTTTATTTTTTATACAGCAGGTTCTTATTAGTCATCCATTTTATACACATCAGTGTATACATGTCAATCCCAATCGCCCGATTCATCCCACCACCATCCCCACCCCCTGCCACTTTACCCCCTTGGTGTCCATATGTTTGTTCTCTACATCTGTGTCTCTATTTCTGCCCTGCAAACCAGTCTATCTGTACCATTTTTCTAGGTTCCACATATATGCATTAATATACAATATTTGTTTTTCTCTTTCTGACGTACTTCACTCTGTATGACAGTCTCTAGATCCATCCACGTCTCTACAAATGACCCAATTTCATTCCATTTTATGGCTAATATTCCATTGTATGTATGCACCACATCTTCTTTATCCATTCATCTGTTGATGGGCATTTAGGTTGCTTCCATGACCTGCCTATTGTAAATAGTGCTGCAATGAACATTGGGGTGCAGGTGTCTTTTTGAATTATGGTTTTCTCTGGGTATATGCCTAGTAGTGGGATTGCTGGGTCATATGGTAATTCTATTTTTAGTTTTTTGAGGAACCTCCAAACTGTTCTCCATAGTGGCTGTATCAACTTACTTTCCCACCAACAGTGCAAGAGGGTTCCCTTTTCTCTACACCCTCTCCTGCATTTGTTGTTTGTAGATTTCTCTCTTTAAAGCACATGCTTTGCTACTAAATAGGATGTCATTCTAGCATTCGTGAGGAAATCTAGAAAATACAGGAAAAAGTGGTAAAGTTGTACAAAGTCCACAGTAGAAAATATACTGGTTTGCAGAGACATCAGTAGTTATAGGGGAGGGATCAAGAAATCTTTTCTGTCAAGAGCCAAAGAGTAAATATTCTAGTCTTGGGTGGCCAGATGGTTTCTGTTACAACTGGTTAGCTCTGCTGTTGCCATGGGAAAGCAGCTATGGACAATCTGTAAACCAATGGCTATGTTCCAATGGCATTGTATTTATGGACACTGAAATGTGAATTTCATGTATCATGAAATATTCTTTTTCTTCAAATTTCCTTTCAGCCATTCAAAAATGTACAACAGTTCTTAGCTCACAGGCTGTACAAAAACATGTGGCAGGTGGATTGGCCCACACCCATGATGCCCATTGTAGTTTTGTCCACCCCTGGTATAGAGGGAAGAAAAATGACTAGACTTAATTTAATGATGACCGCCTAACATCAGCGAGGTGCCAAAACCCCAGTGATCAGTAGACAGAAATCGCTCTCCATAGGCTAGTGGTGGGGCAAACAGACAAGCAAAGAGAGGGGCACCAGGTCCTAGTAGAACAGGTGGAAGGGCTCCTAACCCAGACTTGGGAGGGCAGGGAAGGGGTGCCACATGGGGGGCCTGATGGATGGGACGAACTCATCAAGAAAAGGCGGGGAGCGCATATTCCAAGTACAATATTCTCGACCCTATTAGGGTTGAGACCTCATGCTACCATGAACTCATTATTGACCCTCAGGCAAGTCAGTGCATGTGTGGGCTTCAATCTCCTCTTGTGCAAAGTGGGTGTAAGGTCAATGCTCACCTCCTAGGTTGTCAGTGAGAAAATGGAGCCAAGAGGGTGATAGAACATCAGTGACAGTTCGTTTTCAAGATGCTCCATTTGTGACTTGAGCGAGCTGGTCTGAAAAAGCTGCAAGATTCCTTCCAATCCCACGTCTCTGAATTCTTGATTTTTATCTTTAGGTAAAGAGAAACCCTGCTTTCAGCAATTCTGGGAGCTGTCAACATTAATATCAGTCACTGCTGGTGGTGACCTGCCTCACAACAACAACATTTGTGACCTGCCTCACAACAACAACATTTTGGGGATGTGGCCCCAAATTGAAGAAATATACCGTCCCTTGTGGTCAAACATGATGTCGGTGATGGTGAGGGTGTCCCTCTCCGGGGTAAAAGGGCTGTAAGACGGACACACGTTCTACCCCCACCCCCCGGGGGAACACCTTGAGTCGGCAGCCGTGACAGATTTGTTAGGGTCTTAACTTGAGATTGACCTGGACCAAGGTGCCTAACACTGCTCAGCTGTTGCTCCGTTGGCCCCAGTGGCTCATGTTCTCAGATCCACTCAATCCCTTCATCGTTAGAGAAGAACTTCAGCTTGTGGTTGATCCACTGTCCCTTAAGTGAGTGGCAGTATTTCTCCTCTTGCTCAAAATAAGAAGTGGGAGTAGATTCCCCAGCAGTCGGGGGATGGACCTGAAGACTGACTTCAGCAATGATATGAAGTGACAAACACAGAAGAGATGGCAGGAAACATGAAGCTGAAGGTGTTTGAGTTCGTTGTAGGGCTTATGGCCGTTTCTCTAATTCTTTTGTTCCTCTATACCAACAATTTAGTCCTGCCAAAATACCTTCCAGCGGGGAAAATCTCAAACTCTTCAGTGCTTGCAGAAGTCTGTGACATGATCATAGCAGGAAAGAAAATCTTGTATGGAAATATACCAATGACACCACTGAGAAACATAACTTGCCAACAATACTTGACCCAGAATCACTACATAATGAAACCTCTGTCCAAAGACGAAGCTGAGTTCCCTTTGGCATATGTCATGGTCATCCACAAAGACTTTGATACATTTGAGAGGCTTTTCAGGGCTATTTACATGCCTCAAAATGTCTACTGCGTTCATGTGGATGAGAAAGCCACCTCTGCTTTCAAGGATTCGGTAGGAAGGCTGCTGAGCTGCTTCGCAAATGCCTTTCTGGCTTCCAAGAGGGAGTCTGTGGTCTATGCAGGAATTTCCAGGCTCCAGGCTGACCTGAATTGCCTGCAAGACCTCATAGACTCAGAGGTTCCCTGGAAGTACGCCATCAACACCTGCGGGCAAGATTTCCCCCTGAAAACCAACAGGGAGATCGTTCAGTATATAAAAGGATTTAAAGGGAAAAACATCACCCCAGGGGTGCTGCCTCCAGCTCATATTATCAGAAGGACCAGATATGTGCACTTGGAGCAGAAATACCAATTGTTTTCCTTCATGCTGTGGACTTGGATAAGAAAAATGTCTCCTCCCCATAATCTCACCATTTACTTTGGCTCCACCTATGTAGCCCTTACAAGAGAATTTGCTAATTTTGTTCTCCAAGACCAGAGGGCCATTGATTTACTTGGGTGGTCGAAGGACACCTACTCTCCTGATGAACATTTCTGGGTGACACTTAACAGGATTCCAGGTATGTGGAACTTGATTTCCATTCTACATAAAGTCTGGAAGTATTTGTGTGTGTGTGTGTGTGTGTGTGTGTGTGTGAGTGTGTGTGTGTGTTTTACACTTTGAAAATATCTTAAATTGCATTATATATATTCACCTATGTTTCCAGTTTTATGGACACCCTGTAGACTGTTTTGTGTGTCTGTTTCAATGGAATTCATATAACCTAAGTTACAGTTCTTACATATCAGTTCTAAGGCTCTGTCTTTGTGACTCTGAAGGACAGGCCTTTGGGGGTGAGATTCAAGGTAAACAGAACTTTGCACTTCCACATTCCGGCTTTTGCTATTCTGCTTTTATTTTTTTTTAATGTTATTTTTTCATATTTATTTAATTATTTATTTGGTTGCCTCAGGTCTTAGCTGCCGCAGGCAGGCTCCTTAGTTGCGGCTCCAGGTCTCCTTAGTTGCGGCATGCGAACTCTTAGTTGCGGCATGCGAACTCTTAGTTGCGGCATGCATGTGGGATCTAGTTTCCTGACCAGGGATTGAACCCGGGCCCCCTGCATTGGGAGCGTGGAGTCTTATCAACTGCGCCACCAGGGAAGTCCCCTCTTATTCTGCTTTTAAACAACAGAGGTAACTCCATTAACTGCCTCTACCTTAAAGAGAAGGAGAGGATTCGCATTAGTATGCTTCCAGGCAACTTTATCCTCCTGGGAATGGAGAGAGTGGTAGGAAGGGGCTGATTTGCTGGAAAACTACTGGAGGGAGGAGGTTGGAAGGAGATGGTTTTCTGGAAACATTACCTCATCTTTTTAATTGAAGTATAGTTGATTTACAACGTTGTGTTAGTTTCTGGTGTATGGCAAAGTGATTCAATTATATATATTCTTTTTCAGATTCTTTTCCATAGTTCCATAGTTTATTACAAGATGTTAAATATAGTTCCCTGTGCTATGCAGTAGGAGCTTGTTGTTTATCTATTTTATCTATAGTAGTTTGTATCTGTTAATCTCAGACTCCTAATTTATCTGTCCCCTCCCTTTCCCCTTGGTAACCGTAAGTTTTTATGTCTGTGAGTCTATTTCTGTTTTGTAAATAACCTCACTTGTATCACATTTTAGATTCCACATACGTGACATCATATGATATTCGTCTTTCTCTGTATGACTTACTTCACTTAGTATGATAATCTCTAGATCCATCCTTTTTGCTGCAAGTGGCATTATTTCATTCTTTTCTATGGCTGAGTAGTATTCCATTGTATATATGTAATCACATGTTCTTTACCCATTTATCATTTTTTAAAATAAATTTATTTATTTATTTATTTATTTTTGGCTGCACCAGGTCTTCATTGCTGCTAGCGGCTTCCTCTAGTTGTGGCGAGCAGGGGCTACTCTTTGTTGTGGTGCGTGGGCTTCTCATTGTGGTGGCTTCTGTTGTTGCAGGACTCGGGCTCTAGGCATGTGGGCCTCAGTAGTTGTGACTCACGGGCTCTAGAGCACAGGCTCAGTAGTTGTGGTGCACAGGCTTAGTTGCTCCGCGGCATGTGACATCTTACCGGATCAGGGCTCGAACCCATGTCCCCTGCACTGGCAGGCAGATTCCCAACCACTGCGCCACCAGGGAAGCCCTCCATTTATGTGTTGATGGACATTTAGGTTGCTTCCATGTCTTGGCTATTGTAAATAGTGCTTCTATGAACACTGGGGTGCATGTATCTTTTCAAATCAGAGTTTTTGTCTTTTCTGGATATATGCCCAGGAGTGGGATTGTAGGATCATATGGTAACTCTATTTTTAGTTTTTTAAGAAACCTCCATAATGTTTTCCACAATGACTGTACCGATTTACGTTCCCACCAACAGTGTAGGAGGGATCCCTTTTCTCCACACCCTCTCTAACATTTATTATTTGTAGACTTTTTTTAATGATGACCATTCTGACTGGTGAGAGGTGATACCTCATTGTAGTTTTGATTTGCATTCTCTAATAATTAGAAATGTTGAGCATCTTTCCATGTGCCTACTGGCCATCTGTATATCTTCTCTGGAGAAATGCCTATTTAGGTCTTCTGTCCATTTCTTGATTGGGTTGTTTGTTTTTTTGTTACTGAGTTGTATGAGCTGTTTGTATATTTTGGAACTTAAGCCCTTGGGACTTCCCTGGTGGTCCAGTGGTTAAGACTCCACGCTCCCAGTGCAGGGGACCTGGGTTCGATCCCTGGTCAGGGAACTAGATGCCGCATACTGCAACTAAAGATCTAGTGCAGCCAAATAAATTAATTAATTTTTTTTAAAAAAGGAAATTAAGCCCTTGTTGGTCACATCATTTGCAAATATTTTCTCCCAGTTCGTAGGTTGTCTTTTTGTTTTGTTTATGGTTTCCTTTGCTGTATAAAAGCTTATAAATTTGATTAAGAAATATTACCTCTATTTAATCCCCAATAGCATTTTAAGATCTAGTAGCCGTGTACTCATGTGGGCTACACTTATGTTTTTTGTTTTTTGTTTTTGCTGTACGCGGGCCTCTCACTGCTGTGGCCTCTCCCGTTGCGGAGCACGGGCTCCGGACGCGCAGACTCAGCGGCCATGGCTCACGGGCCCAGCCGCTCCGCGGCACGTGGGATCCTCCCAGACCGGGGCACAAACCCGCGTCCCCTGCATTGGCAGGCGGACTCTCAACCACTGCGCCACCAGGGAAGCCCTACACTTATGTTTTATATTTCCAGAATCTAGCACAGTGCCTGCATAAACTAAATACACAAAAAATGTTTGTGAATGAATGAATCATTTGATTGGGGTACATGAGATTTCTGTTTCTAAAGGTTTTTCAAAGCAGAGCACTTATTAGTATGTTGTTTCATTATGTGATATACTTACCGGTGATCATGAATTTTCATGTCTTGTTAAGTCATTAGTATCCATGTATATCTTAGTTACAACTTTTAATTTCTTATTGAAGGACAATGTTTCTAATTAATGGTTTGCACTATTTTCCTCAGTTCCCTTCAGTCAAAGGGAAAATGTTTCCAGAATTTAATAAAGTACTTGGCACCCTCTGGCATTTAAAATGTGCTTTATTTGATTAGTCACTCCACACAACATTCCTGTGAGGAATGAACTTCATTCGATAATATGCAAAACTGATAATGAAGCCCTGGACCAGTTAGAAAAGTGATGAGGGGGGCTTCCCTGGTGGTCCAGTGGTTAAGACTCTGTGCTTCCACTGCAGGGGGCGCAGGTTGGATCCCTGGTCGGGGAACTAAGATCCCACGTGCCTCGAGCCATGGCCAAAAAAAAGAGAAAAATTTTGAAAAGTGATGAGGTCATTCTGCAAGTAGTTTCTATGAAAATCCATCTTCCAGAATTAAAGACTGATCTACATGGGCTTCCCTGGTGGCGCAGTGGTTGGGAGTCCGCCTGCCGATGCAGGGGACACGGGTTTGTGCCCCGGTCTGGGAGGATCCCACATGCCGTGGAGCAGCTGGGCCCGTGAGCCATGGCCGCTGAGCCTGTGCGTCCGGAGCCTGTGCTCCGCAGCGGGAGAGGCCACAACGGTGAGAGGACTGCGTACCGCAAAACAAAAAACAAAAAAACAAAGACTGATCTACTAAGTAAATTCAGGTTTTGCCAAACACAAAGCTATTTTTCTGTCTTCCATACTTTTTCAGTCTGGGCTGTTGATGGTCATCTGTTGTAAAGAAGATCTTTCCCCATCCAGCTGGCCAAATAGAGAGTAGGCATCAGGTTCCTCGTAGACTGTGAGCTTTGAGAAGAAATGGGGATACTGCGATCCAGCACCCAGGGACCCAAAAGAGCAGGAGATCCGTTTCTTTGCACTCTGTTCTGATTGAACAGCATATTGCAATCGGAAGGAGGGGGCTAGTGTCTTGCAGCACGTAATTCTCAGTGATCAGAAGCTCAAGGTCTCCCCAGGCTGGGAACACTCGCTGTAGCAGAGACCGTGAGTTCCTGTAACTTCAAACTCAAATCAAGGACTCTGTGGGGAGCAGAGTGGAGGAAGGAAAGAGCAGAAGTCTAGACAGGTGAAGAGCCCAGTTGGCTCTGGGATTGGATCCTTGTTTTACCTTCTCCTTGTGACACCCAACCTCTCAAATCCAGCCAAAACTCAAACCTGAGGCCTTTATGAGCAGAGACATGTTAGACTGTGAAAACCTCTGAGGTTCTTGGGCTCAGCTGCCTCCTGTTAGCCTTTGGCTTTGAAAGCCGAGGGTTGTCAGGTACCCTTTCAAGGGCAAGTGCAGCTGGAAGGGGCTTTGGGGGCACAGACTGTACTTAACGCTGAAGTGCTCTTCATCTGTCAGCTCTTTGCGTCAGCTTTGTGTGCCCCAATGATATCTAATTGACTGTTTTTTCTTGCACCTTCCTACCATTCTATTTGCGGTGATTTTATGTTAAATAATTGCTACCCTCCTCATTTCCTCTCTTCACTCTTTTCTTCCCAGTGGCTTTCCCTCAAGGTATGAAATGAGCTCTGATGTCTCTGGCCAGCCCCCAGCTGGGTGCTTTCTGTGTGTTACTTCTGGAATCCTCCAGCTGCACCAGGAGGTCGTTGTTGGAAAAAACTCAGGCTCAGAGGTGTAGGTGACGTGGTCGGCAGGAAGCCACCACTGGGGACCCCGAGGAAGAACAGGGGTTGTTTTCTCAAATTCACCCCAGAGGAAGCTGTGAGGTGTGAGATCAAATCACTGGTTCAAGGGCTCCCGGCTGTCAAGAGTGGCTTTGGCCCAACTGGAGACCTTCTGACACACAATCCAGGCTCTCTCTCACCACCCTCCTGGGCTATTTTAAGTCCTGTTGCTTCCAGCTATTTCCTGTGGCTAAAAACAAAAACAAACAAACAAACAAAAGCAGTGATGATGAGAAAACAGTGTACAGAATTTAACATAGTAAATACATAAACAAACAGAGAAAGAAGATGGAGGGAGGAGAGAGCCTGGGCAGAGAGAAAGAGCTGCAGGAGTCCAAAAAGACAAAACGTCACGTGCGCTTAAAACCAGTTTAACCCAAGCTGCTCTTTCTCTGTGACCTCTGTGGACGCTGAGAAAGTTTCCATTTGGTTTCCCTGGTTTCTTACTTGGGCACAGAGGTGATGTCATGATGAAACGAATACTTGAAAAGTGGTTTGGGTACCACGTGGCCCCAGGAATAAGACCAGCATGAGGCACAGTGCATCCACATCTGTAGAAATGGAGCCCTTTTCTTCTGCTCCCTTTCTACAGTCAGTTGTTGAGATTAAACTCTAAGCGCAATTTTCTTAATGGAATAAAAATTAGTTTATGTCCTGGAGTGAGAATTTATAAGAGTGTACGTTACATAGAAATAAGCAAGTGTAGGTTGAATTCTGGGACATCAGTGAACACCTCACCACTTACAGAGCGGCCAAGCCACAAGTCTGTGTTGGTTGCCAACTTCTTCAGAATTCTATCCTACCCAATCACTGCCTCCAACTTAGAATTTGGGGTATTAATTTTGATGTAATGTTCAGGCTGGGATAAAGGAGAATGTCTTTTTTTTTTTTTTGGTCACTTATTACCATCCCCTTCTACTATCTTGCACAAATGGCAAGAGCGTTGTACCCAGAATTTAGAAGAATGATGAGTGGTATATTGCAAAAGGTCCTCAGGAAAGTCAGGAGGGTCCGGAGAACCAGCGTTTCCCACATGACCACCGGGAGAGTAGACATCAGATAGCACTGGGGTGATGCACAAAAAAAGATTGATTCCTGTAAAAAATGGCTAGTATTGCCCAAATCAAAAGACCCTTGAAGCATTTCAGGTGAGATGCAATTAAGGACTCCACTGCAGCAAAGTGCCAACTTGCAAACGTTCTTTACCCTGTAACTTTAAACTCAGGGAGCTGTAAATTCAGAGCAGAACAGGCAAATTATTAGAGATGCTTTTATGCATGAAATCTCTGGAGGGATGGAATTGTGTCAAGAATGAGGAGATAGCCGAAATCAACAAAGGAAGAGTTGATGTAATCATCTGAATACATTAGGAGAAAAAGTTGTAAAAATTATTCAACTAGTTTAGAAAGCATAATTAGGCATTGATGCCACCATTTATTTATTATATAATTTATTTTTTTAAGTATTTATTTATTTGTTTGCACCAGGTCTTAGTTGCAGCAGGCGGGCTCCTTAGTTGCAGCATGCGAACTCTTAGTTGTGGCATGCATATGGGATCTTGTTCCGTGACTGGGGATTGAACCCGGAGCCCCTTGCATTGGGAGTGTGGAGTCTTAAACACTGCACCACCAGGGAAGTCCCGAGGCCTCCATTTATTCATCCCTATAGTCGATTTCATTTGATGTGGGCAGTGGCTGCCTAGAGAGATATTACAAATAAAACAAAAATTAACAAAATTTTAGTCATCATTTTTGAAAAGATTGCTCTCGTATGACTACTGTATTGAAGAAATGATTTGTTCCAAAGAATTCTAGGTAGACACATGAAAGATAGTTAAGTAAATAGATATTTGAGTTGTTTGAATTCATTTTGGGTCCTACAGACCAGTCGGTATTCACTTGAATCATATTGTATGTAGAATCTGATTCCTAAAACAAGTAAAGTCTGACCCCTTGGTTCTGGAAAACTTCCCTAAGTCCTTTCTTATCATCATTTCCTATGCTCCTGAAGATTATGAAACAGAGTTGGCAACCTTCTTGTTAATGCATTAGTTTTCAGCTGGGGTGGGAACAAAACAACAACAAATAATAACTCCAGTCTTGGGTTCTAAGGTAATGGTGTGAAGATGATGTCCAGTGAAAACTGAGTAGCACGATGGAAAATGTTATGCTCGGGCTTCCCTGGTGGCACAGTGGTTGGGGGTCTGCCTGCCGATGCAGGGGACGCGGGTTCGTGCCCCGGTCCGGGAAGATCCCACATGCTGCGGAGCGGCTGGGCCCGTGAGCCATGGCCGCTGAGCCTGCACGTCCGGAGCCTGTGCTCCGCAATGGGAGAGGCCACAACAGTGAGAGGCCCGCGTACAGCAAAAAAAAAAAAAGAAAGAAAAAAAGAAAATGTTATGCTCTGACAGGAAGTGCAAAACGCAGGATGCAAACTTGCATCTCCCATGTTCTTGGTAAAATCAGAATGTGTGTATCTATGGACAAGAGGGAAATGGGAGCACAGGACATGAAAAGACTGTGTTCACAAACTATCTGTAATGTTATGTTGTCTTTGTAATTAAGATGTTTTGGAAAAACTAGGTACTTTGAACGTCCCCACATCCACAGATACAAATAGAGATCACAGATGACAAAATATAAATCACAAATGTAGGAATCTCACACTAAGGTGATCAGGGAAACAGGGAATGCAAAATAGAGCACTTGATCGATAAGTGTCTGATTGCCTAGTATGTGCAGACAGTGATGGGAGCCAGAAACAGATGAGCCACCTGGGAGCCCAGCGCTGATAGCCCCTCCACGTGTGCGCACAGTGTGCTTTCACCCCTGTGCAGCTGACTACCAAATAAAACAAAACTGATCAGAGTTATCCTAGATGTATACTACTTGGCATGGGCTCACAGAGGGAGGAGTAGGGAAGACTAAGAAGATTTCAAAGGAGAGATGGTAACTGTGTCATCTCCTTGATGTGAGTGTTGGGGGGAGGGGCTTTTGTTTATTCTTCTCTCCCAGCCCTGATCTCACGGGCCACAGGGTGAGGTGGCTTGAAGAGAGTGCGGAAACCTAACCACTAGATCACCAGGGTCAGCAGGCTTGAAACAGGACCTCAGTCCTTGTCTTCTCTGAAGAAAGAATTCAGCACAGAGACAAAAGCGTTTATTAGAAGAAAAGTACGTGCAGAAAGACATGCAGGCAGGCTCAGAGGGAGAGTCACGCTTTGGGAGTGGCAGGAATTACTTATATGGGGGAAGTTTTATGGGTTCCTTCTGGCCAATCATCTTGCTTTGTCTTGCTTCGTGCCCAAACTGGGTCTGACTCAGGGCCCTCCCAACGTGCCTGCACATCTTTTAGCCAAGATATGTTCTAGTGCGAGGGTCTCTGGGAGGCTGGCAGGACATATTACGGGCTAGCGCCCCCTCCCTTTTTGTTTTTTGTTTTTTTGGCTGCATCACACAGCATGTGGGATCTTAGTTCCCCAACCAGGGATCGAACCCGTGCCCCCCTGCAGTGGAAGCGTGGAGCCCTAACCACTGGACTGCCAGGGAATTCCCACCCCCTTCCTTTTTTGACGCTAAGGAAACTTTCTGCACATGTGTAGTCACGGAGGTCTCCTTGACCTCAAGAGTGAAGAATGTGGTTGTCTTATCTTTTTACTCAAGCAGAGCTCAGCTCCTCTCTGCTACTGCCTTTTTTTTTTTTTTTTTTTTGTCTGTATTGGGTCTTTGTTGCTGCATGCGGGCTTTCTCTAGTTGTGGCGAGCAGAGGCTACTCTTCTTCATTGTGGTGTATGGGCTTCTCACTGCGGTGGCTTCTCTTGTTGTGGAGCACGGGCTCTAGGCACGCGGGCTTCAGTAGTTGTGGCACGCGGGCTCAGGAGTTGTGTCTCACAGGCTCTAGAGCACAGGCTCAGTAGTTGTGGTGCACGGGTTTAGTTGCTCTGCAGCAGGTGGGATCTTCCTGGATCAGGGCTCGAACCCGTGTCCCCTGCATTGGCAGGCGGATTCTCAACCACTGTGCCACCAGGGAAGCCCCTCTGCTCCTGCCTTTATTTTACCTTGAAGCACCAGCATCTCAGCCTGGGGCCCAGCTATCTTCTATCTCCGCCTCATTCATTGCTGGGCAGGCCATGAACCCTTGGTGCGCTTTCTCATTGTATTCTCACGACTGACCTATGAAGGTGATAAAATTATTCTCATGTTTTACAGGTAGGGAAATGGAATGGTTTATATATATGAATCTAATAGTTTGGAATGGTTTATATATATGAATCTGAGAGCCTGTCTCCTTCAGTTCTAAAACATCCCAAACTGAGATGATTCTTCTCTCCTGCCTCTCCCTGCATCCTCCCTGGGCTTGGGTGAAATAAACTTGACATTCACTAACTTCAGCTCTAGCAATTTGGGGGTTACAATGGGCTGTCAGTTTTTTGGGGGGTTGGGTTTTTTTTTTTCATTAGCCTTTATTCATCATACTGTGACGAGTTAGGTGGGGAGGTTCACTTGCTAATGTGCCTTTTTAAGGACCTTACCTCCTAGCAGAGAAAATTAAGTGCTGGAAAGAATGGCTCAACAGTTAGTCATATGCCGTGCTTTAATAGCATAGCCAGCCAATATGGAGAGGGGGGCGTGTGTGGAAAAAGGCAAGGTTAAGTGATTAATTTTTAAGCACTAAATATTTATTGACAGAATATCTCCCCAGGCAGTGTTCACATGCTTAGAACCCAGGCTTTTAACTTGGCAGTGCTGTTTAAGCAAACAAACTCAGTCAGTTGAACACAATGATTAACAGGAAGTTGGAGCTGACAGAGTTGCCAACCTTTTGGCCAGGAGAAGAGGCTGGGGTTAAAGTCTTAGTGCAATGGCTTTCAGAATAGTCAGTTCACCCCTTGGTGATTTTCCTGTAGGGAAACGTGGACACATTGGAGTCAAAACCTCCCTGAGGCAACTTGTTTTTATGTAGAAACAGGTTGCAGGAAGGGGGTGTGGGGACTGAGCAAAGCAAATCCCAAAGAGTTACTTCAGAAACGTGAGGCAGAAAGGTGGAAATGCAATGCAGTGGCAAACGAGGAGAAAAGGAAGACAGAAAGAAAGGACAGGCATGCTCAACTGGAAGGTTCCGGAAGGTTCCGGAACAGCCGGCCAGAACTGCACCTACCAAAAGGATGGTTATGGATTCTGGAGAAAATGTAAGTTAAATCTACCCACGCTCTGATCAGATCCCAAGAGACATTTTACTCATTTCCTGGTTTTGAATGATGGGCTCTTGGAAGCAGTGTCTTTTTTTTGTGTCTCTGGTCACTGGTCTGATTTTTGTGTTTGTTTACAATCATGAGTTATGGGAGAATAAAAACTTCCTGGGAGCATCTCTGTCCAATGCTTCGCTATTAGCAGAAGCCTGTCGTCAGATTTTTAAGGGGAAGGTTTTTTACCCAACAGAGAATGCATTGAAAACTGCTCTCAGTGAATCTACCTGTTATGAGTACATAGCTCAAAGTCAGTACATAACAGAAGCACTCTCTGAAGAAGAGGCTGGCTTCCCTTTGGCTTACATGATGACCGTCCACAAAGATTTTGGCACTTTTGAGAGACTCTTCAGGGCAATTTACATGCCCCAAAATGTCTACTGTGTTCATGTGGATGAAAAGGCAACAGATCCATTTAAAGATGCAGTGAAGCAATTACTGAGCTGCTTCCCAAATGCTTTTCTGGCTTCCAAGATGGAGCCCGTGGTCTACGGTGGGATTTCCAGGCTCCAGGCTGACCTGAACTGCATCAAAGATCTTGCAGGCTCTGAGGTTCCGTGGAAATATGCCATCAACACCTGTGGGCAAGATTTCCCCCTGAAAACCAACAGGGAGATAGTTCAGTATCTGAAAGGATTTAAAGGGAAAAACATCACCCCAGGGGTGCTGCCTCCCGATCATGCTATTGGACGGACTAAATATGTCCACCAGGAACTATTGAGCAAAAGAAATTCCTACATGATTAAAACCGCGAAATTGAAAACTCCACCTCCTCACAACATGACTATTTACTTTGGCACTGCCTACGTGGCCCTCACGAGGGAATTCGCTAATTTTGTCCTCCAAGACCAGCGGGCACTTGACTTACTGTCCTGGTCCAAGGACACCTACAGTCCTGATGAACATTTCTGGGTCACACTCAATAGGATTCCTGGTATGTATGTCTCTTAACTTTTGTTTTTATGAATAAACATTGCGTGGCCAATACGGAACGAACCACTGAAAAATAGTAAAAAAAAATTAACATTTTTAAAGATCTTTACAGTTTCAACTATTCATTAAAAAAATCTGTACAGCAGCTCTGCTCACAGAGTGGGTGATATAACTCATCTCCATTTTACAGATGAAGAAACTGAGGCATAGTGATTAGGGCAGAGGTAGAGACTGACTGTTTGACTTGATTTTGCTGACATACCAAGCTACCTTTCTGAGCCCATAGACCCACTGCGAATATGTGCTGTAGTCTTGAGACATGGCAAGGAACTGAGGAACACTGACTGGTGAATGAAAGATTAAACACAATTCTCCTTTAAATGTGATGGTATTTAAAATCAGGCATAAATATGATAAATTTGAGCAGCAATTTGAACACGTAAATAATACCTTTGCCCCTATTGAAGCTCCAATAGCTAAATTCAGATCATTTCAAAATGAGAGCAAGATACAACTTTAACAGTTTTCATTTGCACGTTCTTTCCTGGAACTGAGTCCAAAATTTAGAGCGTCTTAAAGCTTCCTAGACCAGCGCCTTTATTTTATAGACAATGAAACCAGTGTGGTTATATGATGTGCCCAAATTACCCTGCTAGTAAGCAAACATGCCAATTATAAACCAGGTTGCCTAAGCCTGATGTTCTTTTAAGGTGATTTTCAATTCGGTCTCAGTTGTTCCTAAACTAACTCCACATTTCCTTGGTCCAAGTTCCAAATGACTTGAATAATCTCCAGTTGTTTACAGTGAACTAATTCAGTTCTGCTAGTTCAATTTGAAATAAAAATTCAGATTCACATTTCAATTCACATTTCAGATTCAGTTTTCAAAGGAAAACTAACTTGAATCAACATGAGCATCAAGGTCATGGTTTCTTGAGATTAGTGGTTCAACCCTGGATACATATTACAGTCGCCTGGAGCTTTTAAAAATGCATTTCCTGATTTCCTGGGTAGATGTGGACTTCAGTATTTGTTCAGCCTCCGGGAAATTCTCAGGAACAGCCAGGGCTGTGAACCATCGTGGATGCTTGTTTTTGATGTTTGTATACAAAGCTTCCTAGACTTAGAATGCTTTTTTTTAAAAAATTTTTTCCTTGGTAATACTTGGCAAAATTGTGAAAACAGAAAAATCCACTGGGGAAAAAGTAGTTGCAAAAGAAACAACATACAGCCAGGTTAATATCTTTAACACATAAATACATCTCACAAATAGGAAAAAGGAACACATCAGATTAACCATGACATGTAGAAATACATATGCTAAACAATCATATACCAATGCTTACCACCAATACAAATTAAAATAAATGATTACAATTCTTTACTTCTCAAATTGGTGTTAAAAAAAAAAACCTAACTCCAGGATGGGCAATGAGTGTTCCAATACAGACCACTAGAAAAAGTATAAACCTGCACAGTCTTTCTGAAGGACAATTAGGCACCTATATACCAAACGGCTTTGAAAATGTTCATATCCTTTTACTTAATTTTACTCCTAGGGATTTATTCTTAAAAAATAAACAGAGATAGGGAAAAGATTAATTTAAAAGTATTTTCATCATAGTGTCACTTATAATAGCAAAAAAAGAATAATATTCTAAAATCCTAGTAATAGAGGACTGGTGTAGGCATAAAAGCAAAGGAAATACAGCTACTTAGAAGGCAGCTATGATAGAATGCTTTTTAAATCTGTGGTTTTCCCAAAGCGGGAAGGGGTAATGTCCTAGTGATGAAAGAAATCAGGACAGGACTCCCCTGGTGGTTCAGTGGTTAAGAATCCGCCTGCCAATGTAGGGGACGCGAGTTCGAGCCCTGGTCTGGGAGGATCCCACATGCTGCGGAGCAACTATACCTGTGTACCCACCACAACTACTAAGCCTGCGCCCTAGAGCCCTCGAGTCACAACTACTGAAGCCCACGCCACCACAATGAGAAGTCCGCGCGCCGCAAGGAAGAGTAGACCCCGCTCGCTGCAACTAGAGAAAGCCCGCGCGCAGCAACGAAGACCCAACGCAGCCAAAAATAAATAAATTTAAAATAAATAAATAAACAATTGTTAAAAAAGAAATCAGGACAAGGACCTACCGTATAGCACAGGGAACTATACTCAATATCTTGTGATAACCTATAATGGAAAAGAATCTGAAAAAAGATATATATATGTGTGTATATATATATGAATCACTTTGCTGTACACTTGAAACTAACACAACATTGTAAATCAACTATGCTTCAACAAAAATTTTTATTTTTTATTACTTTTTTAATTAAAAAAAATAAAAGGACTTCTTTTGGCAGAGATCACGGTCAAAAAAGAAATCAGGGCTCAAGAAATTGAAGTGGGGAGTCATGACCATTAAGCTGTTTATATGGGATTGTAGTACCCAGAATAAGGGAGGTAAAAAGGCCCTCTTCTCACTTTTGTGTTGCTTGGACCAAATATGTATTGACCATTGAGGTCTGGGCACCAACCTGTAAGGGGAGACATTCACAAAGCAGATTCCAAAGAGAGTAGCCAAGAAGGTTAAAAGGCCAGACCCCATTTTTCAAAGAAGGGACCAAGACAAACAAAAAGGATATTCAGTCTGCAAAAGACTTGAAAAGGGATCACTGCCTTCACATAATTAAAACGTTTGCCCAGGAGACAGAAATTGAACCAATGCTGTAGTTTTGGAAGAAGAATCCAGGGTCAGTGGTGGGAGATAAAAGAACCCACGGATCTGGGATTAGAATGGGTAGCTTCCTCAGTGGTGAACAAACCCAAGGGATATTCGGAAGCAGAGGCTGAAGAAACCCTGTCAAGGAACTCAATTATCAAGTGTCGGACAAGATGGCCTGTGAGTCTCTTCCGCTCTGAAGTTCGTGATACTAACTAATGATTCTAATCAATGTATTGAACAGAAGTGTTGAGTTCTCAACATGATTCCTCTATTGCAACTAGATTTTTACACCTCTGGTAAATACCAGCAATTACAGATCAGCAAAACAATGGAAAACAAATGGACTGCTCCACGCATTTCAAAAACTTAAAAGAGTGAGCCCTTAAAATTGTTTCTGCGTTATGGGTATGGGATCCTCGTTAGAGGCCTGTGGCCCTTCACTGGTCCAGCCAACTCTTGCAGGACCTGAGGTAGGCCTGAGTGTAGGGCTTAGTCATGAGGAGGTAAGGGAATCAGAAACTTAGGTGGCTGTCTTGTTTAACTGTTCCTCCTGCTATGTGAAAATCTGGGTCATTTCTGTTTTGAGGGTCACTCTTTGCTGATGCATGCGTATGTTCGTTGTTTGTTCTGGACATTTTAAGATTGTTCTAGTTGATTGCAGTGATTGGGGCTTATTAGGTTTCTCTAAGGAGTAATAGGACAGAAGAAAAAAGATCTTGCGGTTGAAACGGCCTCATGGGGAGCTAGAACACCACCTGATAGAAATACAGTGTGAGCCACATGTGTAATTTCAGGTCTTTTGTGGCTACATTAAAGAAACAAAAATTAACAGGTCACATGAATTTAAATCATGTATTTTATTTAACCCAATATACCCCAAATATCAGTTGTGCCCGTGGCTACTGTAGTGGACAGAGCAGGCAGCCAGGTGTCCTCCCTGCTCTGGGGAGAATGGTCAGCCAGCAGTGGTGCCGTCCGAGAGCCACGCGGAGAAGTCGGCCGTGCTCGTGTGTCAGCATCTTCATTCTGCTTCTTTTTACTTATATGAAAGTCTTACCTCTGCTTCAGAGTTTTCACTTGCTTGTGGGCCCCGCGGCTTGTACTTTCAATGCCTTCCCCTTGTGTCTCCAGCCAGATTCTGGGCTGTTCCCGTTGATGGTAATTCCTCTGTCTCCTGCAGATATTTATTGCCAGAGAGGCTTGCTGTGGGTCGAGTTGTCACTGTACAACGAGCATCCCTTTTCTCATTCCAGGCCACTTCCTGGGCTGCGGCTGACCTCTGTGTAGACGCGCTGCCCTCCATCGAGGCCCCAGACCATTCGGGTCAGGTGTCGCCAGGGTGGCAGTGTCAAAACGCAAAACAAAAGGTGGTCTCCTCATACATAGTAAGGCTCTTTGGCCATGACAGGTCCTCTGGAAGCCTCTTGGAAGATGAGAATTCCTGGGTGGTCCACTCAAGCGGACCATGAGGACAGAAGTGTTATACAAAGAGAGTTCACAGGGGCCTTGAAAGATACTGCCCACCAGACTTCACCAGCTGTTGTGAAATGAGGGTTCCTGCCTTCCCCACTTCTCCTCCCTCCATCTTTCCCCCACTTTCCCCCCACCTCTCTCCTCCCCAGTTCCATTTGTTAATCCGTCTACAACAAGATGGCCACATTTTAGTTTCTCATCTGACTCAGCTGTGGCTGACTTCCAACTGGAGAAAAGATCCTTTTACCAGCCAGGCATTCAAGTTCACTGCCTCCTACTTCCCTTATGAGTTATGCGTCATGTGCTGCATGGCTCTGCCTGTGACAGGGGCTTTCAGTGGGCATGCTTCGTTCATCATGTGGTCCGTGGATTTAAAGATTTCAAAACTGACCAGTGGTTTCTGCCCCACTTGCTACAAAGGAATATTTCTGATATGATTCAGTGGGAGCTTATTTCAAATTCATATTAATGAATGAATGAGAAAAGAGCCTTTCCCCCTTTCTCATTCTGAAAAAATCTCAGAAAAAAAAATCTGAGAGCAGGTTTTGTTGGAGAAGGGAGAAAAAAGGAATGCCAAGATATCTGATGGGGAAGGAATAGAGAAAAGAAGAAAATTGGAGATCGTGGGCTTGGAAGACAGATTCTACTTGCTTCTTATTCCCCCCCCCCCCCCCCCAGGAACCAGACTATGGACCAGCCCTTCTGGAATTCTCTGTCTTGTATGTACCCATGTGCCCTTGAAAGGGGAGGCTTGTTGAGTCTCTGCTATAGAGTCCATACTGGCCGGACTCTCTGTCATTATTGGAGGCTGGCTACTTGCTTTAGTCCCTTTATACGTACAGATGCAGTGCTGAGGTGCCAAATGCTGGAACCTTGAGAGGAGGGAGGAAGAACAGATCTAAATAAAGCTGCTTCTGGGAACTCGTAGTCGTGGCCCCAAGGATTTGGCTGGGATCTTGCTATGTCCAGAGGGAATTTATGTTTCTCAAACACATCACTGCGTGTATGGGCAGACTTGCAGGGGAAGGAAATTTGGGGGATAAGTTTTACTATTAGCTTGAACAATCTCTGTTTTTGTATCTGCTGGAAATACTGACTTTTGTCAACTGCATAGGAAAGGAAATCAGTGAGTTGGGATATCTGTGAGTTCTTTTTCAAGGAAATACCATCTCTCCTCAAAACAATTAAAAATAGAACTACCATACGATCCAGCAATCCCACTGCTGGGTATTTATCCAAAGAAAACAAAAATGCTAATTCAAAAACATGTATCAGTATATACCCCTAAGTTCATTTCTGCATTATTTAGTATAGCCAAGATATGGAAACAACCTAAGTGCCCATCAACAGATGAATGGATAAAGAAGATGTGGTATACACACACGTGCACACACACACACACACGTGCGCGCGCACACACACACACACAGGAATATTACTCAACCATAAAGAAGAATGAAATCTTGCCATTTGTGACAACATGGGTAGACCTAGAGAGTATTATGCTAAGTGAAATAAGTCAAATAAAGAAAGAAAAATACCATATGATTTCACTTATATGTGGAATCTAAAAAACAAAACAAATGAAAAAACAACAAAACAGAGTTGTAGATACAGAGAACAAACAGGTGGTTGCCAGAGGGGAGGAGGTTTGGGGATGGAGAGAAATATGTGAGGGAGATTAAGAGTTACAAACTTCCAGTTGCAAGATAAATGAGTCACGGGTATGAAACGTACAGCATGGGGAACAGAGTCAATAACACTGTAATATCTTTGGGTGGTGACAGATGGTAACCAGACTTATCGTGGAGATTATTTTGAAATGTGTAGAAATAGCAAATTACTGTGCTGTGTAACAGGAGCTAACGTAGGTCAATTATACTTCAAAAACAAACAAACTCATAGTAAAAGAGATCAGATCTGTGGTTACATGGGGGTGGAAATTGGATGAAGGCAGTCAAAAGATACAAACTTCCATTTATAAGATAAATATGGGATGTAACGTACGTCATAATTAATATAATGAACACCGCTGTATGTTCTCTATGAAAGTTCTTCAAGTAAATCCTAAGCGTTCTCATCACAAGGAAAAAGTATTTTTTCTTTTTCTTTTGTGTCTATGTGATGGATATTCACTAAACTTATGTGGTCATCATTTCGTGACGTATATAAGTCGAATTATTATGCCATATGCCTTACACTTATACAGTGCCGTGTGTCAATTCTATCTCAATAAAGACTTTTAAAATATCAAATTAATATTAAAATTTCATTAATTTAATGAAAATATTATTAATACTTCATATTCAGAAATAACATTTCTTCCTATGGTGACCTATCTTAATTTCATACTAAGGAAGCTAAAAGGAGATTGAAGACAAAAAAAAAATAGGAATTAGGCTCAACTGAACTAAAATCAGTGGTCACCAGTTGAATGCATTTCAGGTTTAAGCAACTGTAGAGTGTTTTTGACAAATGATCTAAATAAAGATCTGTTTACTCTGCAGCATCAGACGGTGGCTCCCAATTTGCTGGTGGGATTTAAAAGCAGTCCTGGCTCTGCCACCTGCAGTCTGCATAACATTGGGCAAGATGCTTAATTTCTCTGAGTCTGATTCTCATCAAAATATCTCCTTGTCAGGGGACTTCCCTGGTGGCACAGTGGATAAGACTCTCTGCTCCCATCGCAAGGGGCCCAGGTTCGATCCTTGGTCAGGGAACTAGATCCCATATGCATGCCGCAACTAAGAGTTTGAATGCCACAACTAAGGAGCCCGCCTGCTGAAACTAAGACTCAGTGCAACCAAATAAATAAATAAATATTTTTTAAAAAAATCTCCTTGTCAGACTGTGGGAAGGATTAGACAGTACACAAATTGTACCCGGTCCGTTGAAGAAACTCATTAAATGTTCAAAGAGAGGGGGAACAGATGAATTTTTTTTTTGGCGGTACGCAGGCCTCTCACTGTTGTGGCCTCTCCAGCTGCGGAGCACAGGCTCCGGATGCGCAGGCTCAGCGGCCATGGCTCACGGGCCCAGCCGCTCCGCGGCATGTGGGATCTTCCCGGACCGGGGCACAAACCCGTGTCCCCTGCATCGGCAGGCGGACTCTCAACCACTGCGCCACCAGGGAAGCCCAGATGAACTTCTTTGATGTGGATTGTTGAACTTTTAGTGTTACAATTTTAAAACTTCTGTGTGTGATCAAAGAAAAAAGAAAAGAGAGAGAAGAAGAACCTTTGGTTTTGAAGGTACAGGGATAATTTTTTGCTAGAAACTCGGTATGTGGCCCACAGAGGTTACCCCTCAGCTGTTGCTTTTCTTAGCAACATCACATGTGTAGAGCCTTAAGTGGCTGGTTTCTCTTTCCTCTTATTAGGAAGCAGCATTCTGTGATCAGTTGAGAGCCTCTTAACTCTGCCAGGCTTCTGTCATCCTAACAACCTAGAAGACAAACGGTCTGCAGGCCCTTGCTCATGCCGTTCCCTTGTTCTGAAATGCTCTTTGCTTCTGCTGCTCATCCTGGCTTGTTCTCCAGATCTAGCTGAGATGTCACGTGCTTCCTCAGAGAAGCTTCTCTGCTCCTTTCCCTCCTACCAGAAGCAGCCACCCTGCCCACCCACTTTACTCCTACTTCGGTCATAGAGCCACTTCCATCGCATCTTAACTGGGTGTGTGGGTCCTGGTCGCCCTCAGCCCCACTTCCCTACCTCACCCCCATCTCCTGTACCCCAAAAGTGAGAACGTGAACTGGATGATTGGCACCAGGACCTAGACTTCTGGCTTGGCCAGAAGTTGAGTGGCCAAAGCAGAATGTTGAATGAGGAGCCAATGAATGGGAGAGAAAAGAGTACAATTCTGCTTCCCTCCTTTTTAAAATTTTTTTTTTAATTAATTAATTTATTTTTGGCTGCGTTGGGTCTTGGTTGCTGCGTGTAGGCTTTCCCTAGTTGCGGTGAGCAGGGGCTACTCTTCGTTGCAGTGCGCGGGCTTCTCACTGCGGTGGCTTCTCTTGTTGCAGAGCATGGACTCTAGGCACGTGGGCTTCAGTAGTTGTGGCACGTGGGCTCAGTAGTTGTGGCACACGGGCTTAGTTGCTCCGCAGCATGTGGGATCTTCCCGGACCAGGGCTCGAACCTGTGTCCCCTGAATTGGCAGGCGGATTCTTAACCACTGCGCCACCAGGGAAGCCCTCTGCTTCTCTTAAACACGGTATTTTCTCCAAATGAAGGAAATTCTCCTGCAGTTTTGCAGAAAGTTTGTTATTTTCAATTCTATTTCAGCCTCTAAGCAGGCCCTGGGGCAGGAATCCTGCCCCCTACTTCCTTTTCCAAAGGGCAGGCATCCTTACCACCTATGCTAAATCCATCAGAAAACTTTGGGAGTGTGGGTGGGTCTGCAGGAGTTAGGGGGCATCTGATTGCTGAGGTCAGCATACATCACCGTCTTCATGCATTTAGGGGATTGAAACTGTCTTAGTTCAGGGCTAGAAAAGTAAAATCAACAATTAAGGGAATCTGCCAGTCACTTTGACCCTGAGAAGCTCTGATTTTTTTTTTTTTTTTTTTTTTTTTGCGGTACGCGGGCCTCTCACTGCTGTGGCCTCTCCCGTTGCGGATCGGCACAGGCTCCGGACGCGCAGGCTCAGTGGCCATGGCTCACGGGCCCAGCCGCTCCGCGGCATGTGGGATCCTCCCGGACCGGGGCAGGAACCCACGTCCCCTGCATCGGCAGGCGGACTCTCAACCACCTCTCTCTGCGCCACCAGGGAAGACCAGAAGCTCTGATTTTAAATATTCAGAAAATGTAAAGTGCTTTATTTTGCTACCACTTGAATTCCATGTGTAATTGCTAAGCAGACCGCCTGGCCTTTCAGCCAGTTTTTCCCCTGGGCCCCTCTTTGCCTAGAGAAATCCTGATTATCTTTGAGGGCCCAGCTGTGAACTGTACTGAGCTCTGTGAAATCTCTGACCTCGCACCACCCTCAGGGCAGAGTTTGTCCTCTGTGCTCTTTTTTCCTCCCTGGTAGCCCTTATCTTCTTCTGAGGGTTTATTGATGTTTCAGTATCTGTGGAGACCTGACAGAGTGCAGAGTCACGGAGAGACAGAGTGAGATTTCTATTTTTGCGAGCCTCGGCTCACACACAGTACTGGGCGTCAGACTGAATTTGATTCCCCTATGTTGCTACTATAAAATAAGCGTGGTGGGCTTCCCTGGTGGCGCAGTGGTTGAGAGTCCGCCTGCCGATGCAGGGGACACGGGTTCGTGCCCCGGTCCGGGAAGATCCCACACGCCGCGAAGCGGCTGGGCCCGTGAGCCATGGCCGCTGAGCCTGCGTGTCCGGACCCTGTGCTCCGCGATGGGAGAGGCCACAACACTGAGAGGCCCGCGTACCGCAAAAAAAAAAAAAAAAAAAAAAAAGCGTGGTGTTGAGACAGGTTAAAAGAATGACAGAGCCCTTGAGGACACGACGTAAACTGGTTAGAACCAACTAAGCCCAAGATGGTGGAAGATTCGACTTCCAGTGGACCTTGAGCCTCATTGTAATGCATCAGCTAAATGACACACCCACAGGCGCCATGACAGTTCCCAAACCAACCGTAAAAGGCCAAAAAGTGGGCGGTGGCCCAATGCCTGGAAGTCTCCGCCCCTTCCCCAAAATGGCTGGCATAATCCTCCCACTCATTAGCCTATGAAATTACCCAGCCCATAAAAACTAACAACCCCTCACCCTGGGGCTTCTCTCCTATGGAGTGTGTATCTGTTTGAAAAAATCTGCTTTCACTGTACTTCGGCTCGCTCTTGAATTCCTTCCTGCACGAAGCCAAGGTCCCTCACTTGGCAGCCCGTCCCAGGGACTCGCCTGAGACCCCGGGATGTGACCATCCTCTCGCGCCCCATTTTCTTTTTCCTGCAACAGTGTTGCTTTCATGCAAACCCAAAAGTCTTTTACTGCCCAAATCACTGACAGGTGACAACCAATCCCGGTCTAGTCACTACAAAAGGAGGCAGGTACATCACCATCACATGAGTTCTTCTCAATCTGAGGCACTGGACAAACTTCCTTTTTCCTCTAAGTTTACAGCTTTATTGAGGTGTAATTTACACACCGCAGAATTGAGGTATGTAATTCAGGTGTATAAATCACATACCGTAAAACACCTGTTTCAAGTACACAATTCAGTGATTTTTAGTATATTTACAGGTGCACTGCCATTACCCCAAGTTAATTTAGAATACTTTTATCACCTGCAAAAGAAACCTCACGCCCATTTACAACCCTTTGTTTTCTGTTTTTGTAGATTTGCCTTTTCTGGACATTTCATATAAATCAAGCCATATATGTTTTTTCATGTCTAGCTCCTTCCACTTAATGTAATGATTTTGAGGTTTATCCAGGTTGTAGCATGAATCAGTACTTCACTCCTTTATACAGATGACTACTATTCTGTTTTGTGGGTAGATCACATTTTGTTTATCCATTCATCTGTTGTCAAACTTTTGTTGTTTCTACTCCTCGGCCATTATGAATAATGCTGCTGTCAACATTCCTGTGCAAGTCCTTGTATAGACACATGTTTTCATTTCTCCTGGGTAGATTCTAAAAGTAAAATTGCTGGTCCAGGGACTTCCCTGTTGGTCCAGTGGTTAAGACTCTGCGCTTCCACTGCAGGGGGCACGGGTTTGATCCCTGGTTGAGGGATCAAAGCCCCACAAGGGGTTTTTAAATTCACTTTTGACCTCCTGTTCTGTTTCCTCTTGACTCCCTTTCTGCTGGGCATTGCCCACTGGTAGGAAGGAGAGGTCGTCAGGTCATGGCTGAGGGTGGCTGGTGTCAGGAGCCAGAGTGGAAACAGCCTTGGTCTGCTTAGGGAAGAAGTGATGTGGGCTCTGGTATGTGGTCCTGCAGAGTATTTAATTAGAAGTGATAACTAGGGCTTCCCTGGTGGCGCAGTGGTTGAGAGTCCGCCTGCCGATGCAGGGGACACGGGTTTGTGCCCCAGTCCGGGAAGATCCCACATGCCGTGGAGTGGCTGGGCCCGTGAGCCATGGCCGCTGAGCCTGCGTGTCCGGACCCTGTGCTCCGCGATGGGAGAGGCCACAACAGTGAGAGGCCCGCGTACCGCAAAAAAAAAAAAAAAAAAAAGTGATAACCATAAATACTAGTTATTCCCAGAAAGACACCTGATCCCCATTCACCTGGGAGACTCCGCTGGAAGAATATTTCTGGGAGAAGGACTCTGACTCATTATTTATTCATTCATTCATTCATTTCTGGTGAGATTATATAACATAGAAAGTGCACATATCATTAGGGTTCAGAATGATGCAGTTTCACAAACTAGACACACCCATGCAACCAGCATCAAGACACAGAAATAACCAGCATCCTAGTCACCACCCTGATGTCTGACAGCATAGATACTTTTACCTGTTTTTGTCCTTTATAGAAATGGAAATATACAGCATGTCCTTTTTCTCTCTGCCTTTTTTTGCTCAGTGTTATGTTTGTGAGATTCCTTTTTTGGTTGTTGCAGGCAGTTCTACTGATTCATTCTCGTTGCTGTGCAGAGAGAAGGAGGTGTGTGTGGTTGGGGATGGGGGATGATTTTGCCCCCCAGGGAACAAATGGCGATATCTGGAGACATTACTGGTTGTCACAACTTGGGGAGAGGGGGCAAGGGGTGCTACTGCATCTAGTAAGTAGAGGCCAGGGATGCTTCTAAACATCCTACGGTGCACAGGACGGCCCCCCCAAACAAGGCGTATTCAGCTCAAAATGCCAGTAGTGCTAAGGTAGAGAAACCCTGCTGTATAACAACCATTGGTGGGCATTTGGGTCTGTTATGAACACGGCTGCAGTGAATGTTGAGCTATGCGTCCTTTGATAAACATGTACGCAAATGCAAATACCTGGGGATGGAATTACTGGGGGAGAGGATATGTCTGTGCACAGCCTGAGTAGATACTGCCAGTTTTCCAGAGTGGTCCCAATTCACGCTTCCACCAGGAGCGCATGCATGTGTGTGTCTGCACCGATATATGGTATTTTCTGACTTTTTCTCTTTCTTTCTCTTTTTAAAAAAGTTTGTATCCTTCTCCTGCACTCTCCTCCATTTCAGCTTATGGCACACTAGATACTTAAAACATCACTGTTTGTCGGTAAATAGTCCTAATCTATATTTTGTGAAAGACTGGGGTTATGCACAGGTGTGCACAGTGTATACAGTAAATTAGAAAATGCATTTGGGGCAGGATGACCTGCAACTAGGGTTTCTCTCATTTAAATAACAGCAACTAGCACCTTTCTGTATATCCATTTTCTGCCATTCTTCCTAAAAGTACCAATTAACTTTCCAAAGGAAATCTTTTTTTTTTTTTTTTTTTTTTTTTTTTGCGGTACGCGGGCCTCTCACTGTTGTGGCCTCTCCTGCTGCGGAGCACAGGCTCCGGACACGCAGACTCAGCGGTCATGGCTCACGGGCCCAGCCGCTCCGTGGCATGTGGGATCCTCCCGGACCGGGGCACGAACTCGTGTCCCCTGCATCGGCAGGCAGACTCTCAACCACTGCGCCACCAGGGAAGCCCTATCCACCATTTGAATTCATGTTTATTAAGTATTTCCAAATTATACAGTATTGTTTATCCTGAAATATTGGTTGTTTTGTTTTGTTTACAATATATTGTTTAGTCCTAGGGAAACAGATCAGGTGGGGTCATTGAGGAAAAAAAAATCATAGAGTTTTGGCATCTGAGCCGTTGGTTCTCAAACTTTTCGTCTCAAGACTGTTAGAAATGGAAATAATTAAATTCCACCTAAAACTAACTGATGTCTTGCGGCAGGGGCCCTGCAACCTGTATGTTAACAACCCCTCCATGTAATGAGATGTCAAACAGAAGTTTGCAAACTTTTGACCTAGACTATCCTTAACCTCAAGTCACAGGCACACCAGTTTGGCTTTTGGAAACAAGTGTTTTGCTGAAACAATGAGTCAGTTCTTCCAAGGTTAAGTAATTAATTTCCACAGGTAAATTCAGTGGTAAGTTTCATCCTGAAATGTTAATTGGCTGTGACTTTTGTGGGATGATTGATTGTTCATTTTCTAAGCCCCCCAGTTTCAGGCTGTTCATAGTACTAATGGCTACATTTCTGCTACTAAAAGGTTGCCTCCTACTTGCACCGGCTTTGACATTTGCCTCTGGGGATTTGTGTAGACTGTCTTTTGCAAATATTTGCTTAGCATCCTTTAGCATGCAGGAACTGTTTCCATGACACCTTTGCTCCATCAAAATCAGATGTAGATCACTTCAGCTCATACTACCATGATATGATCTAGTACCACCGCCTCCTGGACCTGCCACCTAGGCCTTGAAAATTCTGTGTGTTAAACTTCTTACCCGCTCTGAGATGAGAATTTGAAATCATGCTTTGCATCCGTAATCTAGACAGCAACTTCTCCTGTTGCTAATTAGATGAACGGGATAGAAAATAAAATGATTGGGTCCCAGGAGAAGGTGGATTTTCCCCAGTGAACCCCCTTGGAGGACTCCTCAATTATGGGAGAATTGTTGTTTTAGTGAAAGATGTGCTTCGGAAATATCTTCTTCTCTTTAGCGTCATAATCATCACTGATAGGTAGATAGATAGATAGATAGATAGATATAGACAAATAAATAAAAGGCTTCATTTAAAAACCATCTAGCCACCCAGAACAGAATAACTTAACCGGTTGTCCAAAGTGGATTAGATTATCACCCTTCTTTACTTTCTTGTGAAATACTCTTAGTTCCAGGGGAAAAAAAGAAATCCCTATAGGGACTTCTTCGGTGGCGAAGTGGATAAGACTCCGCGCTCCCAATGCAGGGCACCCAGGTTCGATCCCACATGCGTGCCACAACTAAGACCCAGTGCAACCTAATAAATATAAAAAATAATAATAAAAAAATAAATCCTATATTTTATAATTAAGGAAGGAATCCCTGAGTCATCTGACCTGCTTCAGTAACAATGCAAACCACACAGAAATGACCTTCCAAAGAGCAGCCGGCAGTGAGACCAAGAAATGATACCATCTCACCTCAGTTACTAACCTCTTCTGCCGATACAACTTTGCCTCTCCATGCCACGCCAACAAAAACTTCATCAGACCCAGTCCTTTTGGTGCCCTTTTCACTATTTTAACATGATAAATCTAGCTTTTGCTCAAGCCTGTGTTTCCTCAGTTTCTTTCTCAACTCCAGGATAGCAATTAATTGAGAATGGAAAAACAAGTCCCAGAACAATTATGAAGGTATAATGAAGTTTGCATTAGTACATGCAATTAAACCAAGGAAAGATGCGTGAGGAATTATGAATAGAATTCAGTGCTGATGTGGTACATGTATAGTTAGGTCTTTGTACAGGCGTGTGCTAGGGGGAAGAGAGAAAAAAGCACTATTTGTACCGTAAAATCACACCTCCAGATAGCTAGAAATCGGCTTGAAAGAAAAAAATCATGGGGACTTCCCCGGCGGTCCAGTGGTTAGGACTCTGCGCTTCCACTGCAGGGGCACGGGTTCAGTCTCTGGTCAGGGAACTAAGATCCCCACATGCTGCATGGTGTGGCCAAAAAGAAAAAAGAAAAAAATCATGGATGGCTCTCCTAGCCTATGCTGTTCTAACATATAAATTAAAAGTGGGCAAACACGGGTTTCAACATTCCTTCTTCCACAGCTGAAAATTGCACTTTCAAATGCCCAGATGATTCTGGACCCATTCCCGAGCGTTGAACGCACCGTGTGCCAGGCCCTGGCTCAGCTGGTGAGCTGTGGGAGGGACAGGGGGCAGAAGTCCTTTTACTCTCACCCTCTAAACATGCCTGGTACTTTGAGGCTGTAGTTCACCGATTGGAAGGTTTTTATCTGCTGCCACGTCAGAGAAGTTCTAGATTTACAGCCTCCCTGGGAAGTTTCTCCACATTGGGCTTTCTTGTTTTTGTGTTCTTACACACTCGTAATTTCTCCAACTGGAATGCCTTCTCGGTGTCTGTGTCTCACCACCGTAAGCCCTTTCTAACCACCCTGCCTCCAAGGGAACTGTTTCTCCTCTCCGAGTTCCTGTCACATTTGGTGGACATCCTCTTGTTTGGAACTGAGCCATAGTCTTTCCTGTTTTGTTGGTTATCTTTTCAGCTGTATGTATTTTGAATCCTAGTGAAGGTATACGCTCCTACAGGATAGGGGCCATACCTCATACTGCCTGGATTCCATCACTGCTGCTTAGCGATTCACCTTACAACAGACTGAATTGTAGCTCATTTTAAAAAGCTGCAAGGGACCAGGGAGAACATCCTTTATAAAGAGGAAGCGAGTAGGGGCCTAAGAGCACATAATCGGCTAAAGGTAGAAAAGTGACCAGAGCCCAGGCTTCCTGGTTTTTGCACCATATGCCCTGTTAGTTAATCGTGGGCGTTAATGACACACGAGACAAAGCACGTCTTGCATGGTTTCCTCCAGAAATTTGCTGAAAAGTTGTGTTTTTTTTAATGTCATTTAATCAGTCTGGTCAGAGTTTTTGTTTGTCAGAAAAAAAGATACCCGTTGCTCTGTTCCCAATTCCAGTTAAATGAACATTTATCCATGAGCACCTGGAACCATGGGGGATGTGGACTCCATTCATTCATTCATTCAACACATTTAAAAATAAATAAATGACATAAATAAGGCAACATACGTATTTCTCACTACTAGTTTGAAGGAGTGGAAAAATAATAATACAAAGTAGGCTTTCTACTAATTCCCAGTCCATTAATTCCTTAGTGACCTTGGGACTTTAAATCTTTCCCCTATCTTTATTTCTTTATTTAAGAAAAAACTCAATGCAGTATCTGAAGTCCTGTGAATATCTACAGGACTAAAGCCTCGACTGTAAGAGCCTTCGAACTGTTTCTAGGACATGTAGTTAACTGAGGCATAACTAGCACATTTACCACCTAGTTTAAGAGGCTTTACTTACTCGTTTTTGCACCATGCCCTGTTAGTAATCGTGGGCGTTAATGACACACAAGACAAAGCACATCTTGCATGGTTTCCTCCAGAAATTTGATTAAAAGTTGTTTTTTTTAATGTCATTTAATCTATCTGGTCAATCAATCTGGTCAGTAGTAATACTGCTACTGTTCTTATCGTTGACATGTGCCTTATGCGTTTACTGGCTGATGTGTACTTTCCACCATGATTTATTTTGGTCTTGTTCCTCCTCCAGTTGGCACTTGTTGCCCGGGAACTCCTCGACCTAACATCTTAGGTGGTGCTCCTTTGGCAACAAGGTGAAGTCCAAGGTTTTCAGCACAACATGCAAGGTCTTTTATGACATTTTCCTTACGACCAGCTGCCGCCTTCCTCAAGGGTGTGACTTAGCCTGGCAGGCAGCGGACTTCACGTGCCTCTCCCTCAACTCATCCTTCTGTAGGCCTTCCAGAGTCAGGCGAGTGTACCTTGCCCCTTGCCACAGAAAGCCTAGGGGTGCTGAGGCTTGCCTTTCCCCCTTTGATTATTTCTTTATTTCACTGAGATTCTGAGTCTTCCAGTATTTCACAAAAAGAATACGCTCTTCATTTTGGAGCTGTGCCCTAGATAGCATCATAATTGGAAAAATTCTTTTTTTTTAAGTTGCAGTATAGTTGATTTACAATGTTTCATGTGTACAGCAAAGTGATTCAGTTATACATAAACATATATTTATCTATTCTTTTTCAGACTCTTTTCCATTATAGATTATTACAAGATATTGAATATAGTTCCCTGTGCTGTACAGTAGGTCCTTGTTGATTATCTGTATATTAGTGTGTATATGTTAATTCCCAAACTCCTAATTTATCCCTCCCCCCTCCTTTTGCCTTTGGTAACCATAAGTTTGTTTTCTTTGTCTGTGAGTCTATTTCTGTTTTGTAAATAAGTTCATTTGTATCCTTTTTTCTTTAGCTTTCACATATAAGTGATATCATATGATATATGTCTTTGACTTACTTCACTTAGTACGATAATCTCTAGGTCCATCCACATTGCTGCAAATGGTATTATTTCATTTTTTGTGGCATAGTAATATTCCTGTGTGTGTGTGTGTGTGTGTGTGTGTGTGTGTGTGTTACCACATCTTCTTTATCCATTCATCTGTCAATGGACACTTAGGTTGCTTCCATGTATGTCTTGGCTGTTGTAAATAGTGCTGCTATGAACACTGGGGTACATGTACCTTTTCAAATGAGACGTTTTGTCTTTTCCAGATATCTGCCCAAGAGTGGGGTTACAGATCATATGGTAACTCTATTTTTAGTTTTTTAAGAAACTTGCATACTGTTCTCCACAGTGGCTGTACCAATTAACATTCCCACCATCAGTGTAGGAGGTTTCCCGGAAAAATTATTAAATGATGTAAAAAACAATAAAGACTTCTGAATGGAAGAAAGAGCAAGCTTTTAAGGCGGCCCGGAGAGGGTAAACATGTCTAGCCTGATTAATCGTCTAGTTCGGGAATAACTGCTTCCAAAGTGAGCCAAAGGTGCGTCAGTCTTGTGCTGGCCTGCAGTCACGAGCAGGTAGGGAAGGCTGAGCTGTTCAGTCTCAGCAGCAAAAACATGCCTCGTGTCTGTGCTGGAAAAGCAGGTCACGTGGCCTATTAGGAAGGAACTGGAACAGGTAACGGCCTTCCCCTCTTACAAGTGGTTTTTAAAAAAGTTCTCCTGTAGGCATTTTTCAATACCCAAGGACAGCCAAAAGGGCAGACAGGAAAAAGAGCCACATTTTCAACACTCGAACAGTGCTGTTTTAAATAACGGATTGAATACCAAACAAATAGGATGAAAGTTCCTAATCTGGCTAATGTCTGTATTTCTCAATATAGTAACATTATTAATGTCAGTGCCTAAGCCTGTATAAATCTGAACCCCTTGTTGTTGGCCAGTTGGAAATAATAATGTAAACAGACTCTGTTGGCCTCATTGTCATGTATCTGAACACTTTGTCAAACTGCAAATATTTAAAATATTTTAATATTCACTCTAAGCCAAAAAATCTTTGCCAAACTAGATACTGAAATTACTCTCTGTTGTGTTGAAATAGGATAGACTATAACCTGATATTTAAAGGTATTATTTGGGAAAAAAAGGAAGGTTGGGATTGAATTTTCCATTATCATTCATTTTCGTATCATTTACCATCATCATTCATTATCATATTTTCAGAGTCATTCTCTTTGCTGTGCTCCATGGGAACACTAAGAATTAGATTGATCTGCTCTGTCCAGATAAGGGCTCCGTTTACTTTTTTCCACTTTGCATAAAAAGCCAAAGGTGGGTTCTGTGTAGAGTTTATTTGTGATGGGTCTTAGAGACTGAGGAGAATTTAGTAAGGGAGAGAGAAAAATAATGTACTAGCTGGAATAATGAAAAATAGGAGTAATAAAAGCTAGAATGAAAACCTACCGTGGTTCAGGAGGTGATGAGTCATTCAGCAGAAGTGCAGCGAGCCTTGAATCAAGGGGGCTTAGCGCTGGTTTTCCTACCTCTGCTGAAAACAAGGAATAAGCATATTGTTCTATTAATTTCATGAATAGCAGGGTAGAGACTTTTCCAAAAGGAGGAGAGAAAGGGCATTAAAGGACGTTTTTTCTTCATGCGGGGGGTGAGGGGTGGGGGGGGTGTTCAGTCTCCGACAGTGAGTTACTGCTACAGGATGGAGGCTCGGAGGGGTTACGTTCACCTCAAAGGGAAGGTGAAATGGGAAAGCATGAAGTAGTTGTATGGGTATGTTAGAAGCCATCATAAGTAAAATATGTTGATCTGTATTAAAAAAAAGCTGGTTGGAAAAATAAAAGGTTGAAGATGAGAACCTTGTAAGTTAAAGAGCTTCATGTTCTTCAGCCAAAACTCTGCTATTTACAAATAGGGGCAAACAACATTCGTTTCCTAGGTGATCTGACAGGCTTAACCTGGCAGGTATAAAGCACTTCTCTGAGTATTAGATGATGTTCTCTGGGTAGTGAAAACCTGAATGCGCTCTAGGTGCCCTTATCCGAACATCATTTGTGCCAGGATTCGAGTGCTTTCCGGTGAAGTTTTAAGGTCTCATCTAAATCAGGGGATGTAGCTTGGCATTTGTTCATTGGACCCCAACATCCTGTTACCAAATCAGACTCAGGGCCCGCTCGCTGGCGGGCAGTAAGGCCAATCTAATGACACCGGGTTGTGGTGAAAGAAAGTGCAGCATTTATTGTAAAGATGCCAATACAAAGAGGATGGGTGGCTCGTTTTCTAAAACCCCGACGGTTTTGGGGGGAGTATTTAATGGGCAAAATTTGGGGTGAGGGCTACAGGGCTTGTGACTTTGTTCTGATTGGCTGGTGGCGAGGTAGCAGGGCGGTGCTCCAGGGATCTTGCCCTCAGCCTGAAGTTACCATCCTCCACCTGGGTGGAGGCCTTAGTTCCTGCAGAAGAACTCAAAGATATTGTTGTGTGTATCCCTTGAGGAAGAACCAGGACCCTGCCCCAAGCCTGCAGTATTGTTTCTAGGCGGTTCCTCCCTTGTTTCTGCATCCCCTCCCTTCCCTGATTAGCAACTGTTTGAACCTGCCCTTTGGAGCTCAGGGAACGTCCAGGAGCCTGAAAGAAACCTATTTCCTACAAACAAGAAAAGGGGGGGGGGCACGGAAAGAATTTGTACCAGGGAGGACCCCACGGGGTCCTGCTCCGTTTCAGCCCTTATGATAAGCACCACGGTGGGAGGAGAGGGGCTGTCACGACGTAATCGCAAAGTCACAGGTCCCAGAGCCTTGCACTTTCAGATCCCCTAGGACTGGAACCCCGGTAAGCTCTTGTTTTAGAAAAGAGAGTGCCGGGGACTTCCCTGGCGGTCCAGTGCTTAAGACTCCGCGCTTCCACTGCAGGGGCTTCGGGTTCAATCCTCGGTCCGGGAACTAGGATCCCGCATGCCTCGCGGTAGGGCCAAAAAAAGAAAAAGAAAAAGAAGAAGAGTAGGGCGGGGCTAGAAAGCATTACAAAAGAGCCCGGTGGATGAGGTTTTTTTTAAAATTTTCATTCTCGTCACTTCAGTCATGTTTTCACTAAAGCGGCATATTTGAGAACGGAGGCAAAATTATACCCCGTGGAGTGTGCTCGAAGAGTCGAGGGACCAGGCTGTGGCTCATCGCCATGAGCAACAAGGGGGTGGGGGGTGGGGGTGGGAGTGCCGGGGGCGGGGAGTGCCGCAGCTTGTCGGATGAGTAGCAGGAAACGGCACGCCTGCCAGAACGCATCGTTTCAACTTTCGTTCTTACTGTATTAATTCTCTGAATGACAGTAACAAGGGGGGGTGGGAACCTTCTGAAATGAAGCAAAAGAGATCTGAGAAACTAAATCTGCAGGGGAAAAGGAGACTAAAACCACAGTTTTAGTGAAACAGCCAGACTTTGGGAGCTGGGAGGCAGAGGGAGGAAAAAAGGCTGGGCTTAAGCAACCTGCTACCGGGATGTAGACAAAGGCGGTTTGAAAGGCAGAGAACGAGGCGGGATCAGTAGCTCTATCAGCATGGGGAGTGCGCCAGCCGCTGGATTCCCGGGATGAAACCGGATGAATTCACAGTGTCTCCTTCAGGGCACGAATTACTGGAGTATGCACCAAAATAAGAACTCAGAGAAAAAAGTAAGTTTGGGAGAGGACTTAGATTTTGACGGTCTTTGAAATCTCCTCTTGGAGGCATGCCTTCATTGATGCGTTACCTCTTTATAGTTTCTGTCTCTTGTGTAATCATTTTTATCGTGTTCTATGTGTTCAATTTTGGGGGCGAGCAAGGCTTCCAGAGGCTAAATAACTCGGACACTTTGATGCTGAGTCAAGTTTGCATATCCTTTATCAGTGGCAAAACACCTTTCCTCTGGAGAAACAAACTCATGATCTATGAGACGTCTTCTTGCAAGGAATACCTGGCTCAAAGCCACTACATCACGGCGCCGTTATCTAAAGAAGAAGCTGAATTTCCTTTGGCATATATCATGGTCATCCATCACAATTTCGACACCTTTGCAAGGCTCTTCAGAGCTATTTACATGCCTCAGAATATCTACTGTGTTCACGTGGATGAGAAAGCGACAGTTGAATTTAAAGATGCAGTGGAGCAGTTACTGAGCTGCTTCCCGAATGCTTTTCTGGCTTCCAAGATGGAACCCGTGGTCTATGGTGGGATCTCCAGGCTCCAGGCTGACCTGCACTGCATCAAGGATCTTGCAGCCTTGGAGGTTCCGTGGAAGTACGCCATCAACACCTGTGGGCAAGATTTCCCCCTGAAAACCAACAGGGAGATAGTTCAGTATCTGAAAGGATTTAAAGGGAAAAACATCACCCCAGGGGTGCTGCCTCCAGCTCACGCAATTGGACGGACTAAATATGTCCACCGAGAGCACCTGGGCAAAGAGCTTTCCTATGTGATAAGAACTACAGCACTGAAACCGCCTCCTCCCCACAATCTCACCATTTACTTCGGTTCTGCCTACGTTGCCCTGTCAAGAGAGTTTACCAACTTTGTTCTCCATGACCCACGGGCTCTTGACTTGCTCCAGTGGTCCAAAGACACCTTCAGCCCGGATGAACATTTCTGGGTGACGCTTAATAGGATTCCAGGTATGTGGGATTTCCTATTTCACGTGAAGGCAACGTGCCATACTTGAAAGGGCTTTTTGAGAGCCAGCTCCTTTTTATTATAAGTAGAAGATGAAAACTGAAATATATAGTTTTCACCTGCATCCTTTATAAACTCTAAACATCTAAAGAATGATGTTCTTTAGAATACAGTATTCTAACCAAGCCAGATAATACCTTTTAGTGGTATTGCTTTGCAGTTCAGCGTGTTCTTTTGCATTCATCATCTTATTAAATCTTTAGCCACAATCGGTATTATGGTTCTCCATCCCCACTGGTGTTCTTTCTTTCCCCCAAATTTGTCAGACTTGCTGTAACCCCAGGGCCATTGCCTTGGCCACTCCCCTGCCTACCCCCAGACCTTCACAGGCTCCCTCTTATCAGCCAGAGGTCATCAGCTCAGAGAAGCTGAGCTGACCACCCCACCTTTTTCCTTCAAAGAGTTTATTATCATCTGGAATATCCTATCTACTTACTTGCGAGGATTTGTTCTTGGCCTCCTCTGTATTAGCTCCGTGAAGTTGGGTCATTTTCTATCTTGTTAACTGCTGTATCCTCCATGCGTAGAACACATAGCACATGCTCCATAAAAATGAATGAATGGCAAAGCATGAGACTTTACTATGGCATCACAGCTGTCTCCCTAAGACCCCGTGAGCGGAGAAATACTTAGACTCATGCATGTACTGTACCACAGGTGTAAAGTTTTAAAAATATATATATTTTAACTTCAGATAAATAATGAGATTCCAGGAGAAGCTCCTTCCTTTCTCATCAAAACAGTTCTATCTGTACTAACGGGCCAGATCAATTATTTTTAAAACTATATAAAACATGATAGGGTTTCGTCTGAAGGAAACAGCGTGCTTTGGATTCAATGAAAAGTACACAATGGATCTCTGATGAACTCGACAGCATTATTATAGCAGGAGAAAAGCAATCATTGTTCTGGTTTTTGGGGGGTTGCCAAGTTGGAAACACTGGTAGGTGCTCTCAGGCTGCAGGGTGGGGCCTGCTGGGCGATAAACATGGCAGCGTTCTCTGGAAAATACCGTGTTTGGTCTCTGAATCCCAGGGTGACTGGCCTGGTGAACAGGGCTTGCTCTCGCACTGTGCAAGCTCTCTTTTCTTGACCTCCCTCTTCCTATGGCCATCTTTTCACCTTTTATCTGTTGTTTCCATCATTGGCATCTAATTGGTGAGCACTAGGTAATTAGAGGCAGATTTTCATATTTAAATATTTATTCCCTTTCTATTTTCACTATTCCCTTAGGATTTATGAAGATTTGACACTAGCCTCGTGGTTCCATAGATGTCGTACTAAAATGAAGGCAGTTCGTAACTTCACAAAAGCCTGAATTGTCGTTTCTTAAAAAGAGAAAAACATGGGTTTGTGTTAGTGTTAAATGTCTGTTTGGTTTGCAGAAGGATGGTCAGTCTTATCAATGTCAAATCAATTTAACAAAATCGAGGAAAAATAATCTCTTACCCCCCATTTTTTTTTCCTTACCCCCTTCTCCTTTCCAGCCCTGGTGAAGTAGTGAGGCAGGAGACAAGACCATTTTTGCTGTAGGTTTGTGGGGTGACTCGCTGGCTTCTACCCTCTCTTAGCGACAGTATGACCCCATATAAATAGCCTCTTGGAATCTCCAATCTCCCCAGCTACAAACTAAGGGCCCCAGGAGCCAAGATCCTCTTCGTTCCTACATATGCCTTTCTTTGCAGAGGACACAGTACCCAGAACCACATAAACACCTAGCAGGCAGCTGTTGAGAATTTGTAGAAAGGCCAAAATGCCTTTATTTATAAATAAGTAAAGTGAGACTCAATAGAAAGTATACTCATAGAGGTGAGTCTAGACTCCATCAATCTTGTTGCCCCTTAGCCTTGGCAAATGCCTTTCATTACCCCTGTAGGAAATCGGGGATGAGAGCTCCGCTGAGAGAACCTCAGTGGTCTGATTCTTCAAGGGATGTTTTTCAGGATAACGTGACATTTCCTAGGGTCTTGCCTCCTTCCTCTGTTACAGTCCAGATGGCATCCTGGTTCAGGGAGCAAGCAGGAAGATATCCTGCTTGTAGGTGGGCCCTTCCTGAATTACAAGTGATTTAAAGAAAACAAGCCATCACATGCTCTAGCCCCAGGGATGGACCTCCCCATCTTCAAAGGCGATACAGAATTCAGTCACATGCTCCAGTCCCTCCAGTGGTTTTCCACTTGAGCGCTCTTTGTGATTTAGGATTTGGTGCGTGAATCTGGTTCTTTATTACCAGACAACCTTTTACCATATCACATCTTCTGTTTTCAGTGTCATGTGTTAAGGGGAAAAGTCCTTCGGTAAATACAGCGTAAACATTTTTGCAAATGTGCGAGTTCAGATGGTGCAGTTCCTTGCCTCCCTCAAAGTTCCTTTCTGTTTTTATCCTAAACATCCTAAATTAAAGTGTTTGTGTTAGAAAGACCCTGCACAGTCATATCAGGCTCCCGGAAACACCCACAAGAGGACCAAGACCAAGAACCTGATTGGTACCCTGTTACTAGGTGATATCAGACAACAAAATGAGAATAGTTTAAAATCAGTGAGACTTGGGAATTCCTTGGCGGTCCAGTGGATCGGACTCCGTGCCTCCACTGCAGGAGGTGTGGGTTTGATCCCTGATTGGGGAAGTGAGATCCCACATGCCTTGCTGCACAGCAAATAAATAAATAAATAGAGACTCAATAGAAAATATACTCATAGAGGTAAGACTAAATCACATATCTTCACACTTTTTTTTTTTTTTATGTTGTCTTTCTATTGAGAAAATGACTTCTCTCTTGGTTTTCAACACTTAAGTTTTTTCCAAACTGCATTAGATATAGAAATGGTGCCGGGCCATGTCCCTTGGGGGCCCCAGTCTCACATCCTTCTTCAGGGGAGGCCAGAAAGAGTGGTTATCATTCAATCCTGTGTGGCTGTGTACAGATGGGTTGTCTAGATTTCTCCCTTCTGGCCATATTCTCAAAGGAAACCCTTCTGGAGCGCAAATTTCTCTCACTCATCCTATAGCGCTTGAGGGTTAGGGTTAGGGTTAGCATGCGGCTCTGTCATATGCACGCTGTACGGATTCTGGTGCACGCTGAGGTTTTCCAACTTCTCCAGTCTTTGTAATCACTGCTGTATGTCACCTTAAGAAAAGCTCCCATATTATTATTCCCATAGCATTTGCTTTGGCCTACCTGCCCCAGGGCGGAGTGCCAGAGACCATTGAGATGTTTTGCTTTAAGTCTTGTGGAATTGTTGAGGATCTGCAGAAGCCTCTGCTGGTCCAGTTTTTTTACAGTCCACTTCCGTGGCTCACTTGTCTTCTTGTCCCACTTTACGGTGGGTCTGTCTCTAAAGAAAAGGCAAAACTGCTCCATGCTTTGACTTCAGCTACGTTTTTCCCCTCTCTGCCTAAGCTTGTTCTTTTGGATTTTTGCTCATGTGTTTCTCTGACCTTTCTCATGCCATGAGGTTTTTGTTCCATAAGAATGTTTTCATTTGCCTCTTCTTTTTTCCATTTTGTATACTTCTCTTTTTTTTTTTTTCCGGAGCCCCTTTGTCAAATAAATTACCTCAACTTCAGAAAGGACCACATGATCACATTTCTTCATGTTTCAATGCTAAAAATAGCTTGTTTCCTACTTTGATTTCTTTTGCTTTTTTAACTTTGTGCCTTACATGTGGACATTCTTTGGGCATGTGTTATGACTCTTTGAGTTGCATGTGACAGAAACACAACTCAAAGTTGCTTAAACAGACCCCAGAACTTACTGAGTCATAGAATTGAGGTGCCCGAGGAGGGCCTCCGAGTAAAGCTAGATCAAGGCTTGGAACGGTATATGCGGGACTCTTTGTCTCTGTGAAGTGACCAACCGTCCCTGTGTGCCCAGGTCTGAGGGGCGTCTTGGGCATGGGACCTTCCATGCTGAAGCCAGGGAAGTCCCAGTTTGGTCTGAACTGGTCACTCTATCTGTGTGTCTGCCTGCCTGTCACTGGGTTGACTTTATTCAGTTTGCTCCTCCCCACATGGTGTCAGAGAGGCTCAGAAGCAGCTCCAGCTGCTTGCTTCTCACAGCCGGCACTCCCGAGAGAAAAGAAAGCTTTTCTTTCCTCATAGTTTCAGCAACAGCTCAGGGAAGTCGTCAGATTGGTCCTGCTCGGTCCAAATCCCTATCCCTAAACAAACCAGGGGCAGGAAGAATGCTGACCAGCTTCTCTTGGGTCACTTTTTCACCCTCGAGCTAAAAGTTCAGGGCAGGCTATGGTGAAGGATGGTTCTTCGCCCGTGATGCCTGCCAGACAAAAGCACACGCCCACTGCAAGGTGGTTCCGGGTCCTGCAGGCAGGGGGGTTTCAGTGAGCATCTCCACCTCGATTAGAAGGACAAGATGTAATGAGGTATACAGTTTTCAGCACTTGGGCAATTATAACTTGGAGAAGACTAATTAAATTACCATTGTGGAAAAGGCATGATCTCAATAAGCATACTTCTCTTCCCTCATAAAAACATTTTATTTTTTTTTTAAAAATTTATTTATTCTTTAAAATAAATTTATTTATTTTTGGCTGTGTTGGGTCTTCGTTGCTGCACGCGGGCTTTCTCTAGTTGCGGCGAGCGGGGGCTACTCTTTGTTGTGGTGCACAGGCCTCTCATTGCAGTGGCTTCTCTTGTAGCAGAGCATGGGCTCTAGGTGCGCGGGCTTCAGTAGTTGTAGTGCACGGCTCAGTAGTTGTGGCACACGGGCTTAGTTGCTCCGCGGCATGTGGGATCTTCCTGGACCAGGGATCAAACCCGTGTCCCCTGCATTAGCAGGCGGACTCTTAACCACTGCACCACCGGGGAAGTCTGTCATAAAAACATTTTAAATAAAATTATATTTTATTTATATATATAAATAATAAGTATATCAATAAATAATTATTAATATAAATGTGATAATTTTATACAAATGTACCTTTATATTTCTTTTTAATAATAATTATTATATTTGGATAGTACTTAGTTTGCAAAGGAATTTCTAACACATTATCTCCTTTAATTCTTACAAGAATTCTATTAAGGGGAGGACTGTTGTTCCCATTTTGCAGATGAGAAATTTAAGATTAAAATAAGTGGCTTGTCCAAAGACAAATATTGCATATACCTAGCAAGAAATAAGAATGAAAAGAGGGAATTCCCTGGCCATCCAGTGGTTAGGACTCAGCACTTTCACTGCCGGGGCCCAGGTTCGATCCCTGTTCAGAGAACTGAGATCCCACAAGCTGTGCAGCACAGCCAAAAAAGAAAGAAAGAAAAAAAAAAGAATGAAAATAAACATCTAGGGGGAAATAGGGGGAAGCAGAGGTGAGATTTATGTGGTAAGCTTAGATTAAATTGAACCTAGTTTTATGAATTCTTCATTTGATTATTGCAATAACAGCAAGTGTTCAGAAGATGAAACTTAGCTAATTCTAAGTCTCATTAAGCTTGGGGAATGATTATATAATTGGACCCACCCAGGAATTTTCTCTCTTGTTCCTTATGTCATCTGGATACTTAGCCCATTTTCCTGAAAACATTGGCTTTTCCGTGCGAGCCGAAGGTACAGGAAAGATCAGGAGAGTAATGTTTACGAACATCTGCCCATGGGTCTGCGTTATCTCAGTTTAATCGTTGCAAGAATCCTGTTGGGTCGGTATCTAAATTCACATTTTACAAGTGTGAGGATGGGATCAGAGGGGCTGAGTGACGTGTCCTGCTCCCAAAGCCGGAAGCACAGTAAAGGAGAGAGTGCAGCGGGCACCTGGGATTCTACACGCTCAGAACTCAACCCAGGCTCGCCTTTGTGTGCCCCTCAATCAACACCGCCCTCTGTTAGCTTAGACCTGCCGGCCGGCTTCTCTCTCCTCAGTTCTCACCACCCCCATCCCTCCAGCCCTGGAGCTTGGTTTCCAGAGTCGAGAGGACCAGGTTGGAATCCTAGCTCCTCCATCGCCAGCCTTGTGACCCGACGACTGGAAAGCCCAGTCTTAGAGTAGCAGTGTAGCGTAGATGTTGAAAGCTCGAACCTGGAGCCAGACTGTCTGAATTTGAATCTCTGCTCTGCCATTTGTAAGCTTTGTGACTGTGGACAAGTTACCTAAATGTGGGAGCCTCCGTTTCTTCATCTATAAAACGGGAGAAATAATGATATTTACATCAAATCTGTGAGGTTTAGATGAGTTTGACCCGTGCCCAGCCCATATTTTGAGTGTTAGTTTTTATTGTTCTTACTGTTATTATTTTCTTCATCTGTAAAATGGATATTCATTCAATAAATTTATTTTATTTTATTTTTTATTGAAATATAGTTGATTTACAATGATTCATATATATATACATATATATGTATATATATATATGAATATATATCTCTATATTCTTTTTCAGATTATTTTCCCTTATATGTTATTACAAAATATTGAGTATAGTTCCCTGGGCTATACAGTAGGTCCTTGTTGGTTATCTATTTTATATATAGTCGTGTGTCTATGTTAATCTCAAACTCCTAATTTATCCCTCCCCCTCCCCCAGTAAATATTTATTGAGCCCTTAGATACTGTGCTGGGTACTGAGAAATAATAGTGAATAAGTACATAATAGTGAATAAGACAAATAAGGCCCCTACTCTCATGGAGTATTCTAGAAGGAGGAGACAGGCAGTAAAAAGTAGACAGATAAGATAATTAGAGATTCTAAGTGCTATGAAGGAGACCAGCAGGCTGACGCAGGAAGGGACCTACTTCTTAGTGGAAGTAGCACATGAACCGCACCTCCAAAATGAGAACAAGCCATCGGAACAAGAAGGAGGTCCCAGGCAGAGGGATGAGAGGTTGCAAAGGCCCTGAGGTGAGCAAGGGCTCCATGTGTTCAGGAGCCAGAAAAGCAGCCAAGGGGGCGGGGGTGAGGGCTGGACCTGGCGTGACGTGGGTGAGGCCCTCGTGTGACGGTCGCGGGGATGCCTTGACCTGGCGGCACCCGGTTCATAGGGTTGTGGGCCGAAGACGCAAGGGGATGTGTGCAAGGGCTCAGCTCCTGCCAGGTACCGGGTAAACGGTTAGTGAATGGGATCTGGCTTTTGGCCTCCTTTCCATGGCTGGTGCCGCCATCCCTCTCTCTCTTCCTCTCTCTCCTACAGTAGCCTGATTTCTTTCTAACCACTTTCCCTGACTCCATTCTCAGCCTGCTTTAGTCCATCCTCCCCAGTGACAGAATGAGCTCGATAAAAATGCGCGTCGGTCTCATGATCACGTCTCTTTCCTTCTTAGAAACCTCCTGCGCATCCCCGTCACGTACAGCCTCACGTCCTAGCCCCTTTGCTGGAAGGGAGCTCACTGCAGTGTGGCCCCTTGACCTCTGCAGCACCTTCTCGCCCTGTGCTCCGCCCCCCATCCCATACCGCACACCAGCTGTACCGGACAACTCGTGGGTCTCAAATGTGCCACTTTCAGCCTCGACTCATGCCAGCTCCCCTCCAGAATGCTCTAGAACGCTCTTCCTCCCTCTCCCTCCTCTGACTGGCACGTGCATTTCTTTGAAGATTCGGCTTAGAGTCATATTCTCTAAAGAGCCTTTCCTCATTCTTGCTCCTGTGGACTCCATCCCCCTGTATCACACTGTACTCCAGTTAGTCTGCAATGCTGTGTTTGTGCTCCTAGTGACCTTCTAGACTGACCTGCAGGGATGGCAGCAGCACCTGCTAATTTCTTCTTCCTCATTCCTAGCACAACGCCTGGCACACGAGCAATGGAGCCCTGGCTCCTTGGTGTCATTCCACTTGCACAAACGCAACTGTTTTCTCTCTCTCTCTCTCTCTCTCTCTCTCTGTCTCTCTCTCTCACATACACACACACGTACACACATGCACACTCACAGTGCATGTAAGTCTAAACGGCCATCCCTCCACCACCCTCCGTTCCACCCAATGAGTCTGGGGTCCACAGTAAGCATGAGGCGGATTCTGCATTCCCATGATGGGTCTTGGTTCCCATGCTCACGAATCTTAAAGATACAGTGTGCATCTCATGACATGGTCCCTCAGCTCAAATTCACTTCTTTATCTGGTGCTCGTAAGAAGAAACCACTATCTGGGCCAAGATTAAAAGGAAAATTGTCAGCATTGGAATTAGGGAGAGACTCTGTGTCATCTTAACACGACATATTCCCAAAGGATTTCTCCAGAGGAATTTTGACTGTATGCTGTCTTCCCTGTACATACTGGCTTTGTAACCTAATCTCCCAGTAGGATATATACCTTCTCTAAATGTTTATTGGGTTTATTGATTGGCTAGTAATTGGCAAAGTATGGGCACAAATTCAGATCATCCTATTTCTAATCTAGTGTTCTGCCCCCATCCTCAATTCAGTGTATAGAATCGCTCTTTTTTTAAAAAAATAAATTTATTTATTTATTTTTGGCTGTGTTGGGCCTTCGTTGCTTAACATGGGCTTTCTCTAGTTGAGGTGAATGGGGGCTACTCTTCGTTGCAGTGCACAGGCTTCTCATTGCGGTGGCTTCTCTTGTTGTGGAGCACGGGCTCTAGAGCGCAGGCTCAGTAGTTGTGGTGCACGGGCTTAGTTGCTCCGCAGCATGTAGGATCTTCCTGAACAAGGGCTCGAACCCATGTCCCCTGCATTGGCAGGCAGATTCTTAACCTGTGCCAACAGGGGAGTCCCTAGAATCACTCTTTTCTAAAAGTTGTTTGTACTCAGAAAAGGCAGATAGGGTAAAAGTGCCACGACGAGACGATTATCTGAAGCCAGCAGCCTTTGGACAATACTTTTGTATGTGACTCAAAGTCACAGAACTTTGAGCAATAACTTCAACATTAAGAAAAAGCTATCATGTGTTGCCAAAAGTGTTAAAGGGCAATGCTTTTATAATCCCTCTTTGGAAACTTATATTGAAATGGATTCTGTTCTTCTTATTTCTTGGTTACCAACTACTGAATTGAGACTTGGGTAACAGCTGATTTTAGAGCCACTATTCTCAGTGAAATGCAGAACTAGGGAGAGTGAAGTTTTCAGTAAACAACCCCTGTGAGTCTTTTCCCCAGTTTGCTTTTTGGCCCTTGCTGTTCTCTCTCCCTTGGTGATCTCACTGGCCTCCAGGCTCATCACCATTCCTGTCCTGATGAATCGTGACCCTGCATCGTGCTCCCAGGCCTTCTCTGCGTTCCTCCCAGGCCTCTGGGCATCTCTTCCTGAGGGCCCCACTGGCACCTGCTCAGGTGCCCCCACTTCCATTGCCCTACTCACCAGAAACCCCCTTCTCCAGAACCTCTGGGACAGGCACTGCTGTCCTCCATGTCAGCCGACGTCTCCTCTTCCAACCCCCAACACCTGATCAGCACATTCTGTACACTGTGTGTGTGATAGGTTTCCAGGGAGTATCACCGATCGGTTCCGGTCATTACTGCTCTAACTCCAGCCCATCCTGCCCATCTCTCAAGTAAATTGTTAGACCCATCCATGCGGTCTCTCTGGCCCAAATTGCCCTCTTCAAAACATCCTAACCCTCGACATATTTTTCTTCTAAGAATAACTTCTCAATTCCAAAAGCTTCAGTGACATTTTTCAATAGCTTATTGAATTATTCAATACAAACATCTCAATGTGGCACGTTGGATGGTTGCATATCCCTGTTGAAAATCACATCAATATCACTGATTAATCAATTCCCATGGCTGCCTTCCCTGAAAGGAACACTCCAGAAAAACCACGCCTTGTATTCCTGCCTTTGGTACATTTTTCTTCTCAGTCTCCTTCCTTGGGTCATTCTCTTCTATTTCTCCTATTTAAATAATGGCCTGAATAGGTCTCCATTCAATGCCTTGTCATTTAGGGAGTGTTTCGTGATTTTTTTTTTTCCCTCTATTGTACATTTCAATGCCTTGTCATTTAGGGAGTGTTTCGTGATTTTTTTTTTTCCCTCTATTGTACATTTCAATGCCTTGTCATTTAGGGAGTGTTCCCTGATTTTTTTTTTTTCCCTCTGTTGTACATTTCAATGCCTTGTCATTTAGGGAGTGTTCCCTGATTTTTCTTTTTTCCTCTATTGTACATTTTGTAAACCTTTGTTGTAACTCCTTTTTTTTTTTGGCTGGACCTCCAGGGAAGTCCCAGTTGTAACTCTTTTATGCCATTCTATAATCTTCTTTGAACTGTAATTATGAATGTGGATATCATATTACCCTGACAACTATTATCTCTTCAGCGTCTTTTACATTTTTGGCAGCTCAACATAGGGCACATCCAGTGGGATAAGAATAAATATTTATTGAACTGGAAATAACTGAAATAACATTTAATATGCCCCTCAGCACGGCTGCCAAGTCAGCTGCAAATCACCCCCTCCACTGCCCCCTTCACCACCACACACACACACACACACACACACACACACACACACAGAGCCTAGATTCCTTTGCCAAATCTTAGTAGGTCAGCTTCAGACAGCATCTTCCAGCATGTTCAGTTTTTCTGGGAATTTTCCTGAAGTCCTTTCTGCCCCTAGTCAACAGCGGTGGCACTGTTCTCTCTCTTCTGTTTTTCCAAAGCATCTTGCTCATCTTGGGAATGCTTCTCAATGCCAAGTTCATCCTGGGGGCAGCACCAGCTCAAGCCAAGGCCCAGCGTCTGTGAGCTTAACCAGTGGGCACCTAACTCTGCACCAAAGAAGTAAAAATAACAGCCTAACATCAGAGGACCCTATTTTAAAGACCAGATCTGGGTTTTTACAGGGCTGCTGCTCTGATGGCAGTAACCCATCATTTGATGAAGCAAATGACCCTGCTAAGAGTTTTAGTGATTTTTTTTCCTGGGTCTTGGAGTGGGCAATTTGCAGTCTTAGAAAGCTACATCCAAAGCAACCATTATAGGGAATTTCCTGCGCTGTGCGGCCAAAAAAAAAAAAAAAAGAAAAAAAGGGAACCCACTAAGTAGCAGTTATATCAGTTACTTTTCTCTTTTTTTCATATTCATTACTTGTATTTTCATCATTACATCATTACTGATTGCTTGACTTTATTTAGATCAAGAATGGTATGAAAGCAATGTGGCATGAACTTAAGGTAAAGAAAGCAAACATTCTGAGAGCCATTTTTTTACATGAACATGGATTATACCATTTAATGCAGACCAAAGGCCATGCAGTTTTTGCAGGTAGGTTTTACTTCTATTCAGATTCTTTTCATGTAGATCATAAAAATACAATACAGTGTGATGAGCCCAATTCAGAAATTACATGCTGCAGCCCATATTAACACTGACAGTTCCTAATAGAGGAAAAGAAAATTAAATTTTCTTTTTTTTATTTTTTGGCTGCGTTGGGTCATCATTGCTGCGTGTGGGCTTTCTCTAGTTGCCACGAGCAGGGGCTGCTCTTCATTGCAGTGCGAGGGCTTCTCATTGCGGTGGCTTCTCTTGTTGCGGAGCACGGGCTCTAGGCGCATGGGCTTCAGTAGTTGTGGCACACGGGCTCAGTAGTTGTGGCTTGCAGGATCAGTAGATTTGGCTCGCGGGCTCAGTAGTTGTGGCTTGCAGGATCAGTAGCTTTGGCTCGCGGGCTCAGTAGTTGTGGCTCACAGGCTCTAGAGAGCAGGTGCAGTAGTTGCAGTGCACGGGCTTAGTTGCTCCGCGGCATGTGGGATCTTCCCGGCCAGGGCTCGAACCCACGTCCCCTGCATTGGCAGGAGGATTCTTAACCACTGCGCCACCAAGGAAGTCCCGACAATTTTCTTGACCTAACTAACCAGTTCTTAATGTGGTTTCTCAACGCCTGTCTTTCATTCTCTGATCTGAATAGTACGTGACATTCTTTCTTGACATGCTTTTGGACAAAGCCATGAGTAGAAAAAGTTTTTTCCCAAGTATGTTTACCTTTTTTGAAAATTGAGATATAATTAAGACAAAATAGTATATCAGTTTCAGGTGTACAACACAATGAGTTAATGTTTGTATATCCTAAGAAATGGTTACCACAGTAGGTCTAGCTGGCATCCATTGCCACGCACGGTTGCAATTTTCTTTTCCTTGTGATGAGACCTGTTAAGATCTACTCTCTTAGCAACTTTAAAAGATACAATAATGTATTATTAACTGCAGTCACCATGCTGCACGTTGCATCCCTATGACTTAGTTATTTCATAACTGGAGGTCTGTACCTTTTGACCCCCTTCCTCCATTTTGCCTAACCCACCTCCACCTCTGGCAACCACCAATCTGTTCTCTGCATCTATGGGGTTTTTTTGTTGTTTTAGATTCACATGTGAGTGAGATCATACCATATTTATCTTTCTCTGTCTGACTTATTTCACTTAATGCCCTTGAGGTCATAAATGGCAAGATTTCCCTCTTTTTTATGGCTGAATGTATATGTGTGTGTGTGTTTGTGTGTGTGTTTTCAATTCCTTCAGATAAATTCCCAGAAGTGGAATTGATGGATCATATGGTAGTTCTGCTTTTAATTTTTTGAGGAACCTCCACGGTGGCTTCACCAATTTACATTCCCAATAACAGTACACAAGGGTTCCCTTTTCTCCACACCCTCACTGACACTTGTTATTTCTTGTCTTTTTTTTTTTTTTTTTTTTTTGCGGTACGCGGGCCTCTCACTGCTGTGGCCTCTCCCATTGCGGAGCACAGGCTCCGGACGCGCAGGCTCAGCCGCCATGGCTCACGGGCCCAGCCGCTTCGCGGCATGTGGGATCTTCCCAGACCGGGGCACGAACCCGTGTCCCCTGCATTGGCAGGCGGACACTCAACCCCTGCGCCACCAGGGAAGCCCTGTGCAGAAGGTTTTTAGTTCAATGTAGTCCCACTTGGTTTTGCTTTTTTGTTTTTTAATTTTTAAAATTTATTTATTTATTGGCTGCGTTGGGTCTTCATTGCTGCGCACGGGCTTTCTCTAGTTGCGGCGAGCGGGGGTTACTCTTGGTTGCTGTGCACGGCCTTCTCATTGCAGTGGCTTCTCTTGTTGCAGAGCACAGGGTCTAGGCGTGTGGCCTCCAGTAGTTGTGGCTTGCGGGCACTAGAGCGCAGGCTTGATAGTTGTGGCGCATAGGCTTAGTTGCTCCGCGGCATGTGGGCTCTTCCTGGACCAGGGCTTGAACCCATTTTCTCTGCATTGGCAGGTGGATTCTCAACCACTGCACCACCAGGGAAACCCTATTTTTGTTTTTGTTGCTTGTGCTTTTGGTGTCAGATCCAAAAAGTCATCACCAAGACCAATGTCAAGGAGCTTATCCCCCTACGTTTCTTTCTAGGAGTTCTGTGGTTTCACGTCTCACGTTCGGGAATTCCCTGGCCGTCCAGTGGTTAGGACTCCACGCTTTCACTGCCGAGGGCCCGGGTTCAGTCCCTGGTCAGGGAACTAAGATCCCACAAACCACACGGCACAGCCAGGAAAAAAAAAAAAGGTCTCACATTCAAGTCTTTAATCCTTTTTAAGTTATTTTTTGTATATGGTGTAAGATAGGGGTCCAGTTTCATTCTTTTGCATGCAGCTGTCCAGTTTTCCCAGCACCATTTATTGAAGAGACTGTCCTTTCTTTCCAAATATATTTACTTTGTATCCACTTCAATGCCATGTTTTCAGAGAATGGATGATTGGAGGTTGTTCTTTCAAAGCCTTTACTCTCGAGCTCTGTACTTATTTCCATGATATTCATTCCCCCATAATCTTTCTCTTCAACCAGATTTAAAAGATCAGAACTTAACTGTGAAAATATCAGAGGATAAAACTGCAGTCTTGCCTAAGCAGGCTGAAGATGCTAAGCTCATCCTAAAGGAGTTAGCTTCCTGCCGTGATCAGCCCCCTCTTCCAGGTATTTCCTCATTAGGCACCCCCTTCCCTAGCCCCAGTCCTCACATAATTCCTCCTTCATCGAAAATCTGTAATTCTGCCCTCAGTTCAAGTTGGAGCTACTTCTTTGAGCTCCTTGGGGTTCTACAGAAAAAAAGGCCCTCCTGCCTAGGACTCCAAATGCCCTCCCATGTCCCTTATGAAAACTGCCCACCCCAGACCCTGAAGTCCCGGCTAGGTGTCGGGGGGTCTCCTGGAGAGGCTGAACACTTCCCCATAGGGTTTCTCCTCCCTCTGGACTTTGGTCTGTCTAGACTAACTTCTCGCCACCCCACTTCCAAGAAAGCCTTCTTGGTTTCTCTCTGGTCAGATGTGCTATCACATTTTCAACTTTCTCCTGCACTTAATCTAAGCAAAACTCCCTAAAGCAGTTTTCCTGTAAAAATAGCCTCCTCTTTATTCTGTGCAGAATCTAGAAATATCACAACATTTAGAGCTGAAAGGAGCCTTAGGGAACATCTTTAGTTCCTAAAGTTGTACAAATATGGAAATTGAGAGTCAGAGAGATCAAATGGCTAGCTGACTACACTGTTCCGTAAGATGAGTTAACATTTGCTGGCTTCATTGCCCATTTATTATAAATTTTAATAAAAGCATTTCCGTTAATAAGACCACATATTTTTCTATTAATTCCTTCTTTACAGAAAGATGTGCCAAGTCATATGTGGGGTGGAGGGAGGAGGGGATTTTAGATATAGTTAACACTATAATAACAGTTATTTTCCTTTTAGGTTCTCCCTTCATTGTATAGGTTGCTACTAACACATTCTTATAACCACTGGGGAACATCTGTGTAGTTAGAATGGTTTAAGTGTATTCTTTTAGGTTCACTATAAAGTTACCCCACAAACGTACATCATTTCGTCCTCATGCCTCAGTGGTTCAGGGATATGTTTGGAAGGGTCATGTAGAGTTTTTTTGCACTACAATTTGCAGAATTTTTATGACCTGCGTGCACCTTTCACCCAGATCAATGGTTTCAGCATTTCCTCTCCTTCGATACTGATCAGTTATTGAACATCCTCTAGTTGGTATATCTTTCAGCAGTGACAGCTTAGGACCGATGGTATCTAGGATAACCAACCCATCCTGGTTTGCCCAGGACTTTTTCAGTTTTAGCACTAAAATAATCCCATGTCCCGGGAAATCCCTCAGTCCCGGGTGAACTGGACAGTTGGTCACCCTAAGTACTGCCCTTACACATTCCTGCTCATCTTTCCAACGCCCAAGGCCTCTCAGGACTGAGAATTAGTGCCCTAGGTATTTATGTTCCACAGAACAGCACTGATCATTTACTGGAAGAAGAAAAAAAAAAAAGAGATAACTGAAACTACTCCGTTCTGTAGGTTACAACACATTAAGACACACTGAGGGGTAGTAATCAAAACTACACTATCAGACCCGAGAGCCCTAACCAAAGCAGACCGGGCCTGAGCCTACCCTATTTATAACAATTTTCCCATTGTTTTTGAAGGGAAAGGATCAAGTTTAAGGATGTCATTTAAAGGGATGGATTGGTAAATATAAAATTTGAATCTAAAACCACTTGAACCAGTGGGAGAATCAAATGCAAAGATTTTCTTCAATTCAGTACAAATACAGAACATATCTTGGAGGCAAATTTTTTCCAGGTTTAATTTATGGGAAAGCAGAAGACACATCTGCTTTTGGGGATTTATCTAAGCACTCTGCCCTAACAAACTGTCTAAACTCAAGTAAATGACAGGTCCTATGGGGAAAGAAGCTAGTATGATAGTGGATTGAATAAACTGAAAACGAGTCAAGAATTTAATAGGGCTATTAAAATTATTTGTTGGAGGAAGCCACTGCCTATCTCTATTTTAAGACTTTTGTTTTCTTTGAGTATCTTCAAAATACAGATCTCTGGTAGCAGCTGAATGATAAAATATTGTCTCTTAGAAGAAATATCTCCTTGCAACTTCAACTTTCAAAACTATGGGGGTGGAGGAGTTTGGCAGTACTTTGTATGAGAAGGGTACCAGAAGAATATCCCAGATTTGGAAATATGTGGGACATGCAAGGTCTTCTCCTTAAGAATTTGCCATTTTTTTTTCTCAGAGCACACATTTGGAAACGGAAAAGTTGTATAGAAAGACAAAGAGTCACCAATTCTGTCCCTTGAGATTTAACAAAATATAGCCAAAGGTAAAATTAGTGTGTGTTTGTTTTTTTGCTTTTGTTTTTGCTTTTGCTTGGAAAACTGGAATTAAATCTGGGCCATTAACCACAAGAGGGAAAGAAATTTGCTACCCAAAGGAGGCTGCTAGGGACGTAGGAAAAAGCAGTGTGATCTTGGAAGAATGAGGCTAAGCTGGGGTGACGGTATGCGGAATAGTATATAGTAAAATACAGAAGGCTTCTTAGCCAGATTTACTTTCATAGACTTTCTATGATGCTTTTTAAAAAATTGGGACACTAAGGCACAGTGATCCCAAGAAACTTTCTTAAGGTCACATAGTAAACAGCAGAGCCCAATTTAAACCCGTTCCAAAGCCTTGGTCTTCGCCAGCATGCTCTATCACAACCTTTTTGCAGGGTGCACCAGCTCGCTGGGTCTCTGGAGAACAGGTTCAAGAGACTGCAGCTGGGAATGCAGGGCAGTTCCCTTACTCTGGGGTGTAGGGAGAGGGCTGAAGGGGCTGGAGCTGCCTTGATGGCTCCCATCTGTACTTTGGGGTCTTTTAGGTAAAGAATGACCCATCAAGCACTACTGTTCTGCTTCACTAAAGGTACCTAGGAAGGTGGGTGGGTGCTTCAGTTTCTATATGAACCAAGTCTGGCAACAGAGAGAGATTCTGTAAGTTTTGTTGAGTACGCCTTCTGTGCAAGGCATTGCTCTAAGCTCTTTTTATGTACTAATCTATTTAAATCTCTTTGGAACGCTATGAAATCAGTGTTCCTAATATATTTGTTTTACAGAAGAAGGGAAGCCGAGGCATATAGCCCAGTGCTCTGCACTGTAACCCCAACAGGGTATGCAACGGGATTCATGCAGCAGGTACAAGGGTGACCAACATTACCATTTTCCCTCATTTCACATTTCTTCCTCTGGAAAGTGATTGCAAAGACTCTGATATTACAAAATTTAGGCCTGGAGAAACTTGATTATTATCTAGAAAAGAAATCAGCCAGTGACATACAGCCTGGGGGCTAAATCTGGCCTATTTTTGTATTGGCCACAAGCTAAGAATGATTTTACATTTTTAAATGGTTGTAAAAGAAAAAAAAATTATTTTATGACATGAAAATAAGAAATTGAGTTATCAGTGTCCATGAATAAAGTTTTAGCAGGACACAACCTCATACGGTTATGGCGACTTTCAGAATTTTCAGAACACAGTCATAGAGTTGAGTGGTTGCCTCAGAAACCAAAGGGCTCTCAAGCCTAAAATATTTACTACCTGGCCCTTTACAGAAAAAGCACTGACGTCTGATATAGAAGCATGTGGTAGACATATTTGCCTAACATTTTTTTCAGAAAAAGTTTTGTCAGAATTGTGAGTTTCCTAGATAATTTAAAGGCTGCCCTTTTGTGCACAAAATGGTTAATTAAAAAAAAAACTATTTGAATAAACATATTTCAGAAATTCCTTTTTAAATAAACTATGCAAAATATATGTACAAGAATATATTAATAAATTTATATTTCACTGAGTGTTCCTACTCTGCTTGTTTTCAACCCCAAAGCACTGGGTTGGCCTTCACAGTTTTCAAGCCCTTTCATTAACTTATTTGATAATTTTAAATACTAGAGGTATTGATCTATAGTAATAAAATGGTCATGGGGCTGTACAAATGCCAGTCATTCTTTAATTGAATGATCTTGCACTGTTTTTGGAGTTTTTCTTTTCTTTTTTTTTTTTTTAATTGAAGTATAGTTGATTTCCAGTATTATGTTAGTTTTAGGTATACAGCAAAGTGACTCAGTTAAGTGTGTGTGTGTGTGTGTGTGTGTAATTTTATTTTTAGATTATTTTTCATTATAGGTTATTACAAGGTATTGAATATAGTTCCCTGTGCTATACAGTAAATCCTTGTTATTTATTTTATATATAGTAGTCTGTATCTGTTAATCCCATACTCCTAATTTATCTCCCCCCTTTCCCCTTTGGTAACCATAAGTTTGTTTTCTATGTCTATGAGTCTGTTTCTGTTTTGTATATAGATTCATTTGTAGTAATTTTTAGATTCCACATATAAGTGATATCATATTTGTCTTTGTCTGACTTACTTCACTTAGTATGCTATTCTCTAAGTCCATTCATGTTGCTGCAAATGGCAATGTTCCATCCTTTTTTATGGCTAAGCAATATTCTATTGTGTGTGTGTGTGTGTATATATATATATATATATATATATATATATATATACACCACATCTTCTTAAGCCAATCGTCTGTTGATTGGTACTTGGGTTGTTTCCATGTCTTGGCTATTGTAAATAGTGCTGCTATGAACCTTGGGGTGCACATGTCTTTTCAAATTCAGGTTTTCATCTTTTCTGGATATATGCCTGGGAGTGGGATTGCTGGATCATTTGGTAGCTCTATTTTTAGTTTTTAATGGAAACTTTTGGAGTTTATCTCAAACCTACTTCACTCTGAGTATATCACTTATTGCTGACAAAAGGGCGCCCAATCTACCAGTTCTATATGCCTCTTCTAATTTGTGATTTCTTATCTGCTTAGATCTGAGAAAGTTTGTTATGATTGTGTCTAAACTAAAAGTGAATAAGCTAAGTCTCAAGAGAGCTTCATACAGAGGAGCTTTGATGCTTAAACCAAAGACGATAAAGTGCATCCTGGGGGCCAGTGCAGTCTCCAGGGTGCATATGTGTGCATGCACTCGTGTCTTAAAAATTTGTTCATTACTTGATAACATGTAAAGAGTTTGGAAATTTTTTCAAATAAAATTCAGATTTCTCCTTCCTCTCCAAATATCTGAGGAGCTGGCAGCACTGGCCCCATGACCCCACGTTATTCAGGGCTGACTTTGAGAAGGAGGGGCGTGCTTTAGGTGGGGCAAGCACCTGAAGGCTCTTTACCCCCATCTGCACCCTCCCTCAATGTCCACAACACCGCGGCCAAGTGTTTGCTGCCGCTCGTGAACTCACTAGCCCTGTTTTTGTTGCCCTCCACCAGCTTCACCAGCTTTTTTCACTTACTTTCTCGCTTACCTGCCTGTACACATTTGAGTGTGTGAATCCAGCCTACCAAGTGTGATCATTATTTTGGTTGCTGGGAGATGTTTTCTTGTTTACTGTCTGGGTCTCGCTTGTGGCCAGTGTTTGAGGTTGTCAGAATGACATCACCAAAGCCTTCGATGAGAAGCAGGATGGTGTAACCTTGGGAGAGATGAGACGGCCTGGCAAAAAACATTGCCTTGATTCAATAGCCAGTAACTGTGCCGAAAGAAGCAATCAGAGGTAAAGGAGAACTCTAAGGACTTGGGAACAGGTCAGGCCCAGACTGTAGCCCTGCCCCTGCAAGAAGTCATTCACGTTTGCCTCTGAGACACCAGCGGGGGTAGGTGCACAGCTCAAATGAGGTTAATGAGAGCTAAAGTGACTGTAAAGGAAAAAATATCCCACCGCGTTCTCCAGAACCCCCCCCCATAGCCTAGCCTTTTGTTTTAAGGTTTGAGCCAAGCGAATTTTGTGTTGTTAGTGGCTGTCCTTGTGCTGTCTCCTTGATTGTGACAGTAAAGGTTATCCTGGGGGCAGAGAGAGGCAGGGAGTGATACAAAATGTCCACTTGACGACCGTTTTCAATATGGTAAGCCAGCTAGAGTGAAGAGAGCAGAAATCCTGTCCTGGTTGGAAGTTAATAGCTTAGCCTGCCCAATTATTTGCTGGAAGAAAATTCCTGTTCAGTTGCCACAGATACCAGGCCAAACAAACCTACAGCTGGGCCAGCCGCTAAAAAAGGCATCGCATTCTAATCTCTGGCTGTTCATCTAAATCATTGTAAATAAGGCAGAACAGACCAGAGAAGGGGTTTGGGATCCTGCTATTTTGAGCTGTTAATCACATTGTACCCCCTTCTCATTTGCAACCTGCTTTGACTAAATCATGTTGAAAGATTTGTTGAGTTTGCTTTGCATTGGCATTGGATCAGAGCTCCCCCTTGTAGGATCAAGGGTCGAGACAAAAGGAGGGGGAAAACCAACAGAACCTGCAATGAGAGCCCTTTGTGCCCACTTCTCTCTGCCTCTCCTCCCAAGTTCTGCTGATTCCTGCCATTCACTTCGCAGAAAAGGGTGTGGGTCTAGTAAGAACAAAGGGAACGGAAGGTATCAAAGCAGACTATTCAGTACTTCCCTTCATGAACCCACATTTCTAGGATTCCCCCACCCCCCAGGGGGGTGAAAGAAGATAATGATGGGGAAGGAAAAGAGTGAAATTTAACCTTCATTCTTTTAGAGTGGCAATAAATCAACCCATCTGAAAGCCTTAAGAATGTAAATGTTTTTCTTTTCCGTTACTAAGAACAGAAATCAAAATATCAGTTCCTTAACAGGGTCAGAAATGCTGGATGTTTTTCGAAAGGGAAACAACAGCAACAATAATCGCTAATGCTTATTGAACATACACGACCAGATACATAAACCCTGAACAAGAGTTACTCGCTTAATGTTCTTAACAACCACGTGATATAGGAACCACTGTTATTTCCCATCTTGCAGACAAAGAACCTGATGCTTAGAGAGGTTAAGTAACTCCACCCTGCTCGTATAGCTGGTCAGTGACCAGCTGCGATTTGAAGCTAATTAGACTGGCTCCACCTGGACCAGGGAGCTGCAGAACTAAGGCTCTGGCTTCTATCTGCCTGAGTGACTTTGAAAAAATCATTTGTATTGGTCTTAGTTTGCTCATCTGTGATATACAGAGTTGTGTTAGGTGATCTTTAAGAAGCCTGCCAACTCTTTGGGCCTATCTCCAAATCAGTATCTGTCATGTTGACCGAAAAAAAAATCGCACAACCTAAAAATTGAGAATTATGTTTTATTCTGTGGACATTCTGAGGACTTCAAGCCTGGGACAGCTCCGAAGAGGTCAGGGAGGAACCAGGATACACAGGAGTTTTTGCAACAAAGACCAGGTAGTTGGACGATCAAAACATTACTGTTAATTAAAGAAAACCAGGCATCTCAAGTAACTGAATATAGCACTTTCCTATGTATGAGAAGATGCAGAAGTTTGGGCTCATCGAAATCATTCCTTTGATAGGTACCTCAGCTCTCTGGGGCCAGTATCCTGTGCTTTCTCATCTCATCTCCCCAGGGTGCACCCCTGGGGGTGGCTGCAGTGGCAGGCATCATGATGTCTTCATGGCAGGCATCCTGTTTCCATCTTGAGCTCCCTCAGGGTTCCCCATCAGGGGCGGCTGTCATGTGATGGCTTGATGGCTACAACATCCTTTGTTTACTGATGCGGCAGGCAACGTTTTTCATTCTCAGTCACATCCATGCTACTGTTGTCATTCATTAGTCCAGAGCTGTAGGACATGAAGGGGTGGTGTGGGACGGGAAGGGACACAGGGAGATTGCTGCGTTACACACCAGTGTCTTCCTAACAGAAGCAGCTGCTTCAGTTGCCACGTCAGGCCCAGACAGGTAGGAGAGTTGGGTTGACTGCGGGAGTGGGATGGGAGCAGGGCCACTTTTAGCTCCTGTGGCTGCCAGAGTTGATCCGTTAGTTGGGCCAGTAACTTTCCTCCAGAAGCGTCCTTACCACGGGCATTAGTCTGCAACGCACTCCATGTTTGCTGAGCACTGGAGGCACCTGGCACAGGTGACCTAAGAGAAAGCATCTGCAGTGTGACCAGAACTGCTGGGCCTCTCTTCCTGGCTCCCCTGAATTACCCTGACGATACTTCCAGGAATTTTGCAGCAGCCCTGGAAGCCTTTGTTCTTTCTTCAGAGTAAGGAAGTGGGAGAGGGGGTTGGGTAGAAAGGAGAATCTTTTGAGTTCTATGAAACGACCTCTAATCTGAAGATGTCTGGCTTTTAAAGAGACCCAGTGGCTAGTCACTCCACATATGGTAGATAATACTGTGTCAACAGCTCAAGTTATCTGAAGCTCTGTGTGAAATGGGAACCAACTCTTGCTCTCTAGGAACAGTGAGTATCACCTTTCTCCCAGGGAGACGAACTAAGGTGTGTTTATTTCATTTATGCCTCCACACCCACCCTTTAATGTCAAAAGTCACTAGCTTCCTTCTACCCTCATCTCATGCCCCCAAGAGTGTAATTCTTATTTCCCTCTACTCACAGCCTGCACAGACATATATGTACTATGTAACATCATCAGAAATTGTCTGATTTAATTCAGGGAACACCTACCTCTCTATTAGACTTTTTTTTTTTCCCCCTCGCCTCTGACAATCTTCTACTTAGGCATGTTGCAAGGGCATTTTTCCTTATCTGTGTCTGTATACGCCCGGAGGTAGAGGTATCACTGAGAGGAAAAGAAGTGGCAGAGAAACAGGAAGAGAAATAAACCCGCGGAGCAGAAGTCCAAAGGCTGTAGTTTCCAAGGACTGCTAGCGGGTTGCGGGGCTAACCAGAAAAATGAGAACCACTTAATTCGAAAAGGAAGGGGAAAGCCTAAGACTAGAAGGGAGATCAGATCGGAATAGATTGGATGGAGGGGGTGGGATAAAGCCAGAGAAACAGCCTGCGTGAAACGAGCCGTCCGTCATTCCAGACCAGAACGCAACTTGCTAAGATCCACTGGCGTCTTGTATGCAAATGAGAAGGGCTTCCCGGAGGCTGGGCTGAGCCAGACGCATTCTACTAGCAGCCGGGATTCAGCACCGAGGCTTGAAGACCAGTGCGCGTTAAGAAGCATCTCTGGCCATCACCAAGAGAGGATGGATGCCACCCAGAAGCAGAGAATAAATGAGGATTAAAGGACCCGGGAAAAGGAAGCCCTCTTGAGAAACTGTTGAAATTCAAGATTGGCAAAGGAGGTTCAATTCCACTTCTTCACACTTGTGGTTTCAAGAACCGATGGTTTCTCAATCCCTGGAGAGAGACTCCTTCCCCAGGGAAGTGAAAATAATGAGCTTTTGGAGGTATTGCTTTTTTGCTTTCACGGTGGTCAGTGTGGTTATTTTTGTGATACTTTACAATAGCCAGTTAAGCCAGCCAAAAAGTTACGGGAGGCTGAATAGTTCCAATGAAAGGGATTTTAGGATGCATGCCTGTAATTATGCCTTAGAAGATAAGTCATCCTTTTTGTGGGAAAAGACACTGACATCACCTGTGGGAAGTGTCCCTTGCAAGGACTACCTGATCCAGAATCACTACATCACGAGCCCCCTGTCGAAAGAAGAAGCTGTGTTCCCTTTGGCATATGTCATGGTCATCCATAAGGACTTCGATACTTTCGAAAGACTCTTCAGAGCTGTCTATATGCCCCAAAACGTCTACTGCATTCATGTGGATGAGAAAGCCACAACTCAGTTTAAGAAATCTGTGTGGCAGCTACTGAGCTGCTTCCAGAATGCTTTTCTTGCTTCAAAGGTAGAGCCTGTGGTCTATGCAGGAATTTCCAGGCTCCAGGCTGACCTGAACTGCCTGGAAGACCTTTTAGCTTCTGAAGTTCCGTGGAAGTACGCCATCAACACCTGTGGGCAAGATTTTCCCCTGAAAACCAACAGGGAGATCATTCAGTATCTGAAAAGATTTAAAGGGAAAAACATTACCCCGGGGGTCCTGCCTCCCAATCATGCAATAAAGCGGACTAAATATGTCCACCGAGAGCACTTAGGCAGAGGTGGCTCTTTTGTGAAAAATACTAATATTTTGAAAACCTCCCCTCCACACCAGCTGACCATCTACTTTGGCACTGCCTATGTGGCCCTTACCAGAGAGTTTGTCAAGTTTGTCTTCCAAGACCAAAGGGCCATTGATCTGCTACACTGGTCCAAAGATACCTTTTCCCCTGATGAACATTTCTGGGTGACACTTAATAGGATCCCAGGTAGGTACGAATTTCCATTCCCATTTTTTCTTATCCATACTCAGTTGAGTTTGCTAACATTCAGCTCCTCTTTGAAATGATCTGGAAAAAAAAATAAATGCTTAGAAAGCTATTAGTCTGCTTGCTTTTTAGTGACCGTTTGGTGACAGCTCTACTGTCTTATGACTGTGCTATATAGAGATAGAATAAATATGCCGGGTTCCCGGAGTTCCGGCAAAACTACCTTTGAAGGTGTATCACATGGTTCCCGACCTTTGGCTCAGTCTTTTTTCTTTAAATTGAGATATAATCGACATACAGTAGCTCAGTCTTTGGAATGAATGTCTTTCGTAGTCCTTGATAAGCACAGCTATAACATAATGAGACATTTTGAATAAGCATTGTAGAATTTAGGAGTTGAAATAGGTAGTGTTTCTTTCAGAGGCTGTTACACAGTATTACACTGATGCTTAAAGTTCACGGGTCGGGGGGCGCGGGAGGTGGGGGGGGTGTCTGTTTTCAGAATCTTCGACTCCTCTTTAGATGTTTCCAAATTATCACTGTGGCTTAAACGTTTCCAGTCTTAGGCCTGAACAGGTGTCCAGGTCTCAACCGACTGGGTTCAGTAAATCTACTCTGATACTTTATTGCCTGGAAGAATGGGTAACAGTGAGTTGAAACATACGAGAGAGATTCTAGCTGGAGTTGACCCAAAGTCAGCTCTCAATTTTTAAGCCCATTTTCTTATTAGAAGTTTGCATTTGCAGCCTCTTGTTTTTATATACTGTGAAGTCTTTCCCGTTGTTCATGATAATTTGGGGCCAAAGTATCAGAGGCGTGCAGGCAGAAAACAGCACCAAACTCCCTCTGTGATTTAGGACTGGGTTTCTTTTCAAAAGTCTGTTTTCCATATGTTGTCTAGGAAGACGTATGTGACCCGTAGGGCCTCTTCCTGGTGATGTCCCAATGCACCGGTTTCTACTATTGTACCAGCGTGGGTGTGGGCGTCAGCTCTGTGGGGAGGTGACCCCATGCCTGCCATGCTTGAAATACCCCCCTGCTCTTGCCTGTATCATCGTTATTGTTGACACGTGTGGGTGCTACCTTCATATCTGCAAGTAGACTTATAGCAATTATTAGGTGCTCGATGACTCAACGTCCCTAAGTGCTAATCTAGAATGGTGGTTATAGAAACCTACTTAGAGAGGGGCAGAAAAAGGACCTGCAAGGTGGCTGGGGACAGAGGCCTGCAGTTAATTTCAGACGATACTAGGTTAACAGTTCACAAAGACTTGCAGGAGGGGGAGTGAATCAACATGTATCACAGTGAAGTGAGCGTCCTACTTATTCACACAAAAGCATTTCACACACGTGTAAACCTACTGTACGTGGCATCTGACGCCGTTCTTGTTAATACAGTTTGTGCCAGATGGGTTACGCTCTACATCATCTCTTTGAATTATGAGAAATTCTCATTGTTATCCTCGCGTACAGATGAGGAAAATGAGGCTTAGAGAGAGTGAAGTATGTGCTCGTATCACACAGCTTGTCCAAGGCAAAGCTGGGATCTGACTCTGGATTCGTGTGGCCTAAAGTCTGAAGTGTTCTCTTGCACCAGGAAAAGGAATAGTCGTTTTTTCTTTCCTGTATAGCTAAAGCGAATTCCATGCAGAACTCCAGAAAGGTAAAAAAGGTGAGGTTGAGGGGCCTCCCTGGTGGCGCAGGGGTTGAGAGTCCGCCTGCCGATGCAGGGGACACGGGTTTGTGCCCTGGTCCGGGAAGATCCCACATGCCTTGGAGTGGCTGGGCCCGTGAGCCATGGCCAATGGGCCTGCGCGTCCGGAGCCTGTGCTCCGCAACGGGAGAGGCCACAACAGTGAGAGGCCCGCGTACCGCAAAAAAAAAAAAAAAAAAAAGTGAGGTTGGGGAAAAAGTGCAGAGGGCAATGGAAGTAGGCCCTACCTGACCACGCTAAGCTGGAAATAAGGTTAGCAGGGATATGGGTGCGTGTGTGCGTGCGTGTGTTTTGGAATCATAGGAAGTTGTCCTGCTGGAACCAGTTGCCACACCCCACCCAGGCTTCTGTGCCTGCTCCCACAGGCCCCATCCAAAACAGGCTTTGGTCTGGCTCTCCCTTCTCTGAGCCAGTGGAAGTGGAAAGCGTTCCTCAGGTCGTGTGCTCACAGAGGCTGGTGGGCGAGGCGCAGCCAGGGTGAATTTGAACCTGATCACTATTATGATAACAAAAGAAAATGAAGTATCTTGAGGACGTTATCTTCCTACAGAATAGAAAAGAAGTCTTCAGAAAAATAATAGAACATTCTGACACGTCTATTTTCAGCACTCAACAAATATTTATTTAGCCCTGCTAAATAAATTTAGCGTGGTACCCGGCACTATTCTGTACACTGAGGGTGGCTCTGGAAGCAGATGACTATGACCTTATGGAATTTAAGTTTGGAGATTTGAGTGGTTGAGTATTAAGTGTAGTGACTCTTTAGTATATGGGGCTAATTTTAGTATGTTGAGCTAATTTTCCCCCTGCTCGGACCCCTAAAAATGTTGTGGGTTTTTTGTTTTTTTTCCTGAATATCTGTCCCTATTTTAAAAACGTTTTTTAAAAGCTTTTTTTAAAAAAACAGTAAATCTATTCATGAGTTTTAACATTTTAAAATTTTATACTCCATCAGCTGCTGGTTTTAATGCTTCCTTATATTCTTCCAGAGATATTTTATTAAGTTTATAGACAAAACTAATTAAGCATCATGTGTGGAAAACAGCATATGTACTTTTTTTTTAAGTTCACCACAAAAATACACAAAAAGAAAAATGGTCCTTATTTTAGGCACCCTATTGTCTGTAAGTGAGAAACAAAAAACTACAAGATGTATTCTTTGTTTAAATAGATCATATGCAGACATTCAGGAAGCTAATTTTCATTTAAAAGCTCAACTATTTTTTTTTAAATTTTGAAGCATTTTTAAATCTAGGTGCAAGGAATTTTGCAGGGCAAAGGCGCCAAGGAGCTTTGCTTCCAGAGTCAAGGGATGGTGGCTGTACAGAACTCTCAGATAGGCTGGTAGAATACCTGTCATTCCCTTCCTTAAAGCTTTTCAGTGACTTCCTTATCTTGAGGCTCAAGTTGAAGGTCTTTTTTTTGGGGGGGGCCGCACCCCGCGGCCTGCGGGATCTTAGTTCCCCGACCAGGGATCGAACCCCCGCCGCCACCCCTACCCCGCTTTCGGCAGTGAAAGCGCAGAATCCTCACCAACCACTAGATGGCCAGGGAACTCCCAAAGGCAGCATAACCTCTGTGACCCGACTTCCCCTCCTGCCCCGCCCCATCTCTCTACCCTCAGTTCTTCTTTCCTGACACCTCACACTTCATGTTCCAGCAACTGCTTGGTCCTGCACACTTCTGCGATTTTCACTTAAATTTTTTCTGGTGGCTTTTTATGATGTCTTCTCTGGGCCACTTCCTATCATCTCTCTCTGACTAATCCCATTCATCCTTTGTAACCCTCCTTGGATGTCACCTCCTTCAGAAGCCATGCCTGATAACCCACCTCCCAGATGGTTGGTACGCCAGCTCTGGGTTCTCCTGTACTCCCTGACACTGCTGCCAGCATTGAATTATAATTACCTGCTAAGTGAAAATTTCTTCTGCCCTTCCTCCGCAGGGTTTGGGTTCCTTAAGGGTGAGAAATATGACATCCATTTTTATCTTCCCCATCACTACCCTGACACTGCGACCTATCACTGTGCCTGACCTGAAGATACGGGTACAGTGCTAGATGCTCGTGGGTTGGGTCTGGGGAGGGGCTGGATGGTTATGAGAAGATCAGAGGGTGGTGCCCCCTACCTGGGGTGGGTAGGGTGAAGGTCATTTTCGACAGAATTAGAGAAACAATGGGTAAGTTACTGCTTGAATGTCCAGTTTCATAATAGCCAGGCCAACAAATGATACCAGTAAAGATAAAGATATCCAATACCTTGTAGAATTAGCAAGAGTTCCAGTTGAAATATTAAGAGGGCAGAATCCTTCCTTAGAACATCTGGTTCCCAGGTAGCCAGCCTGGGAACAGGTTGGCCCATCATGCCCTTCATTCTGATGACCAGAGAAAGCACTGGTACCCTATGTGAACTCCTCCAGTTAGTTTCTGTTTTACCTGCACCTGGTTTGAGATTCTCCCACTACTTGGCACTTACCCAACCCTGCTGTTTGTCCCATTCCTGGCCTACTCTTGGTTCCTGCGGTGGGCTTCTTCTGTTTGAATTTGACCTCAGCTACTGGCTTGGGGCAAAAAAAGTGAGCCTAAGGAAATGAAAGGTTAAGGAAAGACAACAATAGAAAGAAACTTGAGAAACATTTCTCCAGGTGTAGCTCTCAGCAAATGTAAACACTGAGTTATTTGGAAGGTATGTGTTGACGGAAAGGTTACCAGGGGCTTAAATCTGGGTGGGGCTGGCTCAGCCCCAGGCTTTTTCGAAGTATGTGTTGTGTTTTCTGTACATCAGCCTAAATTTACAGTTCAGTTGCTAGCACCACAAAGGATGCGTTCAGTTACACTGATTTTACCAGAGACCAAGAATTATAACCATTGATGGACTGGTAGAATCATGTTTTAATGAACATCATTAGAACATTCAGGTTTATAATAAAGTTATCTTGGGGGGGCGGATGATAATCTACACTGGTACTTATTGTGTCGATATGGAGATAAATTCAGATTGAAGGAGAAATTACACAAAACAGACACTTCCTTGGCTTCTTGTCTATTGAACAGAGTTTTCGAATGACCTGACTTTTGTATGGCCAGATAATATTAAATACACATAATAAATTTGGACATGATTTTCAAAATGTTGTATTAGCTATGTGGGCTTGTTTGGGTTCTTTTGCCTCCTTGGTAAGTGCTCTAGGCAATTTGGGGCAGTCATTTGGGTGAGGTCATAGGGCAAGGCTTATAATCTACAAGGTATCCTGGCTCTTGGGAACCCAGATGCCATGCTCCTTGTAGAGAAACCATAGGCAGGTTACAGAGTATTTGCTTAATTAAACTATACTGAAGCTGGAGCTATTTGAAAGCTCATTTATAATGCCTCTGGACATTGACTGTGCTGTATAATACTTGGATCATCTTCATTGGGGAATCTGTGCCCGAATATTTTTTGCCCCTGCTACCCTGTGAAGGAAATAATCTGGAAATACTGCCCTTAATTAGCTTTTAACCCCTAATCCCTAGAACAACATTATGCAAGACAAGAAAATTTGGATTTTAGTATATGTGCACATTTAATTAAGTACAAATACCGTTGCAATTGGTAAATAAGCTGAACTTAGCATGAATTTAATTCTTGCAGAAAGGATTAATGTATTGATAGGTACTGCTTTAGAACTGGCAAGGCCATTTTTCCAGCTTTCCTTCCACCTCTAGTTATTTTCTACCAACTGTCTGAAACTAATCTTTTCTAGAAACATCAAGGTTTTAGTTTTTTTTTTTTTTTTAACAAAGCATAGTATTGCATTTCAATTACTCTTTTTTTTGGCCACACCATGCAGCATGCGGGATCTTAGTTCCCCAACCAGGGCTTGAACCTGTGCCCCCTGCAGTGGAAGCATGGAGTCCTAACCACTGGACTGCCAGGGAATTCCCTCAATGATTCTTTAAAACAGTAACATATTAGTTGCATATCAAAATCATAATAGATATATAATCAGTGTCTCCATGATTTCGTTATCATCTGTATCTCTGCTTTCTCTGAACCACGGCAACAGAATCTCCTGATATCCCCCCTGGAGTCCACATGATACTATGAAAAGGCTTTGCAACCTGATAAGTGTAGTTTACGTCTTGGCTCCCATTACCTGCTAACTATGTGATACTGGTCTTAGTCTACGCTGAGTCTCAGTTTACCCATCTGTGATGATGGAAATAATAAATAGTATTTAGTTTCAGGATAAGTTATCAATATTAAATAAGATAATGTATGTAGTGCAGTGGTTACCAAACAGAGCAGGCTTTAGAATCCACTGTAGGGCCTGTTAAAACACAGATTGCTGGGTCCCAGCCCCAGGGTTTCTGATTCAGCAGGACAGGAGCAGGCCCCAGAATTTGTAGTTCTAACAAGTTACCAGGGGATAACCTTGCTAGAAGCCCACCTTGAGAACCGCTGGCACAGACCATCTTTTACAGATTGGCACGTTCCCAGGTTTGCAGCAAATGCTGGTTCTGTTTATTTCCATCTCCTTAACTGAGAAAAAAGGCAGCCACCAGTAAAAACGAAAGTGAATTTGTATAAGGCAAAGCTTTACAGTGTTGGTTGCTTATGGAGGATACTGTTAAAGTGCTGTGCAGATGACTGATGCTTGGGAAGGACTCGTGTCGAAGAAATATCCGGGGCTTTGGAGTGAGACAAACCTGATGATGAATTTCAGCTCCGCCCTTATTAGCTTTGTGGCCTTGTGTACCAGAACCTTAAGCTCCTCAACTGCACAGTCACAATAAGGTGGCTACTTAGTAAACTTGTTTTGAGAATTGAATGAAAATATTGGGAGTAAAGTGAGAGGTGAAGTGTTTTTCTATTTATTAATATGGTCTAGAATTCCTAAACTAATGAGATTCTCAAGGAAGGTGTTAAATAAAATCCATTTAAATGTCTTTTCATACAAAAGGACGTCTGCACCATGGCTCCACAACCATGTAAAACTAGATGTAAATACACCCAAAGAGGAATAGGAGGAAGTAGAAGAAAATTTAAGCAGTTTAACATGTTGGGATGAGTACTTATTTTTTATAATTTTGATTTCCCTTAACACTATTGGTGTAAATTCTGAATACTGAAAAACCTCGCTTAGGTTTTACAATAATACTGTGAAGTATGTTCTCACATCCATGAGAAGAGTGTTTCCTTAAAAATGCAAAGGACGAGTGTCTTCAGTACTCTATTTTTGAGATCACACCACATGAAAGGAACAGGAGTTGGGATTAATAGGATTGTTTTATTTTCTTAAACCTTACCATGTACAGATGTCTGTTTAGAATAGATGTAATTTCTTGGAAAAGGAAATCAACATAGCCAAGACTTGAAAGAAGTTAGAGAGTCTTTTCACAATCATTCTGTACAGGTTTCTGCTGACTGAACCACATCCTTCCCATTTCAGTGTTCAAACAAACGTTGCCCCTCCTAGCTACTTACACAGGGATCATTTTAAAACTCTGTTATGAAATTTACAAACAGAATGGAGAATGATACAGTAAATCCTGACGTGCCCATCAGCCATTTTCAACAACCATCAACATACTACACATACTAAAAGCAAGAAAACTTAAAATTTATGACATCACTGAGTTGACTCAAATTTTCAGAAATGAGTAACTTCCTTTTTTTCAAAAGAAATGGAAAATGCCAATATTCCAGGCTAAGGCTTTCTATATATCCCATAACAACGATTTGCTGAAAAGTGAAAACCTTTTTAACCCAACTTTTCGGACATATTATATCAACCATATTGAGTTTTCTTCTTCCTTTTTTATTTTTATTTATTTATTTTGGCCACACCGCACAGCTCGCAGGATCTTAATTCCCTGACCAGGGATTGAACCCAGGCCCTGGCTGTGAAAGCTCCAAGCCCTAACCACTGGACTGCCAGGGAACTCCCTCTTCTTCCTTTTTTAAATGGACAAAACTGAATCTATAAGCACAAGTTCTTCAAGCATTAGAGGCAATAATGCTTGTTAAGATGTTCATTTTCTTGGCCTTCCTCTTCCTGCAGGGAATGTGGGAGGAGTGTGTTACTAAGAGTAAGACTTGATTAGTGTGCAGTGTTTAGAGATACTTTTTCCATCTCTTCTAGCGTCTGAATATTCTGCTTCGTCTATATAGGAAAAAAAAAAGACGAATTGATAGTCTTATTATTTTATGAGTCCCCTGTATGTTTGAATTTGGAATTGACTTGAAGATATTTTGCAAATTTCAGCCAAATCTTAATGTATTTCCTGTTACCAGATGTTCTCATGGGCCTCTGTTGGGTTCAATCGTCTTGTTAATTTTTTATGTATATAATGTAATCTGAGATTGAAGGTTTCTCTGGTCTTACAGGGCAGCGTGGAGGGAAGAAAATGGACTCTGGCCTTCTGGCCTTGTCAGCTAACAGCTTGTCTGACACAAACTGTTAACCAACCTTGGCCTCAATTAATTTGGGTTTTAGGACTTAAAGTTTAGAAGGAATTTCTAGCTCCAGCCACTGGACCCTGTAAGAGGGGCCAGTGACCTAGATATTAGATATGCACATGACAAAATTATTTTCTAGGTTCTAGGCTCTGTCCTTAATTAGCTGTTTGACCTTGGGCATGTCATTTAACCTCTCTGGGCCTCAGCTTCCCCCTCTGTAAAATGAGGAATTTGAGCCAGGTAGTGAGAAGGTGCCCACTGAATGTCGTTTTGGTGATAGGTTTTTTTTTTCTTCTTTTTTTTTTTTAAGTGGATGATTCTGGAAGGAGTAGAAACTCGGAATGCCTACTTCAAAAATAACAAAATGATTTTGTGAAGTGGATGGGTAATTTCATACTAGAGTTGGAAAGGATAATCTCCTCATTTAAGATTAGAGAAACCAAAGCCCAGGAAGGTGAAGTGATTTCTTTGGGTCACATGCTTTAGCAGCTGATCTGGGTCACGAAGGTGGGACTTGTAAGTCATAATACAATAGACTTTATATATTTAGTGCTTCTCATAATTTCTCTCTGAAATACCCTAGGTACTGGAGGAAAAGGGCAGTAACTACATTTTGGTATGTATGTTGTCTAATACTGAACGATGGGTTTTAATGACAGGATTCCATAAAAAGTGTTCAGAATTCATTTTTTAAAAGATAGTGAATATTACTATTTCTCAAATGAAAAATTCCCTGGGTATACTACAAAATAGAATTTTAAAATTTATCCATTTACCATGAAGGAGATCCATTCTGTTATACATTGTTGCTAAATCTGAAACAGCCCCCCTTTTTATTTTTAAATTTATAGGCAGTAAAATTCATTCTTTTTGGTGTCCAGTCCCTTGCGTTTCGGCGTTTGCATAGAGTCGTGCATTCACTACCATGATCAAGAACAATTCCATCACCTCCAAAAATTCCCTGATGGTGCTCCTTGTAATCAACCCCTGCCCCCAATCCAAACCCTTGGCAAATCCTGACCTGTTCTCCATCCCTATGGTTTTGCCTTTTCCAGAATGTGGTAAAAATGGCATCATAGAACATGATGCCTTTGGGGTCTGGAAAAGCAGCTTCTTCTTCTTCCTTTCTTTTACTGTAATGACTTCATTTTGCATGTTCCAAGGTGAATATAATGGATCCTCTGGCAGGTATCTGTTGAGTGTTGGTTCCATTTGGCAAACTTTTCTTCTCCCATGTTATATATTTATTTATTATTTTCTGTAAATAATAGAAATAAATAATAAATAAATAATAGTTTGACCTCTTACTATTAAAAAAAAAAGTAGGGTCGTTTTTAGTAATATTATTCATTTGGGGTGATAAAGTAAATACAGAGAATTCCCTGGTGGTCCAGTGGTTAGGACCCTGTGATCTCACTGCTGAGGGCCTGGGTTCAGTCCCTGGCTGGGGAACTAAGATCCCACAAGCTGTACCGCGCAGCCAAAAAAAAAAAAAAAAAAAAGTAAATACTAGTTATATCATTATGAAGCTTGAATTTGGTATGCTTTTGTTACCTTTGATTTGACAGTATCTGTGATTCAGAATAAATAATGGGAACCTCCTGAAGTTAATTGGAGAAGGGGCAAGGAACTGAAGGGGCCAACATTTCTTTGAAGTCTCATGTTTTGTTTTACAAATTTATGTAAATATCACATTCCCACCTACTCTATAACTTTCTTAAACGTTTCACTGAAATACAATATCATACATACAGAAAACCGCACATATCAGAATCGAAATCACTGAATTTTCAAACGGATCCTCCCCTGAGTAACCAGAACAAAACCCCACGTTACTACAAGTACTCCAGGAACCCCCCTCTGCTCCCTTCCAGAAGTAACAATCATCTTGACCCTCTCAACCAGGTCTGCTGCTTTTGTGTCATCCTAGGGCTTCTAACTGTAGCCTAGTGCTTTTCATCCCAATGTTCAGGTTAAATAGATGCTTCGAGAAGAAATGCTTGGGCTATAGTGTGACTTCCTGTGTTTCTAAAAACTGCTGGAAACTCCATGGGGTCGGGGGTGAGGGGTAGGGGTGGGGTAGGAGACCCACATACATCAGGCACATCCTAGGACACTTGCTCCCATGTTTCTTCTCTTTTTAAAGTTTTTTTTTCTAAAAGATGTTTCTCACATTTGCAGAAGAGTATAAACAGAAGTGCTTCTGCTGCTCTGTATAAAAGATTAGGCTTGTTATAGATAGGCACTTAGTTCCCAGAATTAGCAACCTATATATATATACCCCAGTGCATGCAGCAGCAAGTGGAATTTACCACTGACCTTCAGATCCTTTGGACCTGTCTTGGGTTGTCAACAGGGGTTAAAATTAGACAAGAGTCCTAAGCAATGGTGATTTTTATTTGGCTGCTTTAACATGGAATTGGAAGGAATGTTTTATAACTTGGGAGTGAATTCTTGATTTACATCCAACTGGGTGTAACCTGGCACCTTGTTTTGAAGGTGAGGAAGGGAAGGCACTGCATGCAGGGCAAGATGAAAATTTGTCTAATGGATTCATTAAGGACCTTTTGCCCACGCGGGAAACACAGCAGTACAGGGCATGCTGTGTTCTATTGATTCCTATAAGGAACGAACTGGCCATGAAATTGCTTTGCGTAATGTAGTGAGAAAGACAATCAATACCGTAGATACTTTTATTTGAAACAGTCACATAAAATCTAGGAAATGCCGCTTGAAATGCATATACCTAATTCAAGCTATGAACAAACACATCTGAACAAATAGATCACAGAGAAAACTTATTACTTGATGTTCACATGATGCAGATAACAAAAGCTTAGGTCCTAAGGAAACAGGTTTTTGGACTGATAAACCTATAAAAGTGGTAAACATGTACATAAGGTGTGCCCAAACTCATTTAAGGAAACTCAACCCATACATCTTAATGGTAAAGGCCAGTTGTAAAAGGTTATTTGCAATCTATATTTGGTATAGTTTAGTCAACTAGTTAACAGCTATGTCATAGTCTTAAGGTGACATGGAAGTTATCTGTACAAAAAATGCTTTATGAAATGATGTTTTCTTAATGATGGTTACTTGTAAACGTAAGATTTTGTAGTGTTTTGGGTTTTTTTTTTAAACTTTCATTTTTGTTCTTTGTACTTTTATGAGTCATTTGAATCCATTCGAATAAAGTGTTCGATTTTTCACAAATTATAGAATAATATTTTTAAGGAAAAAAAGGTAAAGATTCATAAGGTGAATGCACTGGGATGCTTAACACTATCTAATTTGGGGGAATGGGAAAAAAAAAATTGGTCTCTTCTCTGAACTTTTCTGTATTTTTGAAATCTTCAAAACTTACAAATAAAGTTGCTTTATTGGGTGAAAAATAAAATCTCTCCTTACCAAGGCATAATGTTTGGTGTTTTAGAAGCTGAAAAGTATTATCCCTATAAAGGGATGCTCAATGAAATAGTCTTTGAAAAGCAGGGATTCTCAACCATGGTATATTACACACTTCGCGACAACTTCATGAGGTATAGGGACTGTTTTGATCCTTGTTTACAGTTAGGGAAACCCAGGAACAGAGAAGTTAGGTAACCTGTCAGTGGTCCCACAGTTACTAATTGGCCAAGCAGGCACTTGAACCCAGGCGATATAGTTTCAGAGTCTCTCCTTTTAATTACTATATTACATTGCTTCACAAATAAGAATTTACAAAGAACTTCCTTAAGACAAATTTCAGTACCTTCAATTGTCAAAGGGTATGCACGTTTTTTAAGCATTTTGGTACAAAGTGTCATACTGCTTTTCCAAAAATTGGTCCAGTTTGTACTCCCCCTGGCAGTTCTGAAACCCCTATTTCCCTACACCCTCTCCACCACTGGGTATTAACATTTTCTAAATCTTTGCCAGTGTGCTACATATAAAATGAGGAGAGGGTCGGGGAATATATAGGAAATCTATGTACCTTCCACTCAGTTTTGCTGTGAACGTAAAGCTCCTCTAAAAAAAAAAAAGTCTATTAAAAAATTATTTTTTTAGGAGAAGAGGCTATTTTAGGATTTACACTTTACTAACTTTAGTTTCTAACAAGTATGAGCTTGTTTTCTTTTTTCTTTGTTTTAAAAACTGAGACATAATTGACATACAACGTTAGTTTCAGGTGTACAACACAATAAGATATTTGTACATACTGTGAAATGATCACAATAAGACTAGTTAATATCTGTCACCACCACCATAGTTACACATTTTTCTTTCCTTATGATGAGAACTTTTAAGATTCTCTCCTAGCAACTTCCAGATATGCAGTACAGTAGTAATAACTACAGTCACCATGCGGTGCATTACAGCCCCATGACTTACTTTGAGTTTGTTTTCTTAGATATTTGCGTAAGTCAGGGTATAAAGAACTACGTGAAAATGGAAGACCGATTCGGGAATTCGCAAAAGGATGGCAGGACAGCTGGGTGTGTGGATAGTGATGAAGGATGACGTGGGCAGTATTGAGAGGTGAGGTGTGGAAACCCAGTGTTTCAGACTACACGTTGACAGGGCCAGGCAGACAGTGTGAGCCAGTGAAACACGGTGGGCAGCAGGGCAGCACGAGAGCTCCAGGCTGGATAAAGTTGTAGTGAATTGTGGGCAAGGGACTCTGACAGTCCAGACTTTCATGGGAAATCTTTTTCTTTTTTTTCCACTCTTCTACCCCCCTTCTAGGGGGGTCAAACCAAACAGGCCTACCAATCAGATGTGGTTTCTGCCCATCTGCCATGTGTAGTCTGGGGACATATTTGCAAAAATCCTTTTGTGCCATGGTCAGCATTTTGGTATCTCCCTGGCGTGAATGTGACCTAGAGCAGTGAACTGCTGGACCCAGCCAGGTTCATGGTTCTGAGGGGCTAGCTGGGGAATTGGTTAGTGACAGTCTGAAGCAAAAGAAGAAAGTGACAGTTTATACACAAGTTTTTGAGGGAAGAGATAACTTTAAACTGGGTCCCGGGAAGCAGAAGCAGCAATGTAAAATGAGAAGTGGAGTTGGGGAGTCAGAATTCTAGGAAGAGGTGGAATGGACACCAGCAGAAGGGGTTTGGGATGGTAAGTCTGAATTTGCTTTCGTTTGAAGGAGGGTGAGTGAGTGGTGGATAGGCATCTCAAAGTGGCTTGAAGAAGCAGACACAGGGCAAACGGTTCAAAGTGATCCCGCATCCCCCAAATAGGAAGGCAATAGGGTCAACGCTAATTATAGAAAAAGCCATTTGCTGGTATTGCCAACAAATCGGGCAGACTGGAGGCAGAGAGGCTGGTTTGTAGGCAATTGAAATAGTCTTGGTGAGCGACGATGTCAAGCAGCTGAACTAGGGCAGCGCCCGCAAAGGAAAATGTTACCATGAAAAGCCAGGTGAGGCTTGAAGAACGGCCGGTAGATTGGAAAACAGTTGGGACTCAACTGAAAACGAGTTTGTTGCTAACTGGACTTACGGTGGTGATCATTTTGCAATACATCCAAGTATCAAATCATTGTATTGTACACCTGAAACTAATATAATGTTATATGGCGATTGTACCTCAATTTAGAAACAAAGAGAAAAGAAACTCTGAGACTAGAACCCAACAGTTTTTATTTTAAGCACTCCAGAAAGCTTTGATATATTCTGAAGTTTGAAAACATGACTTCAAATTCTTTCTTCCTCTTCTTCCTCCTTTCCTTCCCCTTTTGCTCAACCATGTCCAGAGTATTTGCTAGTTATCTGGCTGCTTGTCTGAGGATAGATCTATCAAAGACATTATGGTATTTCTGGAATGTCTGATAAAAGTCTAACAGGAGAGTACTTCCCTCCTGTTCATGCCAGAAGTCAGCCCTGCCTGACGCAGCTCCCCCATCAGATACTCTTACCACCTCGGAGTGAATGGTTTGCCAACCAACAGTGGGCAGACGCTACCATGTGAGTTTTTTCTTCCAGGTGCTTTCATGAACCTTGAAATAAAAGGCCCACTCCTTTAAATGTGGCCACTCAATCTCAAACTTTCATGAGACATCATCATCATGAATTTGCTATTGTCTCATACTTGACTCACAAAACTTCACAGTCTCAAGAAAACAGAATAACTTGAGGAAGGTTACAAAGAAAAAAAGAATGATCAGGGCTCCTTGAACAGTACTAGAGAAATAATGACACAGAATAGTGCATATAAATGAACCCAGTTGCTCTTCATTTCAGTATTTCTTTCTTTTCTACATTGAATTCGCATAATTTTGCACTAAAGACAAGCAAATCAGATGAAAGGAGACTTATTTCGCTTTGGCATATTAAAAAGTACAACGTGTACCCACACAGACCAAACTCTTCAAAACAAAGTACAGAGAGAAGATGCTGAAAGACAAATCATTTATCCAAGTTTATTCTCAGAGAGCTAGAGTTCAGGAACTTGCTCTGCGCCCCTGGAAGCAATACTTTGTAGAAGAGAAATTGTTCTTAAAGTTTGATTTTTTAAAAATACTTTTCATTCTCTGTTAATATGATTGTAGGCCAGCCACGGGAGGGGTGGAGTTCTGTGCTCTTCTCAGATCCTCAAGCCATTTTTACCTCCAAACAATGACTGTGGGGTTGCTTCCTAGGCAATACTTTGAGCTCATCACACTCTCCCCGTCATTCAAGATCCGTCTCAAATTCTACCCATCTACTTTTTTTTTTTTTTAATATTTATTTATTTGGCTGCGCCGGGTCTTAGTTGCAGCATGCAGGATCTAGTTCCCTGACCAGGGATCAAACCCGGGCCCCCTGCATTGGGAGCACGGAGTCTTAACCACTGGACCACTGGAGAAGTCCCTACCCATCCACTTTTTTATCTACTTTTTTGGTTTTCTTTCTTTTAAATTTTATTTTTATTTTTGGCTGCGTTGGGTCTTCATTGCTGTGCACCGACTTTCTCTGGTTGCAGCAAGCAGGGGCTACTCTTCGTTGTGGTGTGCAGGCTTCTCATTGTGGTGGCTTCTCTTGCTGTGGAGCATAGGCTCTAGGCCCATGGGCTTCAGTAGTTGTGGCACGTGAGCTCAGTAGTTGTGGCTCACGGGCTCTAGAGTGCAGGCTCAGTAGTTGTGGTGCACCGGTTTAGTTGCTCCCCGGCATGTGGGATCTTCCTGGACCAGGGCTCGAACCCTGGTGTCCCCTGCATTGGCAGGCAGATTCTTAACCACTGTGCCACCAGGGAAGTCCCTACCCATCTACCTTTTGATGGAGGCTTTTCTAAAGCCTTGTTAAAATGAAGGTCTTCTAGAAATAAAATCTGCTGTGTCCTATCCCCAGAGTTTCTGATTCATTCTGGATGGGGGCACAAGAATTGGATTTCTGTGCTTCACCACTATTGATCGAAGTTAAAAAAAAAAATTTTTTTTTTTTTGCGGTACGCGGGGCTCTCACTGTTGTGGCCTCTCCCGTTGCGGAGCACAGGCTCCGGACACGCAGGCTCAGCGGCCATGGCTCACGGGCCCAGCCGCTCTGCGGCATGTGGGATCTTCCCCAACTGGGACACGAACCCGCGTCCCCTGCGTCGGCAGGCGGACTCACAACCACTGCGCCACCAGGGAAGCCCCAAAATTCCTTTTAAATAGCTTTATAATTGTTTTTTTGTTTTTTAATGCCAGGTAAGACTTGCAGAGCTGCCGATATAGATTGGAATAGGCTGGGGGCTCCCGTACTGCACAAAATTTCAACAGTTCTAGCTGGAAGGGATGAACGTGAGTCTTGGGATTCATCACAAAGGTGGAGGATATAACTGAATCACTGTGCTATGCACCTGAAACTAATATAGCACTGTAAATCAACTATACATCAATAAAAGTAAAAAAATTAAAATATCAATACATATAAACCTTTCTGGATATGCTAGCCCAAAATATCAGTATCAGTAAATCAATACCAATAAATATAAACCCTTCTGGGTACTCTGGGCCGAAAGTTCCCAGAGCATCTAATTTGTGGCTTTACCCCCAGCATCTCCTGTGGAACACAGGAGGCCCTCAAGGAAACTGTTTGAATGAGTGAATAAATTATCTTGAAACAAAATCGACGAGTAATTTAGCATGTTCACACTCCCGGGCAATTCACTTAAATGTTCTAGGCTCTGGTTTGCACAACTTGGCAATGAAGGGACCATATTAAAATATTAAAACATGAAAATTTCTAAAATCCCTTCCAGTGTAAAATGCTACCTTTCTCTTCCTCATTTCATTTTTTCCTTTTACAACCATAGTTAATTTGTTGGCAATTATCAGAGGTGAACACTGAGAGGTCATGATCTCAGGGACTACAGAATTCTAAAAAAACATCCACAGGAAACGAAAGAGGATCACTTTTTGTAAGTTTCATGTGTTAAAAATCCTAAGTGGTTAATGAACCATTGGTAAGCGGAAACAAATGTACATTTTTATTTCTAAAAATCACCTCAAACCAGGGGCAGTTTTGCTCCCCAGAGGATATTTGGCAATATCTGGAAACATTTTTGGTTGTCACAGCTGGGGGTTCAGGGTGGGGGGCAGCTGTAGATGCCACTGGCCTCTCGTGGGTAAAGGCCAGGGATGCTGCTTAAACATCCTGTTGGGTTGGGTAAAGATGTTACGGAAAAACCCGAACGAACTTTTTGGACAACCCAATACGGTGCACAGGACAGTCTCCACGGCAAACAATTATCCAGTCTAAATGCCAGTAGTACCGAGGCTGAGAAACTTGCTTTAGGTTATAGTAAAAAAGTAGTCTCTTCCACAGCTACTCCATCCCCCCCCCCCGTGATTTTAATAGAATGATTATACTTGCAACCATTTATTTAGTTAAGCCTGCCAGGCACTATGCTAAACACAGCACATACATTATCTTATTTAACACTAACAAAACCCTGTGAGGTTTCTTTTAACATCTTTATTAGAGTGTAATTGCTTTACAATGGTGTGTGAGTTTCTGCTGTATAACAAAGTGAATCAGCTATATGCATACATATATCCCCATATCCCCTCCCTCTTGCGTCTCCCTCCCACCCTCCCTATCCCATCCCTCTAGGTGGTCACAAAGCACGGAGCTGATCTCCCTGTGCTGTGCGGCTGCTTCCCACTAGCTACCTATTTTATAGTTGGTAGTGTATATATGTCCATGCCACTCTCTCACTTCGTCCCAGCTTACCCTTCCCACCCTGTGAGGTTTTGAAGATTAGAATTGATACATGATGTCTTAAAGAGATTACCGTAACTGTTAGGTCACACACTGGGATTTGTTGAGTGTTCCCGTCTTGTTGAGTGTTTTATCTCCTCCCTATGCCAGCTGTACCAGACAGGACAGATGTGGAGAACAGATGACTGTTGGCTACCCAGGCAATTGCTGTAGGGCAAACTGAAAAGGGTTGGCCCTTGCTAAGAGTGTAGAAGAAATGCTTTTCCATACATGTCAACCATCTGACTTCAGAGCCTCTGCTGGTAGTCTTTATGCATAAATAATACCATAATGAACACCTTCATGTACAGATTTTCACATTGAAAAAGTTATTTCCTTAGCTTACTGTGAAACTAGTGGCTTAAAAGGCCAGAGGGAATTGGTGATTATAGTGGCTTCTCCTCCTTTTCTAAATTGATTTTCCAGAGTTTTGCCCATTTCCTGCACCACCATGAAGTTGTGAGAAAACCTCTTTCAATACACTGACACCAGCGTTGACTTTTGACATTTAAAACCAAAATTCTTGCTTATTTAACAAGCTAAGAAGTATGCATCTGAGCTTAAATAATAAGCAGGTGCTGGGATTTGTTACCACATATATGTATCCCCAAATGGGGACCACGCTGTCTAAGAACAATAAGGAGAAACTCAAGTCAGTACAAATAAAACTTGCGTTTCAAAGAAACACATTCGTTTATTCAACAAATGCAGTTATTTGTCCAATAAAGGCGAAGCCCTAAGAAAACATTCCTGCTTACTCTGTAAACACTATCTCAAATCTTTTGTTTAAATAAGTCTCTGAAGAGCAAATGATAGAATTGGATTTTATAGTTTAAAATGTTTTCTCTGATACGATTAGTGTCCTTTTTGCCCCGTCCTAAAAATAAGGCAAAATAGATGCTTCCTAGGATACTTGTGGTTTGAGGTAGACGTCTACCCACATACCCCATAACTACCCTTCTGACAAACAATCATAATTATAAGAGCAACAATACTAACACAATCACCTAGTCCAGTATTTTAAAAATATATAGTATATATATAATATGTATCGTGGGATATAGTAGTATATCCCATTAGTGGATCATTTCAGTAGGGTTTTGTGTTTTTTTTTTTGGCTGCATTGGGTCTTTGGTGCTGCGCGCCAGCTTTCTCTAGTTGCGGCGAGCGGGGGCTACTCTTCGTTGCAGTGCTCGGGCTTCTCATTGCGGTGGCTTCTCTTGTTGTGGAGCACGGGGTCTAGAGAGCAGGCTCAGTAGTTGTGGCACGCAGGCTCAGTAGTTGTGGCGCACGTGCTTAGTTGCTCCGCGGCATGTGGGATCTTCCCAGACCAGGGCTCGAACCCGTGTCCCCTGCGTTGACAGGTGGATTCTTAACCACTGTGCCACCAGGGAAGCCCCATAGTAGATGTTTTTACGGGAGTAAAAGGAGCAACTGGACGTTGGCACAAGTAATGGGATCAGTAGCTTTGGGGTTTCCATGTATGTTTTAACCTAAGACAGATTGAACTGCTTACTGAATAGTGGTCACACTGTATATTCAGGCTGTTCAATCTTTCGCTTGCCATTATCTGCTCAAAATAATAAGCAAGGGATACCTACGAAGTATTCGAATAGAGCTGTCACCAGAGTCTTGCTGAGTGTTTGATCTCTCCCTAAACTAGTTGTGCAAGGCAGGACAGATGTGGAGAATCAATGATTGGTGGCCACCTAGGCAGTTGCTGTAGGGCAAACTGAAATGGGTTGGCCCTTGCTAAGAGGGTAAAAGAAATATTTTTCAATACTGAGAAGTAGGACGTTATTATACCTTCAAGTATGGTGGCCTACTGGGAAGCCAAGGTGGTAACCAGGCCTGTCTGGTCCACACACAGCTAAGCGGTCCTCACCATCAGCACCAAAGCCTAAGGCGGTGGCACATCCCTTGCGCGCCACACTCACCATTCCTTTAAGGTTGATCAGTGTCTCCGAATGCTGGGCCAAATGCTGTGGAGTCAAAGGCACCATGACAACTGGCCCTCCACTCAGCTCAGCTTTTCCCAGCAACAGGTGGGCTGATTGTCTTCAAGGAGGTGATCTCGAGGTTCAAATGCATAAACAGTTGACCCTTGGACAACGCAGAGGTTGGGGGGCAGACTCCCGAAAATCCGAGTATGACTTATAGCTGGCCCTCTGTACCCAAGTTTCCTGTGTGTCTGAGTGTCCTCTGTATCTGAGGTTCCCCTGTATCCAAGGTTACTCTGAATCCAAGGCTCTGCATCCATGGATTCAACCAACCTCCTATTGCAAAAGACTGTAGTACTTATACTACTGAAAAGAATCCGCACGTGAATGGACCCTCGCAGTTCAAACCCGTGTTGTTCAGGGTCAGCTGTATTCTCAGCAGAGGGCACTAGGATGTAAGTACCAGCTTCCTTCATAAGAGCAGAATTTGAGTGAGAATAGGAGGATGAGAAGCTACCTGGAAGCTTGATGAAGGCTGAGGGGAGGACTTCCAGGAAAGGAGGAAATGAAGCTGGGTCCTTGGCAGTGTCGACTGTAGCCCAGGCTTGACTGTGCACAGGAATCTTCTGGGGACCTTGTGAAGATGCTGATTCTGGTGCAGGAGGTCTGGGCGGGGCCCGAGATGCTACATTTCTAACAAACTTCCAGGTGATATTGAAGCTCTCAGTCCAAGAACCACATTTCAGAAGCAAGGGTCTATTCCCATTCCTGCCGGATATGGCTGTGCCTCATGGGCTCTTTGCAAAAAAAACAAAAAGCAACAACACAAAAAACCAAAGTAGAATTCAACATTGTCTGTGTTTGTCCCTCTCCCTACTTCTGCTCCTACAAATGTTATTTTTAAAGCACAACATGAATAGTATTTAAACAAACATGTTTGAGATTTATCATCAAATAGAAAGTATGGAAGTTGAGGTTTGTAATTTTATTAGCAGAAGGTTAATAGGTGTTATGCGTGGGGGGTTTTTTGTTTGTTTTTTTTCTTGGCCACGCCATGCAGCTTGTGGGATCTTAGTTCCCGGACCAGGGATTGAACCTGGGCCCTCAGCAGCAGAAGCACAAGAGTCCTAACCACTGGACCACTGGGGAACTCCCTATGTGTTTATTTTAAAGACAACAGTCATTAATTATAAATGTCATGGTCTTATCTCTAGAATAATGGAATGTGTTTCAGAATAAGAGTTTGTGATGATCAATATTAATGAGAATGAAAAGGAAGAAAAATATTTTGTCCTCTTAAAAATGCAATCCTTTAGAAGAGGTTAAGGGACCTTTTGTCATGGCAATGTTTTATTCATACTTTTCTGCTATAGTTATTTAATCAAAATAGACACAAAAATCACATCAGCTAATCTTGCTGACATGAGTCAATATACCAGATTATCTCTTTGCTTTCCAAACTGCCCTCTCCCCACCCCCTAACCTAACCAAGGCGAGTTTTATTCTAAATTCTTTAAAAATGTGTCCTAAGAACAAAATAAAGAAGCTTCTTTTTGGATAGGCAAGCAGTAAAGTAACTTTTAAAGTATTAAATGCAAACTAAAACAATAGGAAGAAATATTGCTTAATAAAGAGTGTTTTTCTTGAGTACTCCACATTTATAAACAAACTTTACAAGTTTGGCAGCAAGAAAAGAATCCTGCCTGATAGAGAGCCCTTAGGGGTGATGACTCATACCATTTTCAGAAAAGGCTGTGCAAAATTTAATTTTAGCTGGGCTGGGAGACCTTAGTACGATACTTGATTTAAATCCTCGTATATTATTATGTGACATGAGGGCAAAAGAACAGGGCTTTTTTTCTGTCTGAAAATGCACATTTTCATGAGTGTTTTTAAAGAGGAAAAAAACATTTGTAACTAAGTTTTATTGGAGTATGGTTGCTTTACCATGTTGTGTCAGCCTCCACTGCACAACAGAATGTATCAGCCATACGCATACAGATATCCCCTCCCTTCTGGACTTCCCTTCCATTTAGGTTACCACAGTGCACTAGGTGAGTTCCCTGTGCTATACAGCATGTTCCCATCAGTTGTCCATTTTATACATAATAACAACAATGTATGTGTGTCAATCCCAGTCTCCCAATTCCTCCCAAGCCACCCCTTTCCCCCTTGGTATCCATACCTTTGTTCTTAACAAATTTTTTTTTTTTTTTGGCTGCGTTCAGTCTTCATTGCTGTGCCTGGGCTTTTCTCTAGTTGCAGCGAGCTGGGGCTTCTCTTCGTTGCAGTGTGCGGGCTTCTCACTGCGGTGGCTTCTCTTGTTGCAGAGCATGAGCTCTAGGTGCACGGGCTACAGTTCAGTAGTTGTGGCTCGTGGGCTCCAGAGCGCAGGCTCAGTAGTTGTGGCACACGGGCTTAGTTGCTCTGTGGCATGTGGCATCTTCCTGGACCAGGGCTTGAACCTGTGTCCCCTGCACTGGCAGGCGGATCCTTAACCACTGCGCCACCAGGGAAGTCCTACTGTATGTGATTAAATGGACCCTTCAATCTCTGTGACCCATCCAAAATTTATTGAGATGGAGGTTATTGGAGATAGCACAGTGTTCCTCAAATAGGGAAATTTTGCATCACCAGGGGACATTCGGCAATATCTGAAGATATTTTTGATTGTCACAACTGGGGGGATATGTATTACTGGCATCAGGTGGGTGGAGTCCAGAGATGCTGCTAAACATCACACAATGCAAAATTCTACAACAAGGAGTTGTCCAGCTTACGTTGTTAATAGTGCCAACATGGAAAAGCTCTGGTTTAGCAGAATGGCAGCCTAATGCCCTCCTCTCCCTTTTAAAGGCTTTTTACAGTTCAAAGGTGAGTTAAATATTAATTGGTAATGCATCAGCAAGTATTGGTCAGCAACTTTTGGTCAAAAGAACAACTGAAAGAAATAGAGAAGATGGGTAGATCAGTGTACACCAGTCTAGGAAAAACTCAAAGCTCAAAACCCATTGCTTGGGCTTCCCTGGTGGCGCAGTGGTTGAGAATCCACCTGGCAATGCAGGGGACACGGGTTCGCGCCCTGGTCCGGGAAGATCCCACATGCCGCACAGCAACTAAGCCTGTGCGCCACAACTACTGAGCCTGTGCTCTAGAGCCCGCGAGCCACAGCTACTGAGCCCACGTGCTGCAGCTGCTGAGCCCGCGTGCCTAGAGCCTGTGTTCCGCAACAAGAGAAGGCACTGCAATGAGAAGCCTGCACACTGCAGTGAAGAGTAGCCCCTGCTCGCTGCAACTAGAGAAAGCCCGTGCACAGCAACGAAGGCCCAACACAGCCAAAAAAAAAAAACCATTGCTTGGGGGCTCATCATCTTTACTGGATGATCAGGAATTGTGTCTTGTCACTTACACTATCCCTTACTGCCCAGCACAGTGGTTGGCAACACCAAATGCTCAACAAGAACTTCAGCATATAAAAAAGATATTGTGTTAAAAGATTGCTTGAGTTCCATATGTCTAATATTGCAAACTTCATATAGGAGCGACCCTGGAATCTCTCTCACTTATTAGCACTAAAGACATCGAGTGACCTGTTTTCTGAGCTTTCACTTTAAGATAAATGTTATCTGGGAAGTCCTAAAATTTTTTGATAATAGCACTATTTACAATAGCTGAGACATGGAAGCAACCTAAATGTTCATTGACAGAGGAATGGAGAAAGAAGACTTGCTTGGTACATATATACAATGGAATATTACTTAGCCATAAAAAAGAATGAAATAATGCCATTTCCAGCAACATGAGTGGAGTTAGAGATTATCATACTAAGTGAAGTAAGTCAGACAGAGAAATACAAATATCATATGATATCACTTATATGTGGAATCTAATTTTAAAAATGATACAAATGAACTTATTTACAAAACAGAAACAGACTCACAGATCTCAAAATTAAACTTATGGTTACCAAAGGGGAAACATGGGGGGAAGTGATAAATTAGGAGACTGGGATTAACATACACACACTACTATATATTAAATAGATAACTAATAAGGAGCTACTGTATATCACAGGGAATTCTACTCAATATTTTGTAATAACCTATATGGGAAAAGAATCTGAAAAAGAATGGAAATACATATCTGATTCACTTTGCTGTACACTTGAAACTAACACAACATTGTAAATCAACCCTATTCCAATAAAAATTTTTAAAGTAAATTTATTTTTTTTAAAGTAAATTTATTTTTTTTAAATAATATTATTATTATTTATTTTTTGGCTGCATTGGGTCTTCTTTGCTGCACGCGGGCTTTCTCTAGTTGTGGCAAGCAGGGGCTACTTTTCGTTGCTGTGCGCGGGCTTCTCATTGTGGTGGCTTCTCCTGTGGAGCACGGGTTCTAGGTGCACAGGCTTCAGTAGTTGTGGCATGGGGGCTCAGTAGTTGTGGCGCACGAGCTTAGTTGCTCTGTGGAATGTGGGATCTTCCCAGGCCAGGTCTCAAACCCATGTCTCCTGCATTGGCAGGTGGATTCTTAACCACTGAACCACCAGGGAAGTCCCTTAAAAAGTAAATTTAATTAAAAGGCATTGAGACCAAAAATCTCCAGCTTCTTCATCTGTATTATGTTTTCATGCAATGGCATTTCTTGCAGGCTTGGGCACAAATTATGAAAAAAACCAATGGATTGTTTTTACTGGTGGCAAGTCTAGATCCATAACTACCAACTATTCGCACCATAAGCCTGTGGGGTTTTGTACCAATGATGAAAAATCTGAAATGAAAGATAATATACTGGGAGAAAATAAACATGACTTGGAAGCTTAACTGATGAAATTGACACCTCTCTTTCTTGGTTCTCATTTCTGCTTTTCTTCTTTATCAACATTGCAGGTGTTCCTGGCTCCATGCCAAACGCATCGTGGGCCGGGAACCTCAGAGCTGTAAAGTGGTTTGACATGGAAGATAAACACGGAGGCTGCCACGGTGAGGCATTAATTTGAAACTGTGAGGCCACACTGCTTGTTGGTATTGGCATGAAGGTTGTGGAATACAGGGGTTCTCACAGAGAGCCCTGCTGGTTCATTTAGACCAATCTGTGAATTATTAAACAGAGTAGCAAGAGGCTTCAAGACACAGTCCTTGAAAAGTAAATCTAAGTGTCGTAAAGACATTCTCCAGCTTATAATTTCCTAGGGAGATGTAGAGGTGGGTTCAAATTGTAACGGTGCTTTCTTCTTGCAAGTTTCTGCCTTTTCCTTATTATTCATTCCTCTTTCTGCTCCTTTGGGCATGCAGCGGTTACGAGGAGACAGTGGTCAGGATGAGAAGTGACGTCATGTTCTTACCACTGACTCCCATCCCTCATGTCCGCCTCTGCTCCCCCTACGGACAGGTTTCCAGGTGGCTTGGAGGTGTTTGCTGCAGCTCTGGCATGATGGCAGGTGACAGCAACAAGAGAGGTTTCCCCTCCAAGTGGATAAGAACTAGAAAACAAGGAGTTTTCATTGCTACAGAACCTTGTAAAGAAGGCTTTTCATCAGTCCTGGTGTATATTCGAACTCTTGCCTGGTACATGGTGGGCATGTGTATTTGTTGACTAGGACTAACATAACAAAGTACCATAGACTTGACTTTCTGTTTTAAACCACAGAAATTTGTTTCCTCACGGTCCTGGAGGCTGGAAGTCCGAGATCAATGTGTCAGCAGGTTTGGTTTCTTCTGAGGCCTCTCTCTTTGACTTGTAGATGGCCGTCTTCTCCCTGTGTGCTCACATGACCTACCCTCTGTGTGTGTCTGTGTCCTAATCTCTTCTTATAAGGACACCAGTCATATTGGATTAGGGCTCATTCACATGACCTCATTTTAACTTAATTACTTCTTTAAAGGCCCTACATCTAACACAGTTACAGTCTGAGGTGCTGGAAGGTTAGGACTTCAACATATGAATCTGGGGGAAATACAATTCAGCCCATAAGAACAGGCAATAAATATATATACAGTGAATAAGTGATTGAGCGAACGGATAAGTGAGTGAATAGGAAGGTTTGCCCCGTTCTCCCTGTGGTAACGAAGTTTGGCCTCCTCTCCTCTTCCACTCAGTCTACGGCTCTATCCTCAGCCCATCTTATCTACACCTAACATTTCAGATGAGAACATCCAAAGTGCTGCTTCTCTACATCTCTCCATTACACTCACCCTCTTTCCGGTGTCTGTCTCTCGGGGGTCCCCTTGCATTATGGATGACAGCATCCTCGTGTCACTGCACACTCTATTCTTAAGCATAGTCACATCTTTACCTCAATCAGCCCACATGTTCCCCAGAGGACAGCTCATTGCCACCTGCCTGCATTCTCATCGTGGCCTGCCCTCCTAGTGGGGGGAGGGGGATGGAGAGGAGGGTACTTTGCTCTTTGATCTCCTTAGAAAGTGGACCATATCCATCAGGCAGGGTCCCAATATTTGGGATAGGTTGCCTTCTCCACTTCCTTCTATAACCCCTATCACCTTCCCTTTAGAACCATCCTCTGATCTGGTCATCCTCTGATCTGCTTCTCCACCTCTTCTCCAGCTGTGACACTTGAGGACTCCAACATCCACGGCAAGGACCCATGTGATGTGATTACATTACAGCTCTAGCCCCCCCCCCAAAGCTCCTGTCCACTGTGTTTCAGCCACACACACAACCCCCTCAAGCAGAGCTTTACCTTCAGTCTCCTTGTCAGCACCTGTATCCAGGACCTACCTCAGTAGAGAAGGTATAGACAAGTCAGGTTTGCATTTTTATAGGGACCTTTACTGATCACATGACAGGTAGGGGCCATGAAGATAGCCCCTAGCCAGGAACCTACACAGGGTACGATGTTTGGGTAGCCCACGCCCCTCTCAAACAAATGTCTCGTTTTTTTCTTCTCTTAGTATCTGTTATGCCATCTGAAAGCCTTACAGCGTTCATAGCATAAAAAATGTTTGTCCCCAGACCACTATACAGGGAAAAGAAAAAGACATAGTCCAGAGGAAGTAGAACATTTTGCTAAACCAGCAAGTCAGTAATACAATCTGGACCTTTTCCGCTTGGCTGTGAGTAATAGGATTTGTTCCAAACCTGTGAGTGTACCCACTTTACAAACTCTCTTAGCATTTCAAATCACAGAGTACCATTCTAGACCTATGGTCTTTAACCTGGAGCTCCCATCTCTGATTACTATCTGTTTGTCACCCTACTAGTTTCCTTCACCAACTTACATAGTATATATTTTACTGCCTTTCTCCCCAGAACAGAACAGAAGCTCCAACGGGGCTGGGATTTTTGACCGATTTGTTCATTGCTGTATCCCCACATCTGAAATATGTTGTTGTTGTTGTTGTTTTAAATGTGTTTGCTTTTTTAAAATTGGAATTTCCAGAGGTTCGACTTTGCTCCTCCTCCCAGTTTCTTTCTGAGAACCCCTCGTCCAGCCTGTGTACTGTGTCAGCTGTTGTGTGCTGTTCTTGCTAACATTTTAGGTTCCCTTGCTGTTTGATCCTACAAGGCTGATTCCTGCACGTAATCATTCCTGTCATCTGCTTTTTGCCATTTGTGGTTCCTGAAGCAGAACATTGTTGAAGAACGTCACAGAACTGCCCTAAATTCACCCACTGTCTACCTTCAGCTAGACCCTCTGGCTGCCTACTTACTCTTTTATTTACGTCATTATTGTCCTGGTACTCTTCCCGGGGTACACCTTTTGAGCTTTTCTGCCCACCTTTAAGCTCCCAATCTTATGTTAAAACAGCCTTTCTGGGCTCCCCTGGTGGCGCAGTGGTTGAGAGTCCGCCTGCCGATGCAGGGGACACGGGTTCGTGCCCTGGTCCGGGAGGATCCCACATGCCACGGAGCGGCTAGGCCCGTGAGCCATGGCTGCTGAGCCTGCATGTCCGGACCCTGTGCTCCGCGATGGGAGAGGCCACAGCAGTGAGAGGCCCGCGTACCGCAAAAAAAAAAACAAAAAACAAAAACAAAAACAACAGCCTTTCTATTCTCAAAAGGTGATCAATTCAACTTTAGGAAGAACTTTGAAGATATTTGATTAAAATCTCCTTATCAATTCCTTTGTCATGTCATCCCTTTCCGCCATCTTAGAACATTTTGGACCCATTCTCTCATTGTTGCTTCCTGTTTCAAGAGGAAAAGTTACCTGTCCTCACAACCAAGGTCAGCATCTGGTCTCAGTTGTGTGTGGATCCCCCTAAATTATCCCATTGCTCTCTTGCATTCTCAGTGTCTCCCTCTCTGCTGTTTCTTTTCCTAAGCAAAGGTGTACTTACTGCCTCTATCCTGAAGAGCAAGCTGTCTAGGCACCCTCTACTTCATCCAGCCTGGAATCTTCTCTCCTGTTCACTGCCATTTCTTAAGCATGGGCGTGCTGCCCATGTACCGAGTTCTTCCCACCCACTACCCGGTTATTCTTTAACTTCCTTAAACTCCGGCTTTTTTCTCCAGTGATTTTCTCTGTCTACTGAACTTCCTTCCAGCCACATTGAGTTAATCACCAAGTCCTGTCAGTCCTTCTGTGCTCTGCCTCTAATAGCCTTCTTTTCCCACTCATGGCAAGCATTAACTTTGAACAGATTTGCTCTCTGGTTTACACAATTACTGTAGTCTCTTGACTGGTTCCTAATGTACCCTGCAAAGCTCTGCAAAATTAATCTTGCTAAAATCTATTTCATCATTTGATTCTTCCATTCAAAAAAGTTCTTCAGGGACTTCCCCGGTGGCGCAGTGGTTAAGAATCCACCTGCCAGTGCAGGGGACACAGGTTCAAGCCCTGGTCCAGGAAGATCCCACATGCTGCGGAGCACCTAGGCCCGTGCACCTCAACTACTGAACCTGAACTCTAGAGCCCGCGAGCCACAACTACTGAAGCCCACGTGCAACAACTACTGAAGCCTGTGCTCCTAGAACCCGTGCTCCACAAGAGAAGCCACCGCAATGAGAAGCCCGCGCACCACAATGAAGAGTAGCCCCTGCTCGCCACAACTAGAGAAAGCCCGTGTGCAGCAATGAAGGCCCAACGCAGCCAAAAATAAATTTAAAAAAAACACAACTTCTCCAGCCCTTTCATAAGAAAGGGATAAAAAGGCCCAACCCCTTTATGGGATAAAAGAGGCCCAACTTTCATCGATTTTAAGTCAGTCAACCATAATAGTTCTACCATATGCAAAGAAATGCTGGAAAGAGTACCAACTTCCTTGTTTTTAACCTGTTCCCCAACAAACTCTATTCTAGCAGAAAATTCTCATCTCTACATTTTCCAGAGGCATTTTCCCACCTGATGCTTTCCCATCCATCCGCCTGATGCTTCCCAATTCTACCCACCTGTGAACTCTCCACTCATCCTTCTCTATCCTCTTATTCAACAACTATTCATTTAACACCTAATATTTACCAGGCACTGTTCCATATGCTGGAGACACAGAAGTGAACACAATGGTCTCAAATTCTAGCTCTTCAGGAGCTTATATTCTAGTCTGGGGAGAAGGACAATAAACAAACACACACGTTTGGTAATAAGTGTCAAAAGGAAAATGAATCAGGAAAGAAGGGAAGGAGGTCAGAGACAGCCTCATATGAGAAGATGACCTTGACCTTGAAGCCGAGCCCTGGCTGGCGCCAGAGGGAGCCTTGAGGCTGTCTGGTAGCAGGACGTGGTACAGGGGAGAAAGCGCAAACACGGATGGATGCCCGGGGTGCTTGGGACCAGCAAGGGGGCCAGTGTGGCTGATGTGAATGTGGAAGGGTTTTTGTGTTTTTTTTTTAAACATCTTTATTGGAGTATAATTGCTTTACAATGGTGTGTTAGTTTCTGCTGTATAACAAAGTGAATCAGTTATACATATACATAGGTTCCCATGTCTCTTCCCTCTTGCATCTCCCTCCCTCCCACCCTCCCTATCCCACCCCTCTGGGTGGTCACAGAGCACAGAGCTGGGAAGGGTTATTAAAGGTTATAACTGAATGAGTAAGTGGTGGGAGGTGAGTCCAGGAGAGTCTGAGGAGTCTTGAATGCCATTGGTAGGAATTTGGCTTTTACTGCAAGTGAGATGAAAAGCCATTAGAGGGTTTTGAGCAGCAGAGACATCTTCTGCTTACATTTAAAACAATCACTCTGGCTGTTGTGCTGGGAATGTACTAACAGGCAAGAATGGAGGCGCTGGAAACCAGTTATTGTAACAATTCAGACAGGAAGATGGAGGCGGCTTGGACTAGGATGCAGGTAGTGGAGGTGGTGAAAAGTAGTCCAGTTCTATTGGTATTTTGAAGGTTGAGCTGACAGGATTGCTACCAGATTGGATGTGGGGTGTGAAAAAAAGGGGGAGAAGTGCCCAGGGCACTGAAGAATAGACTTGCTGTGGATTGTGATGGGGAAGACTTGGAGAGGATTAAGGACTTGAGACCTGACCTATGGGTGAGGTTTATTACTCACCTAAGAGGAGAGATAAAGTAGGCACTTGGCTAGACCAGGCTGGAGCTCAGAGAAGAGACCTGACCAATACAGCCCATCAGGACTTCTCCCATCTCTACACTTGCAGAGCTTCTCATCCATGAAATCCAAAGTTCATGATACGGTCCACGAACGGCCTTGTGATGCCTGGTGTGTTACTTCTTTGTATTATTTAACTCTCATTTTCTTCAAATGCACGTTTGTACCTCTTTCTCCCCGTAGAAAGTTTAACGTCCTCGTGGGCTGGGCCAGCACAACGCTGTTTCATCACAATCCTGTAGCCCTTGACACAGTGCTAGCCACGCAGCAGTTAGGCAGTAACCCTACCATTTTGCAAGCTCACTACCCCTGACTCAAAAACAAGCCTGTTTTCACTGTTTCTTGTTCTCTTCTTTTACAGGCCACTACGTCCATGGCATTTGTATCTATGGAAACGGAGACTTAAAGTGGTTGATTAATTCGTCAAGCCTCTTTGCTAACAAGTTTGAGCTCACTACGTACCCCCTTACTGTGGAATGCCTAGAGCTGAGGCTTAGAGAAAGAACCCTAAATCAGAGTGAAATTGCAATACAGCCCAGCTGGTATTTTTGATCTACTGCCACTCACGACTGAAGGAAAATCGCAGCTGGAAAGGAGAGCTTTTCTTTGTGAGAAAAACTTAGCGTGGGTTACATGAACAGTCTCAGGGCCAAGGTTATGGCTTCAGGACCTGACTACATTATTACATGTTAAAATATTCTCTGGACACCGTGAAATATGCTGTCAGGGTGGTTGTGCAGAGTGATGCTGGCGCTTTGGCCACTCTGCCAGTTTCTTGAGGCTCATCTCTGCATCAGGCTAATGTTCTGATCAGTGATAAATAACTGTCCTCAGATTTGCATCTGATCTTCATCGTATATAAATGTTCTAATGAAAAGGAGAATTGTGGATAATACTATTTAGGAGAAAAAGAACTGGGTTTCTTTGAAGAAGGAATCTTTTATAACAGATCTCTAGCCACACATTGGTGGATATCCCCTGCTCTTTGCTTACCTGCATGTAGGCATAGAAATCGCTTTTTGGGTAACTGACCAATCTCCTTTACAACTTGAGCTCCTAGAACTGAGAACTAGATCTTGTTCCTGAGTTTCAACAGTAGCATTTTCAAGTTTCCTGTGTCTAAAGTTCTGGATAGAATTTAAAGCCATTCACAGGAAACAGAATTGGAGACAGCAGTCGCTGCCTGCCTCTTCAGTAAAAGGCCCCCGGGGGGAATCCGTTTCTTGAATATTTGTCGGAATGTGCTCTGATCCGTCTTTCTTGTTTTCCATTGAGAACATGGAAAAGTTCTTGAAGCATGAAGAATTTCTAGAAGAGAGGTGCTATTGCATGGGTTTAGCCTCAAGCCTTGAATATCTCAGAGTAAATCACTTTCCTTTATTGCCACTACTCTCCACCCCGACCAAAGTGATCTTATCTGCAAAGTGGAGACCAAATTCTGTCCCGTGAGCCTTTAAGGAGTCCATAGTGTGCTCTGGGTAGCTTTGCAATGCCTGGGGGTCATAGGAGTGCCTGGATTTTTAAAAGCTTTCAAATGTGTGTGAGCCTTTTGGTCACTTCGTCCCATTCATGTATCCAATTCATTCATTCAGCATCTGGTCAATAAGTATTTCTTGAGTGTTTATTATACACCAGACACATGCAGAGACAAGGAGGAGAAGTAAGTCAGAAGCTTTTCCACTCTAAAAGTCCTGGCAATAACGTCCACGTTGGAAAGGCTGCTCTAGAGAATCTCACAGGGTGGTTGTATTTTAACACCTTCATGTGCGGGGTTGTAGACTGTGATACCAGGCCCAGGATATCAGAAATTACAAAGTGAGGTCTAAATCAGAGATTATTCCCAAGAGAGAAGGGAAGGAGGAGACGGAAGCCACAGCCGATTGTGTTCTGTAGGTGTTCTGCTTGCTCCTTTATGTCTCATGGCCTTCAAATCTCACAACGCTCTCGGGAAGCTCTCATGATCTGTCTGAGAATCGGGATTCTCTTATTGGTCTCCTCTGTTCATTTCCTGAGGTGGAACATTTAGAGAAGGTGAAGTAAAGCCATATTTAGCATCCCAGAATGGTCTCAGTGTTAATATTGAGAAAACGTCCTGTCACATCAGAAAAATGTGAAGTCTACTCTTATATTCCATCCAGTTCCTTGATATTTATTTATTCTAATGAACAACAGTAACTACAATTAATGATACATTTAATCCACGCAACGGTATTTTTTTCTGTAATTGTGCCTGTTGAATGTTAATCACATTTAATGACTTTGAATTTAATGACTTCTAGTGACTTTGAAGTAAAGCCGCCTTTTTTCCTGCTACCGAAAAAAAAAAAGATGGAACTGTATTGGTTGATGAAGAGTCCAGGGGTAGGGAACACACCCAGAGCTAAAGGCAGAATCTGAAGATACCTTTTTTTTCAACTAATTTACATGACACCACTTGAGAAGAAGGGTTGCTTTACACTGGATCTTTCTCTTGTAGAACAAGAAATCTTTTGGAATAGAAGATGTTTACATGTCCGTTGTTGGTCATTTCTTCTATGTCTAAAGTACTTTAATATTGGAAGAGTGTAGTGTTTGGACTAGTGGATTTCTGCTAGCCCTTGCAGGTGCCCTGAAAACTTTGTTTTCGATGATGTTCCGTGTTGTTTTCTTGGAAATAAATTAATATATTGTTTTCCACCTTTGGGGCTATTGTGCATTTTTATTTGATTGGCATTTGAAGATAATTCTCCTAACATTTTCTAAAAAATACAAATAAATACATTCATACATACGCACATACTTGTCTAAAAATGCCCATCCACTGAAAAATAATTAAGCTTTTCCTCTGTGGAGTGTTGGGGAGAATAATTGGGAATGATAGAGAAGAGAATATAATGGAAGATCAGTTTCATTTAAATTGGGTACAACCATTTTAAAATCTGAGGAAGGAAGAAGTTAGCCTTCTACTCTTGCCTCCTTTATTTACTTTTTAAAAATCAAGGTACAATTTAGGAAAAAGACGTTAATATTATCATAATTATTCGATTGTCAAATGCCAACGTTTTTGAGCAGCCTTTCAGTGCTAAATTTGGCTAAACAAATTTTGCCTCTAACAGACACATGGAAAATGACAGAAATACTGAGGAAAATAACTCATTTAAACAACATCTGATGCACCATTTTTTTAATGCAAAATGTTTAAAAACTGAAGCGAAAAACATTTCAAACTACAAAAACAATAAAAATATATGTTCATAAGAATAGAAAGAATACATAAATCCAACTATGCTTCAATAAAAAAATTTTAAAATATGATAAAATCAAGTTCATAGGTTAAAAAAATAGAAAGAATACAGAAGAATATAGAATAAAAAGTGAATTCCTTTCTCCAGGAGTAATCACTTGATTGGTGTATATTCTGAAGTGTCTTTTCAGTGCGGTGATATCCTGTGGCAGTGCTGTCCAAAAGAATTTCTGCAATGATGAAAATGTTCTGTATCTACACTGTCCAAGATAGTAACCACTCAATTTAGCCACTGGGCACTTGAAATGTGGCCAGTGTGACTGAGGAAATGTTACTTATTTTTAGCCACATGTGACTAGTGGTTATTGGACTACACAGTTCTATAGTTCTACATCGGTTATATACACGTGCTTGTGTATACGATGGAAATATACACAAAGACACATGTACTGGCTTTTTTTAAATGAGTTGATTATAGAGATGTATAATAGAAATTATATCTTTTTGCAACTTGCTTTTGTGGGCCCTTCAAAAATAAACTTTTACTTTTAGAATAGTCTTAATTTTACAGAAAAATTACAGATAATACCGAGTTCCCATATAACATAATCAATATATAACATTAGTATAATACATTTGTCACAATTAATGAGCCAATATTGATACATTATCACTATTACCTAATATTCATACTTTACGTAGATTTCCTTAACTTTTACCTAATATCCTTTTTTTGTTCATAATATTCATACTTTATGTAGATTTCCTTAATTTTTACCTAATATCCTTCTTTTGTTCATAATATTCATACTTTATGTAGATTTCCTTAATTTTTACCTAATATCCTTTTTTCGTTCCAGGATCTTATCCAAGTGCCACATTGGGTTTAGGTATGTTTCTCCAGTCTCCTCTGGGCTGTGACTGTTTCTCAGGCTTTTCTTGTTTTGATGACCTTGACAATCTTGAAGGGTGCTGGTTGGAGGTTTTGCAAAATGCCCCCCACCCATTGGTTTTGGCTGGTGTTTTTCTCATGGTTAGATTGAATTTGGGGGTTTGGAGGAGGAAGACCACAGAGGTAAAGTACCACTTTCATCACATGAAATGAAGGGTACACACTATCGACTTAGCTTATCACAGCTGATGCTGGCCTTGGTCACCCGGCTTAAGTAGTGTTTGTCAGGATTCTCCACCGTAAAGTGAGGTTTTTCCCTTTTTCCATACAACACTCTTTGGGAGGAAGTCGTTCTTCCGAGCCCATACATAAAGAATGGGGAGTTGGGCTTCCCTGGTGGCGCAGTGGTTGAGAGTCCTCCTGCCGATGCAGGGGACACAGGTTCGTGCCCCGGTCCGGGAGGATCCCACATGCCGCGGAGCGGCTGGGTCCGTGAACCATGGCCGCTGAGCCTGCGCGTCCGGAGCCTGTGCTCCGCAATGGGAGAGGCCACAACAGTGAGAGGCCCGCGACTGCAAAAAAAAAAACAACAAAAAATCGAAAAATAGGGACTTCCCTGGTGGCGCAGTGGTTAAGAATCCTCCTGCCAATGCAGGGGACACGGGTTTGGCCCTGGTCCGAGAAGATCCCACATGCCGTGGAGCAATGAAGCCCGTACATCACAGCTACTGAGCCTGTGCTCTATAGCCCGCGAGCCACAACTACTGAAGCCTGTGAGCCACAACTACTAAGCCCGCGTGCCACAACTACTGAAGCCTCTGTGCCTAGAGCCTGTTTTCTGCAACAAGAGAAGCCACTGCAATGAGAAGCCCGCGCACCGCAACGAAGAGCAGCTCCCACTCACTGCAACTAGAGAAAGCCTGCACACAGCAATGAAGACCCAACGCAGCCAATAAATAAATAAATAAAATTTTAAAATAAATAAATAAAATAAAAATAGAATTACCATATGATCCAGCAACCCCACTCCTGGGCATATATCCAGAAAAGATGAAAACTCTAATTTGAAAAGGTACATGTGCTCCAATGTTCATAGTAGCACAATTTACAATAACCAAGACATGGAAGCAACCTAAATGCCCATCAACAGATGAAAGAATAAAAAAGATGTGGTATATGTATACGATGGAATATTACTCAACAATTAAAAAGAACAAAATATTCCCATTTGCAGCAACATGAATGAATCTTGAGATTATCATACTAAGTCCAACAGAGAAAGACAAATATGATATCACTTATCTGTGGAATCTAAAAATTAATACAACTGAGTTTATTTACAAAACAGAAACAGACTCACAGACATAGAAAACAAATTTATGGTTACCAGAGGGGAAAGAGGGGGAGAGGGATAAATTAGGAGGGATTAACAAATACATAACAATATATATAAAATAGATAAACAACGAGATTTTCTGTATAGCACAGGGAACTATATCCAATACCTTGTAATAAACAATAAAGGAAAAGAATCTGAAAAAATAAAAAATTCCTTAAAATAAGTAACAGTTTTACCTTTTCCTTCTTTTTCTTGTCTTCTGACATGCAGAAATTTGCAATACAGTTTTAAACGGTAGCAGTGATAGCAGCTGTCCTTGAGTTGTTCCCAACATTAAAGGGCATGTTTGACTCTGGTACATGATGTTGGAGGTTTGAAGTAGATTTCTGGTAGAGATCCTTTATTGAGTTAAGAATCAGAATACCAGAAAATAAGTATAAATAAAAATATATTATGATTCTAATGTTTTTTAAAACCCCAGTTGCTATCTCTTTTTTGTTGCTTAATGGAATTATGAGTGACTTTGGTTTAAAATTTTTTTTTCTTTACACATATTACTTCAAAAGGTAAGAGGGAAAGGTCACCACTGTTAATCTTTTTACACAGTAAGAATTTAGGATAGCAGGAACTTCCCTGGTGGCCCAGTGGTTAAAACTCCGTGCTCTCAATGCAGGGGGCCTGGGTTTGATCCCTGGTCAGGGAACTAGATCCCACATGCCGCAACTAAATATCCCACATGCAGTAACGAAGGTCCCTCGTGCCACAACTAAGACCCGGCGCAGCCAAATAAATAATAATTTAAAAAAAGAATTTAGGATCGCAGTCTATGCATAGCAGTCTATGCCAAGTGGGAAACGGGAGCAGAGATTCACTTGAACAGACTAAGCAAATAACTGGAGTTTGGGAAGACTAATGCCAGAACTAGACGTTTCCTGTTGTGACTACTCCCTCTTCTGGTCAGGATGGCTAAGGGCTTAAGAGATCAAGCCAATGGAAAGACACTGGAGGTCAACCTCCCAGGGCCAAGTTCTGACCTTGGAAAGAAGACTAACAGTGATATCTCTGAAAGGAGGTGGGTAAGAGGTGACTCTGACCATGCGCACTTTTCCACAAGGAACGCCTACAAGCTTTGAAAGTGGTGAGCTTCCGGGGTGGCTGTCGGGAAGATTAATTTTGGTGAGTCCTTGGGAGCCAGCCCAGGAAGCCTGACCTCCCTCTTGGGAAGGATACTGGGGGCTGAGTGGTCCCAAACAAAAGGGTTCTTATGAAAAGAAGGCAAAATTCAGAAACCATTGGCCAGCATCATGTGTCAAACTGTAAAAGTGAATCTCAGGTGTGTGATCAAGAGCTGAGGCTGTTAGGAGAAATGGTTGAAAAAGTTAGTGCAAGGTGAAAGTGAATTATTTATGAACTTCAAGCCATTTATTTCTATTAAAGTGAATTAATTATTAGTGAGCTTCAGGGCATCAGCTGTACACAAGGCAACAATGGAAGGTTTTCGATGGCTTTCTAAAAGGTTTTATTTAAAAATAACTTTAGACTGCAGAGAAAAGTTACAAAAATGGTACAGAGAATTCTCGTAGACCTTTCCCCCAACTTCTAATGTTAACATCTTACAAAACCAAAGTTCAATGATCAAAACCAGTTTGGTTTGGTTTTTTAATTCTATGCTGGCTGTGTGTTGAGAGTCAGAGCCAGGTGACTTTCACCTTTGCACAGGACAGACCAGATGGGTAAGGTGAGTCCCAGTAACGTGTAGTGCCATCACATTAAACTAAATGACCGCAAGGGACTGGTCTCAAATGATATTTACAGATGAAAATTGCACTATGAAAAGGAAAATTCTGTACATTCTCTATTCTAGACTATGGAAATGAGATAAAAGAAAAGGATGGGGGAGGAGAGAAAAGCCATAGTCACATCACTAAGAAAACGGTGGGGAAGGAAGCAGGGGTAGGGCAGTGAAAACGTGTCCTGCGTCTTACAGATCACCGGTTGGGAAACTCTAGATTCATTTTCTTAGGATTTTACTAGATAGGTGTAATGGGTCGTGAAGAGCAAGGAGGAAAGGCACTGATTACTGCCAGGTCCGCACATCGAAACTCTGGTGCTTAACACCTTTTGTGATCCCCTGCCACATACCTGTGAGCAGGTGAGGCATGATAACTCCATGATTAGCATTCCATGGTGGCTTTCACAGAGGACTCAGCAGGAAGTACCCGAATTAGACTTTCCAGTTGCATGGCTGTGTATCAGAGATGACCCAGTGGAAGAATGATGGTTTAAAAAATAACCACGGTAATAACATGAAATTCTTTGGGGATAACAACTACAAAAAACAACAGAGTGACTTAAATACAGGCTGGTAGAGAAATATTTGAAAATCTAGGAAATTTACTAAAACACTGATGTTGTAGTCATTGCCATACATGGAAATTTTCCTACCTGGATATGTGATCAAGAAAGTTTTCTAAGGGATGGTGGGAATCTGGGCAAATGCCATTTGAAAAACTTCCACAGTATAAAATGGGGGTAAAGAAATATTGTTGTGTTTTCATAGGATTTTTTTGAGCAGAAAGCTTCCACTCATTCCGCTCTATATTTAACAAATGCACTGGGCCAGTTTCAGGTTCTGGGTATACAGCCGTGGATTAAGACTGACAGATCCTTTATATCGTAGTTGAAGGGATAGAAAAATTACAAAAATATATCAACAAACAAGATAATTTTAGATAGTGATTAAGTGTCACTGTGAAGAAAATAAAACAGGTGAAGTGACAGAGGTCAACAGATGTGGAGAGAGTGGGTTTCTCCTAGATTAGGCTGTTAGGCAAGACCTTGCCATAGAGGGAAGATTTTGAGACTACAGTTTTGCTCTCTGCAATTGATCTCAAAGACTGTAGTTGGACGTTGAGACTTGCCTTTACCAATGTATTTCTTGGCTTTGTTGAAAATCCAGCGAGTCAAGAGATCCTTGAAGAAAAAGTTGGTTCCCGTGCTTGGGCAGGGAAAGTATAAGTCTGCAACATAGTGTAGCACCAGAAATTAGGGTAGTACTCAGAGAATAATGAGAACATATCAAAAGGCACAGAAGTCACCTTGAAGAGGCTCCTGCTGGCTAATCTGGGACACTTTGAGCATCCAAATAAATATGATAGTAATAGGTTGTAATTCAATAACTGAGTCCATAAATCCATACATGCATATATACATACGTATGTACACACCTAAATGGAGGAGAAGGGAAAGCTCTTACAGTAAAAGACCAACTAATAAATACAGAAGGAATAATGGAGTTAGGAAATCATGAATGGTTGCTGTAACTAATGGGTGAAAGTTTGACAAGGAGCAGAACACTTACATAGTTGCAAAATATCTCCCCATAGATTACTTATTAATTTTAAGCATTCAATTTTAACTTTACAGTGAAAAAAAAGCCTAAACACATCATCTAATCAAGTGATCAAAGTTATATCACTGGGAATTCCCTGGTGGTCCAGTGGTTAGGACTCTGCCCTTCCATTGCAGGGGACAGGGGTTTGATCCCTGGTCAGGGAACTAAGATCCTGCCAGTGGTGCTGCACAGCCGGGGTGAGGGGGGGAAGTTACATTGGGATATAAGTTACATAAAAAGTTACATAACACTGGGACAGATTGACTCACAGTCAATCTGATAGAAAGCGCTGAGGACATAACATCACTTTAGTGGTGTCCCTAAACTGAATAAACTGAATTTGTAGTCATGAGAAAACATCAAACAAACCCAAATTGATCAACATTGTAGAAAATAACCAGCATGGTCCTAGATTAAAGGAGACTACTGAGAAATGAAAATCAATGCAACACATGATCCTGGATTAGATCCTAAACTGGAGGTATAAAGGAAAGCTATAAAGGACATTATTGGGAAAATAGAAAAAAAATAGTATACAGATTATGGATTAGATAATACTATTGTGTCAATTTTAACTGTCCTGATTATACAAAAAAATTCTTTTTACTTAGGAAGTACCAAGGTGTTTAGAGTGTGAGGTAGCATGACGTCTCCAACATACTCTCAAATGATTCAAAATATGTACACGACACGTACACACAGAATAGGAAAGCAAATGGAACATATACAAACAATTGGTGGAGCTTGTACTATTACTTCAGCTTTTCTGTAAGTATGAAAATATATTAACATGAAGAGTTACCAAAAAGCCAACCAACTAGCAAAACAAAAACACCCCAAACCTCACTTGCTTAAGCTTCATCTTGGTGATATGACTGAAGTCATCATTTCTGAAGAAACTCTGACCTTCATGGCACAGCTGTGTATAAGGTGGAACTGAGCTCCTATTAACTTGTACCCTTGGACATGGTGGTACCACAAGCCAAGTTCCAAGCATAATCCTCTCTGCCCTTTGAGTACAGCAGAAACCTTATTTATCCTTCATAATCAACACTTATCAATCTAGTCAAAACCATGATCTTTCTAGGATCAGCTTGTAAATTTCTTTTTTTTTAATGTATGCCTCTTTTTTTAATAAAGTCTTAATCATTGGTAACTTTATTTTTAATTAATTAATAAATTAATTGTTTTTGGCTGCATTGGGTCTTCATTGCTGTGCGTGGGCTTTCTCTAGTTACAGTGAGCGGGGGCTACTCTTCGTTGCGGTGCGTGGGCTTCTCATTGCAGTGGCTTCTCTTGTTGCAGAGCATGGGTTCTAGGCGCATGGGCTTCAGTAGTTGTGGCACGCAGGCTCAGTAGTTGTGGCGCATGGGCTTAGTTGCTCCGTGGCATGTGGGATCTTCCCAGACCAGGGCTCAAACTCATGTCCCCTGCATTGGCAGGCAGATTCTTAACCACTGAGCTACCAGGGAAGTCCCTCAGCTTGTAAATTTCTGATAAGAATCCGCTGTGATTCTTTGGAAGACATCAATAAAGTGCTTAGTAATCTCCTTTCATGGAAAATATGCAAAAGCCACAAGGAGAATGAGAACTAGAAACTCTAACTTGATGAAACTAGAAGAAATTGAAACTCTAAACCACAAAGTATGCAGAAGGGTTTCCAAAGCAGCAAAGATGGAATACTGTTGCATGTGAGAGGAAGCAGACAGGAGATGTGTATTTCTACAAATCTCCAAAAAAACCAGCAAAGAAGATTTCTCCAAGGTGAGGGGACATTCTCAGAGGTATAAACCCAAAAAGCCTTCTCTTTTTTACACTAATGAGTCCAAGGTGCCTAGACAGGCAATAAGAATGTCTATGAACCTGGTTTGGTTCCAAAGAGACAAAGGAGATGAGGCTAAATGAGAAAACTCACAGATAAGCTGAAATTATAACTACGTACCAAAAAACCTACTGCAAACACATTATTCTTTTTTTTTAATCTTTATTGGAGTATAATTGCTTTACAATGTTGTGTTAGTTTCTGCTGTACAACAAAGTGAATCAGCTATAAGTGTACATATATCCCCATATCCTCTCCCTCTTGAGCCTCCCTCCCACCCTCCCTATCCCACCCCTCTAGATTGTCACAAAGCATCAGCTGATCTCCCTGAGCTATGCGGCTGCTTCCCACTAGCCATCCATTTTACATTTGGTAGGGTATATATGTCAGTACCACTCTCTCACTTCATCCCAGCTTCCCCTTCCCCCACTGAGTCCTCAAGTCTGTTTTCTATCCCTGCATCTTTATTCCTGCCCTGCCACTAGGTTCATCAGTACCGGTTTTTTTTAGATTCCATATATGTGCATTAGCATATGGTATTTTTCTCTCTCTGACTTATTTCACTCGGTATGACAGACTCCAGGTCCATCCACCTCATTACAAATAACTCAGTTTCGTTCCTTTTTATGGCTGAGTAATATTCCATTGTATATATGTGCCACATCTTCTTTATCCATTCATCTGTCAATGGACATTTAGGTTGCTTCCATGTCCTGGCTATTGTAAATAGTGCTACAGTGAACATTGTGGTACATGTACCTTTGTGAATTATGGTTTTCTCAGGGTATATGCCCAGCAGTGGGATTGCTGGGTCATGTGGTAGTTCCATTTTTAGTCACATTATTCTTTTTATTTTTAAATTTTTTTGCAAACACTTTATTCTTAATGGTGGAATCTCAGAAGGATTTCCTTTAAAGTCTGTAATACGGATGTCCACTACCAATCCTATATTCAACATTTTCAGTGAAATTGTAGTCACCTGAATAAGGTAAGAAAAAGAAAAAACTTGTGTAAGAATTGGAAAAGAAATTAATTTGCCATTATTTTCAGACAGTGTGATTGTCTAGAAGGTAGATAAGCTAAGAGCCTATAGGAAAGCTACTAGAATTAGTAAATAAGATCAGCTGGTTGCTGAATATAAGATCATTATATATAAGTGAACGGTGTTTATATATACCAGCAAAGAATATTTCAAGCAATAATAAAAACCCATAAATTACTAAGGGTAAATCTAACAAAAGATGTACAGACTTTAACATATAAATTTATAAATTTTATAAAAGACTTAAAAATGGACTGCTATAACAACTGCTGGGCCTGCGTGCCACAACTATTGAAGCCTGTGCGCCTAGAGCCCACGCTCTAAAACAAGAGAAGCCACCACAATGAGAAGCCTGCGCACTGCAACGAAGAGTAGCCCCTGCTTGCTGCAACTAAGAAAGCCCGCATGCAGCAACGAAGACCTAATGCAGCCAAAAATAAATAAATAAATTTATTTTTAAAAAGAAATAATTATTTTTTAAAATGGAGTGCTATACTATTTTCATGGATTGAAAGATTCAATATTTTAATTGAATTAAATAATTATCTCCCAATTAATTTATAAATTTCATGCAGTTCCAATAAAAATCACTGCAGAATTCTTTTTTTTTGAAATTTCCACATTCATTTTATAACCTATATTTAGTCTTTCAAGTTAGAATGTCCAAAGGTTACATAATAAGAGAAAAAGTTAATATAATTGTATCATTCAAGAAATAAATTTGAAGTAGCCATCTACTACAGAGACCATCTCAGAAACTTACATACACACAATGTACCTCGCACTGACAGGTTTACTGTAGTGGCCTTGTTGCTAAACTATGGGTACACATTTGTTAAGGATGAAAAATTCTTAGAGGTGAATAATAGCAAATAGTGATATGGTCATAAACAACTTCAGACAAACTATAGAGGTCTTCACTGCAGAATTCTTAACAGAATTTTACAATCTGATCCTAGTACTAATTTGCAAGTTTAAGGACCCAAAACTGCATGTCTCTATAGTTTTACTTCAGTTTTCTTTCGGTTATTAACTGTTTTCTTAGGTGGTGGTGCTTCTCTTTATTGAATTGGGGGGTTCTCTTTCATGTTTCAGTTTTCTTCAATTGTTTTTGATATTTATTGGTGTGTCCCAGCCACTTACACCAAGAACCAGCAACCGTTTTCTACGAAAGGCCTGAAGATAAATATTTTAGGCTTTGCCGGCCACATACGGACTCTGCCATATATTCTTTGTTTTTGTGGGGTTTTTTTGTTTTTGTTTTTAACACGTTAAATGTAGAAATGTAAAACCCATAGTCAGCTTGCAGGAAATACAAAGTAGGTCACAGGTTAATTGGCTACACTTGCTCTGAGTCTACACTCCTTCCTGTTGCTTCATGAAGGTGGAGGATGAGAGATAGGACTGACTTATCAGATTTCTCATGATTCAGTTTTCCAACCACTGTCCAAGGTTGGTCCACGGAGAATGCCACTGTGTGACAAAGTCTCACTGGTGCTTGGCAAAATGAGAAGAAAGGAAGAGCAAGTTTTTCATAAAGCTTGATTTCTAAAATTTAAAGAACCGGTCTTTCTTTTGGTTTTTTTGTTGTTGTTGTTTTTTTGCGGTACGCGGGCCTCTCACTGTTGTGGCCTCTCCCGTTATGGGGCACAGGCTCCAGACGCGTAGGCTCAGCGGCCATGGCTCACGGGCCCAGCCGCTCCGCGGCATGTGGGATCTTCCCGGACCGGGGCACGAACCCGTGTCCCCTGCATCGGCAGGCGGACTCTCAACCACTGTGCCACCAGGGAAGCCCAAGAACTCATATTTTATAAGAGACACAGTCAACACATGCATTGAAGTTTCAGCTGGTGTTTATGGGAGTCCAGTTCCTCTAAGAAGGCTGATCATCTGTTTTGGTCAAGCACACTTTTTCCATGCTGAGGATTCAGCTGTGACAAGTGAGTTTCCACTGACTTCTGCTGTCTAGTTCTCTCATAAGAGAGCCTAAGGGTCAGGAAAAGGAAATCAAACATCTAGTTCTAATCTACATCTTTCTATACTAGATGCAGGCGAGAAACCTTGTATTGTCTGTGAGCAGAGGAAGGCAGCAAATTATATCAGAGTAGCTAATGCCACCATCAGTTCAGGTTAGGCCCATCTCGTATTAAACCTATTATCTCTTTTTTTAAATTGATTTACAATGTTGTGTTAGGAAACCTATTTTCAAATGTCTTAACAGCGCAGCCTGTTCTACCATGATAGTTCTGCGACCTCTTCTGGCACTTACATAATATAACATACTTGGGGCCTCCCTGGCAGTCCAGTGGTTAAGACTCTGTGCTTCCAATGCAGGGGGCGTGGGTTCGATCCCTGTCTGGGGAACTAAGATCCCACATGCTTCGTGGCACAGCCAAAAAATGAAAAAACAAACAAAACCATAATGTAACCACACTTCTGGAAATGAATGTGCTGGTGAAATTTATTTACATTATGTTCTCTCATCTCAATCACATCTAAGTCTTGGAAATCTGTATTTGCATACAGAATCCGATACATTCCTGGGAGAATTTTTTTTTTAACAAAAACAAAACAAGATACAATCAATGTGATAGTTGGGTAGCTTAATGAACATCTTGCTTTTGGGGGGTCTCATCTGGGATTTCAGAGTGAACTGTATCCAGAGGCTGCCAGTGGCAATTCATGAGAGAGTCATAGAGTTCTTCACTTTCCACCATAAATTCTTTGTTTAACTCCTCAATATTCAAATGAAGATTTGGATCTGCAGAAGCCAAGAACACATATGAAAAAAAAATAGTTTTACAGGACACATAGTAGAAATGGCTTAAAATTAGAGCTTTTAAAAACACATTAGCAGGAAATATTGCAGACATTTAATGTTAATTTTTTTAAATTGTGTGTTTACTTTCAATAAGACCTAAAAATAGAAATTGAAGCTAAAAAAGTAGTGCTACCAGACTCAATGAGCGTCTAGATGGTGGAAAAGATGGAGAAAATGGATGGAATTGAGAGATAACGCCCGTGGAGATGAACGGACAGGACTTGGAAATGCGTTAAACTTGGAGCAGAAGAGAAAGGAAGGGTCGAGGATGAGTCTTGAGTTTCTAGCATGAGGACTTGGGCAGATACAATGCCAAAGAGTGAACCAGAACTAAATCCCTACGACAGGGCTTTGAAAAATAATCATGCTGCTTTATCTGTTAACAGATTGTTATAAGTGAATAAATTGTTTATAGCAACTAATTCAGAAACAGAGGGAGACCTACACTAGAATTCTCCAGTAGGATCTTTCAGTTTCTAGCCAGCTGAGTGAATGAGGAACCTGGAAAAGGGGTTAGTTTTGTTTTCAACGAGGGCAACAGAAGTTTTCTGTTACCTTCTAGTGAATCTTCATCTTGGTTTTCAGCCAGAGCTGTGGTTTCCTACAATGAAAATCAGTATTTTAAGAAAAAACTAATTTTACTTCAAGGGTTACTCACTCTCTTGGAAGAATTTAGCTCTCAAAAATAATATACACTAAACTCCCTTTTGATCAACTTTACTTTGAATTTTGATTAAAAGAACCTTTCAATGATATAAGTGCAATGCGTGAACCGCGTCCATAGAAGAAAGTCACAAAGGCATCAGACAAAGGCGTCTGGCTTCTCTGAAGTTTCGGGGAACTAACTGACATCCCGGGGCCTGGGCGAGGAACCAGACAGCAGGGACCCTGGCATCAGACTCCACAGGTACTGTAATAGGTACCCAACTCTCCACCTGGAGCTCTGCCCTTCCTTCCAGGTGACAATCTGCAAAGTCTCCATGAGCACATACCCCTCGTGGCCTTCTAATCACAGCCCCCCCCCCGCACCCCATGTCTCAGCTAAGGACCAGGACAGTAGATGCTTAAGGAAGTGCAGAGGCTACAGAAAAGCAAACCAATCAATTATCTTCTTACAGTAAGGAATGAAGTAAATTCCAGAAGCACTCCCCAAATAAATCTTGGTTAGTTACTCCAGACTCTGTGGGCTCTCCTGGGACAATGCAAGTTTTTACAACTCCTCTCTGCAGGCGCCGGCTGGGAACCTGCCTTTGTCAAGGACACACAGCTGATTCCAGGGTCCCTGCTGTCTAGTTCCTCGCCCAGGCCCCAGGAGGCCAGTTAGTTCCCCGAAACTTCAGAGAAGCCAGACACCTTTGTCTGATGCTAATCCTTTGTGACTTTTCTTCTATGGACTCAGTTCACCCATTGCATAATTGGTTAATTTCTGAAGTTGATAATACACTCAAACCTATACCTCTCTATTTAAAGATACAAAGTTAACCACAGGAAGTCAGACCATCTCCCAAAAGAGCACAAAAAAAGAGAGAAGTGAAAGAAGAAAAATACGATAAAACCTCAGGTGGGAATTCCCTGCTGGTCTAGTGGCTAGGACTTGGCACCTTCACTGCCGAGGGCCTGGGTTCAATCCTTGGTCCGGGAACTAAGATCCCGCAAGCACCGAGGCACAGCCAGAAAACCCCAAAAAAAAACAGGCTTGAAAAATTGGAAATGAAAGTCTGGGCAAAAAAATACCAAGCAAACGCACGTTTTAAAAACTGAAGGCTTAGGTGTTAAAGCCAAGGCTATCACACAAAGTGTTACTGTGCACACAAATTGGGGAAAAAATTTTGTAACACTTTGACTGCAAAGCGCTAATTTCCCTATTATGTAAATATCTCACACAGTCAAGAAAAGGGGGGGACACAAGGAAAAAGGTAGACAAAGGACATCAATGAAGTCACAGAGCACAGATACCAATAAACACTTGAAAGTTATTTGCCTCCAATGAAAGACAAATGCCTTCCTCACCTGTCAGACTGGCTAATCACACACAGAACCTCATGGAGAAGCAAGTCATACCATCAATGCAAAGTGTAAGCTCAGGCAGGCTCTTTGGAGAGAAACTTTTGCTGTTTAAGATGTTAAATGTCATATCCTTTAATCGAGAACGTCCCCTTCTAGAATTTTTCCCTTAGCCAAAAAACACTCAAATTCTTGAAAAGAGGTAAAAGGAAGTTTGTTAAAGCACCGAAAACATTTAAAATGTCAGTCGATAAGTGATGAGCTAAAATCACAGCACATCCCAATGGGCAACTTTTAAAGAAAGCTCTCCTGGTGCAACATAACAACAGCAAGCAAGGAACAAACTACTAAGACTATCCGACACTGTCCATTCTAGTGAAGGCGCCTCGAGCTCCCCAAACAGAAAGTAAGCCCATTCACAGTGACTTAGTCAGAGTAGAAGGGAAGATCTAGAGGCCATACATCCACTTGAACAATGCTTTCTTCTAAGCGGGGACGGAACGGGGAAGAGAGTGGGGTGGTGGAGACTTTCTCTTACTCCAATACCTCTTTTAAAGAAATATGTTACTTTAGTCATCAAAAAATTACAATGTGTTAATGTTTGCTGCTACAGCAAAAAAAAAAAAAAAAAGTACCTCTTGTCCAATTTTAAGTGTTTAAGGGTAAAATCTATTGAATGATGCTAAGCTACAATTTAGTAGCAAGAATTCCCGCACAGACTTCACCAACCTATTATGTTTGGAAAACAGTGAGGACTGAAATTGTTTGCAAGTCAAAATGTCTCAGGTCATCAGCTTTTCCTCTCTGGTACTAAATTAGGGAGCAGAAGCCAGGGCTGTGGGAATTTGAATGAGAGGATCTGGAAGCGTGAGGAAAGGAAAAAAGATGTTTCCATATGGGGCACCCAAACCACCCAGTATTAATGCCAGGGAGAGATACCTTGGGTGTAAGCGAAGTTTCAACTGGGTATCCGGAGGTCTCACACACAGAATAAAGGTTGGGTCCATTTCCATCCGTTCCATAGCCACAGCTGTAGCCAGAAGGAGGATAATAGCTGTGCTGTTGCTCGTACCAGTTGCCAAAGGGGTAACCCTGGCAGGAATGGAAGTCTGGCTTCACTCTAAGAGCAGAAGGGAAAGGACAGGAATGACATCACCAATCAAGGCAGAATCACTCAAAAACCCAGGACTCCCTCGTCTTTCCCAGACGTTACACGTAAGGATGATTTCCGCTTTCACTGTTTTAAGCACACCTATTTTCGAAGCAACAGTTTGTACACTGCCAAGTCGTATAAGAAACAGAACACTACCGGTCTCGCTTTTCGTTCAGAGTAGGAAAAATCAGCTCACCTTTGCCAGTACCAGTAATAATTATTTTGTTGCGCTATGCCGAAACCTGCAAAACTCTCTTGTTCAGCCATTTATCCAGACCCTTGATAAAACGATCGGAAATCCACACTTTTGACTCCTGCATACACAATTCCAGCTCCTGGTCTAAACCCGCTCAGCCCCACAAATAACTCTTACAGCTGCCTCAGGGATAGGAATTACCTGCGGTGTCAATTTCGGCCAGGTACTTAATTCCTTGACTTTCATGTGGGTGAAGGAGTGGGTGGGGTTGGGAAGGAGTGTATTGGGGTCACCTGGGGGAACTCCTGCAAACTTCCGCGGGCTTTGAGCTGCCTGCCAGCACCAGCGAGTGTCAGGCCCGGAAAGGCCGACAGAAGGGGGAGGCTGGGGGCGGGGAGGGACCAGAGAGAGAGCGTGAGTTGGGCAACTGTGAAGCCGCAGAAGTCTCCACCCTACCCCCTACGATAATATGTAAGGGAGTCACTTTTAATCACTAAAGCCTTAAGACAAAGACTACAATTCGATGCTTCCCTCCTCAGTTCCATTATCTGCAAAGAATACCTATCAGAACAAGCATCTAGTGGACTTTTTTTTTTTTTGGCTGCGCCCTGCGGCATGTGGTATCTCAGTTCCTCCACCAGGAATTGAACCCATGCCCCCTGCACTGGAAGCATGGAGTCTTAACCGCTGGACCTCCAGGTAAGTCCCTGGACTTTTTTTTTTAAACATCCTCTGCAGGTTGTAATCTTTACCCCAACCAGCTGGTGGGAAGAAGCGGTATATATCACACATCACACACACACACACACACACACACACACACACACACACACACACACACACACACACACACACACACACACACACACACACCCTACCTTAATGCAAGTGCAGGAAAAAATTTTAAAGACATATTTCTGTGATGCTGTGTGTTTTGTTTTGTTTTTTTAAAGCATGACAAAGCAGTGCTTCCTAAACTTTAGTGCGGGTTCAGATTACCTGAGCATGTTTAAAATGTGGGTTCGGAGTCCATAGATTTGGAGTGAAGCCTCAGATTCTGCCCTTCCAGCCAGCTCGCAGGCACTTTAAGTAGCAAGGCTACACAAAATGTCAACATGTGAGAAGATAACTTTTGAGTCTAAACAAGGACACAGGGTCTGGCCATTTCCTTGTAGCTTGTTGATTCCACTATTGAAATTCTTAATGTAGTCTATATTTACCTGTAATGTGAAAAATAATCATCATGTTGAATTCAAACCATTCAATCATTCACCCATCATTTACTGAGCTCCTCCTATATACAAGGTGGGTGCCTGGCATACAGTGGAGCTTATACTCTAGTGAATTTCCCCGTGTTCAAGGGAGATGTTATTCATTAGCAGCTGTGCACACATCGCTAGGGGTCACCCGATATCTGGTTTCCTTTTCTTCCTTAATAACAGAACCCTGGGACTTCCCTGGTAGCACAGTGGTTAAGAACCCACCTGCCAGTGCAGGGGACATGAGTTCGAGCCCTGGTCCGGGAAGATCCCACATGCCATGGAGCAACTAAGGCCGTGCGCCACAACTACTGAGCCTGTGCTCTAGAGCCCGCGAGCCGCAACTACTGAAGCCCACGTGCCCAGAGCCCATGCTCCGCAACAAGAGAAGCCACCGCAATGAGAAGCCCACGCACTGCAATGAAGAGTAGCCCCCAGCTCGCTGCAACTAGAGAAAGCCCATGCACAGCAACAAAGACCCAATGCGGCCAAAAATAAATAAATTAATTAAAAAAAAATAACAGAACCCTGATTTTATTTGGAGGTAGCAACAGGCCTCGTGTCCAGGTGGCCAAAGTCTGGCTAATAAAATGTAAATCGAACTATCACAAGGGGATTGAGGACAGCATAGGCAGAGGGAGTTTGCTTAGCTGGAAGGAGGCCTTTCTGTCCTCCACCCTTCCCCCAGGCCTAGTGTTGAGATTACGGATGTGATGGCTGAAGACAAAATAACTGCACCTCTCTTGGCCTATGAGGTGATACGAAGGAAGAAGTCACACAACCAAACACAGGATCTTTTTTTTTTTCAATTGGCTGCACGGCTTTCAGGATCTTAGTTCCCCAGCCTGGGATTGAAACCGGGTGCTTGGCAGTGAAAGCGCTGAGTCCTAACAACTGGACCGCAGGGAATTCCCAAAACACAGGATCTTAAAGAGAGAACAGATCTGGGTCCCTGATGACTGGGGTCCCTGCACCAGCACTAGACCAACCTACCTCCAGATGCCTTTCACTTAAGAAACAAGTATCTTGGGACTTCCCTGGCGGCCCAGTGGTTAAGACTCTGCCGTCCCAATGCAGGGGGCACAGGTTCCATCCCTGGTTACAGGACCTAAGGTCTTGCATGCTGCACGGCGTGGCCAAAAAACTAAATAAATGTCTTGTTTAAGCCACTATTGTTGTTAAGTTATATAAGGTTAAAAACAATTCCTTTTTTAAAAAACTATTTTGTTTCTGTTTTCTTTCAAAATTTTTTATCCAACTTTTAAAGGTTATTTTCCATTTACAGTTATTACACAATATTGGCTAGATGATTCCCTGTGTTGTACAATACATTCTTGAGCCTGTCTTACACCCCATAGTTTGTACCCTCCCCCCCCCAACTAGTAACCACTGGTTTGTTCTCTCTATCTGTGAGTCTGCTTCTTTTTTTTGTTATATTCATCAGTTTGTTGTATTTTTTAGAAAAAGACAAATTCTTAAATACTGGAGCAGCTTAGAAATCAAATTCAACATATCAGTTAAGATTCTTTCATAAAAACGTGAATATCTTTTTCTGGTCCTCTTATTTTAGGACTGACTTTAGGTTTTTTGGAAAGAAAATCGGAATTTTGGCTATGAATGAGTGAGAGGGGTGGGGTTGTAGTTGGAAAGGAATGTGGGAGTTGAACCTTCAGACAAGGTGGTAAGGAGGCTGGGGTTGTAGGGGACGTCAACAGGGCATGTTGAACCCACCCAGGAAGGCGGCAGGAGCCGGGGCACCGAAGGCCATGAGCAAGGCTCCAGAGATGAAGATGGACATTCAGGTGATTTTTAGGTGATGGTGACAAGGAAGAGTTCACAAATCTTTCCTTGATCTCAGCCACAAGTGCAAACCTCTCAAAGCTCACGGGGATTATTCCCATGAAGCAGGTGAAGCAAATTTCTATCAGGCTGGTGTCCAGGGGAAGCAGCCTACTCTGCTCCACGCGCAGAGGAGACCAAAATCTTCTGAGAATACAAGCACAGGCAAGCTCGGTAGAGTCCCCAAATTTAACAGACTTGCTACCTGTCACACTGTGAAGAGAAGGTAACTAAGAGGGAATGTTAGACGCACATGATATTTCTAACAGGGCCGAGTTCTCTGCACTGTATCTTGCTTTTAGCTCAGTATATCCACTTTATCACCACCCTCACCCCCTCACCCCCAAAGGAAAACTGGCTCTTTTTTCTTTAGCGAACCAAAGCCAGGTACTCAATAAATATTTCTTGAGTGAATGAATAAATCAATGCATGGCTCAAGTGTAAGAAGCTTTTCTATCAATAATTTAAATGCAAAACTAGAAATCCTGTTGCACTTTAGAGTTAATGATCCCTGGAGTGTTGGTTGTTTCTTGGCAACGGCTGTTTTCACAAGAATGAGATTGAATGGCTTTTTACGTCCTGAGTTTGGAAAGAGAACAGGAGGTTTGGCAGGAAGTATGCTCAGTTTGAATCCAGTTGAGCAGATATATGATATTGTATTGTGTGCTTCTCTTTAGACAATGAAAAACCACTTTTCTTCTCTGTTAAAGAGAACGTTCGAGCCCAAGGAAATGTAAAAGGCAGCAGCAACACCAGGGTCTACTGTTACCTAGGTGTGTGGAAAGAGTCCTGGACCTACTTCAGCATTTATAACCTCAGATTGGATTAGAGTATTTTAGCTTTAGAGGCACTAATCTTTCTGAAAATGTAATAAAATTTTATCAATGCTCTCCTCCATAAATGTACATACATAATTTTGCATATAATTTCAGGGCATTCAGAGGCCCAAAAATTTATCCATGAATTCCCCCAGATTAGGAACCCCTTGACTAGATGCTCTAAGGTCTTCTAAGCTCTATGATTGGTTTCACTAATTTTTAACAGTAAACAAAGAAAGAAAAGGAGTAAACCATTTTGAGTTATGTTTATGTCGCTTGCATTATGGTTTTCATTCTAGAACCAACTAGATTCTAAAAGAATCCTAGTTGGAGCAAAACCCACAAGTTTCTTCTCTAAAATGTGACAGATACTCAACTATACTCCAATAAAAATTAATTAAAAAAAAATAAAATGTGACAATCTGGCAAAAGATGCTGACCGTAGCAATTATCCTGTTATCGTGATACATTAAAATTAATTTCAAATGAGAACTAATTCTTCTCAAACAGCAGTTGAGACTTCGCTGGGGTAATGAGGCAGGGCACCAAGGGGATTTCAGAAGCAACAAAATACATAAAGCACATGATTTTGAAACACAGTTTCAGAAAAAAGTTGGGTTTTTTTTTCCTTTTCAATGAGAGACTGACTTCCTATTAAAATAAAGATATGTAAAAAGTCACACATTTAAAGACAAAATACGAGACTTCAAGAAATGTCCTGCTTACTCCTTTAAAAAAAAAAATTGAGCCCAGGCTCCGGACGCACAGGCCCAGAGGCCATGGCTCACGGGCCCAGCTGCCCCGCGGCATGTGGGATCCTCCCGAACCGGGGCACGAACCCGCGTCCCCTGCATCGGCAGGCGGACCCTCAACCACTGCGCCACCGGCAAGCCCGGGGGCTACTCTTCATTGCGGTGCGTGGCCTTCTCATTGCGGTGGCTTCTCTTCTTGTGGAGCACGGGCTCTAGGCACATAGGCTTCAGTAGTTGTGGCTTGCAGGCTCTAGGTGCATGGGCTTCAGTAGTTGTGGTGCACGGGGTTAGTTGCTCCGCGGCATGTGGGATCTTCCCGGACCAGGGCTCGAACCCGTGTCTCCTGTATTGGCAGGCGGATTCTTAACCACTGCGCCAGGGAAGCCCCTGCTTACTCATTCTTTGTCCCATGCCCAGGGGACAACCACTCCAGCAATTCACATTCCTCTGACCTTAGTGGTTCTCTGGTGGAAGAACCACCAGAAGAACTAACAAGCAGTAAATAGGAAAATAAATAGTAAAACAACTTGTGTGTTTTGGTAACGTAATGAGATAACTAGCCCAAAGGGAAGGAATTACAGGCATACTTCGTTTTTTGCACTTCGCTTTATTGTTCTTTACAGATATTGCTTTTTAAAAAAAAAACAAACAAATCGAGGTTTGTGGCAAGCCTGCATGGAGCAAGTCTATCAGCACCATTTTCCCAACAGCATTTGATTCCTTCGTTTCTCTGTGTCACATTTTGGTAATTCTCACAATATTTCAAACTTGTTCATTATTATTCTATTTTGTGCGGTAATCAGTGATCTTTGCTATTACTACTAGGACTTGCCGGAGCCTCAAATGATGGTTAGCACTTTTCAGCAATAAAGTGTTTTTAAATTAAGGAATGTGCATTTTTAAGACATAATGGTATTGCACACTTAATAGACCCCAGTATAATACAAACCTAAGTTTTATATACACTGGGAAAACAAAGAACTCGTGTGACACGTCATTGCGGTGGTCTGGGACCCAGCCCGCACTCTCCCTCATGGGTGCCTCTATTGTCAAACAGTGAAACTGGTTTTCAAGAGGCTGAGAATGAACTGGACTTCAGCATTTCAGTGCCTGAGGAGTCCTTACACATGGAGTCGCCAAAGCACACAGAAGACAAGGCTTCCCTTGTGCTGCAGTGACAACCAAAGCAACCAAAATGAAATCATTTCTACGGTATCCAAACCAGCATCAATCAAAACAACCCTGAGTAAAACACGGACTGGCGATTCAGAACACCGGTGAACAAATGTCCTCAAAGACAAGAGGGTCTAAGAGCTATAGGATGTGTTACAATCCATATGGGGGTTTAAGGGTCGACACCAACCTGTGTGTCAACCTCCCATCCGTCATATCCACCCGCTAGGGCGTTCACGAGACTATTTTTACGCTCCAAGATTTACTCTATTGTTAAGTCTGTGCGAAGCTGTCCTAACACATCTCTGAATCTCCATTATCTCGTGAAAATCTCAAACCCAATTAGGGCTTTGCTTTTATTCACGTTTGACTCTGCACCTAACCTGGGGGAGGTGGTGAAACGGAAATAAATGAGATTTCTTTGTAGAACCTGACCAAGGATGACTATATACCGTTCGTCCTCAAGTAATGTCTTTACTCCCCTCAAGTAAAGGGTCCTCCTCCGTCCCCAGTATGTGCCACAACGTTGGCCAATTTGCCCCCAGAGTTCGACAATCCATAACCGAGCTGCAAGGAAAGGTGTACAGGACGAGATTATCGGGCCCGCGCGGGAACGAGGGAATCGGACTCCTCTGATAACGGCGAACCCTAAATGCCACCCCTCCTTGCTCCGTTACAGAGAATGTGAGCGAAAAAAGTTTATTCCTCGACTTCCTGCACAACAAGGAGACCTAACTCCTGTCCCGCTATCACCGCCCACTACAGACACGGGTCCACGTTGACCAACAGCGCGGAAACACCGAGCCTTCTCTACGCCTTCCGCCCAGGCCGGAGGCTGCCCCGCCCCTTCCGTAGACGTACCGGAAACGAGGGGCTTCCGCAGAGGATGTCCCGCCCACTCGCCTCAGAAGCGCCTAGCTCAAGGCTCCCTAGAATATGCCCTCTAGTCCCCAGGTTTGTTTGTTTGTTTTTCTCCTTGAAATGAGAATCTCGTCATGGGGCGTCCTTCATTATTCCCTTCTTGGAAATTCCGCGTGATCTTCTAGCCCTGAAATCCCTCCCACGGATGCAGGCGCCTAAAAGGCAGCCCCGCGGTCTTGACGTAAACTTGAGCGCCGACGCAGGAAGGACCCCTTCCTCCCCCTTGCATCCGCTTTCGTCACTACCGGTCTGCGCTGAGCCTGCCTCCGGGAGGAGCCGCGTGCCGTGCTGCATGGAGCTGGTAGCTGGATGCTACGAGCAGGTACTTTTTGGGTTCGCTGTACACGTGGAGCCCAAGGCGAGCGGCGACCAGGAGGTGAGAGCCCGCGCGGGGAGGGGCCGCCGCGGGTGGGGCGGGCACCGTCGGGTCTGGTTCCCACAGCGCAGCAAGGGAGCGCGCCGTCTGATTTCTTAGGGATTCGGTGACGAAGCTCAGGAGACTTAAAATACACGTTAGCCTTTTAAAACACGGAAAAGGCATTTCATACGACGAGACGATGCCTGTCTTTCGTAGTAAACATTCCGACTACTGTGCACGAAGGAAGCTGGCATTTCTGCAAACGGGCCAGTGGGCCGTAGATTATGAATCCAAGTTGACAACCCGTGAGGTGTTCAGGGTTTAATGAAAGAACAGTTCGCTCTTTCACTGAATTTATGTTCCGGTATTTTACAAAATATTTGAGCTAAATCCGGAAAAACTCCTCACAGATAAAGTGACACCAGTTCATTATTGGGCCCTTACGGTGAGGCCAGTACCTGCAGTGAAGGTGCAAAGAAGCCAAAGGCATGGATCCTGCACTGGAGATCTTCCCGACATAAGGAGGAGAGGATGAGGGAGGCAAACACGTGCAGAAAAATTACAACAAAATGTAAGAATTTTACTGGGTGTGTGCGTTAAAAGGTTAAGTAAATTAGCAGTAGTGAAGCAGATAGGACATACCCAGGACTAGAAGCAAGATCCCTTAACTTTTAGTCCTGTGCTGTTTTTTTTCCCCTAAGCAGTCCTAGGTATTTCCCAGAAACCTGTTTCATTGAGTACTTGTTTATGAACAAGTCAAAGTGTCAGTCTTGAATTAACTAGAAAGTTGGAAGTATATGACTTGACTGATTGTTTTTGTTTATTTTGTTTTCTACTCTGGTGGTTAATCTGCCTTTGGCTGAAAGGTACGTGTTTTGAATACTCAAAGATGATGCTACTGATTGTGTTCTTTCTGTAATTACGTTGCGTTCCATGTTCCAGACACAGAGTAGTCCTCACAGCACCCCTCTGAGGCAGATACAGTTATTCCCATTTTACAGATGAGGAACCAGAAGTTGAGATAGGTTAAGCGACTTGTTCAAGGCCACAGAGCTAATAAGTGGCAGACCTCGGACTCAAATTCCCAGGTGTCTCTGATGCTTGAAGCACTTAACCATTACCCGGTACTGCTTCTAAACCTAGTCAGGCAATATTCCGGATAACCAGCCTTCCTTCTGTAATATGCACAAGCAAAGGTTGTTCTTTGATTTATGGCCATAGCAGCTCTTCAGGAATGTTGTACCTTTACTCAAGAGAGGCCCCCTGGGTCCTGATTGATGGAAGGGCTATCCTGTTGTCGTTTTTAGGAATTAATTTGCAATAACACATCCTAAGTGTGTTCAAACATGTTTGGTGATTTTTTTTTCTTTGTTGGTTTACTTGTTTTGCTAATACTTCTTGATGCACCTCCCTTAATTTGTGGGGTATGTGTGTGTGTATTCAGCCGTCATCCTTCACACTCAACCAGTCACACTTACCCAATCCAGAAGTTTCATGGCAGCAAGCATAGAGTTCTCAAGACCTCATCATTGGTCATTCTCTAGGGCTTATGTTGGTATTAATGCAAATCCTGTTCATTTTTCTCTGTAGGCGTTGTTATATTGATACTTATCTCTGTGACATCATATTGTGTCTTGTCTGTCCTTCCCACAGGAATGGCAACTCCCTTAGGATAAGGACTTTTGTTTCTTTTGTTCACTGCTCTGTATCCACTGCCTAAAACGGTGCCAAGCACATAGTAGTTATTCAGTATTTGAGTGAATAAATTCAAATCAAGATTTGGACATTTGAGTGAATGAATGGTATGAAAGTGTCACATCTAAGTAAATATATTAAGGAGTTAAGGATTTGGATGGGACCTTAAAGTCCCTGTAGCCCAGTCTTCATAATTGTTTTGATACTCAGCGATGCCTTCCCATCTCGTGCTTTACCTTCCTTATTCAATTCTCAGATTGTTTGTGTGAATCTCCCTTTCATTGCATAGTCTTTTCTCCATTTGTAGGATCTGTTGAGAGTTTTCATAGATCGCGAAACCACTTATCTCTTTGTAGAGAACTACGATACGATCGTGGCATGGCACTGACTGTATGTATCACTCTTTAGCAGAAATGGACTCCTGTGGCCGACTTCACTCACCACGCCCACACTGCCTCCTTGTCAGCAGTGGCTGTCAGTAGCCGTTTTGTAGTCACTGGGAGCAAAGATGAAACCATTCACATTTATGACATGAAAAAGAAGATAGACCATGGGGCTCTAGTGCATCACAATGGTAAGAACATTGTATTCTTCAAGACAATAATGTTGAGGTATTATTACTTTACAGTTTGACTTCAGATGAACAATTCATTAAGTGTCTGATACGTAGCAGATTCTGTGCTAGGAAATATAGAAATGGAAAAAATGTGGTTCTTTGTCCTTAAGTTACTCACAGTCTGTATTGGGACAGAAGGGAGGCACTTAACCCAGTCTAGAGGGCAAGGAGGAGGAAGCGAGTTTTCATTGAAAACTTCCTTAAAGTGACACCTGCATAATTTTATAAGAAAAGTATCAGTTGTTGGCTAGGTGAAACTTGCAAGGTAGAGAAAAGGACATTCCAGGCAGAGTAGGCAGTGTGACGAGCACAAGTGGTAGCATCATGTGAAGAGCCGACTTTATTGAGGGCCATCAGGTACCCAGCGGTATGCCAGGAAGGTATAGTTGTATTGTCAGTTCGCAGAAGAGAAAGCCTAGGCTCAGAGATGTTCCATGGCTCGCCCAGGGTCACAAAACACTGGAACTGGAACTTAACCCTAGGTCTAGAGCCCGTTTTTTGTTTTTTGTTTTTTTAAAAAATATTTATTTATTTATTTATTTATTATTTGGCTGCGTCGGGTCTTAGTTGCGGCACACGGGATCTTTGTTGCGGCATGTGGGACCTTTCATTGCGGCGCGTGGGCTTCTGTCTAGTTGTGGTGCACAGACGCCAGGGTGCATAGATTCTGTAGTTGCAGCCCGCGGGCTCTCTAGTTGTGTTGCAGCGTGTGACCTTAGTTGCCCTGTGGCACGTGGGATCTTAGTTCCCCGACCAGGGATCAAACTTGCGTCCCCTGCATTGGAAGGCAGATTCTTAACCACGGAACCACCAGGGAAGCCCGTAGAGCCTGTATTTTTAACCACTGCTGTGTCTGGGGAGCTGTAAGGGGCTCGCTATTATGAGAGGATTGGAATGGAGGTGGGAGTGGCTGGAGAAGTAGTTGGGGCCAGATCTCGGGGGCCCTTGCGTGGAGGAGGTTGGGGGTTGAATGAGAAGGAGGCAGCAGCGCTGAGGAGGGTGTTCGTGGTTTGGATGCCTCTCCTGGAGAGGTGCCAGGAACAAGTAGAGGCCTGACGAGGGCCTGCCTGACTGAAGTTGGAGGCTGTGGATGGACTAGCATGTGTTTGCAGTAAGCCACAGACATTTCTGGAGAGAGAGGACGGTTACTTGACGCGTGCAAGAGAAGGATCGATTTACAAGGGAATTGAGGGTTTCGGAGAAAGAATAGGTTGTCAGCCTAGAGAAGATAGGGTGTCAAGGGTCTGCAGATCTCCAGAGTAAAAAAAAGCAGGTGGATTGTGAGTGGAAGAAGGGCTGGGACGATGTGAGGCTGTGGTCGGAGAGTAGAGTTAATGTGGAAAAGCTCTCGGTGGTAACAGTGTCCGGGCTGTAGGGGTGAGGGACGAAATACAGAGGAGGCAAAGGTTACTGGCATCGAGGAGGTCGGGGGGCTGATCTGCAAGCCACAGTTGTGTGTTCCACGCCAATGGTGCAGTTGACCGGGGTAATGGGAGGACCGAGGGACAGAAAGACTGAACAGGTAATTTTTTTCCCTGGTATTGAACATCATGTGCTGTTTTCACTGCATTTTCCCAGGGGACAGAGAAGGAGGGGTTTCACATGTGTTCCAGAAGGAAAAGGGAAAGGAAGAAAGAACTTAAGGCAGGAGAATCACTTAAATACATACTTAGTTTGAGGAAACTCAGCCAAGCAAGTTAGCTTCCTGCAGTGAAAGGCAGATAAAGACAGGTACCCTTTTTCTTACACTATCTTTCATATATTACAGAAGTTCCACACCAAGCATTGGCTTCTAGCAGTAAATTTAGAGTGATCAACGTCTTTCTCATATTAGATGGTCCTTAGCTACTTTGACAGGTGTCTCGTTTTCAGAAGCTCGGCTCTGAGTGATTTCAACGTACGTTCCTTTTCCTGTCTGTCTCCTAATCCCAGTTCATACAAGGAAGGCTCCTCTCTCCCTTAGGCTTGGAGGAAATAAGTTAAACAAGTCTAGTCTGTCCAAACCCATTGGTACAGGTGTTCAACAAGAAGGGACTTAGAGTTTGGATAGGGGATGAATGAAATAGGGTTCCTGATTTCCTTCATTCCTGGTACAAATCCTGTTTTTCTAACAGTTGGTAATAGATAAGCTCTTTTCCAGGGAACAAATGGAGTCGTGGAAAGAAGGAGTAGGAGATGTGGGAAAGCAAAATTCCCAAAATGAGAAGTAGGGAAGGAGGAAAACATGGGCAAAGTGGCTGAAGTTTCCCACTTTGAGGAGAAGGGAGTCCATAAGCCCACATACTATTAGTGCTTTTTGGGAGTGCAGAATTATTCCTCACAGATCTCTGGCTCTTTCAATATAAAGGGCAGTGTAAAGGATTGACCAGGAGGTGTGCAGATGGACAGTAACGACACAGGGGTTCACACTCTTATTCTGAGAAGGACAAAATAGTAAATACTTAGGCCTTGCGGCTGTACAGTCTCTGTTACGACTGCTCACTTTGGCCGTGCCAAAGCACCCGTAGACATTTTGTGACTGAGTGAGCCTGGCTGTATTCCAGTAAAGCTGCATTTACAAAACCAGGCCGCCAGCCAGATCTGGCCGGCAGGCAGTGGTTTGCTGACTCCTCAACTCTAGGGCAATTAAGCTGGGTGACACAGACTTTAAAGGATAAGGAATCTTACTTGAGGACTGATTTGAGGGATTGAGTACTGGGTTCTTCCATCACCTCACCTCGCTCCAGCCTTTTAATATTTGAGGAGCGCTGTAGGGGAAATTCATGGGCGATCCAGGCTTCAGTTTGAGTGGAAGGGAGTGCAGTGTTTTGTAAAGAAGTTAAAAAGATGTAGGAAGATTTGTTAACCATGGAAGGAGAATACAGAAGACATAATTAGTGTATTGTTTTATGAAATTGTAATAAATTCTTATGACAGTGAATAAGAACTGTGTAGAAGTCAAATCAAAAGCAGCTCTGAGGCATAATAACTGCATTATGGGTGGTTGGGTAGCGAATTCACTGTTTGGAAAGTAGAAGTCGTATGGCTGTGCGTCTTGGTTTGATCCCCAGATTAGCTGGTTAGTTTTGTTTGACTTCTGCTCAAACTATCCTAGCCAGCCATCTCCAAAATTTATGATTATGGGGATGTAAAGCAAGAAGGTGAACTGATTAGTTCAAACCTGTATCTACAACTAGAGAAACGCTTTGCTGAAAATATTTACATAGGCTTGAGACTGTATGATCTTAGATGAAAAACAAATTAATTTCTTCACCCAACACTTCAAGGCATGTTTCAGTAATATAAGATATTGGATGTTTTCTTACTGCAGCATAGCCTTCAAGCCAGCAATGGAGTTTGCACTCAAAATGAACATTAGTTCTGCCTGTCTTGGTTTTTCCACAGGCACAATAACTTGCCTGAAATTCCACGGCAACAGGCACTTAATCAGCGGGGCAGAGGACGGCCTCATTTGTGTCTGGGATGCAAAGAAATGGGAGTGCCTGAAGTCGATTAAAGCTCACAAGTGAGTCCAGACTTCCCCATCGGTCTCCAGGTGCCAGTCAGGTTGGGGACTAACTGTCAGTTTCCTTTTAGAGGACATGTGACCTTCCTTTCCATTCACCCGTCTGGCAAGTTGGCCCTGTCTGTGGGTACAGATAAGACATTAAGGTAAGTCATTAAGGCCCAAGAGCACCTTTACTAAGCTGTGGTCTTCGTTCTCCAAGTATAACAAGAACCCACCCCTGGGACATCTTTTACTATAGTAATTAGATTCTGTTTCTGTATTGTCTCACGTTGTCAGCCATTTGATGATATTTTGACACAAGGGAGAGGTTGAAAGCTAGTGAACCTTTTCATAATGGAAAAAAAACGACAAGCTCTATATTCAAACATGCAAGTTACATTGCAGTTGTAAGCTGTGAAGTAGAGGGTGATCCTAAAAAGAAGAGTTTTAGGGGGTGAAACCTTTTGAAAATACAGTGGACTCAGCATACATAGGAAAGGGCTGTGGGAACAGAGCGAGTTTTAATCTTGCTTGATAATACTTCACGTGGTGCTGTAAGAAAGAAGGCAGTTCTTCTGAATAGCCAAGTAGTTAGTAAATTTTCATTTGAGTCTTCCTTAAACTTACCTTTATACCTGGTCAGAGTTGGTGATCATGCCGTAAATGAGCTTCCTGTTTTGCAGAACATGGAATCTTGTGGAAGGAAGATCGGCATTCATAAAAAACATAAAACAAAGTGAGTATTTTTGTTTGAAATGTATTTGAAAATTTGATGGGACGTGAATGTATATACACACATTCTTGTGAGCATGTACATATACATTTATCTTTGTGCGTGGTGGTGGTTCCCTCTGAGAGCAAATGCGTTAGGTTAATTTCTTTTCCCACTTTAGATGGGGATTCTTGGTGTGGCTCTGCCGCCTTCCAGCTGTATGACCTTAATGAGTCTTGGAACCAGTTCATTGTCTACAATTTAACTCACAAAATACGTGTTATAAGTTTGTTGTGAAGATTGAATGGGATAGTGGATGTGAAAATGCAGTGTAAATATTTGCTATTTTTATTATGACCCTGATCAATTTCTTTTTTTATTCACGAAATACAACAGCTTTGTGCTTTTAACTTACAGATGCTCACATAGTGGAATGGTCCCCAAGAGGAGAGAAATACGTAGTTGTCATTCTGAACAAAATAGATGTCTATCAGCTTGACACTGCATCCGTCAGTGGCACCATCACAAATGAAAAGAGAGTATCTTCTGTTACGTTTCTTTCAGTAAGTGATCGGAAATCAGTGATGGGAGTTTAGTATGTGTGGTGATATTGTTGATGACATTGTTGATGTCATTGTTGATGACATTCTGGATAGTATGTCGATGACATTCTGGATGGTATTCTGTTTTTGCTCTCCTAGGAATCTGTTGATGACATTCTGGATAGTATTCTGTTTTTCCTCTCCTAGGAATCTGTCCTTGCAGTGGCTGGAGATGAGGAGGTCGTAAGATTTTTTGACTGTGATTCACTAATGTGCCTCTCTGAATTCAAAGCTCATGAAAACAGGTATTTTTTTCACTAATCTCTGTGTGCATGTACGTGTAGAATCTCTTATAAATGCAGTAGCTTCATAAAGCAGGGTGTATGTTTTTTATGAACGACCGCAGACATAGACATATCTACATATATATGATTTCTGGAACCTAAGAGGATAGTGGGCATGTTGTTGTCTTGGCCTGAGTGATACAGAAGTGGTGAAGTTGTCATCAGGACTAGTCACTTGCACAAGGAATTTATTTTCCCTATAATTTCATTAGACTTGAGGCCTGAAATCCTCAATCCATGCTTCAGCAGGGAAAAACAATTAAACCATCTTGAGCTCTGCCCCTGACCACTCTTGTCCTTTCACTTTATTCTCCTTGTCCACTTCTAGCGCCTTTCTATGCTATTTTTTTTCCTGCAGGAGAAATAAATGACATATTGACCTCTGTCTTGTGCCAGTTTGTTATCTCTTGCTCACTGTGTCTCTGGGGGTAAATGTGAGTCTCAGAGTAAACGGTTAAGTAACTGGACCAAGATTACCCCCCTGTTAGGTGTTGGAGCTGGGAGTCAACCCAGTTCTGTCTGACCCTGCCTCTGCGGTTTCCATCTGTAATTTTGAAAAAGTCGATTATGGATGGTTATACGTTAATGTGTTTTATTTGCATATTCTTTTATGTTTCAGACAACTCTTAGTTTTTATTTTCTAAATAATAGTTCAGCTTTAAGAAATCTCTCTTTGTAAATACTCAGAATACTGCAATAATTAGACAGGCCCTAGTTTTCCCCTGTATTGAGAAATGAACATATGCTTCAAGGCCGTATAGCGCTCACGAAATTTGGCCATTCATTCATTTAACAAGTATTCGCTGAGCATCCATAATGAAATACTGCAACAAGAGCTTGCACTCTCCTGGCTCGTATAGTGGGGCAACAGAGAGACGATAAACAAGCAGGTAATTGTAACAGGAAGGACATGGGTATTACGATTTGGGAATAACATGGGTAACTTATTTAGATAGGTTGATCAGGGAAGGGGGAGTTAAGAGAGACCTTAGGGATAAAGGAGCTATTTCTAAAAAGAGGAGAGAACTGTAGGCACAGTGGTCCTGAGGGAGGAAAGAACTTGGTGTATTTTAGGAACAGCTAGAAGACCCATGTGACTGGGTCAGAGTGAGCCAAATAGTGCATGGCCTTGCAAGTCATGGTGAGGAGTTTGAATTTTATACTAAGTGCCTTTGTAGATATTGGTTTATCTATGTCCCACCACTTCCTCCCTCTCCCGTGTTATTTTAAAGCAGATCCAAGCTTTGTAGAATTTTAAGACTGGGAGTAACATGGTTTGATTTTTAAAAAATTGTTAGGGGGCAAAAATGGAAGCAGCGAGGCCGATTAGTTTACTCCGTAGTCCAGAAGGAAAATGATAGTAGCTTAGACTATGGGTGGCGGCACTGAGGACAAGAAAAACAGATGCAGAGGAGGAGGCCTCGGGTCATCTCTGTTGTCTTTTCTCTCGGTACTGACCTTGTAGTTTCCTGAGGTGAGGAGCTTTAAGTATCTTTATTTCCTTTATGATAATCTGATGATTTATAGTTATCTGTCACCATCTTTTCAACTTTTTCTTAAGGTATCATTGACAGTCAATTTTATCTTGGAATTTAGACCCTGAAAATGACTCACCAACTCATGGGAGCGTGAAGCATGTTAAATTTTAGGCACCGTTCATTGAGCAGTTCGGAAATACTTGAAGCATTGAGAAGTCAAGAGACTGTGCATAGAAGCTTTCTAGTAGTATCATACTATCTGGAAGAAAGGGTCTTTTATGGTGTTACTATTTCTATCCTAGGGTAAAAGACATGTTCAGTTTTGAAACTCCAGAGCATCATATTATTGTTACAGCATCGAGTGATGGTTTCATCAAAATGTGGAAGCTCAAAGAGAACAAGGTCAGTGTCTCAGCACAATGTAAATACACTGAATGGGAGTCTTACTGTCAATATTAATTTTGAGTTAAGTGAGGTGGAATTTTTTTTAAAGGTCATAAGGCATAGATCTTTAAACTTTTAAAATCTCTTCCAGGCATGATTGACATTCATGGTTTTAAAGTTAGGGCTCTGTAGCACTGCCTCAGGAGTTGGTATTGGTGAGTCTGAGCTGGCAGGATTCCAGAACTCCTGCTGTTTAAATCAGAGAAGCACGACTTTCTTCTCTTTTGTATATTGATGTTCTCTGTAAGATTTTGTTAAATAAACATAGTGCCATTACTAAGGAAAAAAAATGGGGAATTTTTGATCAGTTGTAGAACTAACAATAGTTTTGAAACAGATAATTGGAAATTTAAATTCCCTTTGGTAGTCTCCCTCTTACAGATTCTTGGTTTATTATTCTTCATTCTCTGTGAATGTGGTTTGTTGAGTACCTACTTTGTGCATGGTTCTTTGTTAAACCCAGAAATGACCACGATAAAATGGTCGCTTTCTTTAGTGGAGCCCTTCTTAGAAATTGGCTCTCGTGAAGGACTTAGTCAAACCAATCATGAATCAAGATAATACATTTCTTCTAGGCAGTATATGTTATACTCAAAATACAGTGTAAGTTTTAAATTAAGGTAACATGTTTATGGAAAAATGAAAGTAATTATTTAAAATCCCTCTGTGTTAGTTATCACGAATTGCCGGTCCTGTTTCAGGGGGTTTCCCCGTCTTTGCTGTGTGAAGTAAACACTAACGCCAGGCTGACATGTCTTGGAGTGTGGCTGGACAGAGTGACAGACACGAAAGGAAGCCTGCTTCCAGCTGTAGAACCATCTCCTGGTAAATGAAATTGATCGTTTACAGAAACTAAATAATTTGCTATCTCTTTGAATCATTAAAGTGGAGGAGATCCAGATGACTTGACTTTATTGTGGGCTTGTGTTTATTTCAAAGGGAAAAACACTCTTTAAATGCAATGTCTCTTGTATTTTAGTAAGTAAACAAGAACAGTCCAAAAGGAAAAAAAAGGAATCTGGCCGTGAAGTCCAGGAGGAAGAAAGGCAGCTAAAACCTGACACGAAGAAATGCGGTTTAACTGGTGACAGTAATAAGCCAACAAAAGGAAGCAGCCTGGTGTCAAGCAAGAGGAAAACAGTAGAAATGTTAGGAAAAAAGAAGAGCAAAAGGAAGAAAATATGAGTGATGCAGTGAACCCCAGATTTCTCCTAAGAGAAAAACTTGCAAATGTACTTTTTTTTTTTTCTGAGTAAAAGCTAGGAATTTCTTCTTTTGAAAAAAATGTACAGCTTAAAAATCACTTTCAGGATTTTGTTTTTTTAAACAGTGGTAAAACTTTTTGATAGGCACTATTTTATTAATTATATATCATGGCAATATATAGTAAGTTAATGTGTAATATATAATTTTTACTGTTGTGTAAGGCAAATAAAGATCTTTCTCAAAATATTATAGCTTAAAATAATACAAAATCTTGAACGCATTTCTTTACCAGAAGTAGATAAAGGAATTGTTTTTCAGATTTTTCTCCTAAGTGAGGGAAGAATGAAAAACCTGCATTACTTTGGCTTTTTCACGTGGTTCTAGTAATTTTAATGCGGATTTTGTTTGTTTTGGTAACAAAAGATATAAAAAGATTTTCATACCAGGAAGTATGTTAAGACAAGCTTAAAAATTAGATATATAAAATAAAATATGTATGCGTAAAGCATATGCTTAAGTTTAGGGCTACGTACATAAGAAGGTTAAAGAGAGGCTTCCAAACTTCATGTAACTATTCTGTTTCCAAGCAGTGGTTTGTTTAAGAGGTAACTTAAGGACAGGAAAATGACGTTTCCTTTTTTTATTTTCCCATCTGTTTCAGGGCATCCAAAAAACTCGCTTAGCTAATCTTCTGACAAAGGTGGTCTTAAAACTAGCCGTTGATGATACTCTTTTCTTACCTAGAAAATTAAAGCATTTTCCTTAATGGATTACTGGACGTTTTGAAGAGACACAGTAGTAGAGGATTCATAGGTCTGACTTAGCTGGGAAGATGTTAAATCCCTGAGGCCACCAGTGGACTGCCCCCTGATTAGGCAAAATGAGGATCTTAACACTTGGACACTGAAGTGCCGCTCACTTCATGAGAGGAAATCATCTAGGAAACGAACCAAACCATGTGTCTGACATTTCCATCCACCTCTTTGTTATCTTACTTCAGGCCTGTAAACAAAGATGAATATAGGTTTGGTTATTTTGTTTTTGAGACTTTACTTTTTTATAGCTGTTTTGGGTTTATAACAATATTGAGAGAAGGGACAGATTTGCCACTCTGTTCTGTTCATCTCTCCCCATCTCCACCACTGATGATCACTGAGCTTTTTCCCATCTCCGAAGTTCTGCCTTTCCCACAGTATCATATAGTTAGAATCATACAGTATTGTAGCCTTTTCAGATTGGCTTCTTCCACTTAGTAACATGCATTTAAGCTTTCTCTGTGTCTTTTCATGGTTTGATAGTTCATTTCTTGATAGTTCATTTCTTTTTAGTAATAAATAATACTCCTTTGGATGTACCACAGTTTACCGTTCACTACTGGAGGACATCTTGGTTGCTTCCAAGTTTTGGCAATTACATAAAATATTGCTATAAACCATGTGATTGGAGCATTTTATTTTGGTCTGTGCGCTTGTCTGCTCAGTGACCTCTGGCAGAGCTTGCCTGGTAGTGTACTTGGAGGCCATTGCACAAACCAGTTTGTATCAAAAAATATCTATTTGGGGGGAGTCAGGTTCATTTCCTTTTCCTCCTAGGAATGTATAGTCTGTTCATAATCTCAGCCATCTCTGTGCTGGATTGTCTACTTCGTTTGATATTAGTATGAGCAGCTCCTTATCGCAAATTCACTCCTCAGTATTTTGAAATCTCTGAAGGCCACCTCTATCTCCACTCTCCATTTGTTTATTCACTGGGCCTGCGATGAACAACGCTCACCATGTACCCGGCACTATCCTAGATTCTAGGGGCCGAAAAGGGAAAAAAAAAAAAAAGATCCCTACACAAAGGACAAAAGCTTTGGTAAGAAATGTATTACAGCCTGTGGTGGCTGGTGGCAGCTTGACTTCAGTAAGAGATGAGACTGAGTTTTGAACAAGGAGAAAAAGGCATTTCTGGCAGAGGGAACGGGATGCTACCTCTGTTAAGAAAGACTCAGCTGCAAGAAACAAAAAGCAGCTTTGGCTATCCCAAACTTCAGAAGGCACGGGGATGGGTTTATGACAAGGACACAGGTGTCTGACAGGCCGGGGCCGGGAGAGAGCCAGACCTCAGAAAGAGGCAGGGTGCAGCCAGGGCAATCTCTCCCTCCTGTCTCTGACTCTGCCGGTTGCCCTCTTTCTGAAGCAGCTGCTGACTTCTCACTACATGTCCTCGGCCTTTCAACGCATGCTTGTGGGGCCGTGCTGTGCCAGGCAACAGTCCTCACTCTCGAGAACTTGCATGCTAGAGAGGGGAGGTGATTGCAACTCGTAAGTTATATACCACTTAGGAGGTAAGTGCCGTGGAGAAAAATAAGCTACGGAAGAAAATGCAGATGGTCGTAGTCTTAAATAAGATGATCCTGGAAGGCCTCACTGAGAAGGTGACATTCGAATGAAGATTTAAAGGAGATGAGGGAGTGAGCGAGAGATTATCTGGGAAGAGGGTTCCGGGCAGATGAAACAGCTGCACGTGCAAGTGCTCGGAGGTGCAAGCAGGGAGGCTGGAGCAGCATCAGCAAAGGGGAAAGGAATAGGAGCTGAGGTCCGGGAGGGAGGTGTGCAGGGCTTTGCGGGAGGTAAGGGAGCCACTGGAGGGTTTGGAGCTGAGGAATGACTGCAGTCCAATTTGTAACAGGATTGTCCTGGTCACGGTACTGAGAACAGACTAAGGGAGTTAGGCAGCCCTACCCTTTACTGTGTGACCTTATACCAGCTAGAGAACCCCTTTCTGCCTTAATTTCCTCCATGTATAAAAGCAGAAGAAAGTAATAGTCTGTACTGCCTAGGGTTGCTATGAAGATTAAATGAGTTCGTCGATGTCAAGCACTTCAGTGTCCTGCGTGTAATAAGCTCACTGTATGCTTTGCTCATATTATTATGGCTCTAATATATGAGATCCTAGAAGCACGTGGCAGATAGGGTAGGTTGAAAAAAATAGGCAGTTTTTTTTCATAATCTCATTTATTAATTTCTTGGAGAAAATTTTATTGAATGATGTCAATCTTAAAGCTATAAAATACTCCTGAAGACCTAGTAATTAGTATTGTGGATACTCAGCAGATGTTGACTTGCAACACTGCAACTGGCATTTGATTTTGACCATTTTTGCTTGAGCTCTGTTTCAGTGTAAATTCAACACATACAAAGCTCCAAAAATGATAAAATAATGCTCAGAGTGAAGCGCTATTCCTTCCTCGTGAGCTCTTCTGTTGCGGCAGATGGTCTTTATTGCTCTGGTTATGGGTGGGTGTACATGTGTGTCTAGCAGACAATCGTGACTTGAGGCCTCTGTGAAAAAAAAACAAAAACAGAAAACTAACAGAAAAACATCCCATTGATAGGCCCCAGTGGCCAGAGACTAAAAACTTAGTCCCTCACACAATCTTCGTCACGCCCCATGACACACTTGTGGTTCAGTGTTCCAGTACTATTCAGTGGGCTCCTAGTTAAGAGCTGAGCTATCTCCTAAAATATGCTAATGTCAACTAGAAACATTACTAAACACAAATCCTTGTGTGGAACCAACTGAAACAGAGCAGAAACCGGTTCCTTTCATTTCTTTTATATTTTATGATGGACTGCACATGAAACTATGCATTATAGTAGAGTTAAGGGTGTAGGACAACTTATTTCAAATAACAGCTCAACCAAGGGCTAGGACTATAGGTAACTAATTCTCTGTGGTTCAATTTCTTTAAGTCTAAAAGGCAGGGGGAGGATCATGGTGGGCTTAACTAAGGTTTGAAGCTTGCATCTGCATAGGGAGAAATGAATCCCTAAATCATCCCAGCTGGTTAAGGCAAGTCCTGTCATTTTTTTAAAAAAATAAAATTTATTTATTTATTTATTTTGGCCGCGTTGGGTCTTCGTTGCTGCACACAGGCTCCCTCTAGTTGCGGCGAGTGGGGGCTACTCTTCGTTGCGGTGCACGGGCCTTTCACTGCGGTGGCCTCCCTTGTTGCTGAGCACAGGCTGTAGGCGCGCGGTCTTCAATAGTTGTGGCACGCAGGCTCAGCAGTTGTGGCTGCGGGCTCTAGACCACAGGCTTAGTAGTTGTGGCACACAGGCCCAGTTGGTCCGCGGCATGTGGGATCCTCCCGGACCAGGACTCGAACCTGTGTCCCCTGCACTAGCAGGCGGATTCCCAACCACTGTGCCACCAGGGAAGCCCCTGTCCCTGTTTTTTCAGGAGAGTCTTCCATTAAGTTGTTGAGGGTCTGGCCTAAGTGGAATTGCTCAGAGTTCTTAGTCACTATCAGCTTCGGTTGGTTAGAATCAGCTGTGGTAAACAGACTTCACTTTTGATATCTGAAAAGTAGGAGTTGCTGCAAGTGGAAGGTCTTCTTTCAGAGTATGTATGCTGCCAACAGAAAATTGTCACTCGCCATCTGCCTCTACAAGGATTAGGTCCCTAGCCACTGCACTCACTGACCTTCCACACACCATGAAAGGAGTTCTGGCTGCAGATCAGGAATGAGGCATCCCGTGCTCCGGGAAAAACTGGCAGAACAGGCCTTCAGAGAGTTAGATATTTTCAGGGGAAGGTTTTATGAGCCCAATTTCTTGCATCTTCTCACATCTAGAAAAGCACTAAAATCATTAACAGAGACACCTGCTCCTCGTGACTAGCACCAACCTTCTGTCAAAATGTGTGCTTGAGGGCACCCAACCCCCTTTACCAAAAGCACATATACTGACTCACCCCCCAGCCACCACCTCTTCGGAGCAATTCCTCAGAGCTACCTGAGAGGCTGTCTCCGGGGCTATAGTCCCCATTTTGCCCCCAATAAAACTTAGCTCACAACTGTCTCCTTGTGCATTTTTTTTCAGTTGCCAATGCACTGCAATTTGCTTTTTCACTCAAGATTGTATATATAAGATCTATTCTTGTTGATACTTGTAGGGGATGAAAGAGAGAGATGCCAAACGTGACACCCACCCACATTTTGGTGTTACAGCAACTGAGTGAATGGTGGTGCAGGAAACGCAGAGAAGAGAAGCAGATATGCAGTGGGAATGGGGATAACGTGTGGCCACGGGGGCATCACAGAGGTACTTGCAAATATAACTCACCCACTGTCCCCTCTTTTTTTTTTTTTTTAATGCGGTACGCGGGCCTCTCGCTGTTGTGGCCTCTCCCGTTGCGGGGCACAGGCTCCGGACGCGCACGCTCAGCGGCCATGGCTCACGGGCCCAGCCGCTCCACGGCATGTGGGATCTTCCCAGACCGGGGCACGAACCCGTGTCCCCTGCATCGGCAGGCGGACTCTCAACCACTGGGCCACCAGGGAAGCCCCCCACTGTTCCCTTTTAAGATGCTTTTCGAGTAGCCTCACTCTTTGAAACAAACAGGGAAGTGAGCCACACTGTCTAGCCTGTCTAGTGGCCACCCTATCTTCTGCAGATAGAAAGTAGTCCCTTCCCATGGTAGCAAATAACGTGATCGGGCTAGAGTGACAGTCCTCCCCGATGGCCTGCATCTGGTTGACACCCGGTAATAGGGCCCTCTGTTGATGCAGTCCTTCAAAATCCAGCCTCGGATGCCCTTCACTCCCATCGGTGGCAGCCCCACCCCCTCACCGCAGACCTGGCCCAGCTCGCAAAGGCCTCTTGCAAAACTAGACTCCAAGCCTGTGCTTCCGGATTTAGGCCAGGCTGGCTTGGATCTGGGACGAGTGCTGGACGGCCGGCACCACGCCCAGCTCCCCGGATACACGGAGCGCTCGGCGACTCCCTGACCCGGGGACAAAGAGCACGCGCCGGCCTATCCGGCGCAAGCCCCGCCCCATGCCCTGCCCCCGGGACGCCCGGAGCGCCGCGACCTCTACCTCTAGCCCCACCCCGTGCCAAGCCCCGCCCTCGGACTCGGAGAAAGCGCTGCGACATTTCCGGCAGGAGAGCGACTCCTGGCTCGTAGGCGTGTGCACCCTCGTTCGCGAGTGCAGACCTTTGGGAAGGAGGTTCGTGTACTTTGGAATTATTATTACTATTATTTTACACCTGTTTTGACTTTTAGAAATGAGTTGAGAGGCTTTGCTGCCGCCTGCTCTTCGTCCTCCGGATCCAGGCGGCGGCTTTAGGCTGCGTGGTAGGTGCTTGTGTAGTCCCTCGTTTCCTGCTTTCCTTAAAGTGGGTTGTGAATCCTGCGGAGACCCTGAGCTCCTGAGGCAGATGCTTACCGAGGTAGCGTCGAGGTCGTTAGTTTCCTGGAAGTTTTATTGGGCCATCTCCTTAAAAATCTCGGTGGCTCAGTGTTACGTCGAATTAATGACGGTGGTACAATTCCAAGCCCCCCCCCCTTATAGACAATAATTTAAACAGAAGAGGTTATGTATTTTCAAGCTTAGCCTCGTTGGATACCAGATGCATTTCTTTAAGAAATTAGGAGTTACACCCTGCTTTGCCAAGGGTGTAGGGTTCTGCGTAATTATGACTTGGGCTTTGTATGTTTCATCCTTCCTCCTCGCTCCCCATCTAACGATAACTATGAGTGATGCAAAGTTAAATAACCATCTGAAAACTTTACAAATGTTGAGTATTGAAATCAATTCTTTGGGCAGGGGTGAAAAGCAGCACCCTTTCCCCCCAGAAAGGGCGACTAAAATACTTGAATTAAGGGCACAGGAGGTGTGTTTACTTTCCAGTTTAGTTATAATTTGGTTAGGTGTTGAGGAGATTAGCTCATTCACTGTACAGAGCTGGTCAGTGAAGTGTCCTGTGGGCCTATGTTATATTAGAATTTAGGTTATTACTAGAACGCCTGGTATCTGTTCAGCAATTACTTTGTGCAAAGCCCCTTTACATATTATCCCATTTAATGCCCATAGTAGCCCTAGGAAATTTGTACCGTTGCTATCTTCAGCATAGGTATGGTGAAGGAAACTGAGGCTTAGAGACGTTGGGTGGCTTGCCCATTCTTCTTAGCTCCCAAGGGGCTGGAGCTGGAACTTGGACGCACTGCTTCCTGGCTGCTAGCGAGCTGTGCTGTTAACTGCCTCTGATCCAGCCCCTCCTCTGCAGGTGCAGGCCTCGTGTGATCTTCCATTTGGACAGAGTGAAAGAGAACAATGGAGAAGGACTCTGGCCCACTGTAAGTGCCCCGTGAAATGGGGGTGGAATAGTCAGGAGCTTTTCAAAACCAGAGTTTCTTTCATCATCTGAAAAGGGCGCTGAGCCAAGACTGCTGGACAGCTTGGGCTGTGGGAGGATACGGACGTGTAGGCCAGGGACTTGTGTTCGAGTCCCAGCTCTGCCACTGACTCTAGGCAAGCCATCTAACCTCTCTGGGATTTATTTGCGTTTATACAGTGATAGGATGGTTCTGGAATGGTGACCTTTTTGATCCCATTCTATGGTCCCATGCTGTTTCGTTTGTTTTTTGTGTTTTCAACACGCTTAGCACCGATTTCTCACTGCTCCGTTTTCAGAGTGCCTATACATTGGATCGGCTTTGGCTACGCAGCACTGGTTGCTTCCGGCGGGATCATTGGCTATGCAAGAGCAGGTACGGTTTGTAGTTATTAAACCGCTTAAAATCTTATTCCCGGTGAAGAGTGAGTCCCCAGGGTCCTCAGACTGCAGTCTTACTGGAGTCAGGTTTGCTTTAGGCCCTCTCGCTGGAGTGCAGGCGAATTATCAGCCCTGCAGCTGCACTTGCCTTTGCGGTTATCCGGCCGACCTACACCAGGCTTCTTGTCCAGTCACTTGGTTTTTGCCTCTTTAGATAAAGATACCGGTTAGGGATGGTAGTAGATTGTTATTATCATCACCTGCCATACATCAGCCTTGACCCCAGAGGGCCATCTCTGCTCTTCAAGTAGAAGGAAACCTCTAGTCTTCGCAGAAGCAGTTTTGAGGGCTCCGCATTAAATCAGGCACAGGTGTGTCAGCGAACACGCTTGTTTCCACCCCACTCCTTGCCTGCATCCCCCCTGCCATCACACACATTAGAATTCTTGCTCTCCAGGTCATTTTTTAACTCACTGACCCTCTTTCCCTTTCCTTTGGGGATGAGCCCAAGGTCCTGCCCATGGAGAGTTCCAGTCCTTGCAGGGTTAATCAGGCCTGGCTCGGAGCCCTCCCTTTCTCCCTGGGAGGAAGTGTCCTGCCTGTTAGAGGAGAGAGGACCCGTGTGGTACGACCCTGACCTCTCTGGTAAAATGGCAAACTCCCCCACACATTTTCCTCGTTGAGAATGCCTTGGTCCTGGACCGCGTTGAGAGATGTTCTCTTTGCTGTTTTCCTCTGTAGGGGAGGGCGGTCTGGTGGATTCTGTCAGTGAGATGAGTGTCTGCCATTGCAGTGCAGCTGTGTGTTTGCTTCCCTGCAGGCAGTGTCCCGTCCCTGGCTGCCGGGCTCCTCTTCGGTGGATTAGCGGGCCTCGGGGCCTATCAGCTGTCTCAGGATCCAAGGAACATTTGGCTTTTCTTAGGTATGTCGGTTTCAGCGTCTCCCTGACGCATCCCTGGGTTGGTGGGATGTGACAGGTTCTTCACATTGCGACGGTTTTACTGCTTCTGCCAAGTCCTAAGCAAGTTTTGAAATGAGGGCGGCCGGGGGGGTGGTGCGTCTTGTGCTGGTTTCTACTTATCTTTTATGTACAGAATATGGAAAGGTTTTCATACCTCATGAATGTAGATTTACCCAGTGAAATAAGTGTTAAACTTGTGTAAGGCAGGCATGTGTCTCTTAACCATTGTGATTCCCTGCTGAAGACCGTCTACTTGAGCGTCACTGAAGGACCACGTGTCTGGGTTAGGTTTGCATCGGTATTGCATTTTTCCCATTTGAAAATCATTTGTTAGCCTTTTAGATGTAAACTAAGTGTGTAAGATGTAGGCCCTGCCTTCAGGGAGGCTTTACCTTCGCCGGGGACATAAAACGTGACTGGGGCTGCTGCCGTGTCCTCTGGGCAGCACAGACGGTGAGGGGCGCAGGGAGGGGAAGATTACTTATCAGGGTGGCTTTGGTGCATTTTTCCTGAGCCCCACCCTGTGTCAGACACCCTGCTGGGTGTGTGGGCCCCTCGCTGCCCCCACAAACCCACAGGATGAGAAAACACGCGGTTCTGGCCCTCACGGGGAGCGGGCGTGTCACAGCGGTTTGTCCAAGTCGGCCTGGGCTGGGAAGGAGGAAGCGCCCAGCTCTCTGCTCTGCTCGGTGGCTCTCTTGCAGCCCCGGAGTTACTCTCAGGCCCCTTTGTCCCCTTTCTGACACCCCAGCGAACAACCTCACCATCTACTTGAAGACAAAACAGCAGCCGTCACGTGGAGACTCCCTCATGCCATCGCCTCTAAGCCTTCCCCTGTCCTGGTTCTTGTCTCCAAGGCTGGTCCCTCCACCAGGCTTTGGGTCTCTACTGCTTCACCTTCCCCAGAGCTTTACACCGTCACTGATGCCAGCCCTTCCTCGTATCCTGCCTCTCAGGTGGATCCCACCCAGTGATGCTCCGATGTGCTCATCTCTCACCCATTTAAAAAAAAAAAAAAAAAAGGACCTCTCGTGACCCCACTGCTCTCTTCAGTTGCTGCCCTTCTGCTTCCTCTTCAGGAACTTCTCTTAAAAAACATCCATTACACTCCCATCTTCACTTCCTCACCTCACATTCTCAACCCACCTCGGCCTCCACTTCTGTCCCCTTAGTCCACGGGAATAGCTCTCCCTGAGGCTGCCAGGAACCTGTGTGTTTCAAAATTCAGCATACACTTCTTAGTCCTCATTTTATTTGGCCTTTTAGCTGTTCTCAGCACAGTACACCAGTCCATTTTCCATTCTCTTGTTTTTCCTTTTTATCTTCTGATTCCCTTTTGTCTGTTTTGTCGACCTGTCTTCCATTTCAACCATTAGATATCAAGGTTCTTAAAACCTGGCACTTTTAATGTTCTTTATACTCTCTCACTTGGCAATATGGTTGAAGCCCAGGTCTTAAATTACCACTGATACACAAATGACTCACAAATTTCTCTCTCCTCCGAGCTTTACTCTCGTGTATCCAGTTGCCTGCTTGAAAGCTTTCAGCTATGTCATGGCATCTGCCCACACCTGGCTTCCTATCTTCACACACGCTTGGTCTCCTGGTGTCCTCCCTCCATTTGGGTCTCCATTGCTCTCCTCCCCTCCATCTCTGTCTGGTTCATCAGCAAGTCCTGTCAACACTACCTGCAACTCGTATCCCAGGCTGTCCCCTTCCCTACCTCCACAGCCACCGTCCATGCCCCAGTTAGCCCCCCTCTTGCCTGCATTCCCGAGGAAGTTTCTCAGTTGGTACCCTACCTCCTCTCTGTTTTCCCTGAAGTTTGCTCCCTATGGTACAGCCACAATTATATTTTCAGAATGCAGCTCTTTGTATGTATTCCTCTGCGTAATATATTTTAATGGCTTTCCATTGTCTTCGGAAGAAGACCACAGTCCGTCCCGTGGCCCTCGAGGCTCTGTAGGCTGTGGCCCTCTTTCTCCCTCAGTCTCAGTTTCTGTGCCACACCACGTCTAGCAGCCCCCTCTCACCGCAGGGCCCTGCGTGTATTACGCCCTCTGCCTGGAATGTGCTTTCCTCCCCTTGAGCTCGTTAATCGCGACTCTTCACATCGCGGCTCAGTCTTCACTTTCTCAGCAAGTCCTTCTCCCTCAATGGGCTGGATCCCCTGTTCATCACGTTATTTGTATTGCATTAATTGGCGCCTGTAGCACAGATTATACTTCTGAGTTTTTATTTGTGTGATTCTTTCAAGTTAGTCCTATCAAACTCCAAACGCCGTTAAGGCAGAGATCTTTTTGATGACAGTTGTGTTCCCAGCACCTGGTGCAGTGCATGGCAGGTGGTAGGTATTTGAATAGATGTCAAGTGGGAAGAGCCTAAGAGCACACAGGGTAAATAGCATCGGCATAGGAAAAATGTAGTTTTCTCCTACAGCAATTTAGGAGAAGACTAAGAAATTTATGGCTGAAGAGTGGTAGGAGGTGAGGCTGGAAAGGCAGGCTGGGCTCAGACACTGAGAGCCTTTGACTCCAGTATTTGTACTTGGTCCCATTGACTGTGGGTGGCTGTGGAGCTCCCCGACTCGGGAAAGGAGGAGGTATGAGGTCTGGGCCCTTGAAAGATGGGTGGGAGTTTGGCCGTATTTTCATCCTCCAACATACAAGATGTAGTGATCTTTGACTCTCTTTATCTTTTCATCAGTTACATCTGGAACCTTGGCTGGCATTATGGGAATGAGATTCTACCACTCTGGAAAATTTATGCCTGCAGGCTTAATTGCAGGTGCCAGGTACCCTCTGCTCTATTGCTAGTTCTAGTTTAATGCCCCAAACACTTTAGACGTTCAAAATTTTACTTGTTTCAGTATATCTGATGCTGAGCATCGACTGAAATGATTTCAATTCATATACAAATAGGAAAGGCTGCAAAAACAGCAGATTTAATGTCAAAATGAAATAAGTATATTCGTTCACTTTGGAAATGGATTTTGCTTTCACATTTGCTCTCTGGTCCATCCTGGCCCCTTTCTGCAGTGGAGGAAGCTCCACGACTGCAGCCATTTGTGTGACTTTCAGCGTGGGGTCCATGTTTCTTAGTTGTAAGGTGTCCTTTATTATTGAAAATTTTGCTGAAAGGGAATTCTGATTGAATCCTATTTAACGTCAATCGTGATTAACTTTAATTATAAAATCCAAACCAGATTGTTCTTAAAAATGTAGTCTTTAAGTATAATAAAGATACCCCCAAAATAGAATTTTTAAAAATCTGCTTTGGAAAAAGATTACTTACCCAACTTTGATCATAGTTATGATGCTGTCAAGAATCATGTTTTGTAACTAGCATAGACCAAGGTCAAGAGCTGTAAACTGGGAGGCTGGAGACCTACCACTGATGACCTGCCTGACTGGGGAGGCCTTGGTCTCTCCAGCCTTATTTTCTCATCTTTGAATTATTGGCTGTTAGATTAGGAACTTCAGCTCACGTGTATGATTTCAAAGCCCCAGTGCAGGACTGCCTTTCACGAGTTCTTCCTTTGGCACCTCCAGGGGTGGGAGTTCATCCCTGCTTGCTCTGCCTTGGCCCCTCCTCGCCATGTAGTTGTGAGGGACCTGCTGAGTCCCAGTCCCTTAAAAATAGTCAAGTGCCTGTGCTGTTCTTTATCTGATTTTTTGTTTTTTTTATGTGTTTCCTTTGAACAGTTTGCTGATGGTCGCCAAACTTGGAATTAGTGCGTTGGGTCAATCCCATCCGTAGTAGTCATGGCCCAGCTTGGACTCATGAAGAATTTTAAAATTTTCACTATTTTTAGCATATTAAGATAAATAAGTACAGCATTTTCACATATTCTGACATTTTACTTAAAACAAAAACAAACCAAAAAAACCCAACTTTGCAGAGAAGAAAGTCAGTTATTATCATTACAACCCTAAAGAGGTGGGTAGAGTGTAACACAAGAGCTTCTTCCTATAGTAGAAGCATACAGTTTGATTCTTGTATGTTGATATTAACTGTTCTTTCTGAATCTATAGGTAAAATCTCCAGGGATAAAATGTAGGGTGTCGCCATTGGGGCCCCTGAAACCCTGTACCCTACTCAGAGGAACAGTGTGAAAAAGATCTGTTAATGAGATTTAGGATATCTGTTGTTCTGCTTATCTTAGAGCACAGACCTACTTTGAAATTATGTTAAGTGAAATCAATGAAAATAAAGTTTACTGTAAATAATATTTTCTTCGGTGTCTTTGTTGCCAGAGCTGTCTAGAACATAGAATGAGATGTGAATAGCAAGAAGATAAAAGAGCATGAAGGTGTTTCTGTTAACATTTTATTTAGGAATTACCCATCCTGGATAACTTAAAGACCAAAGAAGGAAAGTTAGTTATTATTTGATTAGGCATTGCATTGAGCCTTGGATTTCTAAGATTAGTAGGACTGTGTAACCAAAAAAAGAGAAAAAAAGAGAAAAAAATGAAATTGTTGTTAACCAGCCCTGAGCTAACTCGTTCTGGTACCCCTTACCTTAGTTTCCCCCTCTTTAAAGAAAAGGGGTATTTGCTACTTAGCTCAATCCGAGCTGGTATTGATTGGATTTAGGATATGTAATTCAGGCATATACAATTTTGTGGATTGGCTTAAGCTCCTTGAAAGGAGTCCTAGTTTTCTCATCTTTGTTGTGTGTGCCATGGTTTGACGTGTCTGCCAGGGCCCTCTTTTTTTTTTGAAATTTATTTTATTGAAGTTTAGTTGATTTACAGTGTGTTAATTTCTACTGTACAGCAAAGTGATTCAGTTATACATACGTGTATACATTCTTTTTTATTTTCTTTTCCATTAGGGTTTACACAGAATGTTGAATATAGTTCCCTGTGCTCTACAGTAGGACCTTGTTGTTTATCCATTCTATATATAATAGTTTGCATCTGCTCATCCCAAACTCCCAATCCATCCGTCTCCCACCTGCCCTCCCACTTGGCAACCACAAGTCTGTTATGTGTGTCTGTGAGTCTATTTCATAGATAAGTTCATTTGTGTCATATTTTAGATTCCACATAGAAGTGATATCATATTTGTCTTTCTCTTTCTGACTTCATTTAGTATGACAATCTCTAGGTCCATCCAGGTTGCTGCAAATGGCCTTCTTTCGTTCTTTTTTATGGCTGAGTAGTATTCCATTGTAAATATGTACCACATGTTCTTTATCCATTTATCTGTTGATGGACATTTAGATTGTTTCTAAGTCTTGGCTATAGTAAATAGTGCTGCAGTGAACATTGGGGTGCATGTGTCTTTTTGAATTGCAGTTTTCTCCAGATATATGCCCAGGAGTGGGATTGTAGGATCTTATGGCAACTCTACTTTTAGTTTTTTGAGGAACCTCCATACTGTTTTTCACAGTGACTGCACCAATTTACATTCCCACAACAGTGTAGCAGAGTTCCCTTTTCTCCACACCCTCTCCAGCATGTGTTGTTTGTAGACTTTTTAATTATGGCCATTCTGAGTAGTGTGAGGTGATACCTCATTATAGTTTCGACTTGTAGTTCTGTAATAATTAGCAATGTTGAGCATCCTTTTCATGTGCCTATTGGCCATCCGTATGTCTTCTTTGGAGAAATGTCTATTTAGGTCTTCTGCACATTTTTCGATTGGGTTTGTTTTTTTATTATTGAGTTGTATGAGCTGTTTGTATATTTTGGAAATGAACAGGGCCCCTTCTTAAAGCATAATGCCCATAGCTCTACACAGATGGGGTGTGACCAGGATACTGGATTCTAGACCACACATTTCTGTTAGTACAACCAGAATCAAAATAAGATTTTTGGACAGCCCCATCACAGCAGTGACTCATTAAGCTTTTGGTCCACTGACACCCCAGTTCTTTTTCTCACATGCTGCTGTTAATAATAACTACTCATAGATAAGAAAGGGTTGATGCTTGATGTCACATACTTGCAGGTATTTTTTTTTTTTTTTTTTTTTTGTGGTACGCGGGCCTCTCACTGTTGTGGCCTCTCCCACTGCGGAGCACAGGCTCCGGACGCTCAGGCTCAGCGGCCATGGCTCACGGGCCCAGCCGCTCCGCGGCACATGGGATCTTCCCGGACCGGGGCACGAACCCGTGTCCCCTGCATCGGCAAGCAGACTCTTAACCACTGTGCCACCAGGGAAGCCCGAGGCCCTGGATTTTCTTCTGTCATGAAGTGTTTCCTAAGGACACCAGTTTTGGCCACCTTCAGTTCTAGGGTTGGGGTGCTAGCCTTAGACTCTGAATGACAACGATTCCCTGGAGGTGGGAATCAGTTCAGGTCCAAGGTAGACCCCTGTGTGACTGCTCCTGTGGTTACCTCTGAGACTTCTAAGGCTGCCTACAGTTCCAAGGGGCGGGGGTGGGATGGGGTGTCTTCATTGGCCAGCAGCCTTGACAGTGTCCTTGCTAAGAACCCCTTCCTCTCCCTGGCCAAGTTTCCCAAGTACTTACTGTCCTAAGATTGTGCTGGGTCCCAGAAGGAAAAGAAAAACAAACCATGGCTTGCCATCGTGGAGTCTAGTGGAGAACACTGACATCTAGACAAACAAAGGCAACATAGAAATACATAGCTAATAGAGGTAGGTAGACATTACCCCAGGGGCACAAAAAACTGGTCAGTTCTCTTCAGGGAGTCTAGGAGGGCTTCACAGAGGAGATGGTGGTTGAGCTGAGCCTTGAAGGATGAGGAATTCATAAACAAGGACAGACAAATGTTGCAGGTAGAGGGAAGGTATGCGCAGTGCCTCTGAGGCATGACACTGCCTGGCACAGTTGAGTACCTACAAGTTGGTGTGAATAGCATAGAGCGGGTGAGGTTGGCAACAGCAGGAGATGAGACTGAAAGGCAAGGTCGAATCTAGATGACCTTGACATCCCCAGCTAAAGGTTTGAATGTAATCCATTTCCCCCCTCATTTTTGTTGGTTTTTGTTTCATAAAGATTTGTGGAAGTTCTCTGTATATAATGGGCACAGGTCCTTTATTACATATTACATTTTCTCCCAACCTATTGTGTCTTTTAACTTTGTTTATAGTTTCTGTACGTCTTTACATAGTCAGATCTATTACTTCATTGCTTTACAAAGTTCTTTCTTATTCCAAATTATAAAAATACTCACCTTGGGCTTCCCTGGTGGCGCAGTGGTTGAGAGTCTGCCTGCCGATGCAGGGGACACGGGTTTGTGCCCTGGTCCGGGAAGATCCCACATGCCGCAGAGCGGCTGGGCCCGTGAGCCATGGCCGCTGAGCCTGTGCGTCTGGAGCTTGTGCTCTGCAGCGGGGGAGGCCGTAGCAGTGAGAGGCCCACGTACCGCAAAACAAAACAAAACAAAACAAGACAAAACAAAAACAAAAAAATACCTAGTTCACAAGGTCGTTTAAAATTGAGATAAAATATGCTTATGATAAAGAATGCATGTAAGACAGAAGGGTATACAGCAAAATTGTTTCCTTCTGATCCCAGACCCTTAGTCTCTCAACTTAAGAGGTAGCCATTATTTATTTATTGTCCCAGAAGCTTTCTGTGAGTATAAAACATAGAAATGTATCCTTTTTTGGTTATTGTGAAGACAAGTGAGGGCACAGAATTAACACTGAGTTACGCTTTGCTACACTGTATCACGCTTAACACCTTTTCTTTATCTGGACATGGAGACTACCTCATTCTTTTTAGTGGCTTTTTAATTATATGATGTGGCTGTCTAGTTTACCATTCCCCTACTGACAGAAAGGTACCTTGTTTCAAGCTTTTCGCTATTAAAAAAATGCTGTACCAAGGAACATCACTAAGTCCCGGTGCACATGTGCAGATGAATCTTCAGGTTACATCCGTAGAAGCTGACTCAGAGCAGATGAGCGTTTACAATTTCAATTGTCCGCAAAAGGAGTTGTACGGATTTACACTCCCTCCGATAGCGGTTGAGAGATTTTGTTTCCTCATCTTTGCTTAACATTGCGTATTATCAGACTTTTTATCTTTGACACATTAAGCTAGGGGTCTGCAAACTTTTTCTGTAAATGGCCAGATAGTAAACATTTTAGGCTTTGTGGGCCATACCGTCTCTCTCCAGCTATTCAGTTTTGCCTCGTAATGCAAAAGCCACCATAAACAGTACATAAACAGGTGAGCATGGCTACCTTCCAACAAAGCTGTATTTATGGACCCTGAAACTTGAATTTCATATCGTTTTCACATAGTACAAAATAATCTTATTTTGATATTCTTTCGACCATGTTTATTTTGATTTTTTTTTTTTTATAAAAAACATTCTTAGCTTGCCAGCTGCACAGAAACAGACAGTGAACTGAATTTGGTTCACTGACCATGGTTCCAACCCCTGATCGAAGCCATTGTTTTATATCTTTAGTATGACTTATTAAGCATCTTTTCATGTATTTATTGACCAGTGATGTATATTTTTTCTGTAAACTGCCCTTTTTTGTTTTTCTAATTGGTCTGTGACTCTATAATCAGTGTAGATTGTACTATGTTTTGATATTTGGTAAGGCAAGTCTGTCATTGTTACTTTTCTGATTCTTCTTTGCATACTTTTCCAGATAAATCTAGACTTAGCCTTTCAGCTTTAAATTTTACTAGGGGTTTTGATTATGATTGCATTGAATTATAGGTAAATTTAGGAAGATTTGGGAGCTTTAAAACATTTACTCTTCAAAAAGTTTTTTTGAAATATTGATTTACAATGTTATATTAGTTTCAGGTGTACAACAGAGTGATTCAGTTATACATGTATGTATATATATATATATATATACTTATTTAGATTTTTACAGGTTAGTACAAGATATTGAGTATATAGTTCCCTGTGCTATACAGTAGGTCCTTGTTGGTTATCTGTTTTATATATAATAGTGTTTATATTTTAATCCCAAACTCCTGATTTATCCCTCCACCCCCCTTTCCCCTTTGGTAACCGTAAGTTTGTTTTCTGTGTCTGTGACTCTGTTTCTATTTTCTAAATAAGTTCATCTGTATAATTTTTTTTAGATTCCACATATAAGCAATATGGTATGATATTTGTCTTTTACTCACTTCACTTGGTATAATCTCTAGGTCCATTCCTGTTGCTGCAAATGGTATTATTTCATTCTTTTTTATGGCTGAGTAGTATTCCATTGTGTATATGTACCATATCTTTATCCATTGATCTGTCAATGGACACTTAGGTTGCTTCCATGTCTTGACTATTATAAATAGTGCTGCTGTGAACATTGGGATGCATGTATCTTTTCGAATTACAGTTTTCTCCAGATATATGTCCGAGAGTGGGAGCATTGGATGATATGCTAGTTCTATTTTTAGTTTTTTAAGGAAACGCCATACTGTTCTCCATAGTGGCTGCAGCAATGTATATTCCCACCAACAGTGTAGGAGAGTTCCCTTTTCTCCACATCCTCTCCAGCATTTATTATTTGTAGACTTCTAGATGATGGCCATTCTGAGTGGTGTGTGGTGATACCTCATTGTAGTTTTGATTTGCATTTCTGTAATAATTAATGATGATGAGCATCTTTTCATGTACCTGTTGGCCATCTGCATGTCTGTGGAGAAATGTATATTTAGATCTTGTGCCCAGTTTTTGCTTGGGTTGTTTGTTTTTTTTTATTTTGAGCTATATGAGCCGTTTGTATATAAAATATTTACTCTTCAATCCAGGACATTGTATATCCCTTCATTTAATTCAGTTTTTCTTTTTTTAATGTCTTAAAACATTTTAGAGTTTTATTCACTTAGTTCTTTGCATTTCTATTAAGATTATTGCATGATATTTTATAGTTTTGTTATTATTATGCATGGAACTTCTTCATATATATTTTCTAATTAGATATTAATCTGAGCAATGAATTTCTGATATTAATGTATATGCTTCAGTCGACTCAAGCACATTGCTTGCCTTAGATTTTTGTCAACTACCCTTTATCTAGTGCTATGGCTTTACGTTGAAGTTAGAAACAATAGGATATTTGCTATCACTGATGATTCCTAGAGACACTAGACAAAGTAATAAAATAAGAGAAATAAATGATGTATAAAGTAATAGTGGAAAAGAAAGAAATCAAAGATTTGAAGTAGCTAATATAATTGTCTATCTAGAAGATCCAAGACAAGCAACTAAAATCCTATTATAACTAATGAGGAAGTTCTATAAAGCTGCAAGAAACAAGATCAGCACCAAAACCCAGTAGCTTTCTATCAGCAGCCATCATCAGTTCTCTTCCATACTATTGCTAATACCCAAGTCCAAGCCTCACTGTCTTTTAATCTTCTAACAGGACTCTCTGTTTTCATGCTTTGGCCCAACAATTCATTCTTTACCCAGCAGGCAGAGGCATATATCAAGTATAATTAGACTCCTAGTCTTAAAATTATTACGTCATCTCTCACTACATTCATATCCCTTCTTTAGTCTCTATAACATCCTGGGTTTTTTTTTCTTTTTTCTTAATAGCACTTATAATAATTTGCAAATATACAGGTTTTTTTGTGTGTGTGTTTATTTAATGTCTGCGGAATGTACGTTCTATGAGATTGGAGGAAATGACCTTTTCTTTTCTACCATGTGTACCATATATACTACACTTAGTACATAGTGGTTACTTAGTAAATATTTGCTGAATGGATAGATTGATCAAATTTATTTCTTAAAAATAGACTTTATTTTGTGGAACAGTTTTAAGAGACAGTACAGAGAGTTCCCACACACCTTACACCCAGTTTTCCCTATTAGTAACATCTTACATTAACATGATACATTTGTTACAACTAATGAATCAATACTGATACATTATCACTAACTAAAGTCCATACTTCATACAGTTTTTCTTATCTTTTAACTAATATCCTTCTGTTTCAGGATTTTACCCAGGATACCATATTACATTCAGTTGTCATGTCTTCTTAGGCTCCTCTTGGCTGTGACTCTTCATTAGACTTTTCTTGTTTTTGGTGACTGAGTTTTGAGGAGTACTGATCAGGTATTTTGTAGAATGCACTTCCATTGGAACTTGTCTAGTGTTTTCCTCATGGTCAGACTGGGATTATCGGTTTTTAGGAGGAAGACCACAGGGGTGAAGTGTCATTTTCATCACATCATATTAAAGTTACATATACGAACATGATATTACTGTTGATGTTGACCTTGATCATCTGGCTGAGGTAGTGTTCCTCAGGCTTCTCCATTGTGAAGCTATTCCTTTTTTCCCCCTTTCCCATACTGTACTCTTTAAAAGAAAGTCACTATGCATATCCCACACTTAAAAAATGGGGAGTTGTGCTCTGCCTCCTTGAGGGCAGAGTATCTACATAAATTATTTGGAATTCTGCTGCATGGAAGATGCCTCTTCTTCCCTGTCTATCCATCCAACCATCCACTCCTTCACTGTGGAATCATGTATATATATTTCCTGGTTTGGGTTATAATCCAATACTTCTCCATTAATTTTCTTGCTCAAATTGTTGCAGTTTTGACCATTGGGAGCTCTTTCAGTTGGCCCATGGGTCCTTTGACATAGCCAATCAGTGTAGGCTTTTTTTTTTTCCCTTGTTTTTTGTTTTTATAGAACTTCCCTACTTTCTGGCACTGTAAGAGGCTCCAGGCTCATCTTGTATATTTCATGCTCCCATACTAGAATCAGCCATTTCTCCAAGTAGCCCTGGTTTCTTTTATTGGACAGTGATATTAGAAACCGAGACCTGGTGCTGGATAATGTTTGTTACTACTAGGACATTATTTTATATTTTTCATTCCTTTTCACTTTTTAAAGCTGTTATTCCTTTTTCTAGTTTCTTAAGCTAAATGCTCAAATTCACCATGTCTTCAGTGTTTTTGTTTTTCTCATAAATGGAACAAGTGTATAATTTTTTTTCTTTGAGATCTGTTTTGACTGAGTTTTATAGGTTTTAATACAGAGATCTGTCAGTGTCCATTTCTAAAGGATGTTTATTTCATTTTTGATTTTCCCTTTTGACTTTGTAGTGGTTAGAACAATGTTATTGAATTTTTTTTTTTTTTTTTTTTTTTGTGGTACGTGGACCTCTCACTGTTGTGGCCTCTCCCGTTGAGCAGCACAGGCTCCGGACACGCAGGCTCAGCGGCCATGGCCCATGGGCCCAGCCGCTCCGCAGCATGTGGGATCTTCCCAGACCGGGGCACGAACCTGTGTCCCCTGCATCAGCAGGCGGACTCTCAACCACTGCGCCACCAGGGAAGCCCTGTTTTTGAATTTTTAAGTGGATGATTTTGGAGGCATGCTTTTTTATTCTACTTTTATTAAACTGTGGAAAAAAGTTGTAGCTTACATATTTCAACATTTGAGAATTTGAGATTTTCTTTTTGGCCTAAGATAAGGTCAATTTTTTGTGCATGTTACATGTATAGTATTTTGCCTTATTGGTCAAAGTTCTATATAGTATGTATGGTGGGTAAATTTTGTTTACTGTGTTACTCATGTACTTATTTTAAGGCCTCTAGATCTGTTTTCTAAGAAAAACCTCCCACTCTGTGGTTATGTCAATTTCTTCTTGTATTTGTGGTTAATCTTTGCTTCACATATTTATGTTGTTTTAACATATGATTTTGAAAATTTTCAAATTTAGAGAAAAGTTTGTCTTTCTCTTTCTCTCTCTCTCTCCCTCTCTCTCTTTCTCTCTCTCTCTCTATATATATATATAAACATATGAACATAGATGCAGAAATCCTCGGCAAGATATTAGCAAATCCAATCCAACAATGTATACAGAGAATTACATAATATGATCAAGTGGGATTTATTCTAGGTATACAAAGCTGATTCAGCATTTGAAAATCAATTAATATAGTCCATCACATCAACAAGCTAAAGAAACAAAAATTGTATGATCAGTGATTATCAGTAGATGCATGAAAAGTATTTGACAGAATCTAACACCATTCATAATAAAAACTCTCAGCAAAATAGGGAGGAGTGTCTTCAACTTGATAAAGAAAATCTATTAAAAAAAACCCCAAAACCCTACAGCTAACATCTTTCTTAATGGGGAGAAACTAGATGTTTTCCTGCTAAGATCAGGAACAAGGCAAGGATGTTCACTCCCACCACTTCTGTTCAGGATTGTACTGGAAGTCCTGGCTAGTTCAATAAGAAAGAAAAGGAAATAAAAAGTACGCTGATTGGGAATGAAGAATAAAACTGGTTTTGTTTGCAGATGACATGATTGTCTATGTAGAAAATTTCAAAGAATCAACAAAGAAACTCCTGGATTTAATAAGTGATTATAACAGGAATTAGGATACAACTTTAATATAGAAAAGTCATTTGCTTTCTTATTTATAAGCAGTGAACAATTCAAATTTGAAATTAAAAATTGCATTAACACTAAAATAAACAGGTATAAATCCAACAAATCTGTGTAAGATCTATATGGGGAAAATGACAAGACACTGATGAAAGAAGTCCAAGAAGATGTAAAAAAAATAGAGCGATAGTCCTTGTACATGGGTGGGAAGACCCAGGAGTGTCAAGATGTCAGTTCTTCCCAACTTGATCTGTATTTTTGCTTGTTCACTGCAATCCGAGTCAAAAATCCCAGTTATTTTGTGGATATTGACACTGATTCTAGAGTTTATATGGAGCAGTAAAAGACCCAAAGTAGCCAACACAATATTGAAGGAGAAGAAACAAAGTTGAGGAACTGACTTAGGTGACTTCTATAAAGCTACAGTAATCAAGACAGTGTGGTATTGGTGAGAGAATAGACACATAGATCAGTGGAACAGAATAGGGAGCCCAGAAATAGATGCACACAAATACAGTCAACTGATCTTTGACAAATTAGCAAAGGCAGTTCAGTGGAGAAAAGTCCTTTCAACAAACGACGCTGGACAATAGACATCAGCATGAAGAAGAATCTGCAGCAGATGATATACCTTTCAGAGAAATTGACTCAAAATGGATCATAGATCTAAATGTAAAATGCAAAACTGTAATACTCCTAGAATGTAGGAGAAAATCATAGGTGACCTTGGGTTTGGTGATGGCTTTTTAGATACAACCCCAGAAGCATGATCCACGAAATAAAAAATTGGTAAGCTGGACCTCATTCAAATTAAAAACTTCTCCTCTGCAGAAGACCTTAAGAGAATGAAAAGACAAGTCACGGACTGGAGGTAAGATTTGCAAAAGACAACCTGATAAAGGTCTGTTATTCAAAATATACAAGGAACTGTTTAAGGTCAACAATAAGAAAACAGACTAATTTAAAAATGGGCAAAAGATCTGAATAGACAGCAAGGAGATATACAGATGGCAGATAAGCATGTGAATAGATGCTTCACATCCTATGTCATTAGGGAATTGCAAATTAAAATAACAAGATACTGCTACACACTAGAACAGCCAAAATCCAAAACACTGACAACACCAAATGCTGGTGAGAATGTGGAGCAACGGGAACTCTCATCACTGCTGGTGGGAATGAGAAATGGCGCAGGCACTTTGGAAGGCAGTGTGGTGCTTTCTTACAAAACATACTCCTACCATACGGTCCAGCAATTAATCAAGTGAAGTGAAAACCGATGTCCACACAAAAACATGTACATGAATGTTTATAGCAGCTTTATTCATAATTGCCCGTACTTGGAAACAACCAAAATGTCCTTCAGCTGGTGAATGGATAAATAAACTAGGATACACATAGGCAATGGAATACTCTTCAGTGATAAACAGAAATGAGCTATCAAGCCAAGAAAAGACAGGGAGGAATTTTAAATGCACATTACTAAGTGAAAGAAGCCAAACTGAAAAGGCTGTATACTTCTTAATTCCAACTATATGACATTGTGGAAAAGGAAAAACTATGGAGATAATAAAAAGAAAAGATCAGTGGTTGCCAGAGGTTTGCAGGGAGGGAGGGAGGGATGAATGGGTAGAGCACAGAGGATCTTTAGGGCAGTGAAACTATTTTGTATGATACTGTATTGGTGGATACATGTTGTCAAAACCCACAGAATGTACAACACAGAGCGTGAACCCTAATGTAATCTATGGCCTTTAATTAATAACAATGAATCAATACTGGTTCATCAGTTGTGACAAATGTACCACACTAATGCAAGATATTTATAATAGGGAAAATTGAGGAGCGGGGGGATTAGGGAGTATGTGGAAACCCTGTACTTTCCAATCAGATTTTCCGTAAACTTAAAACTGCTAAGAAAAAAAAAAAGTTGACTAATTAACAACAAAAAAAGGCCTCAGAGTATAAGTATAAAGTTTAACAATGTAAGGAAAACACACTAGTTAACCATATTAATTTTAATATCTATTTGGAGTTTAAAAGTTTCCCAGCAACACAAAATAATATTTTTGCTTTGAGACATTAATTAAAACTGTACAAATATATATATAACCATTACCACTAACATAAATTACTCTTTAGATTTTAACATTTTTCAAGAAGGTGAGCTGAATCTTCTGTACAAAAACACCATGTTCTTACTATGCCTTTGTATAATGTCCACAAGATGATACCAATTACATTAGCATTTGTTACAAAGTTATAAAATACATAAAAAGTGAGCAGTTTGATAACATTATTCTTTAAAAAGAATATTGAGTTCGTAAAATGACAGGCTTGAATAGAGTAGTCCTAAGTTCAAAATGTCTATTTTAACTACCAATTTAGAAATAAAACTAAGAAAACATGTAGTAAGTGAAATCACTGCGATAGCAACTGAATGCATTTGCTCTTCAGAGCAAGTGTGAAGGTCAGAGCTGAGTCTGATCTGTCTGCAGCAGCAGCAAGAGTTTGCTTTGGGGAACGAGCTGGTATACTTCATCTTTGTGCCTCGTGGGAATATGGAAACAAATGTATTTTGAAAGTCTGATGAACACACTTGATGTGAAGATGACAGAACCTTGACTTGGTTAATTTGCAGTCATCAAGCCATTGGGTTTGATAGTCACCACGAATTCATAGCAGTTGTATTTTTCAAAATCGAACAATCGACTCTTTCTTCACTAAAATCAGGTGATGTGATTTTGACATCTCTATGTTAAAGAAATACTTATTTCTAAGAAAGATGTCCTGCTTTAGATTAGAATTATCATTGCTTCCATAATTCCAAAGTAGAAAAATGATAAATTACCATCTTTCTGCCATTGCCAAAATGGTAGAGTAGAACCTTGGCCAAATAAGAACCGTAACTGACGGTCCACAGACATCTATGTAATTGCTATAAAAGCCAAAACAAAACAAACCTCTGAGGCTAAACAATGAAATATTAAATAGTTTGGGCAAATATAAAACACTCTAAACACTTACTTCTGGAGGCATTTTTTTTAAAAAAGCTGCTTATTGTACTTAGTATCTATTTGTATATCAAATACTTGACACTTTGGCAAATAGTTTATTCAGTACTTAGTAAAGTCCTACCCATATATCAGCGCTGTGGGCAATGACGCTCAGAAAATGCATTTCATTTCTAGGAAAGAAGGAAAATAGGAGATGAGTTTTGCTCTTCAGAGTACCCACTATTACATATTTCTTCCAGAACCCAGTAGAAGTAGACATCTGTAGACATTTCCCGGGGTCAGGGGACTTGCACAGACTCTGGAGCGATGCTGTGGGACTTCACACCAGACCCCTATCGGTGGCCTCCGTACTTGGCCACCCAGTCTGTCCTCCCGTGCACGGAGGAGACTGGCTGTGCGCGGTTCACAATATTTAGATTCTTGGCTGTAGGATTATAAGTAGGTCCTGAAAACTGCCCCTGACCAGTTTTTGTGTTCCAGGGATATTCTGAAAGAAAGCAGAATCAGAAATTAGAATTTTATTCAGATGATTATTAAATTCAAAATAAAGCAGTTCATTTTACGGGGGAAAATCTGAATTTATCTTTTTTTAAAAAAATTATTTTTGGCTGTGTTGGGTCTTCATTGCTGCGTGCGGGCTTTCTCTAGTTGCGGCGAGCAGGGGCTGCTCTTCGTTGCAGTGCCCGGGCTTCTCACTGTGGTGGCTTCTCTTGTTGCGGAGCATGGGCTCTAGGCGTGCGGGCTTCAGTAGTGGCAGTGCATGGGCTCAGTAGCTGTGGCTCGTGGGCTCTAGAGCACAGGCTCAGTAGTTGTGGCTCACGGGCTCTAGAGCACAGGCTCAGTAGTTGTGGCTCACCGGCTCTAGAGCGCAGGCTCAGTAGCTGTGGCGCACGGGCTTAGTTGCTCTGCGGCATGTGGGATCTTCCCAGACCAGGGCTCGAACCCATGTCCCCTGCGTTGGCAGGCAGATTCTTAACCACTGCGCCACCAGGGAAGTCCAAAAATCTGAATTTGTCTTTAAAAGATTAATTCAGTGCTCTCTAAGTTTGTTTTTAATTATATATATAAGCCAAAAATTCTATTGTAGTATTATGCTGACCCCAGTTAGTGTTTTCAGCAGCTTAAGCGCCATAATTTCTGGTTTATAGTTCTGACACTGCTCCTGTTTCTTATTTGGGCTCACTGAAGTGCCCATCATATTTTGGTAGGCAATGCCAACTTGGATGACCAAGAACAACTCCTTGGTTTAAGTTCAATGGGCAGTACCCACAGTGTCAGTGACTGTTGACAATCACACTGTGGTTACATCTAAATAATATCTGAGCACAGTATCACTACAGAAAATGTGTTCAGAATTGTGAATCCTGTAAAGCTCTGGCTTCATGGAGCCACACAGATGGGGTCACATAGCAGGGTTCTCTTTAAACATGAAAATGTGGGTTTTGGAGTCAAGAAACTTCATGTTTTATTGGGAAACCGATGGATGATAACAGAATCCCTTTGAAAAGTGAGCCATTCTTAGGATCCCAAACCTTTCATCACAAGGTTTGTTTTATTCATACATGTATTGGCTGATGAAAATTTTGTGAAAATTTTAATGTGTTAGACATTTGTTACCTGAACAATTTATAAGCTCGGATTACTTGAACATGTCAGATGACAAAGCAGTAAATCATTTCAGAGAAAACTTTAATATCCTCAGTCCCTCCTTCACCCCTTCCTCACTTCAGGCTGGGAGCTAGGTCTCAGAGCTATTCTCTCTGATGTTCCGTCTTTCTGTTTGGGATTTAAATATCTTTTCACACTATGTGGTAGCTGCCATTCTTGTATTATACTCTGTAGGCGTCAACTTTGAAATGACCCTCTAACCATTCTGTACACCCAACACTAGCTATACTATATTTATTGGCATGGTTTTCCCAGTTTTTTCTTATAGTTTTACTGTAGAATTGGAAGTATAGGAGGAACTTACGGGAACACGTGGGTCCTGATGTGTTGCTAACCTCAGCTTAAAGGGGACAAATCCTTACGTGAGGAGCTGCCCTGGTGACAGTCACCCCAACTGCTTTGTGGTTCAGTTGGGACAAGGAGGCCAAGAGTTCTTCCTTGGTTTGACGGGTCATTTCATCCCACTCTTACTGGGTTTAAAGTTCTCAAAGCCAATAAAAAGCTCCTTAAGAAAGACAGGGACAGTGTCTAGAAGGGCCAGTTAAGTGCACCATATTTTCTAGGAATAGCCCTTTAGTCATAACCCGCTGGAATGTAGACCAGCATCAGTCTGATAAATTAGTGCACTCACACCAAAATGGTGCCATGGGCAGAGGAGAGCACATGGGAGGGGAGGGCAGGAGGGAGGAGACAATAAGTCCCCGTGACTGAGAGAACGGAGAAGGGAAAACCCATCCTTAAGCTAACAGTAGGTGAGAAGTGAGGCGTTTGGGGAGTAACATCCAGAGAAGCTTTTTTTCCAGATGATGACATAGTCTAAGTCAAGTCCTAAATGCATTTGAAGGAAACTGTGTCCAGGCCAACATTTGTAAAACCTTCTTTGAAAAGGGAATCATTTTGCCAGTAAGGCGGTAGTGTTGACATTTAGGATTCCTTTCTGAGAATTACAGCGTTTTAGGACTCCAGCACCCTTGGTGAAGAACTTAGTAGCTGACAACGGAGCCCAGGTCTCACGTGGGGCAAAGAAACACTTTGTTCAGCAGCTGGCTGTGCCCACACCTCCCCACTCCCCAGAACGGAGCTGGCAGCCCTCGAACATTTGCTGTGCATTTATCTTAAAACCTGCATGTGTCCAAGGGCATTTAACTTCTTGTAGGAAATGTTGCTGCAGGAAAGGGTGTTTGCCTCTAGTTAAGAATGTAATCTGTGTCACTGCTATATAACTTATGGCAAGATAGAAAACTTCTGTAAAATGGAGATAATGATGGTACCTTCTGTCTTAGAAAGTTCAGTGAGTTAATGCATGTACAGCACGTAGAACAGGGCCCCGTGCTTCTAGAGGGCGGCTGTGTCTGAAAGAAGTCACTCCTCTAGCAGGGGACAAGGAGGTATGAGGGGGTTTGGGTTGATAGATGACATGGGGAGGGAGGAAGAAATTAATGTGATTTTTCTTCTCCAGACTTGAGGATGAGGAAGAAGAGTAGAGAGGGAGGCTGAGAGAAGGAGAGATAGTCGAGTAAATACGGTAATGACCTGGTTGTATTCTCTTGTGGGAAACTGTCACACCAGTGGGAGGGCTGGAAGACACATCTCTTACAGAACAGTGTTTTCCTAAGGATTTGCATTGACCACTTGAGAATGATTAATATTTACTTCTTTTTTTTTTTACCTTTCCTCCTATCACGATCTGTAGGAAAATCTGATAAGCAGAGTAAAATGAAGAGATGAAAAGTTATGAGAAAGCATTTTACTTAAAAAAATGAAAACAGGAATATGCATGCTAATCTGACAGAATAATTAATATATAAAGGCCTCCAATCCCTTATAAAAATATGTTCAAAAATACCCACTTGCACTTTCTAAGAGCAGGTACTCAAAATAATTTGAGACGTTATGATTTTCTGCCTTCATATTAAAAATTGCTACCAAGCTGTGGCTAATGACTCATGATAAGGCTGCCCTAAAGTATTTAAGGCTTTATAAAAATTACTGCTGTATATAAAATGTTTATTTATATATTTTGTTTCAGCAGAGAGATAATGAAGCAGTTCTTTTCGCAGATAAGGTAACTGAGTACTGCTTAAGCAGTTCTGCCATGGTAAGAAATAAAAAATTACGGAAGTCCAGTGCTTTCTACAATTTTAGCTCCAAGAGCATGAACTTTAAAGACTGGTAACTCTAATCAGGAGATCTATAATATAAGATCCTGGCTGGGACAGACTAGGAGAAGACTTTTGAAGTCAGCTTTTAAATTAAACTGTAACTAGATACCTTATCAAACTTGTAATTATCTGCCTCAATGTTTATTTTAGGTGCTTTAAGAAGGGTATCTATTTTAGACTGAAATAACTTAGAGAACATTCATAGTCAGATCTGGTCAACTCAAGTACAGAATCCTCACATCAGTTTCAAGAGCGTCCCCCTGAATGTGGCTGTCACACGCCACGCCACTGCAGAGCAGGTGACCTAATCAGTCATAGCGTCGGAGGGTGGGGAATAAAACTTCACCACCTAATATATGACAGAGCAAAAGCCAGTCAAAGTTCTGCCGCAGTTTAGTTCTAAGCCCTAAGGTGGAGCTGCAGAAGGACTACCCATTAACTGATAGATAACAGAGTCTCAGCATCTGCTGCGCTTTCCGCTCCGTGCCAGGTACCAGGCGGGAAGCTCTGAAAAGTGCATCCTCGCACATCTCGTCGTGTAGCATAGCACACTCTTCGGAATTAGACGCTGTCTATCCCAGCTCCGCTGTTTACAGGCTGTGTGACCCTAGGTAGATTACTCAATGTCAGTTTCCTCACCTGTAAAAGATCTACCTCATCAGGTCATTGGGAGGATTCGGTGGCACAATCTGTGTGTCGGACCGAGAAGAACCACTGAATCAGAGGCAGCTCCTCTTATTAGACTCGCAAACCACATCTTTGGGAGAAAGATGGGACATTTTGCCAAAAACAGAACTTCAGTTGATAGCTGAGACTAATTTAAAAGTCTTCACTCAGGAAAGGTGACTATAAACTTGAAAAAGCTCCTTTCTGATCAGAATTCTCAAAAACTGTATCTGAACTTGTTCTTACCTGAAGCTGTCGCACCGAGTGGTGCTAAGTGTATCCTCTGGCCAGCTGACCCCACTTCTTTTTTGAGAAAGGAAGGAATATATCCTGACTGATTGTAAGTAGCATAACTTCCAAGATTTCCTAGTGACGTATCATAAAGTTGCAGAGTCAGAAGGTTAATATTTTAAAGCACCGGAGAGTAACTTTGATTACAACCACTACTAATTCTAAATTCTGTTTTGGGGGCATCGTCTGTATTTCATGCGCGGCACTACGGTTTTACAGATGTTCCCGTTCAGTCCATATAACAACCCTCTTAGATGCATGTTACTATCCACACCTGACTTGGCTAACTTCTCGCAGTTAGTAAGTGACCAAATTAGAATGTGAACCCAAGGTGTCCCCCTGAATGTACCCAGGTTTTTATGACTCCACTTCTTAACCTGAAAGTATATTTCCTGCCAGGAAGCCCCCATCCCTGCGGTGCTCTCTGAGCACTTCTTCATCTTGTAAAGTCACCCTGATAAAGTGCACCTATTCTCATAGGGGTTGTTGTAGGGATTGAATGAGATGAATGCAAAGCACTTAGCATAGGCTCTGCTGTCCAACACGTGTCAGCTGTCACCATCCTCATCGCTATTAGTGAATGATCAATCTGGGGGAAAAAGTAAAGGCAGGAGACCAGTCAGGCGGGCACTGCTGTAGCTGAAGTGAGAGAGGAAGTAAGAGAGTCTGAACTTAGACCGTCATGGAGGGATGGAGGAGGGAACCAGCAGGTGTATGGGGTGGGAGGGGTGGGAAAGAGAGCAACATAAACCCCTAAGTCTGTAGCGTGGGTGACTGAGAACAGGATACAGGGGAAGAGTCAGGTGTGGGGTAAAGACCTGGTGCCCGTGGGAGATTCAAGTCACAGAGGTCCAGCAGGCCTGGAGATCTGGAATGATCGGGGCATGGCGGTGATGATGCCATGGGCTTGGAGGAGCCAGCCCAGAGGGACTGTGGGATGTGCAAAGACCCAGAACAGAACAGAACCTGGGGAACAGAGCACTAAGGGGGAGAAAAGAAAAGGACCCAGCTGGGGAGAGGGTGGAGAGGTAGACGGTAGGAATAGGGTCTGGAAGCTCCAGAGAAGACAGCGTGTGACGAGGAAGGAGCAGCAAATAAGGCAGAGGTCTGGTGGGGTTGGCACCGCCCTGGGATTTGGCCGCTAGCAGGACAGGCCGCGGCAGGAGCTGTTTCAGCGGCCCGAGGCAAGCTGAGGACAGACTGCAGTGAGCTGAGGGGTAAAGTGGAAATCAGAGGAAAAATGAATGTAACTTCTCTTTTAAGGAGCCTGGCTACACCAGAAAAGGGACAGGTTTGTCAGTGAGAAGGTGAATCAGGGCTCTGACCGCCTTGGTGGTTTCAAAGAACCGTTCATCTGGCAGCTACGACTGAAGCTTATTTTCACATGGTGTCATTTGACCACAGGCTGGACTCTGCCTTCCTGTGTCCCTGACGTCTGTCACGGTGCTATGCATAGCAGGCGCTCAATAAGTGTTTGCTCCTGGACCAACACATGTCAAACGGCAGTGTTATTTATCAGACCCTAAAGGTCGCCACGCAGTAAACACGTTATCAGTTCCTACGATTTTTAACACTGCTGAATTTTGCGTAGGCATTGCTGCCTCATTTGTCCTTTCTTTTCGCCTTGAGGTACTCGTTCTAATTCACGAATCAGAAGACTTCAGAAGACTTTTTGAAAGTTCAAGGCAGTAATCCCATTCAGTAGCAGCCTGAGAACATATCTCCCAGGACATCCATGGCAATCCAATGGTTAAGACTCTGCACTTCCAATGCAGGGCGAGCGGGTTCGATCCGTGGTCAGGGAACTAAGATCCCACGTGCCACGTGGCATGGCCAAAATAAAAAAGATCTCTCCCACCCTCATCCCCATCATCAGAGCAAACACTTATTAAATGCTTATTGTGTGACAAAAATCCTAGGGGTGGTCGTATAATACTGCCTCGGTCAGTATTATTTCCTCTGTCTTACAGGCGGGGAAACTGACTTAGAGGACCCAAGTAACTTGTCCAAGATCACAAGGCTAGTGAGTGAACAGGGACACGTCAGGCTCTAAAACCCATGCACTGATCGGTTACAGGATGCTTCTTCCTATTGGAGGAAGAAGTTGCTAAGGGAAAATGTATAGAAAATTAAGTCTTCTTAAATTATTTTGGCTTTTCATTTGAAGTACCTTGTGAGCTGCAAATTTTTAGGTTGGAGCCAATAGTTAGCACTGTTTAAACCACTGACAGCAAAATTCTAGGAAATCCATCATCTCTGTGAATTTGGTTAACTTTTTCTTTTAAATGATGGTTCATGCTCAGAAATGAGTCTCAGAACTTACAAAAAAAATTTCCAGGAATATTGATTATAAAATTAGAAAATATTCTTTTAATTATTTTTAGTAGATTTGCTTGATTTCTTTAACTTGTCATAATTAATTTAAGAAGACAAGCATAGAGCCTTTTGAGAGCTAATTACTCTTAGAATTCCAACTACCGAAGAAAGAGGTTCTTGGTGGTGTGGACACTTCTGTCTGCCCGAGTCCTGATCTGACCCCTAAAAGCAGGTGACCTTGGCCTTCGTAGTAGCCTTTTATGACAAGATTTGGGGTCGATGTTGAGAAGAAAATTGGACAGGAGATTCAAAGAACTAATTGTACTCATCTACAAGGCCCAGAAATTACCTTGTGAGTCCTGTAATTTTTCAGGAAAACTTTCATTGCATGATAGTTTTTCAATTGGTTTAATTATGCTTTCTTCTAAAGAGAAGGCAGATGGAAGGAAAGAATGAACAATAAGGAGGATGTTATAGGAAAAGCAGAGAAAAAATGGATTCCATGATCAATGAAAAGATGCAGAAAGAAACCTTAAATGTTTCTCCGAGACAATGTTCTCGGTGCTGTCTCAGCTTTCATTTGATGTCAGTCGTATATTTCCCCGAGACTCAAAGTTGTGCGGCTGTCATTTCACCTGATTGTATTTAACCACTTGGTTCAGTGAATATTATTTTTAAATAACAGAAAAAATTAGCAAATTGCAGTGCCACAGCACTGTTAGATGGATACAATACCCGGAGCGTTTGATGTCCCATCAGAACACCTCAGGAGACTCCTCAGTTGCTACACAGTGACCCTCAAACTCTTCTGATCCAATACCACCTACATCTTTTTTAAGAAAGAACTCTCTACCTCTTCAGACACTTTAAGCTGATATCTAAAATGTTTCCTCGTAAGTTTTACAGTTGCAAAGGATTTAACTTCTGGCATACTGTAATTAGAGACATTTAAAAATAAAACTATTACATCTCTCTTTTAAATATAATCAGTGGAATCTAAATACCATAGTGATTTTATGCTCACCAGTACTGACTTAAGAAATACATGACCACATGGGACTTCCCTGGTGGTCCAGTGGTTAAGACTCTGCCCTCCTACTGCAGGGGGCACCATTTGATCCCTGGTTCGGGAACTAAGATCGCACATGCCGCGTGGTAAGGCCAAAAAAAAAAAAAAAAGAAATACATGACCACAGTCCTTTTTAACAGAAATTTCACATGAATCCCTTTTCTCTCTAAAATTTTATTTTCATTCACATGTCAGCTCCCAGATTTTATCTGAGTATAATTTTAAAGTCTTTAACAGTCAAAAAATGTGTATAGATTGAAACCTTTAAAAAAATTTCTTATAACCAACCATAAGTATATTAAAATACTTTTCTCTGGATTAAGTTAATTATAGTTAGAATGATTCGTTGTATATAATTTATCAAAAAAGATGAATATTATATAATTTGATTATTAAAAGTGAAAAGTCATATTTTTTTTGGAAATTCATCTCTTAATGAGAAAGATGGGACCTTTTTCAAGTGGTTCATGTATCCATCAATAAATATTACTTATTGCTAAAATCAGACAGGATTCAGCTTCATTTTTTTTTTTTTTTTTTGCGGTACGCGGGCCTCTCCCTGCTGTGGCCTCTCCCGTTACGGAGCACAGGCTCCGGACGCGCAGGCTCAGCGGCCATGGCTCGCTGGCCCAGCCGCTCCGCGGCACGTGGGATCCTCCCGGACCGGGGCACGAACCCGCGTCCCCTGCATCGGCAGGCGGACTCTCAACCACTGCGCCACCAGGGAAGCCTCAGCTTCATTTTTTTAAAGATGGGAAGCAAGGAGAAATCTTGTAAATGCTTAGTAGGGAATGAAAGGTGTTTTGTTACAGCTCTGTTACTATAGTCTTTGAACACTATTCAGAGTTACAGGTCAAATATCACAGTGATCTCATAAAAAATGATTTTCAAAAAAATTTTCATTTTATATTGGAGTACAGTTGATTTACAGTATTGTGTTATTTTCACAAATGATTTTTAATTATCTATTAGCTATAACTCAATTAGGTGCTCCTTCAGTTTTTTAAAAGCTAAGAACTGGAAACCACTTGACTTAAAAAGGATTTATTTGTTCCCCAATCATCAGAGTTACTCACTTTCTCAACACTGGCACCAGTATATCAAACTAGTCCTTTGACTGGCACCCCACCTATTTTTATACTTTGGGGAAAAGGGAAACATTTAAAAGTAAAAATCCGCAGAAGGAAAACAGGGTAAGTTCATACTTTAAATGTAGTCTTGCCTTACCTGCATTACTCCCTTTGAAAGCAAGTTCTGCCCCCGTGGGTCCCAGTGACTTAGGAAGTAGCTGGCTATCCCAGGTGTATGGGTTCGTATCCTTCCCACTGGCTGTCAAGGACACGTTCTTGGGGTTTACACCTTAGAAGAACAAAACAGCCATTTCAAAGGTTAGAGTGCGATCATACACTTGAAGGAAAAATATACGTTCAAACTAGACTAGAAAGAACGCGAGGGAATGGAAATAAATTTTGGTTACACTGTAGCAAATACTTGCTTTTTGATGGACCCTCACATGATCCTCAGCCCTAAATACAATAACCTGGAATCCTCACGGTGTCTTTTAGAAACGTAAGTTATTTTCTGTAATACAAGTAATGATAAACATTGGACATTTCTTGCTAAATGTCTTTTTTTTTTTTTTTTTTTGCGGTACGCGGGCCTCTCACTGTTGTGGCCTCTCCCGCTGCGGAGCACAGGCTCCGGATGCGCAGGCTCAGCGGCCATGGCTCACGGGCCCAGCCGCTCCGCGGCATGTGGGATCTTCCCGGACCGGGGCACGAACCCGTGTCGCCTGCAAAGGCAGGCGGACTCTCAACCACTGCGCCACCAGGGAAGCCCTAAATGTCTCTTAAAATTTGAGGTGGCACAAAAATTTTCTTCCAAAAGATATTTCTATGTCATACACTTATTTTGAGTGTTTGCTCTGGGCCAGACCCTTGAGGAACAATTGGGGTAGCTGGGGAAAACAGACATGCGGCCAAGAACCCAGGGGGACTGAGAAGTTCGGAAGTACATGTAGAGATCCATGTGTGACGCTTATCTGCATATCGGATATAGTAAAATATAAACAGTTGTTCATGATTTTCTGAAATCTGTGAAATGTGGACTCGGCCTTGGACTTTGGTCCCAGTGGTCAAAGGGTGTTGTTTTAACCTAGTTTTAAGAGATTTGAGAACTTCCTGAACTTGCTTTCTTTTGACTGATAATTAAATTGGGTTCAGCTTAGCAGACGCCAGAGACATCACACTGTCTAAGCCTCTGGGTCATACATGTGGAGTTCTCTTTAGTGTAGAAAACATCCTTACCGAGGACTGCTAGTAATGTAGAGAGAGGGTCAGTCCCTGTTTCAAGGGAGCTTTGACTTTTCCCAAAGTGAACTCCTTGGCAAGGTTTCACATTTATGAGACATATAATAATATTCCTTGTTCTAAAGCCAGAAACAAGCCTGGTGGTTCCGAACCAAGCCGCAAAGTTACCTGTCGTCAGTTCTCTAACGAAACACTCCATCAGGTAGATCATTTCCCTTTATTATAGGATATTGCTCTTTATGGATTTTGGTTTCTAATAAAATACCTACAAATAGAACTATAATAGACAATTCCCTGACAATAAAGAAGATGCACTAGGTAGCAGTTACTCAGGTTAAAAACATCTTAACACACACACACACACACACACACACACACACACACGATATTTACCCCCAAAGAAGGTGCAAGGTCAGGGGAGAAAACTACAAATCTCTTTAGGTGAATATTTTTTATAAATACAGTTCAACAAAGAATGGGCCCTGAATGCTTAAATTATTTTAATACGATTAGCCTTGCGATATCCCTAGTCTTTTTTGTTTTTCAGTAAATACATACTACACTGTCGAAAATAATTGCTTTAACTCTTTGTTAAAAGATTTCAATTTTCTTGGAAATAGACAATATCTGGAATTTTAAAACATGTATTAGTTTACAAGCTTTTCTGGGGTACCTTCTATAACCAAACACCGTTAAAGAGAAGCAAAAATTAATACACTATCATCCTGTCCCCTCAAAGGATATTAAAAAGTCAGTCAGCAAATATTTACTGAGCACCTGCCACGTGCCAGGCAGTGTGTGTGGCACTGGAGAAAAAGTGGTGAACAAAGTAGACCAGTTTCTGCCCTTGTGGCTCTTATAATCTACTCTAGTGAGAAGGGAGACGAACAGTTATAATTAGGTGAGTAATTAGCAGTGTGCAAATTATGCAGAAGAATCTGGTGCTGAGGCTGCAGAAAACAGAAGCCACAAAGCCAGTCTTCTAAAAAGGTAATTTTAAGCTGGAATGTGACTCATGATAAGGACTGGGTAGGAGTTGGAGAGGTGTGTTCCTGGGAGAGGCATCAGTGTGGGCAGTGGACCTGGGAAGGGGAAGAACTCAGAGTCCTCGGCAAGGATGGAGCAGGGACAGGGCGTGGCCCAGAGTGAGGCTGGAGAGGGGAGCAGGCAGCCGATCACAGGGGAGTTCGTGGGTCTCGCTAAGAAACTTAAAACGCAGTAGGCGAGGCACATGTACAAATGACACAGGACGTTGGATACACTGGGTGGAAGGAAGGACCGTAAGTGATAACGGGACTCGAGAAGGATCCACAGAACAGGGTTTCAAAAGTGCTGGGGCCGGGAGGGAGAGCAGAGGGCACCGCCGAGATCGTTAGCACCTCCACTGTATACTCTATTTGCAACAACTACCTTGTGATAATTAAGTACCCAAGGCTTACGGGGCGAGCTGATGGATGACTGCAGTCCCATCGTTAAGTAACAGAAAACAGAATCTCAGAGTCGTGCTCCAGTACACAGCCGGTCAGTAGCAGGTCAATAACTATGACTCTTGCGTCCCTCTCCCTGAAGGCCAGTGTCACAGATCTGCCAATCCTTGTAGTGTAATGTCAGGCTGCCCTGAAATTATATGGTACATTTCTAGAGCTCCCATGATCCTAAAAGTTGATGCTTAATAAGACCTTAATACTTGGCTTTATGGTAAAAAAAAAAAAAAAAAGAGGAAGGCCCCCCCCCAAAGATAATACTCTTTGTTATTCCTGAGGATATTCAGTGAATTAACTACAGACCATAAGTAAATGTCAAGGATCACTTCTTCTTTGCTTTTCTGTCCTCTGCACTTGCTGGATCACGATAGGTGCTCAGTAAATGTTTGTCAAGTGACTGAGCTGAGCTCAGTTCTCGTTTCAGATCTCACCCAGCTCTAGAGGGGCCACATCTTTGAGACCAAACACGCCAAAATAGGGTACAGTCAGGCTCAGGTTTAGATTTCAAACAGTTCGTTCTAATTTTGAGTCTGTTTCTTAGGCTTCAATTACAGCCATGCTTCTGACCCAGAGTAATTAGTAGAATTTGTTAGATCTTTCTGGTGAAAAAGGAAATGATCAGATGGGTCTCAGGTGCCCTGAAATGCGTTCCTGAAAACCGCATGAGGGGAGCAGAGCTGGGAAAACAGGTGTCTGCTAAAAATTTTACAATACCCTCTCCCACCACCAGAGGGCGCACTTCTACAGCGAAGATGAAGCGCTGATTTTATTTTAGTGAAATGAATTCAATTTTCTTTCTTTTTTAAACAGGGAAAAGTGTCCCCCATGAATCTGTGTTCTGGAAGCTTTATTTACACCCCCACTTTTGCAGTCAGATCAGAACTTCCTCATGGTTTCAGCACCGAAACTTACTAACCAACTGGTGTCTTTGCACCTTTCAAAAGTGCACCCTCTCTTACGGTCTTAATTCCCACTCCTCTCACCGTCCTACGGAACAAGGCATCACCCTCTCTATCCAGACGTGTGCAGTGGCCTCTTGACCAGTCTCCTTGGGCCCCTCGCCCAGTCCCCTACCCTTTTTGAGCCCCTAGCGTGGTCTACCTAGCAGCCAGAAGGATCTGTTAAAAACACAAATCAGATCATTTAGGAAACAGTATTACTAAAATTCTGCCTCTTGTAAGAACTGGTAGTGGGAGTGCAGAATTGTCTGCATACAGTTTACAGAAGGCATAGCTTTGGTGGGGGAGGGTGGTATTTTCTGAAGCATCCTCACCATCTTGATTGGTGGCTGGCAGCCATTTCCTGAGCGGACTTCACAGAGGCAGGAGGTCCAGAAACGTCCCGGCGACAGGCTGAGCCCGCAGAGAGCGCTATGATTGTATTTCACTGGTGCCCTTTCTTCAGAGATTCAAAGACCCTGGAGCGTGACCTATTAACTATTCTAGTTACCAGGAAACATTTTATTTTCTCTGCTTACCTGGAAGGTATCTTGATTGTTTCAAATAGTACTGTTTAGCTGTTGAAGCAGTTGACAATTCAGAATCAGATTTTAGGGGAATAGCAGAGGGTAAGTTCTTGTTTTCCTCTGTTGAGTGGTTGGGGCCTGCAGGTACTGACTCTGGAAGCCTTGAAAGTCAACATAAAGTAGCATCACCGGGTGAAGAACGGGAAGATGACGGCTGCTATGCTCTCGCCCACCCGCCGCCCATCTTTCCAAGCCAGTCAGTGGTTTCCATCAGAGACCTTCTGCTGATAGGAGCGTTAAATGACAGCCCCTCTCCCCGAGTAGATATCGGGCAGTGCATAGAATCCTTCCTAATACTGGACAGTAGGAGGCAGAAAGCTTTGTAACTAAGCAGCAGGTTGCCTGTGTGCAGTATGTTTCCATTTTTCCTGCGACTGCCGCAGCTGTGGATTTGTGATGTGGGAAGACGGCATGTTGGAAGGGAAGAGAATCACAGCCATCTCCAGCTGGCTACTCCAGCAGTGTGTAACCACTAAGGTTGTTAGAACACGGTTTGGGCTGGGCTAAGAGAACTGAAGTGGGGAAGTGTTAGGAAAGTCCCCAAACAATTTCCAAAGAGCCTAATGACATACAGAGACATCATGCATTTGTTGAGATGTGCCTGTTCCCCAGAAGGCAGAATTGACTTGGGCGGTGGCGAGCGCCTGGCGGGGTGCCTGGCGGGGTGCCTCTGTCCCCCAGTGCCCGGCCTCCTACGGCCCCAGTTCTGTGTAGGAACGGAGGCCTTCCGGCATCCAGGCGTAGCTCTGTCTAGTTCCCGAGGCCATCTGTCCGAGTGGCAGCCTTCGCTGCCAGAGGATGGGGCTGCGATTGGTTTTGCTGCCTGTCGCTCTGTGTGCAGCCCTGCACCACGACCTTCTCTCCCACCTGTGACCGGGCCTCTTCCCGTGCAGAGGCCTGGCCCCCCTGGCCAGCTCTCGTCACCTGTCTGACCCCAGGCCTCCGCGGTTCCCCCTGGGAAAGTCCTGCTTACCACGTCAACCCTCTGAGGGATGGACACTGCTGTGATTGGCCCTTTGGACTGCTGGCCGCCACTTTGGGGTGGCCCTGGGCACAGGGAGCCCCCTTCATTAGAAACAGCCCTACGCATTTCCGGCCACTGTGTTTACACCCTGCTTTCCAACACAGGCTAAAATACCCTACTTCTAAATGCCAGGTTTTCCCCTTAAGAGAAACACATATGGACCAGGAAGGGTGCAGAGCCAGTCCTCTGGTCTGTCCCTTTGGTTAGCACCTCAGCGCTTGTTACACCCTCGTGCCCGGCAAGACTGGAAGTGGCTGAGAGGTGTGACTTTCTGACTTAAAAGTGGAAGGGGATTAAGCAGGTTTATTCTGTTTCTTCTCAAGTTTGGGGATTTTAGGGAGGAGTAGCTGTGGAACTTGGGGATCTGGAAATTGACTGACTGGGAATTATCTCCCCACGGAAAGTCTTCATCTACCTTCAGAGATATGTGTTCTCCAAAGTGAAGGCTTCTGCGCTGGACAGTGCCAAACAGCTATGAGAGAAATTTCCCTGACTCCTGCCTCATCTTTTCTCCCTGTTCCTCTTCTGTTCCAAGGCGGGGCAGGGACAAGGAAAATATTTTCCCAAAATGTTCACCAAAATTTCACCCATCTTCACCTCAAAGTTGAATAATGCACTCATGATGATGCCAACTGCAAAGGGATTGCTAGAGATACCAAGCTTCCAGGGAAAGTTCAGAAAATGATCAAAAAAGTTGAGAAGAGCAAGCAAGTAAATGATTAACTCTGAACACCACCACCAGAGGAGGCCATTACCTTTGTAGACTGTGCTTTGCTGTCTGAGAAGAGGCATGTGGATTCCAAATGGGAATTATGGGGATCATAATTGAACAGGGGACACGAAAAACTGAACTAGAACTCCCTCTACACACGCTCAGCCACTGGTGCCGGGCGTTGTCACTGTGAGGGACTCGGAGTCTTACTTTTTCAGAGGTGAGCACAGAGGTCTGGATTTGACAGGAGAAACAACATTAAGTTGCTTCTTGTCTTTTAACATGTACACTCATTTATACGTAATGAGTCAAGTTGATGCCTGATGAAAACATATTTTCCCGAGAAATGTGAAATCTTACCAAGATGGAGAATCTGTTTTCCTCGTTTCTTTGAAAACGCGCATGCTTGGCTTCTTGGAATGGGAGACCCCGAAGTCACATTCCTCAAACTCTTCCCAGCCGTCTTCAACCTTGAACACAGGCTGACCCCAACGCCTCCTGGCACCTTTATGGCCCAGAGTGCCATTTGGCTTCTGTGGTGGGAAACCGGTGTCATCTTTAATCGGGTGCTGAATGCCTTTTATGTGCAAGCTGTTATATTTGAGGCTAAGAGTCCCCATCCTCAAGGAGCTTTCCATACAGTGAAGGAGATAACATATATACACATTTAAAAGTATTAAGGAAAATAGGTAGCGCATGCTAAAAATATGATAGGAAATTGAGAGAGGACAGATCTCTGTGAACTTGGGTTGGGGGAGACTTGAATACGTAGGATCAGAATTGACTCTTCGTTGAAGTGTAATCTGGAAACCTGCCACGTGTGGCTGTGTCTCTTTGGGCAAATGACTTAACTTTTCAAAGCCTTAGTTTCCTTCTCCTTAAATGGCGACATACAGTATTTATGTAATTTAGTGTTTTCGGATTTGATAGTAAAATGCATCGAAAGTTTTTAGGATAGGGCCTGGCACATAAGCGTTACTGTAGGTTAGGTATTATTGTTGTGGTTGTTATTCTAGAGTTTGGAAGAGGAGATGCGTGGAGTGCGGCTTTTTAATAGGAGAGTGCCAGAGTGTGTTCCGCGGGGAAAGGGCGGACTGCGTTTACTGAAGCAGATGGTTCGTGCTGGAGGGAGGACAGGGTTGTAAAGACAGGCCGATGCTATATGATGAAGGGCCTTCATTGTATGCCTGGGACATCGCAGCTGTCCTATGGGCAGTGGAGAACACTGGATGTTTTTGAGATTAAGAAGTGATGTGATAAAGGCAGCATTCGAGAAAGGTCCTGCTCCTCAGATAGGAGGCCTTTGCAGTTAACAGTGGCACGCGGTAACAAGAGCCACGGATTCATAGTGGTTGGAATGCTCAGGAAAGAATACATTTGCTGTTAACAAGAAATGAAAGGTCTGGACTTTTTTCTCTCTCTCCGAACTGAGGTCAAGGAGAGTATAGCAGACGCTGCTTCCTCACTAAGATCTTGCTCAGGGCAGCAGTATGCCCACGTAAAGGATCTGCAATGCCAGCCTCCCCTGCAGCTCTGTGTAGCCATGGACACGGCCTAGCCGGTGAGTTGTAAGTGCAAGTCTGTTGGGAGGGGCTTCCACGAGAGACAGTTCAGGCTCTGCCGGCCTGTGCCAGTGTCTTCCGCTCTTCCCCCTTCTGGAAGGCAGATGCAACCCCAGAGGAGCAGCAGCCAGCTGTGGCCACAGGACCGAGAGCCACCTGCTGAGGAGGGTGGTAGAGCAGGAAGACAGAGCAGTCTGGTTCCTTTTATGAGCTGCACCAGCCCTGGCTTACCCACCACCCACCTTCTCGCTATGAGAGGAAAACAGCCCCTCGTGGTTTAAGCCACAGTGGTCAGGTTCTGTCGTAAGTCCCTGAATGTAATCCTGTTGGACACAGAGAAGGAAAGGCAGGGATGGCTTTAAAAATGTGAGCCTGACTGTCTCAGAATGGTAGCTCTGTTAACAAAAATAAGGAATGAGGAAGAAGACCTGGTCTGGGGCAGACCATGGGGTGGTTTGGGGGCATATAAACTGAAAAATCCAAAATGCAATGGGAAATTGGGGAATTTGGAAGCAAGGTCATCAAATACAGCTGTGTTTGAAGTAAGAAGATGCTTAAAGAATGGATATGCCATTGCTTGAAGCTGATGGTGCCACAGTGATGGATGATGAACAAAAAGTGGTATTTGCCAACTTCTCTTATACTCTTGTTTCTTGGTCAGAGAGAATGAGCTCCAGACTAAGGAGAATAAGAAGGTCTAAAGCCCCAGGTGAGTGGAGTTAATGAAAAGTCATACTGGGCTGAGGCCGAGACTCTTATTATTTCATTTGAACTGTATGTTAGGGTCCTGCTGAACAATGCCAGTAACATCAAGTTGTCTCATGTCTAAGAAGATTGGAAAGGGATAAATATTAATAATTTTTATAAAGTAGAAGGTGGATTTTTGCAAACTCCACATTAATAAGTTTGGTACCAGATGAGGGCAAAGATTCTAACATCAGTTATTGAAGAGAAAGCTTTTGAGCACTAATGAAAAAAGGTGGTAGATCACACAGGCCACCATTTTTCATAAAAAGCAGACAGCGAATGCATGTACTCTATATGGCCTTCAGCAAAGGAGGTGACAGGCTCTTCTTTCATGCTATCAAAGAAATGAAGTAATGAAAGGACAACAGAGGAGCATCAGTACTGTCATGGGCTGAATGTTTATGTCCCACCAAAATTTATACCCCAACTCCAATGGGTTGGTATTTGGAGATGGGGCTTTGGGAGGTAACTGGGGATGAGATGAGGTCATGAGGGTGGGACCCTCATGGTGGGATTAGTGCCCTCAGAAGAAGAGAATCCAGGGAGCTGCTTTCTCTCTCTGCCATGTGGACAAAGCAAGAAAAGGTGCTGTCTGCAAATCAGGAGGAGGGCCCCACCAGGAATCAAGTTGGCTGGCACCTTGATCTTGGATTTCCCAACCTCCAGAAGTGTGAGAAAGTAAATTTTGGTTATTTAAGCCACCCAGTCTGTGGTATTTTCTTATGGCAGCCTGAGCAGACTGAGACAAGTACATAGTTCAATAATCTGACCAAGAGTACTGATTAATGGGTCAGTATCCGTCTAGAAGAAGGTTCTAGTGGCTTGCTGTCCCAAGGGCACATTGCTATTCTGTTCATCGTGAAGGTACAGGAGGAAAAAAATGAACAACCATTCCATAGCTGGTGACAAGCTGGGCAGAATGGTTAAACTGAGAAGACAAAATAAGGGTTCAAAAATACTTATTAGAAATGTGAGAGGTAAAAATAAGGTCTTCCAATTTTTGAATCCTAGAGATCAAATACACAATGAGAGGTATAGAATATGTGATTGAACAGAAGCACTTGTACAAAACAGACTTGGGAATTTTAGTTAACAGAATGCTCAATCCCAACTCCACAGCTCATTAGCCATCTAAAAATTGCGGGCTAGTTTATTGGGTACTTTAACTTGGTGAATGCATACGAGAGGGCGGGAGGGTGTTGCATAGTGCATGGCACTTAGTAGCTATTTAGTAAGGTTAACTTCCTTTCCTTCCCTCCCAGTGCGAGTCAGCATTTTATGGGCCTTCCAAGAAAAAAAAAAAAGTAGTCCTTGATGGCATGAGTGAACACAGGTCCTGGAATGTTGGCGGTGGTTCACCCTGTTTCGTGTTTCCTACCTACTGTCTGCCTCTGGTTCTGGCAGGGGAAACAGGAGGGTGAGGGGACTCAAAGGCTCCTTCAGACACAGGAACCGAGGGTCACTCAGTCATCGGTGAATGACATCCCTGTGGAGTACGTGAAGGAACTGAGGGTGTTTCTCTTAGAGAAAGGGGCAGATAATGTAAGGGCGATTTTCAAATATCTGAAAGGCTGCCTTTCTGGAAGAGTGATTAACTTTTATTAAAAGCTACAGAAACCAGATTTGAGCTCAGTATGAGGAAGAACTTTCTAGTAGTCAGAATTGCCCCAAAGATAATGTGGACTCCTCAAGACCCTGGAGGCGGTTCAAAAACAGTGTGGACAATTATTCATTCATTCATTCAACAGATATTTGTTGAGAATTTACCATGTGCCAGACACTGTTTTGGGTTCTGGGTCTGTATTGAGAAACGAAAACAGACGGACATCTTTTATATCTTCCCCAATGTGTTTAGAATGCCTAGAAACAAAATCCTAATGGAACCAAACCATCGCATCTAAAGTGTCATTATGGGCTACTTACGGTTGGCATGTTTTTGACGATACTTGGAAATAGCGTTGGCGGCTGTTTCTGTTGATTCTGCTGCTTGGGCGGTTGCTGGACACCCGTGTTCTGTGGCGGCTGGATGGACTGCAGTGGCTGGTGGCTGTTTTTCGGCTGGGGCTGTCCGGCAGTCTGGTCACTTATGTCTGGCAGAGGCTTAGGTTCTAGATCAACTACAGGTGGCTTTGACTCTAGTGGTTGCACATGCTTATTTAAAGTCTGTTTCGGTTCCAGATGATGTGAGGAAGGGCCTAATACTTGACCGACTTGAAAATATGGGTGTTTCAATGCCTAAAGAAGCATGGAAATAACAAATGGAAAAAGGTTTCACCTAAATTTATTGCATATAAACTCTTGTCCAGCGCTGGGCTGGACTAGTCCACCACTAGTCTAGGTAAGTTTCAGAGATTTAGAAAGCATCCAGTTTTCCCCTTATGTGATGACTTTAAAAAGATACCCAGAAAAAAAAATGATTTGAGAAGAAAATTTCATTAAAAAAAATGAAAAAGTACATATTAGTAGAAAGAATGTATAACTCACTTGTAATTTTAACATCCAGTCAAGGCAACTGTTCTTGTAAAGACTCCGTATAGAACACAAAGTCTAGCTTATAAGCAGTGGCTGAATTTGAGGGATTAACTCAAACTAAAACACTAGATACTGATAATGTTTTAGACTCCATAAAGGCATTAAGAAATGAGTTAAGAAAACCTTCCTTGTAGTTTATTTTAAATGATTAACTCTAACATCATATAAAATTCAGGGTTATTTTTAGCCTAACTATAAGTATGTGTCTACTAGCAATAAAAAAAAATTCTAAGAAATTGAAATAAGCTTTAACACTATAACAGCAAAGAGAAAGTACTTATGGGAATAAACTGTACAAGTACTAGTAAAAATGGTCACTGAGTTTTCACTAGATCAGTCATCAAATCACTGTTACTGCATGGAAGTGGGGGGTAGGGGACAGAGCTGGTGACCATCTGGGTGACACAGGCTAGAGCAGTGGTTCTCAACTGGGGGTATTTTGCCCCTTCGGAGACGTTTTTCTTACTGTCACAACTCGGGGGCTGGGAGGCGCTCCGGGCATCTAGGCACGCTGTCAGAGATGCTGCTTAACATCCTACAACGAACAGGACAGCCTCCCCACAGCAAAGAATTAGCGGGTCAAAAATGTCAGAAGTACCGAGGTTGGTGAAAACTGGTCTGGAGAGTGTCTGAAGCTCTCTGTGCAGCTCAGCTGTGGATACAGGTCCCCTTATCAGTACTGCATGTCTGGGTGGGGAGGGAAGTTCCCAGTTCTGCTGTTTTGTGTGTGTGTGTATCGGGGAAGGGGCTGCCCCTTAAGATAATGAAGCCCTGTTCCCCTGCGCTGCCTGCCCTAAGCCAGTACCCGCCTACGTGGAGGCGTAGCCCTGACCCACAGTTAACTTCTCGGGCGTGCAGGGGCAGATTTTAGATGGACAGAGGCAACTCCTGTAACTTAACCTCTCCCTGTCTCCCTGCTTCCACTAAAAAGCAGGGCAGTGAAATAGTAAACAAGGAAGAGGTGAAGGGCAGGGAGGTGTATATTTTGGCAGAGGTAGAAAAAGTGTTTCTTCTAAGTTTCCCCTTAGAAACTTCGTTGTGTCCCCTACCACACCTGATGTGTGTGTTAACTACGTGGACATTGCTAAGTGGAACTCAGCAACTGTAGACGATTTAAATACATCAGTACCTGACACATAGAAGGACTCAGGTTCTGGATTAAGTAGCCCCATTAATTAGTATGTCACTGTTCCTAAGTCAATAATATACATTTTGGAGCTAGAAGCTTTATGAATGTTTTGTAATTCCAGGGCTTCATCTGTAACTTTTCCTCTTTAAGATACCAGCTACCATCCTTAAAGAAACAGAGGATCTTTAAAAAATAATAACTTCTTTTTTCCTGTTTGTTAAGGGAATATTGATTGAATAGAATAAGGAATGTATAGAAAGTTCTCAAGAAGAAATTAAAATCATCTCGAAAGCCAACACCAGGAGAAAAGTACTGCTCACATTTTGATGTTTCTCTTTTCAGAACTTCTTTCTAGTCTTTCAGGCACATACACACATATATATATAGATTTTACCTTACACAGACTTGCAGCTTCTGCAACTGTAAGTACCTCATGCCAGTACCCCACTGTTGTAATTACTATCACTTTACAGATTATTTTAACGTCTGATAGGGCAAGCTGTCTAACCCTACCACTGTGCTCTGATTACTTATTACTGTTCAAACCTGTCTTGGCTATTCTTTCCTATTTGTTCTTCCAGTTGACCTTTAGAAAATATCGTCTCAAGTTAAATTTTTTAAAAGCCAAATAATTATTTGGTTTATTTCAATCCTCAATTTAAATAACAATAAGAATACCATAAAGCCTGTTAGGACTTTTTTTTTTTTTTTTTTTAATTTTATTTATTTATTTATGCGGAACACGGGCCTCTCACCGCTGTGGCCTCTCCCGTTGCGGAGCACAGGCTCCGGAAGTGCAGGCTCAGAGGCCATGGCTCATGGGCCCAGCCGCTCCGCGGCATGTGGGATCTTCCCGGACCGGGGCACGAACCCACGTCCCCTGCATCGGCAGGCAGACTCTCAACCACTGCACCACCAGGGAAGCCCCAGGACTTTTTAAGTTAAGCCCTTTGCAGATAAAACCATGGCGTTTTTAAGACCATGAGACAGGGTTCATCTGTAGGTGTTGAGGGTATAGTCACACAGGAGCCAAGCATGGGTATCACACGCTGCCCTCTTGTGGGAGCCGGAGACGGAGCATTACTCCAGTCCTGTGGAGGGATGATGCTGCCGTGTCGAGGGAACCCGAGTCCTCTACACGGTAGGAGGGCGTCGGAAAGTCTACGAGGTTGTCTAACTGAAGAGATGCTCTTTTATTACCTGTGACAAGTTTCTTCCTAATTAGCTTGTCACGTGCCTGAATTTTTTTTTTGACTTTTACTTTCTTCTTTATTCTTTTAAACTATGAAATGAACACAAGCTCATCATAAACATTTGGAGTCATACACAGAATACAAACTATCCTGTGCAAATCAGGTCGACATTTTTCTAATTCTAAATCTGATTTTTTGTTATTTCGTAGTTGTCTTTCTAGCCCATTTCCCACCATTGCCCCATTCCCATTCATCCTCCAGTTCTGCCACTGCCTCCATGTTTAGAGCTCTATCACTTTGCCAGAGAATGAAGGGAAAGGAAGATGCTAGATGGAAAAAAAGTGTGAGCAAATTCCAACATTTTTAATGCCTAGTGTAAATGTCATTTCCTTGCAAATTCTTCCTTAAATTTACCACCATCCTTCCTCTGGGTGGAAGGATCATCCCTGTACATCTGTCTGTTAACTGTCTCTAAATTATCAAAGCCCTCTGTCCCCCAAAAAAGTGTGGTAGAAAATTGAGTACTTGCAGGATGTTCCACCAGGCCAGGAAAGGGGTCGTATATTCATATCTGAAATTCCAACCACCTCACATACTACCAGGCACTTAGTTTCTTAGTTTGTGCTCAATAAATATTGAAGGAATAGTGATTTCAAAACTTCCTTGAAAGGTTATTGAAGTGGACATCCATTCTCTGTCCAGAAGCCATTGTGCCTTCATAGCCAACCACTTACTTCGTTTGGTGGTGGTGGAGGGATCGTTTTTCTCCTAGTGTACGTCATCTAAGTGGAATAGTAAATCCAAATGCCTCTACCCCCACCTCAAAAGCCAGAGAAGTACAGCCTTTTTCCCCCAGACAGTTATCCTCACCGTTTAGTTTTCTAAGGCTCTTGTGGCTTAAACAACAGAAATGTATTTTGTCACCATCCTGGAGGCTAGAAGTCAGAGATCAAAGTGTCGACGTGCCTGAATTTTTATCATTAGAGATTAATTCCTTTCAACCTCAACCTCCACAGGGTTCCTCATTTGAACCACAAAACAGAAAATCATTGGAGTGGCTATTTTTGCAATTCTCCCAAGAATCTTATATGCCTAGAAGTTAAATCATAACATACACTGGATGCCTTAAGCTTTAGGGCTTAATTCTCTTGGTAAAACTCTGGTTGAAAATAGACTTGTCTTTGTAAAGAAAAATATCCCCGATATTGTAAAACCTCAAATTAAAAAAACAAACAAACCCCCACACACAACTATACCAGGGAGATCTGTCTTACCTGGCTTGCTGTTGGTCGTTTCTTGGGATTCCAACTCAACATTTCAGTCATAAGCTGAATAGCTTCACTACTGGCATTGGGAATAAGAGTTTTTAAGTTTATAGGAACACACTGGGGAAAGCGGAAATTCATAGAGGATGCAAGCTGGTACCCTTCCGGCCAGTCACTCTGTTTAAGGAATATATAAGTGGGGGAGGGGAGGCAATAAGTAATTTGTTTTTAATGATCAATTTAAAACAGAGTAATAATATAAAAATCACTTGTGTATGAAAATTTTAATGTTGACTCATATAAATAAATGTGAAAATGAAATACCAGACCACATACACAATTCAGTGCTATAAACAGTATAGAAAGAACAGTGAGTTGAGAATTAGGGAAAAAATGAGAAAGCACTTTCATAAATTTCAAAATGTTAAACTCTGGTCTTTTGGATCTCGATGGTGATGATGGTACCCAGGTGGCTCTGAACAAGTAAGGACAAGCGATGTACAAAGACACTGATTATTACAAAGATCCTCATTATATGTTATACATTGCATCCAATGTCAAAAACTGCACATAGCTGGGAAATGAGTTACGTTGAAGCTTTAATAGCTGCGTTAACTTGACTAATGTTAACTACGAGGCACACACTCATTTAATTCAGGTGTAATTATACAAACTTAAACTTATTAAATAAGTGCATCTCAGAAAGTGAAGTCTAGCTGAGTGCAATAGTTAATTGAAAAGTACTCAGTTCAAGAAATTAAATATCCATGGCAGAGGTATATAAATGTAAACAAGAAAAGGTTAAGAGAAAATAAAATCCAGGACACCTGGCATTAATGCGTTGATCCCAATGGACATTCACAGAACAGGTAGGAAAGAGGCTAAGCATGTAGTCATCGGCTGGTCATCAGACCAAAGTTAAATACATAGAATTCTAAATATAGAGAAATTTCCCTTAAGTTCTTACAGAAAGGTAAGCCCCTTTTTTCTACAGTCTGGTGGGATTCTGGCTTCTTGCAGCCCTCATCCCATCCCAATACAAAAAAAGACTGATGATAAGAAAATTAACCCTTAAAGCGTCAGCCTTTTTGAAAATGAAAATATCAGCTAGCTGCCCCAAAGTTACAAATAATCAAAAGTGACAACAACTTACGGACAAAAGTACTTACTTTTTTGGGAGTCCCTAAAACTTGGCAAATCTTAAAGATTTCATCGACCTCACTTGTCCCTGGGAAAAGTGGTCTTAACGTGTATAGTTCAGCCATTATACTCCCAACAGCCCACATGTCAATGGGAGAGCTATAAACTGAAGATCTTAATAAAACTTCAGGAGCACGATACCTATGAAAATGGAAAACAAAACAAAACAGGCCATTGTGCTTGTAGTTTCAGAGGTGGAATGGCAGTAGTATGTTGTTTGGTCAGGCATTTCAATCGAGAACCAGGTATTAACTGCCTTCTCTGTGTCAGGCATCTCTCTGCACAATGTGTTGGGTTTATATTGACTAGCACACATTTTTCCTGACCACAAGCAAGTAGTGGAGCTCAAGACAACTATAAACGAAATGTCCAAGTGGCCTAAGACAGGGACTCCAACAAATAACTGTGGAAATGCTATATAATACATTAAGAAAAGGCGGAGAAGCTCTGAATGGAAGCAGATACGTTCTGAATGGGAGCAGTCGTATAATTTTACAACACATTAAATCCTGATATATTCACATGAAGGATCGAAAACAAAAGACTGACAAAGATTATCCCTGAGTAGTGGGCTTTCTCCCGTCTTTTTTTAAAAAAATTATTTTATTGAAGTATAGTTGATTTACAATGTTGTGTTAATTTCTGCCGTACAGCAAAGCGATTCAGTTATACATATATATACATTCTTTTTTGTAGACTTTTCCGTTATGGTTTATCACAGGATATTGCATATAGTTCCCTGTGCTTGTTTATCCGTCCTTCTTTTGGCTTATCTGTTTGAAAGTGCTGATTCCTCAATTGACTCAATTTCCTTAATTGATAATATTTCTAATTAGAAAAATACTCTATTTATAAGGCAAAGGTAGCTGGTGGAGGATATTCTCAATTTTTTTTCCATGTTGAAATGCATAAACGTTTCAGCCTAAATGCTTTGCAGTGTTGTCCTTTGGCTTCCACTCAGAGTAGCTGTCTTGGACAGCTTTGAGATATAATTCACATAACATACAGTACATCCAT